>NC_091291.1:124986456-125665172 GCF_032444005.1 Ranitomeya imitator
CTCTCATTATATATTAGTGTTTGTGTGAATCAGTTTGCAGGACCCAATCAAACCATCCGGTCGGTAATCTGTGGCTGTCGGATGGGAGCTCTGTGAACCACTTCTTTTCGAATTCACTGCTACCTAAGAATTTCAGGAAATTCGGTTTTAATTTTTATTTTTTAACCTCTTCCATCCATGAGGTCATAAAAACTATTTTGCTCTTTATTTTTTTTTTCAACTTTACAGTTTCTTTTCTGTGACAGGGACATTCAAAGAAGCCTCAGTTAGATGATGGATCCAGTTGGATGAACACGTAGGTGGGCTGTGCTGGTGGAGTGAATCACTTCTTGAGAAATGACGATGAGGAAAAGGCTTTTTATTCACAATGCGTTTCAATGCCATACCGGCGCCTTTTTCAAGTGAAAATATCAAACATGACAAAAGATGGGTTTTTAAAGGCCCGAAATGGATGCCAATTACCAGCACTGATGTCCTTTATGAAAAGCTTTTAGAGAATGGCCCATTTTCGGAAACTTAACGAATGTTCAAACCTATTTTGTGGTTGTCCTGTTGGTAGAAAACTAGGAAGAAGAACCTGTTATGATCTGGTGATTAAGGAGCGACATGCGTCTAGCTCTGAGCAGGTGGCAACTATACTGACCGCAGTCCCTAAGCTCAACACAACACTAGAAGTAGCCGTGGAATGCTCCTAACTCTGTCTAGGCATCTCGTCAAAGCCTAAGAGCTAACTACCCCTAAAGATAGAAGCAGGAAAACTATCTTGCCTCAGAGAAAATCCCCAAAGGATAGATTAGCCCCCCACAAATAATGACTGTGAGAGGAGAAGGAAATGACATACGTAGTATGAAACAAGATTTAGCACAGGAGGCCACTTCTAGCTAGATATAAATAGTACAGGACAGAACGCTGTGCGGACAGTATTAAAAACTAGAAAAAGTCCACCGCAGAGAAATGCAAAAATCTCCACACCTGACTAAAGGTGTGGAGGGCAAACTCTGCTGCCCAGAGCTTTCAGCTTAGCTGAATAGATCCATACTGAAAAGCTGGACAAATGAACAAAAACAAAGAAAGTGCTGAACAACAAAGTCCACAACAAGTGAACCGCAAAAGGACAAGCAAGAACTTAGCTTTGATGAACTGGTCAGAGAGTCAGGAAAGTCCTAAGAGCAATGACTCCAGGCAGGAACAATTGACAACTGGCATTGAATGAAGGATAAGGCCAGACTAATAAAGCCGAGCCAGAAAGATGATCAGTGAAAACAGCTGCTGAAGCTAAATCCAAGAAGCAGCCATACCACTCAAAACCACAGGAGGGAGCCCAAGAGCAGAACTCACAAAAATGCTACTTACAACCACCGGAGGGAGCCCAAGAGCGGAATTCACAACAGTACCCCCCCCTTGAGGAGGGGTCACCGAACCCTCACCAAAGCCCCCAGGCCGATCAGGACGAGCCAAATGAAAAGCACAAACCAAATCGGCAGCATGAACATCAGAGGCAAGAACCCAAGAATTATCCTCCTGGCCATAACCCTTCCACTTGACAAGATACTGAAGCTTCCGCCTCGAAAAATGAGAATCCAAAATTTTCTCAACCACATATTCCAACTCCCCCTCAACCAACACCGGAGCAGGAGGATCAACAGATGGAACAACGGGCACCACATATCTCCGCAACAAAGATCTATGGAAAACATTGTGGATGGCAAAGAGGCTGGAAGGGCAAAATGAAAAGACACAGGATTGATAATCTCAGAAATCTTATAAGGACCAATAAACCGAGGCTTGAACTTAGGGGAAGAAACCTTCATAGGAACATGACGAGAGGACAACCAGACCAAATCCCCCAGACGAAGCCGAGGACCAACACACCGACGGCGGTTAGCAAAACGCTGAGCCTTTTCCTGGGACAATGTCAAATTGTCCACCACATGAGTCCAAATCTGCTGTAACCTGTCCATCACAGAATCTACACCAGGACAATCAGAAGGCTCAACCTGCCCTGAAGAAAAACGAGGATGGAAACCAAAATTACAAAAGAAAGGCGAAACCAAAGTAGCCGAACTGGCCCGATTATTAAGGGCAAACTCGGCCAACGGCAAGAAGGTCACCCAATCATCCTGATCAGCAGACACAAAGCATCTCAAATAGGTCTCCAAGGTTTGATTAGTTCGCTCAGTTTGACCATTTGTCTGAGGATGGAACGCCAAAGAAAAAGACAAATCAATACCCATCCTAGCACAAAAGGCCCGCCAAAACCTGGAAACAAACTGGGAACCTCTGTCAGACACAATATTCTCCGGAATGCCATGCAAACGAACCACATGTTGAAAAATCAATGGAACCAAATCAGAGGAGGAAGGAAATTTAGGCAAAGGTACCAAATGGACCATTTTAGAGAACCGGTCACAAACCACCCAGATAACAGACATCCTCTGGGACACAGGAAGATCCGAAATAAAATCCATGGAAATATGCATCCAAGGCCTCTCTGGGACGGGCAAAGGCAAAAGCAACCCACTAGCGCGGGAACAGCAAGACTTAGCCCGGGCACAAGTCCCACAGGACTGCACAAAAGAACGCACATCCCGCGACAAGGAAGGCCACAAAAGGACTTAGCAACCAAATCTCTGGTACCAAAAATCCCAGGATGACCGGCCAACACAGAACAATGGACCTCAGAAATTACCTTACTTGTCCATCTATCAGGAACAAACAGCTTCCCCACAGGACAGCGGTCAGGTTTATCAGCCTGAAACTCCCGAAGCGCCCGCCACAAATCAGGGGAGATGGCAGACAGAATCACCCCTTCCCTAAGAATGCCAACCGGCTCAAGGACTCCAGGAGAATCCGGCAAAAAACTCCTAGAGAGGGCATCCGCTTTAACATTCTTAGATCCTGGAAGATATGAGACCACAAAATCAAAATGGGAGAAAAACAGGGACCACCGAGCCTGTCTAGGGTTCAGCCGCTTGGCCGACTCAAGGTAAATCAGATTCTTATGATCGGTCAAGACCACAATGCGGTGCTTGGCTCCCTCAAGCCAATGTCGCCACTCCGCAAATGCCCACTTCATAGCCAACAACTCCCGATTGCCAACATCATAATTGCGTTCCGCAGGCGAAAACTTTCGGGAAAAGAAGGCACATGGCTTCATCAAGGAACCATCAGAATTCCTCTGTGACAAAACGGCCCCTGCCCCAATCTCAGAAGCGTCAACCTCAACCTGAAAGGGAAGAGAAACATCCGGCTGACGCAAGACAGGGGCAGAAGTAAATCGGCGTTTAAGCTCCTGAAAGGCCGCAACAGCCTCAGAGGACCAATTAGTCACATCAGCGCCTTTCTTCGTCAAATCGGTCAGGGGTTTAACCACACTAGAGAAGTTGGCAATGAAACGGCGATAAAAATTAGCAAAGCCCAAAAATTTCTGAAGGCTCTTCACAGATGTGGGTTGAATCCAGTCATGAATGGCTTGGTGTTATGAAAGGCAATTCAGAATCACAATGGACATGGAGGTCAGAGCACATACAGTGAACTGACAATAACCCAAAATAATAGAACGAGCTCTGAGACGTGGGAACTCTGCAGACCGCAATCCCTAAGCCTATCAAACCACACTAAAGGTAGCCGTGGAGCGCTCCTGACCAGAACCTAGGCGCCTCGTCACAGCCTGAGAAACTAGCTAATCCTGAAGATAGAAAAATAAGCCTACCTTGCCTCAGAGAAATTCTCCAAAGGAAAAGGCAGCCCCCCACATATAATGACTGTGAGTAAGATGAAAACACAAACATAGAGATGAAACAGATTTAGCAAAGTGAGGCCCGACTAGCTGAACAGAACGAGGATAGGGAAGATAACTTTGCGGTCAGCACAAAAACCTATAAAAAAACCACGCAGAGGGGACAAAAAGACCCTCCGCACCGACTAACGGTACGGAGGTGGTCCCTCTGCGTCTCAGAGCTTCCAGCAGGCGAGAAAAACCAATAAAGCAAGCTGGACAGAAAAATAGCAACAAAATAACATAAGCAAAACTTAGCTTTGCAGAGCAGCAGGCCACAGGAATGATCCAGGGAAAAAACAAGTCCCACACTGAAACATTGACAGGAAGCATAGATCAAAGCATCAGGTGGAGTTAAGTAGAGAAGAAGCTAACGAGCTCACCAGATCACCTGAGGGAGGAAACTCAGAAGCTGCAGTACCACTTTCCTCCACAAACGGAAGATCCCAGAGAGAATCAGCCGAAGTACCACTTGTGACCACAGGAGTGAACTCTGCCACAGAATCCACAACAGCTTGGACTTTAACAGGATCCATTTCTATAGACGAAGGGGAAAAAATAAACCCCAAAAAAGAGACCTTCTGAACTCCAAATAGGCACTTAGACCCCTTCACAAATAGAGCATTATCACGAAGGATCTGGAATACCATCCTGACCTGCTTCACATGAGACTCCCAATCATTGGAAAAAATCAAAATATCATCCAAATACACAATCAAGAATTTGTCAAGATAATTGCGGAAAATATCATGCATAAAGGATTGAAATACAGAAGGAGCATTAGAAAGCCCGAAAGGCATCACCAGGTATTCAAAATGGCCTTCGGGCGTATTAAATGCAGTTTTCCATTCGTCACCCTGCTTGATACGAATAAGATTATATGCCCCTCGAAGGTCAATCTTGGTAAACCAACTAGCCCCCTTAATCCTAGCAAACAAATCAGAGAGCAAAGGTAAAGGGTATTGGAACTTGACCGTGATCTTATTAAGAAGGCGATAATCAATACAGGGTCTTAAGGAGCCATCCTTCTTGGCAACAAAAAAAAATCCCGCTCCCAATGGTGACGAAGACGGCCGTATATGCCCCTTCTCTAAAGACTCCTTAACATAGCTCCGCATGGCGGCATGCTCTGGCACAGACAGATTGAAAAGTCGGCCCTTAGGGAACTTACAGCCAGGAATCAAGTCAATAGCACAATCACAGTCCCTATGTGGAGGAAGGGAACTGGACTTGGGCTCATCGAATACATCCTGGAAATCTAACAAAAAATTCAGGAACATCAGAAGAGGGGGAAGAGGAAATTGACATTAAAGGAACGTCACTATGTACCCCTTGACAACCCCAACTAGTCACAGACATTGATTTCCAATCCAGCACTGGATTGTGTACTTGTAACCATGGAAAACCCAGTACAACAATATCATGTAAATTATGCAACACCAGAAAACGGCAATCTTCCTGATGTGCAGGAGCCATGCACATAGTCAGCTGAGTCCAATACTGAGGTTTATTCTTGGCCAATGGTGTAGCATCAATACCCCTCAAGGGTATGGGACTCTGCAAAGGCTGCAAAGAAAAACCACAGCGCCTAGCGAATTCTAAGTCCATTAAGTTCAGAGCAGCGCCCGAATCCACAAATGCCATGATAGAAAAAGATGACAATGAGCAAATCAGGGTCACAGACAGGAGAAACTTAGGCTGCACAGTACTAATGGTAACAGATCTAGCGACCCTCTTAATACGCTTAGGGCAGTCAGAGATAACATGAGCCGAATCACCACAGTAAAAACACAGCCCATTCTGACGTCTGTATCCCCTCTGTTCCGCTCTACTCAAAATCCTATCACATTGCATTGCCTCAGGACTCTGCTCAGAGGACACTGCCATATGGTGCACCACTTTGCGTTCGCGCAGGCGCCGATCAATCTGAATGGCCAGAGACATAGATTCGCTCAAACCAACAGGCGTGGGAAACCCCACCATAACATCTTTAAGGGCTTCAGAAAGACCCTTTCTGAAAATTGCTGCCAGAGCGTCCTCATTCCATTTAGTGAGCACAGACCATTTTCTAAATTTCTGGCAGTATAATTCTGCCGCTTCCTGACCCTGACACAGGGCCAACAGTGTTTCCTCAGCATGCTCTACAGAGTTAGGTTCGTCATACAAATAATCCGAGCGATTGAAAAAATGCATCTACTGTACGTTAAGCAATGCCGGATTCCCTGACTCAAGTGAGAATGCCCAGTCTTGAGGGTCGCCACGCAGTAGAGAAATAACTATCTTTACTTGCTGAATGGGGTCACTAGAGGAACGGGGTTTCAGAGCAAAAAACAATTTGCAGTTATTTTTAAAGTTCAAAAACTTAGATCTATCCCCGTAAAACAAATCCGGAGTAGGAATTCTAGGCTCTAAGGCCGGCGTCTGAACCAAATAATCTTGAATACTCTGTACTCTTGCAGCAAGCTGATCCACACGAGAAAACAAACCCTGAACATCCATGCCTGCATCCAAATCCCGAATCACCCAGAGATCAAGAGGAAGGAAAAAGACCAAACAAACTAAAGAAAAAAAATGGCTCAGAACTCTTTTTCTCTTCCTTCTTTTGAGAGGCATTCAACTCATTTTTGGCCAGTTGTACTGTTATGATCTGGTGATTAAGGAGCGACATGCGTCTAGCTCTGAGCAGGTGGCAACTATACTGACCGCAGTCCCTAAGCTCAACACAACACTAGAAGTAGCCGTGGAATGCTCCTAACTCTGCCTAGGCATCTCGTCACAGCCTAAGAGCTATCTACCCCTAAAGATAGAAGCAGGAAAACTATCTTGCCTCAGAGAAAATCCCCAAAGGATAGATTAGCCCCCCACAAATAATGACTGTGAGAGGAGAAGGAAATGACATACGTAGTATGAAACAAGATTTAGCACAGGAGGCCACTTCTAGCTAGATAAAAATAGTACAGGACAGAACGCTGTGCGGTCAGTAATAAAAACTAGAAAAAGTCCACCGCAGAGAAATGCAAAAATCTCCACACCTGACTAAAGGTGTGGAGGGCAAACTCTGCTGCCCACAGCTTCCAGCTTTGCTGAATAGATCCATACTGAAAAGCTGGACAAATGAACAAAAACAAAGAAAGTGCTGAACAACAAAGTCCACAACAAGTGAACCGCAAAAGGACAAGCAAGGACTTAGCTTTGATGAACTGGTCAGAGAGTCAGGAAAGTCCTAAGAGCAATGACTCCAGGCAGGAACAATTGACAACTGGCATTGAATGAGGGATAAGGCCAGACTAATAAAGCCGAGCCAGAAAGACGATCAGTGAAAACAGCTGCTGAAGCTAAATCCAAGAAGCAGCCATACCACTCAAAACCACAGGAGGGAGCCCAAGAGCAGAACTCATAAAAATGCTACTTACAACCACCGGAGGGAGCCCAAGAGCGTAATTCACAACAAGAACCCCATTATTAGTCACAAATTCATATCAGACATCTGTGATGTATGGAAAGAAATGAAAGGGGAATGGCTCAGGTGCGGCTCACACCCCGACGCACGTTTCGGACTGAGTCGTTTGTTACCTCGGAATTGGTGTTTTAATACTATTTTATTGTACACTATATGTTCTCTTATCTTAATGGTGTGGGCACCTCTTGTAAATAAAAAAGCAGGCTGAAATATTTGATTTTTTCCTCATTTCAACCATTTAATATAATTGTGTGAGGTCATGATGTTGTGACGGATGTGTCATAGGAGAGATTCAAATGATGACCAATGGGCCATATGGGTTTCTAATAGGTTCCTCAGGGGTTCCGTTGAGTTTTCCATCATTTTAATGGCAAGAATATCGCCGTGTGCTGTTAGCTTAGGAGGGGGTGAACACATTCTAATAGATGGGATTTCCAGCCAAGAGAAGCTAAAGCTACGTTGAGTCAATTAGGTAACAGCTATATAGAAAACATGAACGAAAAACATAGCCAAGAAAAAAGGAATAGGCTGTCCAAAGGTTTGCTGACCAAGAATGCAGCACGCTGAGACATTGTAATTATTTTCCAAAATTACTTTTTCTCCAGCCAATAACACAAAAAAATTGAGAAAATTGAATTTATTAAGTTTTATTGAGACTTTAGTGTTTGTAATTACACTTATGCCAAAGGTGAATACCACTGGGAGAAAGTTTTGGTCACAGACATGGTGAAATCGTGAAATCTATTATCTGTTATCTATCTATCTATTATCTATCTATCTATTAATCATCTATCTATTAACTATTATCTATCTATTATCTATCTATTAATTATCTATCTCTCTATCTATTAACTATTATCTATCTATTAATTATCTATCTATTTATCTATCTATCTATCTATATATCTATCTATCTATCCTTTCCTCTTTTTTATATCCTTTCTTCTATCTATCTATCTATCTATCTATCTATCTATCTATCTATCTATCTATCTATCTATCTATCTTTCTATCTATCTATCTATCTATCTATCTATCTATCTATCTATCTATCTATCTATCTATCTATCTATCTTTATCTATCTATCTATCTATCTATCTATCTGTCCATCTACATATTATCTATCTATCTATCTATCTATCTATCTATCTATCTATCTATCTATATTTCTTTCTTTCTTTCTATCCTTCCATTTCTTACAGTTTTGATGTCCCAATTACATGACTACAATACATAGGAGCAGACGGTGCTACCACTTGACTAATTCCGGCATCTCAAGGGTTTGCCCTGCGCTATCAAGAGAGAAGCGTGAAGCAAAATCCTCTTCATTTGTCGCAGCTCTGCCATCAGCCACGCACAGTGATATTGAGGCCTATCCATGTGAAGATAATGGAGCCGTTGGCGGCAGAAACCCTCTGAGATGTAATCATTTGTTTTGCATGTGGATGACGCAAGAACTTCAGAAATAGCAAGTGCATCTTGATTGCTTTTCAGGAATCGTCACCTTCTTAGCAACAGACATCTCTCTTGCCCGTGTTATAGCCGCCCAAGGGGGCAGCAACAGCTGAGCTCCCAAACATCACGTGCCACCTAAAGAAGTCACACCATGGTCTCCTGATTGAACACCAGGCACCACAGCGTTGTCATAGAAGCCACTGACCCATCTATAGTGACAGCACAGTAGACATGTGATGATGATAAGCTTTGTGCCATCTTCCTTCTCCATACATGCTGCTGTTTCACATCACTCCATCTTTTCACTGTAAAGCTGAATATGGATCTGTAATGCCGGTAATTGGACGCAGAAGCACAGAGCAAGGGTTAAACAATTATTCACTTTATTAACATAGGAACAACCTCCTCGCAGGGAGAAAACTGGGGAAATACAGTTTAAGGGCCGAGGATAAAACAGGGTAAAAGTAATTCATATTAACAGTCTATCAGTTTCACTCATCGTGACTTGGTCATCCGTTTCTCTCTCAGAGTCCTATGGCTGTTTGGCTGCCGGCTGAGGCCGGTGCTGAGTCTTCCAGCTTCCCCACCTAACAAACGGTCCTACTTTTAGTGGCATCGGGCGGTCACTGGTTTTGCCTGCTGAGCCCCTAGTCCATACAACTGTCGTGCGAAAGAGTGGAGTCCTCCACAACCCTCCACTTGGCATAAGTTCTCTCCACGCCCGCAAGTACTTGAGAGTTCTTGCTGCACTTGTCCAAGATCTCTACTCTGCAGCCTATAATTCCCAACAGTCCGGCAACGGTCCTCACTCGCTCTGCTCTCCGGCAGGAAGCCCCTCTCTTTTCCAGCTCAAACTCCATTATACTCCCTCGACTCACCACGCCCCTTCTCTGCAGGTCATGGGTCCCTGCTGTCCTCAATTTTCTTCCCCCCTGCAACAAGAGGTATGGCCCCAGCAGTTCCGGTTCCGGCGCCCTGCCAGCACCCCAGTCTTCTTCCTTACAGATCCGTGCTGTATTGGTGCCACCATTAGGAGAACAGCGGAGCATCACTACATCTATAGGTAACATGCAGCAGGGACACTGTATGAATACACAGACATATGGGACTAACACAAAAGGGAGTGTGCTGCCAAACATGACCTAGTCTTTAATTCAAGTTTGTATTTTATATGCAACATAATAACATAATAATAACATCATGATTACTTAATGTGGATCGAGTATGTTGGACACAGTTCACAACAACATTACACAGCCATTTTTAAACGTAGCCGGAAAGCATACTGCGCGACCTATCACTGATCTCCATTCTTTTTTCAATGTAAGCTATCCAAAAGTCCTGCTGTCAGCTGCCAGCTTGAGGACCATGTTTTCTGCTTTTCCAACACACATATTCCTGCCAAGGTGTCACATCTGCAGAAGAAGAAAAAGAAGCAGCAACAAAGAACCCTAGCCATAAATTGAGTTAGGAAGAAGGACAGTGTGAATCCGCCAAGCTATATCTCATCTATATATGCCTCAACTGCCTCCCTGATTAACTCTTAAAGTCTCAAGAACCTCCATTACCACTGCTCATCACTTTCTTATTTATTATCCCCTATTCTTTCTGGTCCTCTAGCTAGATATTCTTTAAAAATAGCGTTGTTGGTGCGTTATTATTCAAATGACCTTGCAAGTGCAGTGACTTGGTCCACATTACAGCTCTCCGACTTTGCCGGCGGCCACTTTCTCCTCCCAGTGTCGGCTTCTTACCTGTAATTGAATTATCTTTGACTTGCTCCCCAGGCCAATATCTCACGCAGGTGTCATCATTCCAGGGGTGGTGCAGGTGCAGTAATACCCTACTAAAGTAGTGAGAGCAGGAATTTTTATCTGAGCTTGCGTTTTCGATGCTTCACAGAATGTCAGTCTCTGTGACTTGCTCCCCCACCTGAGATCTCGCTTAGGTGCTGTCATTCCTGGGGACAACACATGCGCAGATGGATATTGTGGCTTCAAACTTTCGATTTAGACAAAGTTTTATATAGACTGAGTCAAATCTGGCCAATTCAAGCAAACAAATTGAGAGAGATCATAGGAGGTTGGAATAGAATCAAAGGCTTCTTAAGCTTCGGTACGGTCAACTGGGTAAACTGGGTAAACTAATGGGCTAAATAATGGTAAAGGATTATTCTCATCTTAGTAGGTATCATCTATGGGATAGGTGGAGATTTACTGATCCCTGGGACTCCCAATGATACTGAGAGCAGGACAATGAATGGAGTGGTGGCCAACCATGCATGCCATTGTTCAAGGCATTCTCAAGGGATGGAGCGGAAGTGCACATGCAAGGCCATCGCTCCATTCAAACAGAGCAGGTGTGGGGATAGGTGGTGATTACTGATGAGTGAGCGTGCTTGGATAAGATGTTATCCGAGCACGCTCGTGTCTTAATCGAATATTTTCCCCGTGCTCGAAACAAATTCTCTTGTCGACAGCCACAACTCATGCAGGGATTGCCTAACAAACAGGCAATCCCTTCATGTGTTGTGGCTGTCGAGCATTCTCAGGGACTCAAGCATTTTTTTGGAGCACGCCGAAAATGCTCGATTAAGACACGAGCGTGCTCGATTAACACCTCATCCAACCATGCTCGCTCATCACTAGTGGTGATCCCAACTGTAAGACCCAAGTGATAAGCAGATAATCACCTATCCAGAGGATAGGTCTAAAATGGGAATAACCTCTTAATGAAGGGAAGTTTAAGAGAGAAGTCTACGCGGGACCATACAGGAGTATGCAATTCTCAAATAAGGTAAAACCAGAGAATGTTGTGAAAATTGGCCGTGTTGTGTTACAACAGGTAGCGGAATAACGTTGCTAATAAATACTGGCAGGCTTGGAAAGCAATCACTGCAATGCCTCACTGCGGATTTCTTAAGACAATCCACCTGTTTGCTTTTAAAGTCAGATTTTTAACTCTTTATCTCAAGTATCCACCTGTCACATTGTTGGGTTCATAAAAATAAAAAAAAAATATGAAGCATTTACTGCACTTAGGTCACAGCGGGTGGAATATCCTCGCTGTTTTGTGTCTATTTTATTGCTTAGGAAGTCTGCCAATTTTGCAAGACCAAAGAAATGTGGGTGTCAAGCTGTTACATTTAACTAGACTGCAACATGAATGCAAATCACCAGGTATCTAAGCAGAAAGTATTGGAGGAAACTTGCAAAAAAAAAAAAAACAATCGACTTGGAAATAATTTGTGATAAACTCTGCTTGTTAGTTGTGGATTTTCTTTACACTTTCTGCATAATGTGTTTCACCCTAGGCGCAAATCTCGTGCTCGTTTTAGGATACTCTTTGTTTTAGTGTACTGCTGACAATTGCACGGGTGTGGTACATAATATCATTACTGTTAGGCTTTAAAATAGAACTGAATGTCAAGCTGTTCCCATCTGCAAATGTTTAATTTGATGACACATTAAAAATATGCAAATATTCCCATAGCCAGATCGCTTATTATTGTCTCATAGAACACAAGATGTATGTCACTTTTCGGCATGCTGCAAAATCAATATTACAGTTCCAGAACACTGCCATCTAGTGACACTTGTCAGTTTCGAATTGGAGTAACTTGGATGCAGAAGGAGAGATGATTTTGAGTACTCTTGATTGGCTTTAGATACTAAATAAATTTTGAACTATCTCGATTTCAGAAGAGCGATGCTTGGATGAAGAATGGCCAATAGATGACATATAGTATGTAATTGCCATCTAGTAAAAATAATGGTTTATTAATATGGGAAAATTTAGCGGATGGATGATGGCATCTATCTGCTCACTTCGACATAGGGAGTTGAACAGTGCTGGGGATGTCATGTCTACAGTGGTCTTCCAAGGCATGTGTAATCTTCCTAATCTATGGGATAGGACAAGTGCACGATAACTGGATACTCACCTGCGAGCCGGACAATATTTGTAGAAATGGCATCGCTGGCCCCATTCTCCTTATGATGTGGAAATGAGCAGAGCCAGTTTATCCATACATCTTTCTTTATCATATTGCACCATACTCTGCACCTTCTGATATGTCAGGTTCAGAGATAAGGTAAGGAAAAACACATCAACAAACTTTTTGTGGCTCACCCCATAAGAATTGACCATGGTGTCAAGTGTTTCCAATTCTTCCCCAAAAATGGTTGCCTTCCTCTGGAACTTAAAGAGGCTGCACACTATTTTATGATTGATGACCTATCCTGCCGGAAAATTCTCGATTGTGGAGCTTCTCTGTCTCCTGATATTGGCCGTGGATGGGTACTTCACATCCAACTCCTATTCAAATCACACCAAGAACAGCTAGTCGACGAGGGTTCCGGGTGCCGCACCCCATCTGATCAGACATTGATGACCTACCCTAAGGATAGGTCATCAATGATAAAGTAGTTGGCAACCTTTTTAAAGAGGTTGTGTAGGCTATTGATGTTGATTAACAAACCCTAGGGCTCATACACATCAACATATTTCCAGTCTCAGTGTGATCAGACAAAACATCTGATTGGATATGGATAATGTTATTTTATGTGTTTATGTGGCCTTGCATATGTCAATATCAGATTTTCTCCAGAGGGAAAAAAACATTGCTGCATGCCTGGGCTTGATCTGAAATTTGGATGGCACTGAGTCTACACAGTTATACTCACCTTGCACCTATTCCATTGAAGCCCTTGTCCCCTGTAAAAAACAGAAAATGATAAACAACAAAATATTCACCTTGCACCTACTCCACTGATGCCTATCTCCACTGTAAAAAAGCAAAAATAATAAACAACTATATCTCTCACCTTTTGGAAGTGCTGATTAGTCATACTATCCCACACCATAATCCATGTCTTCCATATGTGGTTTACTATTTGGATGGTGGCATAATGCGACCATCCAGGTTGTAAACCAAGGGAGAATGAGGTGCTGAGACTGAGTTACAGTAAAAAACGGCGACGCCATAGAGGTCACCATCAGTCATTAAAGCTGTATTCCCACACTTCACTGAGAGCAGTGACCTCAAGATGTCACTGCTCGTTACTGTAGCTGTGCTCGAAGCACCTCTTTCTCCCATGGTTTCCAGCATAGATGGTCGCATCATGCCATCTTCCAGGTTGTAAACCATATATCGCAGACATGGAATACAGCCAGGGCCTGCTCCAGGTTTTTTTGGGCCCCGGGCGAAAGAGTCTCAGTGGGCCCCCCCCCTTTAACACATACCACGATTCATGATCGCATATAAACACAGCCATGTAGTATATAACACAGCCCACGTAGTATATAGCACAGCCACGTAGCATATAACACAGCCATGTAGTATATAACAGCCCACGTAGCATATAACACAGCCACGTAGTATATAGCACAGCCCACGTATCACATAACAGCCCATATAGTATATAGCACAGCCACATAGTATATAACACGGCCCACGTAGTTTATAGGACAGCCATGTAGTATACAGCACAGCCCACATAGTAGTATACAGCACTACCCACACAGTAGTATATAGCACAGCCCACACAGTAGTATATAGCACAGCCCACACAGTAGTATATAGCACAGGCCACACAATAGTATATAGCACAGCCCACACAGTAGTATATAGGACAGCCCACACAGTAGTATACAGCACTGCCCACATAGTAGTATACAGCACTGCCCACACAGTAGTATATAGCACAGCCACACAGTAGTATACAGCACTGCCCACATAGTAGTATACAGCACTGCCCACATAGTATATAGCAGCCCACGTAGTATATAACACTGCCAACGTAGTATATAACACTGCCACCATAGTATATAACACTGCCCACGTAGTATATAACACAGCCCACGTAGTATATAACACAGCCCACGTAGTATATAGCAGCCCAGCCCATGTAGTATATAGCAGCCCACGTAGTATATAGCAGCGCAGCCCATGTAGTATATAGCAGCCCATGTAGTATATAGCAGCCCAGCTCACGTAGTATATAGCAGCCCAGCCCACATAGTATATAGCAGCGCAGCCCACATAGTATATAGCAGCCCACGTAGTATATAGCAGCCCAGCTCATGTAGTATATAGCAGCCCAGCCCACGTAGTATATAGCAGCCCAGCCCATGTAGAATATAGCAGCCCAGCCCACGTAGTATATAGCAGCCCAGCCCACCTAGTATATAGCAGCCCAGCCCACGTAGTATATAGCAGCCCAGCCCACGTAGTATATAGCAGCCCAGCCCACGTAGTATATAGCAGCCCAGCCCACATAGTATATAGCAGCCCAGCCCATGTAGTATATAGCAGCCCAACCCATGTAGTATATAGCAGCCCAGCTGCCCATGTAGTATATAGCAGCCCACGTAGTATATAGCAGCCCAGCTGCCCATGTAGTATATAGCAGCCAACATAGTATATAGCAGCCCACGTAGTATATAACACAGCCCAGCCAGTATATAAGAGCCCATACCTTGTCCTCCCAGCCAGGCTCTGCATCCCCCCGCAATCCTTTGTTCTAGCCAGGTAGCAGGTGCTGCACACTTCCTGCTTGGGGACGCTCGGCTCATTCTCTGGGCACTGGACGGTCGGAAGTCACTCTGCTCTGCTCTGCGTATCCATGGCGATGGATTGTGGGCAGCCCTCCAGCAGCTGCAAAAGTCCCAGAGCTCCGTGCTGCCTCCTCTCTTCAGTCGTGCACCTCGGACCGCAGATGCCTGCCTCAGGGGCCGCATGTGGGCAGCCTGCCCCTAACGCCAGCCCTGAATGGGCCCCCCTGCCTCGCCAGGGCCCCGGCATTTGCCCGGGTACGTCTGGTGCTGACGCCGGCACTGAATACAGCGTTCGACAGTATGGCTTATCCTGTACTTCGGACAGTGGAAAAATATGTTTTTTTTGTTTGTTTGTTTGTTTTACAGGAGGCAAAGGGCTTCAATGGAATAGGCGTAAGGTGAGTATTATTGTTTTTTATTTTCAGGTTTTTTTTTACAGGGGATAAGGGTTTTAATTGAATAGGCATAAGTTGAGTATAACTGTGTTTTTTATTTTGATATAAAAGTATAATATGGTGTTTTGTATTATTTCAAATACAGGACTGTATTTTTGCTCTGTGTTTATTTCAATACTAACTATGGGGTTAATAATGGAGACTCTTACAAATGCCTATCCATTACAAACCCCTGGGCTTGATGTCACTTGACAGTACAAAGGTGACATCAATCTCAACTCTATCCCCCTACTTGCCACCACCACAGCGTAAGTAGGCTTTTCCCCCTGTTGTTTATAAAAATTGCGCTGGATCCCACGTCATTTTTTTTAAATTAAATTCTTTAAATACAGGGACACAGCTGCTGCTAAATACAACTCCCATTGTTCTCTTCTGCTGGTGCTGATCTTAGCGCAACCAGGAGACAAAGATGTGAACTGCCGTCAGCAGCTGGTCGGCGCCATGGAACAGCGCAACTGTACTACTTGTTCCCAAGATGCCAGTAGGTGTCACGCTGATGACACATGGATGTCATCTGTGTGTTATCAGTTTGCACTTGTGCAGCATGCAATGTGTCTGTGCAGACCCGAAAAAACTGACGTGTCTACAGGTTTTCACATGGACATGTGCGTAAATTGTTCCATGCATATCAAACAAGTCCTCATACAGCACGATGCACAGAAAAATAAAAAGTTGAGTCTCAGAAAATAGCAAAGCAAACAAAATTTTCAATTTGCCATTTTCTGATCTTTTTAAACCACTAAAATAGCAAAAAAAACTAGACAAGTTTTGTATTGTAGTAATGGTACTGACCTGAATAATCATGATGCTAGGCCATTTTTTTGTGCATAATGAACGGAGTAAAAGCAAATAAAAAACAGCCATATTTCCCAAAAACGTTTAAACTACGAGTGATGCCTGGTTTTCTTTCACTTCCCTGGCTCAGATGATGCCTGGCTTGGCACATAGGACATAAGTGATAGGGACCATCCATATTTAGGTTCACCTTGACGTGGTTGGATGGCTTTTGTATAGCAATATTGGGGTCCATGTATCCATTGATTGCAGTCTGCTGAGGCACCATGCATGTACTGTATATGTTTAGTATAACACTGCTCCCCTATGTAGATGAGGGACCTCTACACTCACTATAGCTATGTCACTACTATTATCGAGTAAGAATTAGAAAGGTAAATGAGCAGACAGAACAGGCACATTAGTGAGGGATGAAGTCTTTTACAGTTTGCTACTCTTCTGCCTACGGCATTATGGTACGATGAAAAGCCTCGCTTAGTGAGAGTGTCAGGAGCGCTCAAAAGAAGGTTCAGAGGATCACACAGAATTGGAAAGCTGCTTTCTGAAAGACATTTAATTTTCACTTTCCATTACCAATTTCTTACAAAATGTTCCCGAAAAACAGAGGTTACATGGGGTCATCTTATTGCTCATTCACTCTAGCTGGGACTGCAGTTACTATAAGTCAGGGACATAGCTATAGCAATAGGAGGGGGTAGACTTCCAAATGCAACATATGGATAGTCGGGGACACCAATATTAATAAAAACATAAAAGCTCGGGGTGCACGAAATTGGGCATCAGGAATATTCGTCTCTGAGAATACTTGAGATGAAAAAATGGATCTTTTATTGCACTCTGTAATATAAAGATATCTTGTCTTAGAAATGAAGACATGAATACGTCATCTTACAGAGAGTATGCCACAGTGCACGAAGTTTCTAATACAGAACCATGGAGAAACAAAGTGCCGATCCATACACATGAGACCTAAGTCATGGAAATCGAGAAATCATTATTGAGACAGCCTAGACTCCACTTACTAAAAGTCATTAGCCTTATACTGTACTTTATATTCATTTTACCTTATCAAAGTCAGCTTTGCATGCCCTGATATCATTGTGAGCTTGTGGTGGGCTTGGGTTTATGTGCGACATCCAATCTGGAGAAGCAGAGCTGCTTAAAGGGGGCAGCAAGAGGCAACCTTAACCAATGATTAGGCAGGCAGAGGGCCCCAGATTACTGTAGACTCCCTGTAGATAAGGTAGATGAACTCTGGTTCCAGCTAAAAGATTACTTGTGTACTGCAAGGTTTCTGCGCGCATCAAAACTCTGAGAGTGGAAGTACCAATGACTCACCAGTACTTGTGCAGTAGGAATGTGAAGCCAATGCCCATAGGAGGGAGGAACACTGTAGAGGAACTGTCACACACACAGGTGGCATGCATAGTTTGTGGACCCACTGCACCACTTGGCCAGGCTTACCTAGGAGGGGCATAGCTTAGCGACTACCTGGTTTTCACTGGAGCTTCTGATGATAGAATCAGGCTTGAGCTGCAGGTAGCCACCAGATACCATTTCTAGCCAGTCCCAAGTACTGCAGCTGTTGACCTCGAAGGAGCAGGATCACATTCATGGTTCAGGTTCCGCAGGTGCGGCCTGAGAGTTCAGTTACTGCTGGAGTGGCTACAGAGTTCAGGCACCGCCGGTGCAGCCTCAGGGTTCAGGTACTGCCAATGTGGCTTCTGGGCCCAGGCACCGCCAGAGTGGCTTCAGGATTCAGGCACCGCCAGAGTGGCTTCAGGGTAACATTCACACTATATGGAACTACAGGAACAAGTTCAGGATAACAAACTAATGACGGGGGATCTGGCAACATACCGTTGCACACACAAGACATGAAGGGGAACTACATGGGTTGCTCAGGCACCTCGCTACTGGGAATGACGCATTTTAAACAAGATGCCCCCCAGTTATTGGCTGGAGGCATTTTGTAAATGCATGCACTGCCCCTTTTAAACAGCGAAGCGCGCACTAGTCGCGCCACTGAGAATCTTGTGTAGCGTACACAGAACAAAAAGATATGCCAGGAGACATGGAGCTCACCAAGCAGCTGGGGCAATGAGTATGTCGACATCCCTGTATGGAGAAGGAAGTGGAACCATGCAGGGGCGCTGGTATTAGTGTTACAGGAACAAGGGAGATGGAATGCTTAAGCGCGATATTTCCTGACAAGCGGCTGATGTCAAATAAGACAGGGTAAAGGATTATTGGCAATATATGAAGCTGAACTTATGTAGCAGAAGTGGAAGAGTAATGACTGATGTAATGGAGGTGGAATAGGGATGACAGCAGCAGCAGAGGTAGAACAGGGATGACTGATGCAACAGAGGTGGAACAGTGATGATTGATGTAGTAGAGGTGGAACAGTGATGACTGATGTGACAGAGGTGCAGCAGTGGTGACAGCTGATGTAGTAGAGGTGAAACAGTTATGACTGATGTAATGGAGGTGGAACCAGTAATGACTGGTGTAGCAGAGGTGGAACAGTGATGATTGATGTAACAGAGGTGGAACAGTAATGACTGGTGCAGCAGAGGTGGAACAGTGATGACTGATGCAACACAGATGGAACAGTGATGATTGATGCAGTAGAGGTGGAACAGTGAAGACTGATGTAGCAGAAGAGGAACAGTGATGAATGATGAGGCAGAGGTGGAACAGTAATGAGTGATGTGACAGAGGTGCAGCAGTGATGACAGCTGATGTAGTAGAGGTGAAACAGTTATGACTGATGTAATAGAGGTGGAACCAGTAATGACTGGTGTAGCAGAGGTGGAACAGTGATGATTGATGTAACAGAGGTGGAACAGTAATGACTGGTGCAGCAGAGGTGGAACAGTGATGACTGATGCCACACAGATGGAACAGTGATGATTGATGCAGTAGAGGTGGAACAGTGAAGACTGATGTAGCAGAAGAGGAACAATGATGAATGATGAGGCAGAGGTGGAACAGTGATGATTGATGTAAGAAAGTAAGAGCAGTGATGACTGATATATCATGACTGAAATAGCAATGCCTCATATAACAGTGCAGGATCAATGATGGCTGATGTAGCAGTTAAGCAGTTAAAGCAGAGCAAAGACCTATACATCAGACCAGGCAGACTGATGGCTGATGTAGCAGAGCTGACCCAAAAGTGACTGATGTAGTGGTGTTGCAACAATAACATTTTAGAGTTATAGTAGAAGAACTTTGAATGGCAAAACTGGAGCAATGATGAAGCCGTATGATCAGAGTTTTGGATGTCACTTAGGGAAGTTCTACCTGACTTTCTTTACAACTTGATGACTCTACCAGATGTGAGAGCAGGTGACACGTTGTGTCCCATAATTGCCACCTGTGTATCTAAAGGGAACGCAATCATGTCTATGCAATCATGTCTATGTATCACATGCCTTTACATCTCTAGCATAATCATATTTCATTATTTTATGCATCCAGTAGCCCAGAGATGACCACCCCATGAGAACTATAAAGTTCCTGAACTTTTCATATTTTCCTGCAGAAAAAAAAGTTAAAGAACAATTTTATTTATAAAATAGGCAATTTTATCTTTCAAATACAAGTAAAGCCAAATGCCCTAAATAGAAACCTCACAATGAAGAAAATTACAGACTTCACTAAGAAAACAGTTAAAAAAAAAAATCCAGCGGAGCACAGAAAAAATAAACATTACTGCTACTACAAGCCAGACATGTGGAATACATTGTGCTAACCACAGAAGTCACCAGTTGACTCCTTGGAAATTAATTAGAAAGATGTAAAGACAAACAATTGGAATATTTATTGTGTATCTTTCTGTATCTGGAGAGCGAATTGTTGTTCTTCGCTAATTCAATTCTATGTTTTCTTTTCAATGTGGTTTGGAAGGTAACATACATCATATTTGGCTTCTAGGGGGGAACAGAAGGTTTTTGCATTTTAAAATATTTCACATTTAAGAAATGTTCCAGGGAAGATACTGAGGAATGAGCCGGGGATGATATACAAGAGGAAACTTATATAGAAAAAGATGAGAAAAAAACAAAACTAGCCGTCTCCCTTCCAAAAGAAAAAGTAATGTACCGTATATCAATGATCTTCTACCAACATTTCAAGCTTAGTGTTTTTTCCAAGAGTAGCTCAGCTCATTCTGATCAGCGATGTAGCCATAGTGGGAGCAAGGATAGTAATTACACAGGGCCGGACTGGCCATCTGGCAATTCTGACAGATGCCAGAAGGGCCTGTCTGGTCATGGGCCGTCTTGTCTGCTACGTTGTTAACAGAATCGGAGTTCTCAAGATTCCCATATTGTTAAGAGTTGTGATGGAGCACAAAGTCACTGACTCCGTCACTTACCCCAACAGGCCACCGGTATCAATAGAAAAATTGGTCTTGTAGAAAATCTTCCTTTCCTCCATCCAGGGTAATATTAGTAATATATCCCATCTGGTTCATGGGAACGGGGACAACATGGGCCTGTGTGATTTCAAATGCCAGGGCTGAATTTCAGCCCCAGTCCGTACCTGTAATTACAGATTAGCGAACCCGAACTGTAAAATTCAGGGTTCATATACTGGTGATGAACTCTGAACACGGACTTCTCCCTGAAATCCGCTTTAGCGTTCGGAGTTCTGGGAGAAGAGAGAGATCCCTTGGCAGCCATTCTTCAGGTCTCATAAGTACATCTACAGATGTGACAATAACAGATGGTTGCCACTTTTATTGCATAGTGTGCCACGCCGTTTGGAACTACTTCTTTGGACGTTCTTGTTCAATTTTAATGGACAGATGGTTACTCAAATTTTGCAAGCGTGCTAGTTACCAGTTGGCGAATGGTACTTCTGAATCGCTGTTATTAGCGGCAGCAGATAAAGGCTGATGGGAGTAGTATTCCCAACAGCTGACGCCAATGACCAGAGGTATGTAGAAAAGCCACGGAGACGCCATCACTTGTTTCTCAACGCAATCAATAAATAGCCAGGTCTTTCACCGGGAAGGAACAACCACGGGAAGGGCAGCATCCAAAAGGAAAACCACCTATGCCAAAACATTCATCCTTATGTTTAATGACCAGAGGTAAACATTTTACCTCCAATCACAGCTGCGGCTCACGCTGTCATCTGACAGCATGGCAACTGCAGCTTTGTGACCGGCGGTAAAATGATTACCGCCAGTTAGACAATGTGATAACGCAGCTGTGATCGGAGGTGAAAAGTTTACCTCCGGACATTGGCGTCAGCTGATGGGACTACTACTCCCATCAGCCTTTGCCTGCTGTCGCTAATAACAGCGATACAGAAGTATCTTGCAGAAACAGTGTTGTCACATGACAGCAAGAGAAACACCCGATGTTCAAGGGCCCGAACCCGAACAGTAACACAGACTTCCTGGTGAAGTCCGTGTTCGGGGTCCATGCCCAATCAGTAGGTGTTTGGTATGGACCCCGAGCTTTACAGTTTGGGTTCACCCCTCTCTAAAAACAAGTAGTTGGGAAGGTGAACTTAAAGTTTGGCCACGTCAAAGCATGCAACCGAGCACCTGTGCTTGGTTTAACAGTCATTCTGTGCCGACAGAGTCCCTTTAAGGACCTTTCCAGTGACTCCACTATCTCTGTAGACAAAGTGAATGTGAGACGGTGTAATACATTGATATTTTACAGTTCCAAACACAGAGAAATATAATTAGATTACATTACTTTACTGATACAATTATTCATTCCATTACAAAAATGCAGCAGTGTGCAGAGAGCACCACAGGAGCACCGGATCACTCTTCTCCCAAAATTTTTCAGTTTTTTATTTTGACGCTCTATCTATTCCCAATGTCTGGAACTCATTAAATTCACATATCAAAACTCATTAGTCTGGCACAGAATACGGGGCATAATGAGATTTTTGGGGAGCAGAATTGTATATTTTCCTGGCAAGGAAAAGCAGAAATTTAGAAATGGAGTTTCCCTTATGATTTGGTTTCAATCAGCATCAAATAATGTGAAGAATATTCAGCGTACGACTTCTTAGCGAGATGAATTTAGCAACGGGTCAATGAAGAATCAAAAGTTGCTGGGTCAATATAAAAAAATTAGCAAGTAACAGGATGTTCTTTAAAAAGTAAGTTATATAACCTACTAATAATTAAACTATGTAAGGGGCCCAGTCCTATGGGAGCCACATCAGTTCAAGTTCTAATTGGCTGACTGTGTTTGTGTGTTAATAAGGCTAATAACTAAACCTGCATTGGGGCTGGGCCGCCTTTTTAAAGGGAATCTGTCAGTAGGTTTTTCCAATGTATTCTGAATGCAGCATGATGTAGAGGCTGAAACACTGATTTCAGGGATGTGTTACTTACTAGACTGTGTGCTGTTAATTCAATACTATGAGTGTTTTATCAGAAGGAGATTATCACTACAGGACTAGGTGTCTGGTGCCTCCTAGTCCAACCACACCCCCACCACTAATTAACAGCAGAAGATGAGCAAAGAGATAGCTTTTAGTGCTATGGAGACTGCAGTTTCCACTGATCATCTCCAAGATTTTGGAATGGGAACAATCAAGCTAGGTGGGTGGAGATAGAGTTTGCAGCCTGAATAAACTAGGGATAGAGATGAGAAAATTAATTTGAAGGGCCCTGGTCTAGCGGCCACACCAACGGTCCACACCCGCTAGACCATGGCCTTCAGGACCCCCACCCACCTGCTGTCATTCCCGAATCTTGCCTGATTTTCAGGTCCATTGGAACCATTGTGGAGTGATGCACTCAAGATGTCACATCAGGTCTAAAAATCAGAAGCAGCAAAGTGGATGCTGGCTGGTAGGGGGCAGTTTGCAGGTCTCTCATCCAGTAGACCACTTACCGTATATACTCGAGTATGAGCCGAGATTTTCAGCCCATTTTTTTAGGCTGAAAGTGCCCCTCTTGGCTTACACTTGAGTCATTGTCCCAGGGGGTCGGCGGGGGAGGGGGAGCAGCAGCTGTCCATCATACTCACCTGCTCCCGGCTCGTCTCTGCATGTCCCTGCTTCTCCAATGCCCGCAGCTCTTCCTGTGTTCAGCGGTCACGTGGTACCGCTCATTAAAGTAATGAATATGGACGTGACTCCACTCCCATAGGGGTGGAGCTGCATATTCCTTACTTTAATCAGCGGTACCAGTGACCGCTGAACACAGGAACAAGTTTCCGTTGCCATCGCATTGGAGAAGCAGAGACCGCGCCGGGAGGGTGAGTATAACGTGGAAGGTGAGCCATGCGATATTTACCTGTCCCCGTTCCACCACCACACATCGCTCCGTCTTCCGCTTCCTCTGGTTGTGACATTCAGGTCAGAGGGTGCGATGACGTGATTAGTGTGCGCGGTGGAATGGGGACATGTGTATATCGCAAGTGCCAGTGTCCCCGCCTGCTCAGGACGAGAGGTGAGTATGTCATTTTTTTTTATCGGAGCAGCAGCATATGGGGCAAATGTTTCTGTGGAGCATCTTATGGGGCCATAATCAACCTTTGTACAGCATTATATGGGGCACATTTTCTATGTAGCATCTTATGGGGCCCATTATGAACTGTATGGAACATTATATGGGGCTCCTGATTCAATATGGATATTCAAAAACGCTTAACCTACTGATGTCTCAATTAGTTTTACTTTTATTGGTATCTATTTTTATTTTTGACATTTACCGGTAGCTGCTGCATTTCCCACCCTAGGCTTATACTCGAGTCATTATGTTTTCCCAGTTTCTTGTGGCAAAATTAGGGGGGGCGGCTTATACTCGAATATATACGGCACATGCAAATTAGTTCATGTTGGTCCGTGCATCTGCATACTGATTTAGTAATCTCCAACTGGACTCTTAAAATCTAGCAGCATGTACCTGGACTCATAAAATGCTGAGTGTTCAGAAAGAATTAAATAGTCATTCTGAGAAGAATTTTCATGGTAAGTTCACCATTCTTATCAGGGCCATGTGATCTAATCAATAATAAATCCAGAATATTTGTTAGATCTGGTGACAGATCCTCTTTAGCGTCAAAGGCTATGTCCACGTTTTCAACCAATTTCTGCGGCTTCAATGAACATCTGTGAGTTTTTAGGAAGAGGTCAATATAATTTGTCATATTTTCATCTCAATCACTGTTTATTCTTTTTTTAGGAGTCCAGTTGGCAGTCCTAGAAGTGATTGACAGCCTATTATGTGTAGGTATGCATACCGGTATAACTGTCAATCCCTAACTAGGACCGCCCACTAGACTCCTATGCCCAGAATGATCAAAACCTAAAATGAAGAAAAATTACAAAGTTGTACAAAATCTTCTCCCGTAAACCTAGTCTGCTCAGCTCCGCTTGTAGTCCGTAGATTGGACTGCATGTTAAATGTTACAGGTTCCCTTAGCCCTTGCAAGAAAACAAAATGTCTCTATTATACAGAGACATGAACTTCTTTATTAACATTCTGGAGGCATCTTTAGCAAGGAGTCATGCTGGCCGTCCATCACACACACCTTTTACCAGGCTTGGACTGGCCCACAGGAGAACAGGGGAATCCTCCGGTGGGCCGCTGTGCAGGAGTGGTCTCCGCCCTCTTATATGAGCAGCACTTGGCACTATATACTTGAATCACTATGTACAGACAGAGGCGGCATCTTATTGATTTACCAATCTACCCAGCTCAGTGTTATATACATTTGTGATTGTGGATAATGTCACATTTGCATGTAGCTGAAACATGGGGGCCCTAGACATCCCAGTCAATCTCACACACCATCTACTAATAAATTATATATCAATATTATAATAAAAATTTGCCACATGGAATTTCCTTCACTGCAGAAAACAAATGCTAATTAATAGAGCAATATTCTGATTGAAGGGCTGCCGTACCCCCGTTATTTCCTCTCCTGTCATTTATTTTGGCTTTTCTGTCCCAGCAGGAGATGTAGCATTCATTTGTTTGTCTCGGCACGAAAACGGCTTCATTTATATATTTTCATTTGTGCCTCTGATCAGAATCCATTTATCCAAACAAGGACGTCCCTGATTAAATCAGGACATCAAGCAAATAAACAGGGAATTGTGCCTGACTAATAAGTTAATGCCACAACCAAAAGAGATAAAAATGAAATGTGTGTGATTGAAAATGCGGCTCGTTAAAAAAAAAACAAAACAAAACAAAAAAAACTAATGAATACAGCAGATACAAAGACATGTCATAATGTTTATTTGTTTCTCTGCACATTCTGATGAGATAGATATCTAATGCGATTCCAGCGAGTAGGAAGAAGATCAAGAAAATGAGCCGCGGTATTATGGTAATTAATACATGGTTTTACAGGTTTTCATGCAGATTTATATAACTTCACAGCAGATGAAAATGATAAATTACAGAAATGTGTTTTGCTATGACTGGTCTTGATGATGATGATGATTATTATGACTATTTCCATCTTTAAATTATGCAGTAGTTACTAGTGATGAGTGAGCATGCTTGTGTGCTAACCGAGTGATTTCGGCATGCTCGAAAAATATGTTTGAGTCCTCGCGGCTTCATGTGTCCCGGCTGTTAGACAGCTGCAACACATGCAAGGATTGTCTAACAAACAGGCAATCCCTTCATGTGTTGCTGCTGTCAAGCAGCCGAGAGACATGAAGCCGCTAGGACTCACACATATTTTTTGAGCATGAAAACTCAAAATATTTCCCGGATCTGCACAATCCTTAACCAAGACACCACAAAAACACTAGTACATGCCCTTATCATCTCCCGCCTCAACTACTGCAACCTCCTACTCTCTGGCCTCCCCTCTAGCACTCTGGCACCACTCCAATCAATCCTACACTCTGCTGCCCGACTAATCTACCTATCTCCCCGCTATTCCCTAGCCTCTCCCCATGCCAAGCCCTTCACTGGCTTCCTATCGCCCAGAGACTCCAGATTAAAACCCTTACCATGACATACAAAGTCATCCACAACATGTCTCCTCCATACATCTGTGACATGGTCTCCCGGTACTTACCTACACGCAACCTCTGATCCTCTCAAGATCTCCTCCTCTACTCCACTCTTATCTCTTCTTCCAACAACCGCATACAAGATTTCTCCCGTGCTTCCCCCATACTCTGGAACTCTCTACCCCAACAAATCAGACTCTCGCCTACCACGGAAACCTTCAAAAGGAACCTGAAGACCCACCTCTTCCGACAAGCCTACAACCTGCAGTGATCCTCAAACTACTGAACAGCCGCACAACCAGCTCTACCCTCTCCTAGTGTATCCTCACCCATCCCCTGTAGACTGTGAGCCCTTGCGGGCAGGGTCCTCTCTCTCCTTCTGTACCTGCTAGTGCCTTGCTTTTGCTCATGTTTATTGTACTTGTCTATATTTTCCGCCTTTTCACATGTAAAGCGCCATGGAATAAATGGCGCTATAAAAATATATAAAGATAATAATTATGCCGAAGTCACTCGGTTAGCACACGAGCATGCTCGCTCATCACTAGTGGTAACTTCTAGTTTAATTTTTTTTGCAGCCTTAGTTTTGTTTCTCATTTACATCTCAAGACAATTACACTAAAGGGTTTGTCCAGCCTAAGGTACAAGTCTACAGTCGCTCTATGTGTACTGGATGCTGTGATAATTCTCCGATGCTGCTGCTGGGAGCATCGGGCAAATGACCGCAACATCTATGGACCAGATATCACCACCCTACTAACCAGAATCCCTCAATGTCTGTCCACTATTTCATCCTTCTTCTCCACTAGATTTCTAAAACTTAACATGGACAAAACAGAATTCATCATCTTTCCCCATCTCACGCAACCCCCCAACAAACCTATTTATTACAGTAAATGGCAGTCCACTCTCCCGAGTCCCACAAGCTCGCTGTCTCGGGGTAATCCTTGACACTGATCTCTCCTTCAAACCACATATCCAAGCCCTTTCCACTTCCTGCCGCCTTCAACTCAAAAATATTTCATGGATCCGTACATTCCTAAACCAAGAATCTGCAAAAACCCTAGTCCATGCCCTCATCATCTCCCGCCTCGACTACTGCAACCTCCTGCTCTGTGGCCTCACCTCTAACACTTTCGCACCCCTCCAATCTATTTTAAACTCTGCTGCCCGACTAATCCACCTGTCCCCCCGCTATTCCCCGGCCTCTCCCCTCTGTCAATCCCTTCACTGGCTCCCCATTACCCAGAGACTCCAGTACAAAACCCTAACCATGACGTACAAAGCCATCCACAACCTGTCTCCTCCATACATCTGTGACCTCGTCTCCCGGTACTTTCCTGCACGCAACCTACGATTCTCACAAGATCTCCTTCTGTACTCCCCTTTTATCTCCTCTTCCCACAATCGCGTACAAGATTTCTTGCACGCATCACCCCTACTCTGGAACCCTCTACCACAACATATCAGACTCTCGCCTACCATCGAAACCATCAAAAAGAACCTGAAGATCCACCTCTTCTGACAAGCCTACAACCTGCAGTAACCACTGATCGACCAAACCGCTGCATGACCAGCTCTATCCTCACCTACTGTATCCTCACCCATCCCTTGTAGATTGTGAGCCCTCGCGGGCAGGGTCCTCTCTCCTCCTGTACCAGTTGTGACTTGTATTGTTTAAGATTATTGTACTTGTTTTTATTATGTATACCCCTCCTCACATGTACAGCGCCATGGAATAAATGGCGCTATAATGATAAATAATAATATTAGTAATAATAAATATGTGATTTGTATTTGTAAGGTCACATGCTGACTAGATGGTCGTGGACTCGCTCAATGCAAGTGTACGGCACGATAGCAGACACAGTCTCGTCGGCATTTAGCTGTAGGTATGCAAAGCACATATTTGCAGTCTCATGACTGGAGAATCCTCACAGTATGCATTGCATGCAACATGAGGATTCACAAGTCTGCAGTCACTTTGAGCGACTGCAGACTTGTAACCTAGGGCTGGACAACCCATTTAAATTTACTAAACTCATATGACCTTGACATATGACCTTACATGGGAATTTCTTTCCAAAGAGGGGCATTGGCAATCACTTTGTGATGGGTGAAATAGACTTGTAGACCCAAAGAGGGGTAAATGTTCAATGCGCGTTTCGGCGCAGTACCTTCTTCTTCTTCTTCCCCCGAAACGTGTGTTGGGGCAGCTACACCGCAACACTCAGGTTACACCAGGCACATTGTTCTACTTAATCTTTTACCTTTTGCTCTGCTCTTTCACTTTATCTTATACACAATCCTGCTGAACCTTATTACTATTTAGTAGTAATGAGTGAGTTTATTCGTTACTCGGGTTTCCCAGAGCATGCTCGGGTGGTCGCCGAGTATTTTGTAGTGCTCAGGCATTTAGGTTTCGTCGCCCCAGCTGCTTGATTTGTGGCTGCTGGACAGCCTGAACACATTTGAGGAAAGCCTGTTTGTTAGGGAATCCCCTCATGTATTCAGCCTGTCTAGCAGCTGCAAATCTCCGAGCACTACAAAATACTCGGAGATCACCCGAGCATGCTCTGGGAAACCCAAATAATGAGTATACTCGCTCATCACTACTATTTAGCTGTTTTTTAGTCCTTTATACACAACCTTATGGTATACATAGGATTTTTTTTTTGCACTATGCACTTTCACTTTTTGAGCCATTTGTAACTTGTTTATTTGCCTGTTTGCTGCCTGTGTGAGTTGTGGTTCCACCACTTGCCGTACCACTGTCATCATCCTACTATCTATTCTTAGCAATATTTTTTTTTATATAGTCTTTTCAATTAAGCTTTCATATTTTATTATTGGTTCTTTTGTGCTATTTCTTCTGATATGATTCACGAAGCGCAAAACTTATGGAGCCAGTCTAATGTTTTCATTTGCTCAATATTTTTATAGGCTTAGTAAAATATTTTTCTTGTCCAAGGTAAACATGGAGTCTGTTTGAACCAATTATTTAGGACACAGAACTACGTTCAACGCTAAGATGATTGTAGCATAACACGTATTAAACCCGATTTATATCAACGAAGCGCTGCGGTTCTCACCGTTCTTACATGAAGCATTGGCTTAGCTGTGTTTTTTCTTTGACAGATGGTTGGGAAGTTCTGAAGCACATGAAGAAAAGGACAGCACCACAGCAATTGTGAAAAGATGGCAGAATAAACTTTGGAGCTGTCTTTTCACAATTGCTGTGGTGCTGTCCTTTTCTTCATGTGCTTCTGGATTTACCTACTGGGATGGATCCCCTGGTGAGGACGTGCACTCTGCTGTCCATAGAGACATTGCCATTATAGGGTGCAGCTTTACTATTTATATTTGATACTTGCATTGGTTGGGAAGTTTTGTCAATCTGCGGGGATCCAGGATTTTATGGAAGCAAGAAAGCATTTTAATATATTTTACTGTAAGCAGGTAGGATGGCGGCATACGACACGAGCTCTCGGAATATTAAATACGCATAGAGAAATTAGATAAAAGTGGGTATAATTTGAGAAGCATCTGCCCAGATCTGTCCATCACAATAACTCTTAATAGCGCAGAGTGCTTAATATAAATATTTAGAAAAAAATAAATTGTTAAAAAAATAAAACAATAAAATAGATACAGTATATGACAAAAATGAGTACACCCCTCTCAGTTTTGTAAACACTAAAAAATGGCTAATTGGGCACAATTTGGTTATTTTCACTTAGGGGAGCACACTTAGGGGTGTACTTTCTTTTGTTTAGAAATGAATGGCTGTGTGTTGAGTTATTTCGAGGGCGCACCAAATTTATACTGTTATACAAACTGTACACTGACTACTATAAATTGTATCAAAGTGTCAGACATTTTCGATGTTGTCCAGTGAAAAGATAAAATATAATATTTACAAAAATGAGAGGGGTGTACTCACTTTTGTGATATACTGTAAATCCAATTGCAGCATAAATCAATAATTATGTCATTGCGTGGAGACGGCTCTCATGACATCTCTTATCTGTTATACACAACTATAAATTACAATCTCGGGTTTCTTCTCTGTTCTTATTCCTTAGAAGATAATCTAGAATTTTTCCAAAAACATCAAACAAAAACATATAAATATAGACAAAAGGATAAAGATAGAAATCAGCTAAATTGTGGAAATTCGCTGGATCTGAATTTAAGGAAATATGATCCTCTAGAGATGTATTCCTTCTCTATTTTGTTTCCTCTTGGAAATCAATATTGAAAAGAAGTGGGTTAACTGCGATGCTGATGAAAACCAGAAGAAGATTCCAGGCGACCGGTAAGGTTTCTATGTGGTTTAGTATCAACACATTGCAAAGTTTCAAATTATTCATCAGGACAAGCCACAAATATTGGTATTTGTGGTTTGTCTTGATGAAGAAGTCGCATGTCTTCGAAACACGTTGATAATAACCTTTCCGGCCTCCTGGAATATCAATCGGTTATCATCAGCAGCGTAGATGACCCACTTCTTTCCAAAATTGATTATATTTGGATTCCGCTTGTGCGGTTGCTAACAATTTGAGCTACTAAAGTGGTTGCGTATCACACAACCTGATCAGATGAGCACCTCCACACACCCTGTTATCCACCACCACCGGAAAAGACCATATTGCACTTTTATTGTTCTTCCAGCCACCTTCTGTGATTTGCTAGATGATCAGCTTTGCAAAATCAAAACTGTAGAGTAAAGCTATTCGGCAGATATTTAAATTCTGCAAATAAGTTGGCATTTGGCTTGTAAATTTTATTTTCATTCACTTTACCAATAAAGTGCCGATAAAAGACGGAGAAGAAAAATGTTATACTCACTTCGTTCCAACTTGTCCCGCTACCACAGCTTTCCAAATGGTCCTAAAATAGCTTTCTCCCTCCAACGTTGGTCTCCTTACGTCCAGCCTGTACTTTTCAGCACCTCTGGAGCTAACGATGCCTCGCACAACTTCATGATATGATACATGGGGAAATGCACCTTCTGCCTGGTCAGCTTCGGAGGAACTGAGGAGTGAAAACTTAATGGAAGAAGACAAGAGCCAGAAGGGAGAAGCAACCAGAGTACTTGAAGAGCAGCTAAACAAGTAAGGGCCAATGTGAGCATAATATTTTTTAACCCCTATTTGACCACAAAAAATAATTCAGGATAATTGATGTTGTCTGGTTGCCATTTTGCTAGATTCAGGCAAATCGAATCGCAATTCAAATCAGAATGTCAGGTGAGTTTCGTAGTAAATTTTATTCGATTTTGCTCATCTCCAATCTTAACTTTGTGATATTCTGTTGAGAGAAATGTAAGCTATATCTTTTTGTATTTGGCTAATTAGTGGATGTGATGTGATGTGATGTGATTAGCAATGTTTTGAAACTTTGGCTTCCAGATTGCGAAATTGTGAGAAATTGGAGACCTTAATCAAACTGGTCAGCCATTGAGCTAGTAGTTGCCAAATCTAGATGGCGCAGGATAAAAAGTTTCTGCTACCTCTGTAGGAGAGCTAATTTGCTTAATTTTCCCAGATATTATTGTTTTTTAAAACCCCTATATCTGTAATGACAACTAGAACTATCAGAATCCAATAGCCAACTGGGGACATGGGCAGATGGAGTGACAACACTCCACAAATAAAGCTATCAAAATAAAATGTAATGTAGCTAAATGTTCCAATTACCGACTTGAACACCTATTTCATATATATTGACTTTTTTACATAATTCCAGAAAACAAAAAAACATGAAAAGTAGAAACTACCATTGAATATATTTACATAATAATTTGCCGTTAACCGTTAAAATACATTTGTGGATTGCTCTTTTATGTAAATCATTAATAAAAGATTAATGCATTTACTGAAAGTAGAGCTGGTGGCCTCATAAAGTGCGTTGCTTAGCAAGCGGAACCACTAGAGACTTGCCCATCTCTAGTCCCAATTGCCAGACTGACTACACCTTAGGAAATATAATACAATCGTCAGTAATCTGAGTGAGGTGCGTGATTTTTTAAACCTTCTTTTTTGTGACATACTTGCATCTGTTATAGGAGCTTTTTGACAAACAGTTGATAACCTAAAAAGGACCTATCAAGTGCCCTGGCTGTACCCTACTATATCGGTATGAATGTGAATTCCATCATTCTGAAATAGTCTGTTATATGCCTATTGTCTAATAAATGCCAATTCCTTTAAAAAATGTACTCTTATGTTTTTATGTCACATCTCACCATATGCTAATGAGACAAGGGCTCAAATGGCAGAAGGCCTCAATATAATCATTGTTATGGTAGGACCACCAGCATGTTTAGCGCATGCGCAATATTTCTGTACTGCTCATCTGATGAGGTAGGCACACAAACCCCGGGTATTGGTCCAGCTTTAAAGGAAATGTGGAACCATGAGGACTTAGGCAATTTCAGAAGCAATAAAACAGTTGAAGTGAAATCCAATAGAGATTAATGGAAGTTAAAGATCAATAAACACAGATAGTAGCGCAAACTAAAATAGGACTCTAAATCCTAAGTCACCAGTGTGTGTCCTAGTGAGTCTTAAATAGTATTAAGAAGATAACTTCACTGAGCCATGCCAGACAGCCTGGAAAAGCCGACGTGGAGCACAACATAGGGCAGGGGACCGAGGTGAAGGAAGCAGAGCCCGGGATATGTGTGTAACAATTTCCAGTCATCCTACCATGGTGAGGATTGTATCAAGGATGATAATCATGCTCAGGAAAGAGTGATTGGAGGATCAAAGGCAGGACTAGCATGGGCAACTAGTCTTGCCTCATTAACTGAGAGAAAGAGAGAGATGGATTCAAGTTTGGGTACAGTTCTGGTACTTGAACCAAGCTTTGGATTACAGTTCAGTTGGTTACCAGAACCCGACCTTCAACGGGGTTGCTAATTCCCAATTAAATCAATACTTTTGGTAAAGAAAATCTGCTTTGTTATCCTTTTATAATTACCATTTGAAGTTTTCTGCTAATTAGATTTTGGTGCACAGGGGCCAGACAGTGCATCGGGTCTTCTCCTCTGTCTGCGATTCCCCGGCCCCTACGCTGCCGCCAGTCTTTGAATGACAGGTCATAGCTGAGATTTGAAAGAGACAAAGCAGGTAATTTACAGACTGGAATCAGCAGGGGAGGGTCTAGACAGTCTCAGACAGGGAGGAGGATCTCAGACAGGGAGCAGGAGACCCAATGCACAGTTCGGCCCCTGTGCACCAAAATCTAAATAGCAGAAAATTTAAAATGCTGATTAAAGGAGAACAAGAAAGTAGATGACTTCAAGAAATGTATCAATGTAATCTGTGTTACCACAGCATCACAGCCATATCTTCACTTTACATTACAAAATGTTGCTGACAAGTTTTTTTAAAGGGATTTCCCATCATTTCAAGTTGTCACCTTATCATTAAATTATCATCCAAATGATAAACAATTACTTGCAGATTGGTGTGGCTTTAACCACACGTGTGCCTAAGTGATTGAGTACCATTCATGGTAGTCCAACAGATAGTAATAGGAGCAGTGGCTCTCAAGCGTGACCATTGCGCCATTCGTATAGGACATGTCAGTGTCCTGTTCTCAGAGTCAGTCGGACGGCCCCATCAGTCTGTATCATGTCACCTGTCCTTTGTGTAAGTAATAACTAAATTATGGAAAGAACTCTTTAAAATAGAACTTCCTTTTCCATTTTATTTGGGGTTTTTTTCCAAAAAATATCTCAGTTTATCATATCTTAGAAAAGCCTTCTAGTGAAAAATTAAAAGAGAATAATTAATGTATTGGTAAAATATTATTCCTTGGATACCCACGAAGAAAGTCATTATGATAGTAGAGGTTTAGATCACTAAGATCTACTCATGAGGTTCTGCGGTGAAATGTATGTGTCAAGATCGAATGGTCTGCAAAACCTGAAAATCCAGAATTTAACAACGCAAAATCGTCAATGGATTGTCAACAATCAGGGAGTCCTGGCACATTCGAATTCCATTTTCAGTAAATTCTACTTACAAAATATGTATATTTTTCAGTATAATGAAACAATACAATAAAAGGCTGCACTTAGGCAAGAAACCCTGATTAATTTCAGTCTAAACACTACAGATGAGTGGATCAGGCGACATTCGAATTCGCCTGTTCCCAAGAAATTCATTAGCAGAAAAATTATTCTCGACAAATTTAATGTCCCATATTATGCTATGAGGTCCCTCCAGACCCCAGTGCATAATACATGTAGGATGTAAAAAAAAATCCTAGAACTCATTTACGAAATTTGACTTATATTTACGTCAAAGTTCGTGTAAATGCCTTTGATGTGGGCTCATATGCTGATGGCTGAATTAATCATCATCAAATCATCAGTCAACATGTGCTTTGCTCCCGCGTGGCTGTTAACCAGTTAAATCTCACTGTTAATCACTGAAAACGGGATTTAACATGTGCCAGATGGACGCTCGTTATTCATCCGGCCCATCGGCGCCCCTGTCACGTGAAGTCACAATATGCACTTTGACCTTGAACACATGCCCATAGTCACTATGGGCCTCTCACGTTAGGCTGAGACTTTCAGCTCTGATGAGACCCTGAAATCAGAGATTTCAATGTTCCAGGTGGCAATCAGAAGATGTGACAAGGACAGATGGGTGACATGAGTAGCAGAGGAGCCAGAGAGGTGAGTGATAAGGTAAATATAAGTTTTATATAGAAAAATGGCGGCCAGTGGCTGCTACCTTGCAGAAACTGCATAGAAGCTAATGATATCAAATCCAAATTTTGTCTAATTCAGATTTTTGTACAATTGGAGTACAATTCAATTCAATTTGAATAAATTTGCTCATCTCTACTTGTGACCCTGACATAGTGCATCATAGCAAGCTATGATGCCGTTACTAACTGGTCATAAACCTGCGGTTTTATGTGGTAATACAAATTGTAAAAGAAAATAATATTCAAAATTTCCCAATAATGGTTGGTAAATGTACACACGACATCCTAGGGTAATAAAGATTTCGTAGGCCATTTCTCTTGCCTTATTATCTTCCCTTGACATTTTCTGTAAATGGTTCCAGTTGGTTTATTCACTTTCCATTTGTATCTACTGATTGTCTTGTCAAGGTTCAATTGCACCTCCGCCAAGAGATTGAGGTTTATCTAAATGGATGGGATTAAGGTATTGAGGTGATCCCGCATCCTAAGGTGTTTTTTTCCTGAAAGATCTGGCATGTAGGACTCTACTACTTTAGAGGGAAGCAGTAAAAGGAAACTTTAATCAGGTTCAGAGATTCCTCTTTGATGATGCTCCTCTGATGTTGTTGTCTTCTTGAAGTGTTCCATCAACATGGAGGAGAATTGCTAACGTTTCTATCTCATTAGAAGTGATGTTTCTATATCAAGGAAGGAAAGTGCATCTGAGGGAGTAAAGCCAAGGTTTCTACAGTCTCGAAAAAAGGGTTTTCCTACATTATCCAATTCAGCCAAAACAACAAGAGAAACTTGGTACACCATTTTACCCATCACACCTTTGTACTTTGAATATTTTTATGAGCTTGGAGGACAAAAAGTCGGTTAACATTTTCTAATTAGGACATGCAGCAAATCATCTTCACGGTTCAAGGAACCCGTGGAAGCGCTTGGTATTAGCGCGAAACGATCGTCGTCGTCTTGCCTGTCGCACTCCTACTTTCACTCCCTCCCTTGAACCGTGAAGATGATTTGCTGCATGTTCTAATAAAGGACGTTTGAATTGCCACTGATTGGTGAGTGCTATTGCGTTTTTTCTATTTTCTTTATTTACATGGACACTTTGTTTCACGCAAGCACCGCCTTTCACCTGATCGGACTACCTTTTGTTGGGAAACTCTCCACATTGAGTTTTTAATCTCTGCAAAGTCGAGCTGTGCCGCTTACTTTTTTTCTTTTTCTGGTCTGGACATTTTCTAATTAGGGTTGACTAGTTCTCCACGCCCAGTGAAGTGTTGGGAACTGGACACACATTCCTGCCAGACTCTTAGAACTTTTAGGAATATGGATATCGATATACAGTCATGGCCAAAAGTGTTGGCTCTGGAGATTTCTAATGTGGCCAGCAATGGGTCCAGATCTAAGTTCCATTGAACACCTGTGGAGAGATGTTAAAATTGCTGTTGGGAGAAAGCGCCTTCACATATGAGATACTTGGAGCAGTTTGTGAAAGAAAAATCAACCAAAATTCCAGCTGAGAGGTGTAAGAAGTTGTTGGTTATAAGAAACAATTTTGCAGTTATTTATTCCAATGGGCGTACAACCAAATATTAAGTTCAGGGTGCCAACAATTTTGTCCGAACCATTTTTGGGGGTTTTAGTGTAAAATTATGACCAATTTGCCATTTTTTTCTCTGCATTTTTATTCTGTTCAAATACACATAAAGGAAATAAACATGTGTATAACAAAACATGTGTAATTGCAATAATTCTCTGGGAGAAATACTTGAATTTCGGGAACAATTTCAAGGGTGCCAACTGTTTTGGCCATGACTGTATATGTGTGTAAATTTAAATCTATATCCATAACTGCTAAATCCAAAAATGTGTAAGCATTTACAGCTTTTCATTGTAGAATTCTTGCCTGGAGGAAGATATTTTTTTTTGTTCTCTTTTGTGCTTTTAAGTGTTAGAAACTTAAAAATACTTCATACAGCAGCGAACTGTCGAGCCGAGAATATGCCAGACTGCTGTTCTCTTATAGAAACCGACTGCTAAATCTAATTAGGGAAGCCACGGGCACAAAAGGAGTGCTCAGACAGGTTGCAGACTGCTTTTCTTTTTTGTAGCGTACTTCCCTAGATAGACCACCTAAGTTCTCTCCTCTGCCCCAGTAAAGCTAAGAAAACTGACTTGTCGGTTGATTCTAACCCCAGAAGATATATTTTTATATAATTCTTTTTGTATTGCGAGAGTATTATTTTTTTTTGTATTTTTCAGATGCTACGTAACTTCATATTGAAAAGTAACATCTCAAGGGTGCAGTTACACATAGTTCATTTTGTGACTGAAACTTAGTTCAATTTACTTGAGGAAGGTTGTTTTGGAACAAGCCTGTGAATTTTTTCAAGTCCTGTTCAGATGTATAATACATGTACTGTGTTGCCACTTGTCGAGCTAAAGATATAGACCCTGATTCATGAACGATTTTATGCCAACAAAAGATTTTAAGCAAGGCTGCCAACATTTTTGTGACTTTTAAGGATTTATGTCATTTTTGATCAACTCTAACCAAGTTGGTGGACCTGGAATGCGATAAGGACGTGACTGGGTGTGACCGATCCCTCTCGTCAAGTTCATGACAAGCGGTGGTGTACCCTACGCCACAAATCTTACTTCAGTTCATGGTTGACTGGAGCAAAATTTGTGGCAAGGTGCACATGGAGGCATGTGTGACTGTCTTAATTTTCTTAATAAATCAATCACCTTCCTCTTCACCCCACCCTCTCGTCAAGCTTGGAGGACATCCGAAGGTCTTGATCAATCAGTGCCTTAATGTTTGCAAACATTATAGCTTTATACAAGCATATTAGCTGAAATGGATAGTCTTATGTAATACTTAGATATGGATTGCCTATTTTTTGGATTGGCGGAGATTTGACACCCACACTTAACCATTCAGTTGCCAGTAGATCCCACAGCTGACAAAAATGCATTGTGTAAAGCGATCCATATACTGGTGAAGTGAATAAAATCTGAGCCACATTTTCCAAGAATCACTACTACACAGTGTACCAAACTGTGGTATCCCGGCTCAGTACAATGTGTTCTTCTGCTGACGTAGGACCTGCTAACAGTGGGGGTTTCGGACATTGGATTCTCACCAAACTAATATAAATGACCCGTCTTAAAATTAGAATATCAATGCTGAAGTTTATTAAGAAAGAAATTTTTCACACTGATCTCAATGAGGGGATGTTCTGGAGTCAGTGGTGCACACCTTTTTATGAATCTGTAGGGTCTGACAAGTGGTTTGCACCTTTGTGATTTACACCAAAAAACTCACTTCAGTAGATTCTCACTCTAGTCATAAATTAGACAAGTTTTGGCATCCCACCTCAGATGACCCCCTGTCCTGCCTCCCTTCTGCCCATTACAGCAAAGCTGGGAGAAACTGTCATGAAGATAACAAAAGTCGCAAAGTTTCGGCGCAACTCCGAGTTGGACCTACGTTTTTCAAATTTTTAAAAAATGTTGCTCTAGAATTCGGGTGTGAAAGCTTTGAGGAATCGGCCCTGTAGTAATTTGTGTTGACCTATTTTTGGTTTAGTAAAACTGCAAGTATCCAATTGTTATGGAGTTATTAAAGGGTTTTCTGTAACATGAGCACGTTACCGTATAAACTAAGAACGGAATAAGTGAAAACGTGCTGATTTCTGGATATCCGACATCTACGAACTCAACTAATTCTCCACAATGTTTTTAATATTAAAATCTTTTCTCTTTCTATAAGTTTTGTTCTAGAAATTAAGAGTAAATCTTACCTTATCACAATGGTACCACCATAAAGTAGGCAGCTCATAAAGGTTCTCCCACAAAGACTTACTGCCAAAACAAACCACTTATTACCTATAACAAGGAAATCTGACGTATTTCCAATTACACAGAGAAAATAATTATGGAATAAAAGTCTCTGCTCTTATTAATGGTTTGAGGCTTAAACAAACAATTTTATGCTGTGCTCTTTCCAGGTCTTAGTAATTACCTTTATTTTCCGAGTAATTTTCTTTCATTTGTCATACTGAGCAGTGGAGTGGCGGGCACGGTTGACCTTCCATTAACATAAAATTGAAACGAAACTTTTAACGCAAAGTTATCGCATCATATAAAACATAAGCACTCATTTTTCCGGATTCTTGGAGATGAATTATGGCAACTATGTCATCATTTTAATTTTAGGATGAGCTTGAAAATAATCCCTAAACTTTTTTAAATGCTAAACTGAATGGTAAATATGAAAGGGGCTAAAGGGAATGTCAACATGGTAAAGACATGGCTGTAACAAGGCTATCATACTGATTACATTGATACCTGTGGTGAAGAAATCGGCTTTATTCTTTTTCATTAATCACCATTTGAAATTTACTGCTAGTTAGATGTTGGTGCACAGTGGATGGACTGTGCAACTGGATCTTCCCCTACCTGTTAGTTATTTACCGCCTCCTCCATCTGCCTCTAGTCTGCGAAAGACCCACCTCCTCTTTTTGAAATCTCGAAAAAGTGACCTGTCATTGAAAGACAGGAGGCACGAATGGGACCAGGAAATCACAGACAGGGAGGAGACAATATAGTTCACTGTCCGGCCCCTGTGCTCCGAAATATAATTAGCAGAAAACTAAAAATGGTGATTAAAAAAGAACAGCAAAGATGATTTTTTCACCAAAGGTATCAATTTAATCAGTACTACAGTGCCAATACAGCCATGTCTTTACTTTAAATTATGTTACAAAATCGTATTGACAGGTTCTCTTTAATAATTGATGACCTAACCTTAGCGTTGTGCCCACTGTATGTAGATGAAGCATGAGGACCACTGCAACAGTAAGCAACTGTTAGCTTGAAGTTTGCTACATCTGAACATTCTCTGCATCTGGATTATCCTCATGAATCTTTCTTGTTGGGCTGTGATCACATGATCATATGTCCAATTGAAGCTTTATCATATCAAAATCACAGAAAGAGGTCCCCTACTGGGCTCCCACCATTAGACAATGATCCGGAGTGAGGAGTCACTAAGTTTGAGTCAAAGAGATGTCCCCTACTGGGCTCCCACCATGAGTCAATCAGCCAGAGTGAGGAGTCACTAATTATGAGTCAAAGAGATGTCCCCTACTGGGATCCCACCATGAGTCAATGAGCCGGAATGAGGAGTCACTAAGTATGAGTCAAAGAGAGGTCCCCTATGGGCTCTCACCATGAGCCAATAAGCCAGAGTGAGGAGTCACAAAGTATGAGTCAAAGAGAGATCCCCTACTGGGCTTTCACCATGAGCTAATGAGCAGGAGTGAACAGTCACTAAGCATGAGTCAGTGAGAGGTCCCTTACTGGGCTCCCAACATGAGCCAATGAGCTGGATTGAGGAGTCATTAAGTATGTATCAGTGAGAGGTTCCCTACTGGTCTTTCACCATGAGGCGGCAATGAGCTGGAGTGAGGAGTAACTAAGATTGAGTCAAAGAGAGGTCCTCTACTAGGATCCCACCATGAGCCAATGAGCCAGAGTGAGGAGTCACTAAGTTTGAGTCAGTGAGAGGTCTCCTACTGGGCTCTCACCACGAGCCAATGAGCCTGAGTGATGAGTCACTAAGTAAGAGTCAGTGAAAGGTCCCGTTCTGGGCTCCCCCCATGGGCCAATGAGTCAGAATGAGGAGTCACTAAGTATGAGTCAAAGAGAGGTCCCCTACTGGGCTCTCACCATGAGCCAATGAGCTAGATTGAGGAGTCACTAAGTATGAGTCATAGAGAGGTCCCCTACTGGGCTCCCACCATGAGCCAATGAGCTAGATTGAGGAGTCACTAAGTAGGAGTCATAGAGAGGTCCCCTACTGGGCTCCCACCATGAGCCAATGAGCTAGATTGAGGAGTCACTAAGTATGAGTCATAGAGAGGTCCCCTACTGGGCTCCCACCATGAGCCAATGAGCTAGATTGAGGAGTCACTAAGTATGAGTCATAGAGAGGTCCCCTACTAGGCTCCCACCATGAGCCAATGAGCCGGAGTGATGAGTCACTAAGTATGAGTCATAGAGAGGTCCCCTACTGGGCTCCCACCATGAGCCAATGAGCCGGAGTGAGGAGTCACTAAGTATGAGTCAAAGAGATGTCCCCTACTGGGCTCCCACCATGAGTCAATCAGCCAGAGTGAGGAGTCACTAATTATGAGTCAAAGAGATGTCCCCTACTGGGATCCCACCATGAGTCAATGAGCCGGAGTGATGAGTCACTAAATATGAGTCATAGAGAGGTCCCCTACTGGGCTCCCACCATGAACCAATGAGCCGGAGTGAGGAGTCACTAAGTATGAGTCAAAGAGATGTCCCCTACTGGGCTCCCACCATGAGTCAATCAGCCAGAGTGAGGAGTCACTAAGTATGAGTCATAGAGAGGTCCCCTACTGGGCTCCCACCATGAGCCAATGAGCTAGATTGAGGAGTCACTAAGTATGAGTCATAGAGAGGTCCCCTACTAGGCTCCCACCATGAGCCAATGAGCCGGAGTGATGAGTCACTAAGTATGAGTCAGTGAGAGGTCCCCTACTAGGCTCCCACCATGAGCCAATGAGCCGGAGTGATGAGTCACTAAGTAATAAGTCACCAAGCTCAAATTTTTTCAAAAAGTTTAAATAGTTCAAGGAAAAACAGTGTAATAGCAATACACAAATAGTAATAGTGTGAATCTCTTCTTACATGATAGTGATGGATATACAGAGTGGGCCTCGTAGAACAGAACACTGTCTCTCTTGTCTGGGTTGTGCGTGATAAGATGATAGTTAGATAATCCCTAGTTAGACCGCACATGGAGTACTGTGTCCAGTTTTGGGCACCGGTGCTCAGGAAGGATATAATGGAACTAGAGAGAGTACAAAGGAAGGCAACAAAATTAATAAAGGGGATGGGAGAACTACAATACCCAGATAGATTAGCGAAATTAGGATTATTTAGTCTAGAAAAAAGACGACTGAGGGGCGATCTAATAACCATGTATAAGTATATAAGGGGACAATACAAATATCTTGCTGAGGATCTGTTTATACCAAGGAAGGTGACGGGCACAAGGGGGCATTCTTTGCGTCTGGAGGAGAGAAGGTTTTTCCACCAACATAGAAGAGGATTCTTTACTGTTAGGGCAGTGAGAATCTGGAATTGCTTGCCTGAGGAGGTGGTGATGGCGAACTCAGTCGAGGGGTTCAAGAGAGGCCTGGATGTCTTCCTGGAGCAGAACAATATTGTATCATACAATTATTAGGTTCTGTAGAAGGACGTAGATCTGGGGATTTATTATGATGGAATATAGGCTGAACTGGATGGACAAATGTCTTTTTTCGGCCTTACTAACTATGTTACTATGTTACTATGTATGTAATGACGGATGGTGGACTCACCAGTAGTGTTGAGCATTCCGATACCGCAAGTATCGGGTATCGGCCGATACTTGCGGTATCGGAATTCCGATACCGAGATCCGATATTTTTGTGATATCGGGTATCGGTATCGGAAGTGTAAAATAAAGAATTAAAATAAAAAATATTGTTATATTCACCTCTCCGGCGGCCCCTGGACATCAGCGGGAGGATCCGGCGTCCGGCACGGCTTCTTTCTTCAAAATGCGCGCCTTCAGGACCTGTGGAATGACGTCCCGGCTTCTGATTGGTCGCGTGCCGCCCATGTGACCGCCACGCGACCAATCAGAAGCCGCGACGTCATTCCTCAGCTAAAGTCCTAGAATGAGCGCCTTCTAGGACCTGAGGAATGACGTCGCGGCTTCTGATTGGTCGCGTGGCGGTCACATGGGCGGCACGCGACCAATCAGAAGCCGGGACGTCATTCCACAGGTCCTGAAGGCGCGCATTTTGAAGAAAGAAGCCGTGCCGGACGCCGGATCCTCCCGCTGATGTCCAGGGGCCGCCGGAGAGGTGAATATAACAATATTTTTTATTTTAATTCTTTATTTTACACTTTAATATGGATCCCAGGGCCTGAAGGAGAGTTTCCTCTCCTTCAGACCCTGGGATCCATGAGGATACATTCCGATACTTGATGTCCCATTGACTTGTATTGGTATCGGATATCGGTATCGGCGATATCCGATATTTTTCGGGTATCGGCCGATACTATCCGATACCGATACTTTCAAGTATCGGACGGTATCGCTCAACACTACTCACCAGTTACAGAGGAAGCTGGAAGTGATTTCTGACTACAGCTGTGCAGCTTGTGCCGTCTTCTTATGCTCAGCCATACCTACTACAAAACCACGCATTTCATATTCCAGACATGAATTTAATTTTTCTTTGGATCGGACACTGCTTGGGGATTAGTTTTATTTCATTCATCACGTTATCAGACAAGATTTATTACAGCATCGGGTCTGAATAGCCGTCTACCATCATATCCAGTTGCCACTTGCAATACATAACATACTGTACATCTGGCCATCTCCCTCTTATAAAGGGAATCTGTCACCAGGTTTTTTGCACCTAATCTGAGAGCAGCATAATGTAGAGACCGAGACCCTGATTTAGACGATGTGTCACTTCCTGGGATGCTTGTGGCAGTTCTCATAAAATCCCTGTCTTATCAACAGGAGATTATTACTAGAGGACTAGTAAACCTAGTGCCAAGTAGTCCAACCACACCCCCAGCACTGATTGGAAGCTTTTTGCCTATGCACAGTGTACACAGAAAGCTGCCAATCAGTGATGTGGGCGGGGATATTCACAGCTCAGCATTCAGAGAACTTTTAGATAAACAGACAGGAACATGATATGTGCTGATGTGGGCCTTTTGGGATCATTTTTGCATCTATTTCCTCTTGCTTCTCATAATAATGTTGAATGTGCAAAAACTTAGTTGTTTATTTTTTTGCCCTGCCTGGGACCTTGTGTCAATGCAAATTCTGCACCAAACCGTATACAGTGGCATGTAAAAGTTTGGGCACCACCCTCTCCCCCCCGGTAAAAATTACTATCATTGTGAACAGTTAGTAAAGTTGAAGATTAATTGATTTCTAAAAGGCTTCAAGTAAAAGATGTTTGATTTATATTGTATTTTAGGGAAAAACAACAACACATATATATATGTTTTCATCTTTTATATTTATATTTTAAATTTTTCAGAAAGGAAAATGGGCCGATTCAAAAGTTTGTGCACCCTGCATGGTTCGTACCTAGCAGCAACACCTTTTGCAAGTATCACAGCTTGCAAATGCTTTTGTAGCCAGACAAGAGTCTTTCAATTCTTGTTTGGGGGATATTCGTCCATTCGTTCAGATCAGAGGACTGTGAGGGCCATTGTAAAACCTTTAGCTTGCACCTTTTGAGGTTGTCTATTGTGGACTTTGACGTGTGTTTAGGATCATTATCCATTTGTAGAAGCCATCCTCTTTTCAAATTCAGCTTTTTTTACAGATGGTGTTATGTTTGCATCTAGAGTTTGTTGAAATTTAATTAAATCCATTCTTCCCTCTACCCGTGAAATGTTCCCTGTGCTATTGGCTGCAACACAACCCCAGAACATGATTGATTCATCCCCATGCTTAATGGTTGGCAAGATGTTCTTTTCCTGAAATTGTGTGCCCTTTTTTCTCCACACATACCTTTGATCATCGGGGCTAAAGAGTTCTATTTTAACTTCATGTATCCACAGGACATGTTTGCAAAATGCATCAAGTTTGCTTAGATGTTCTTTTGCATACTTCTGATGCTGACTTTTATGGTGAGCATGCAGGAGAGGTTTTCTTCCGATGACTCTTCCACTAAGGTAATTTTTGTGCAGGTGTCCATTTCATTGCTCTGGTAAAATGAAATTTGAGCTCTAATTGGTTGCTCTGGTAAATGAAAGATAAGCTCTGATTCATTACTCTTATAAAATGAAAGGTGAGCTTCAATTGGTTGCCCTAAAAAAAGGAAAGCTGAGTTCTGATTGGTTCCTCTGTTAAAATAAAAACCGAGCTCTGATTGGTTTCCCTGGTAAAATGAAGGCTGGTTCCTATGGACAACAAAGACCATTTTACAGTTCTGCTGAATGAAGGTCAATGAGCGTCATCCTGTACAAACTATGGGGGGAGAGGGGGTAGCAGGTTTTTGTAGCCCACCCTGTTTAATGTAAAGATTGATATGGTGAAGGGTCATGGTGATATAGGGGAAACCAGACTGTTGGCTTACTGAGCAGAATCTGCAAATAATAGCATCTTTAGAGAGAATTTTTAATATAATCCCCTTATATTTAGAAATTTTATTTATTTGGGGAAAGTTAGTTTTAGATAGTGCAGCGGCATCTGACATCGATACTGTATAATAAAGAGTGCTTTCTGCATACAGCAGGCAAATAAACTGACTACATTAAGCCTCTGCTGCATGCGACGTCTCATTTTTCAATACTTGTCATGTGCAGTGTTGTGACATGTAGGATCCTGAACTGATATACCGCATTTGGCACTCGTATATATTTACACATATATCAACACAAATTTGTAAATTCTGCCAAGAGCTGCTGAAACTGTGTCAAAATGTCCATCACGATTTCCTGCAAAAGAGACTATTGTACCGCCGAGCTACACTACAAGAATTAAATTAGGGGATGGCGGCATAAGAAATCCCACAATGGGAAAAGACCACTTACTGTCAGGACCCGAAGGGAAGAAGAGGTCGGACGCAGCTTTGTGGATGACCAGACAGGTAGTCATTTTGCTAAATTTGCACAAAACAAAGCACAAAAAATTTAATTGAAAAGAATTCAAAGTGTTTGTAAAATACAAGGCAAATCCAATCAATCTAAAACAACACATCCACCTCCTATTCAAATCAATAGGAGGTGGAATTGTAGTTCCCTGCGGTGGTCACTACCAAAAGACTGCCGCAGCTCCGCAAGTGAGTTCTTCTGGCCGGCAGCCACCGACACCTATAACAGGTGATTGGGGAGTGCCAGGTGTCAGATTCTGACCAATTGGTCATTGGTGACCGATCCTAAGAATAGGTCATCAATCAAAAAAGTAGTTCACAACCTATATACGAATGGGGGGTGCCGGGTGTCAGATTCTGACCAATTGGTAATTGGTGACCGATTCTAAGAATAGGTCATCAATCAAAAAAGTAGCTCACAACCTCTATATGAATGGGGGGTGCCAAGTGTCAGATTATGACCAATTGGTCATTGGTTACCGATCCTAAGAATAGGTCATCAATAGTGTTGAGCATTCCGATACCGCAAGTATCGGGTATCGGCCGATACTTGCGGTATCGGAATTCCGATACCGAGATCCGATATTTTTGTGATATCGGGTATCGGTATCGAATTAATAGGGATGTGTAAAATAAAGAATTAAAATAAAAAATATTGATATGCTCACCTCTCCGGCGGCCCCTGGACTTCACGCTGCTAACCGGGAGGCTTCTTTGTTTAAAAAGCGCGCCTTTCGGACCTGTGAATGACGTCCCGGCTTCTGATTGGTCGCGTGCCGCCCATGTGACCGGCACGCGACCAATCAGAGGCCGCGACGTCATTCGCAGGTCCTCAATTCCTAGCATTAGCAGTTTTGTGAATGAGAATGACGTCGCGGCTTCTGATTGGCCGCGTGCCGGTCACATGGGCGGCACGCGGCCAATCAGAAGCCGCGACGTCATTCTCGGTTCAGTTGGACTCACCTCATGAATGAACTACCCTGACCACATTTGAGGCCTCCATGTAATTACGATAAAATTTGTTTTTTCTAGGGTCTCCCATTATCCTGAATTTGGATATTGATATAGCCTTGAGATATGTCAATAATATAAGATTTGGGGGAGAGGGGTGTGACACCTGGCACCCCCAATCAGCTGATTTCAGCGTACAAAGCTAGAAATCTCCAGCTCCTATTGAAGTTAATGGGAACTGATCTACTGTAGCAGATAATGACTACGGAATTGTGGTGTCCTGGCTCTATATACTGTTCACATTTGACCACCTTGGAAGCAGTTGAGATGCTGGATATGAGACCCCGACTTAGAGGATATTGATGACCTATGCTAAGAAGAGGGCATCATTATCATTCATAGACCAGCCAACTAGAGGCGAGTTATATTAAAAGTTCGGCGTTTGTACAAGTTAGTGTCTGGTGATAAACGCCGAACTTGGACCTCTCCTGGAAGTCCATTGCAATGTTCGGAGTTCCGGGGAAGTCAATTGCAGACAGAAGATACATTCTTTCCAGCTTCCAAAGTTCCGGTCTCCTTTGTTTTCAATGGGTTTTGGATTCTGGTTCAAGTTCTGATACCAGAACCAAACTTGAAGAACCACAACTTGCCCCTGTATTCTCGGTCTTATACAACGCAAACTTAATAAAATAATTAGTAGAAGTCATAAAGCATAGCGTTAAAAAAACATAGTGGTATGTTATGAAATACTGGTAGACCGCATAAGTCAAAGCTCACCAGCAGGAATAGACGGCAATTCCTAATAACATCCCTACGAATGTCATAAATTAATAAGGTCACGACAGATGAAAGAGATCAGAAGAAATAGCGGCTTTCAGCAAATCTGGATGAGTGACATTCCTAATAGCATCCTACTTTGTACCAGCACTCGAAACGTCTTAATTACTGACTTCGCTGATTCCATATTAATAGATCTCAATGACTGACATAAATTAAGGTGTCAGTGACGATAGTGCAGAGGCTTAAATTAAGTGTGACACCACAGTGGGTGAATTCCCTTATACCGTATTGTCTGGCACCGCTACAATGTTTTATGATCTTACGAGCTGACACATAGAATAATATGATGATGAGTAATATAGCTGATGAGTTGTAGCACTGCATATGGAAACGAGTAGGGCAGATTGCCTCTGGAGCTCACCTAGTCTGGTGTAGGCTCACAAAGCTGTTCACATTAGCAAACATTTTTTTTAGGAGTAAGTAGGGACTTTATAATTTTTACTATTGGAGAGTTTGAATGTTGCAAGCAGAAAATAGCAATAAAGTGACATGAAAATAAAATGTAATAGTACTTAGATGTTTTTATTTATTTTTGTATTCTACTATATGGCAGGGCTTGAAATGCCATGCGGATTCGTGGGAGTTTATATCCTGAAGCCCAGATCACTCAAACAATTGTCAGATGTAGCCATCATTATAATAATTCAATTTATTTATGTAAAGCTAAATAAATCAGTCATCAGCAAGTATCTGTTTATGTCCGGATGCAAAGTGCTCCTGAGTGCATGAAGAGTGCGGGAAGACACATTTAAAACTCTGGGCACACTATTTGGATTCTGTGGTTTAGTGCATTCGATAAAATCGGTGCAGCACAAGAAAAGTCTTGAAGACGGGAGTGTAAGGATCGGATTACGAAGAATGTTCGTTCATTGGCAGAATGGGAACATGAGTATTGTGATGGACAGAGTTGAGAATGATATGTAGGGTGGTGCAGCACTGTGGAGAGGATGGTTAGGGTGGTAGACAGAGATGAGGAGATGTAGGGCGGTGCAGCACTGTGGAGAAGATGGCTTTGGTAGTAGACAGAGATGAGGAGGAGATGTAGGGCAGTGCAGCACTGTGGAGAAGATGGCTTTGGTAGTAGACAGAGATGAGGAGGAGATGTGGGCAGAGCAGCACTGTAGAAAGAATGGGTAGGGTAGTAGACAGATGAGAAAGAGATGTAGGGTGCTGCAGCACTGTGGAGATGATGGCTTTGGTAGTAGACAGAGATGAGGAGGAGATGAAGGGTGGTGCAGCACTGTGGAGAAGATGGCTTTGGTAGTAGACAGAGATGAGGAGGAGATGTAGGGCAGTGCAGCACTGTGGACAAGATGGCTTTGGTAGTAGACAGAGATGAGGAGATGTGGGCAGAGCAGCACTGTAGAAAGAATGGGTAGGGTAGTAGACAGATGAGAAAGAGATGTAGGGTGGTGCAGCACTGTGGAGATGATGGGTTTGGTGGTAGACAGAGATGAGGGGGGAGATGTGGGCAGAGCAGCACTGTAGAGAGAATTATTATTATTGCTCTCTATGATTTTTTTGTGCCTGCCCCTTTAATATGCTCATATATCATCATATCCTTGGAGCCCCTTTTTAAAAAATACAGTATAAGCGATGAGTAGTTGTAATGTTCGATCCATTGTGAGTGGATGCGCATACGACTTCTATGCACATTGATATTGATGCCATTATTTTATCATTGCTGTTAACCCTTTATGCATATTATTTTATTAACATACAAAAAAAATCAGATATTCCTTTCACCGTCATGGCCTTTTATTGCGATGCATAACCTATATTAGCAAATGTCTATCAGACTCTATTACTGATGCTCAGATAGACATGGAGAATGAAGTCTGCAGCGGTGCCCAGATACCCGCTGCCGGCTGTGATTAAGTCTAGCTGAAACCAACTACAGTCAGGGAAAACAGTTCTATGCGATAATGGACAGCTGCCTCTTTTGCAGATATGGCTAGGTGACGATGTTCTAGCGTCTCTCACATGGAATTAACCTGCTGTCTCTGTCACTCCATCTCAATGACACATTCATTTCCCTTCTGGTATATCTGTGCCGTCCAACGAGGTGCAGAGAAGGAAAGCAGATATTCTACATAAATAGTTATAATTGGAGGAAAATACTTCTGCGTGCTGCCGAATACATAACGCAGCTTCATATTCCGTTCACATTCGTTTCTTTCTTTTCCTACCCTGTCGATTTACTACAATCCTATTAACTACAATAATTATATTTTACCATCATTTTCCTGCAAAGAAATCCAGATGACAACAAAATTTGCTACATAAGCACAGCATGTGAATACATTACTAAAGTACAACTCCAGCAATTTCTTTATAATTGCGGAACTGGAGTGGCGCTACTAAATCAAGTTCCCTGAGCCTATTCTTATACTCACCAGAAGCTGTCTTCACCTCTTCTCGGCGCCACTCCTGTCCATCTCTAGCAGTTTGTGACCCACTTCTGGATCGCTTCGTAACCCGCTGCTAGATCACTTCATTGTTTGTTGGAGCCGTCTGAGAGTCAATGTAACTTTATGAGGGCCAGATCGAGGCTCTCATAGACTTACACTGAGAGCTCGTTACCGATACTTCTGACTTCCGGTCAGTCAGAAGTTGCGGCCACAAGATGGTAGCGTGGGACCAGAATGGAGTTGAGAAGTTCTGAAGACAGCGGCTGTTAAGTATAAGGCTAGGGTCAAGAAAATTACATTAGTAGCACCAATATAGCTATGAAATGAAACCAAAAACAAAGCTCTGAAGTGGTGCTTTAACAGTGGCCAGCACAGTGGTCAGCATGGTGGCTTAGTGGGAAGCACTTTTTCAGTGTTGAATCCTGGTTTCAAATTCCACCAAGGGCAAAATATTTAAGCAGTTTGTATGTTCTCCCCATGTTTGCATGGGTTTTCTTTGGGTTCTCCTGTTTCCCCCCCCCCCCACACTCCAAAGATAGGGAATGCAGATTATGAGCACCCCAAGGGGGACAGTGATGGTGATGTCTGTAAAGTGCTGTCATTAGGGGCAATGTTATGAAGCATTAAAAAAGTTTCCATTACTTTCACTAAAATGGATTAGTTTATGGACACTCTTCTGTTCATGTCGCATATTAGGCTAAAGAGTACACGTGGGGTACATTTGCACATATTGTCACAAATTTAACGATAACCCACAATGATATGTATTTAGATGTATTTAGATTCATTAGATAGGGATTAAGGAGGAAAATTAATTTGCATTCCACAACACTCATTTAAAAATAATAAACATATGCACATCAATGTCAAAATTATTCATAGTCCATATGTTTTGTCTTTTTTAACCTTTTTTAACCATTTCAGGATTCAAAAACGGTGAAGCAGCTAAAAGTAACACGTCCATTTTTCTGGTGGTTTTGACTTGGAATTTTATATACGGTACCTTATTTTTCGGACTATAACACGCACTTTTTCCCAAAAAAATTGGGAGGAATGTGCGGGGTACGTCATATAGTCCGAATGCAGGCTTACTAGGGGTTTGCGGTAGTGGTGGAGAAGGGTCCCTTCCTCAAGAAGCAGGCGGTGTCATAAGTGTGAAGATGTTGCTGGCATGGTGTCGGTGGAGAGCAGAGTGGAGTGTATCATTGGTTTCCCTGCGGCCATTTTTGTGAAGCCGAGGGAGGTGGCGCTTGCCCAGATTGGGATCTTGGTGCCTCCAGAGGTGACCATTTTCCTGAGGTTGAGGGCTTCAAGAAAATGGCCAATAGAGGCCGTGCATGCCCAGATTTAGATCTCGGCTGGGCTGAGATCCCAATCTGCGCACGTGCCACCTCCAGCGGCCCACGGCTTCAGGAAAATGGCTGCTAGGAAACCAATGATACTCTCCGCTCTGCTCACCATCAACCCCGTGCCTGCAGCATTGCTAAACACCTGCCATCACCAGATTCCTGATGAAGGTACCCTGCTCCACGCAACGCAGTCTGCACTGCCTCACCCTCCTCCCACCCAAAATCTATTTTTTCCTTTTTTCCACCCAAAAAATTTGGGGTGCGTCTTATGGCCCAGTGAGTCTTATAGTCCGAAAAATATAGTATATAGCATTTAAAAAATATATATATGCCAGCATCAAATATGACAAGAAAAATTACAAAAAATACACTTAAGGCATTTTTCTGAAGCATCTTCTGCTCTAAACCTGTGTGGGTATGCCGGCATCTATAAGTTGCTGTGTGCACATGCTATAACTGTATAGACTAATAAATCTGCCAGTACTGATCAGATTCTGGAAAAAGTGCGACTCTAATAAGAAAAATCTTATGCTGTCAACCACTATGGTTAAATAATGCAGTGGAATCCCATGAGTGTGAAAAATGTTCTATGTCTGGTTCTTAACTCATTCTTTCCTGCCACTATTGTGAAATCTACCAGTGCAGCCTATTACCAGTACCAGCTTGGACTCCGCCATCACACAATCAAAACTCCACGTTCTTCTAGTCCATTCCGAAATGTTCTCCTGGGGATGTTCAGAGGTATAAATGTTTATTCAGCACATTAACATCCTCCTGATTGCAGTAATCTGTTGCATCTGCAACTCCTGTTATTATCAACTTTGTGATTGCTAATAAATATGCAATTCATGTACCTGTAATTATGGCGAGCCGGCTTCTCCTGGTGGTTTGCATTTCATAGATGATTCTTTTTCTTCGACTTTTTTACATGTCTATTTTGGCAGCTTCTCTATCAGAATTTCTCCAAGTACACGACATGTTAATATAATGGGTTTATTTTTCAGTCTTTAGAATCTAAAATTGTGGAGACTTTTATTGCTCCCGTCTATATTCCACTATTCAGCTTTCTTTCCTTGGCTGTATTGAAATTGTGAAAGTTCTCTGACAATATAACACAATAGGTTAATGCTCCTCTCAAAATATTTATCGGTTTGTTAAATGTTGCAGCAATTGTAGTTAAAAGACGCTAAAACAACCCAATGTATAAAAAAAACAACAAATATAAAAAGCATAAAAGAGCACAACTTGGTAATATAGTTCAGTTACCTAATGTGCGTGGATTCTCTGCGTCCCAGTTCTGACTTCTTCACTCTCGGTTTCCTGTGTTGCACATTACTGCTTCTTGTCATCATCATGACAAATTTCACATGCTTTAGAGGTAGTAGTGGCCCCTTTACCTTGTGGGCCATTGTGCGGCAGCATAGGTTGCTCCAATGTTATATCCACCCCTGTTGAGTTGGCCCACTACTCTTTCAGGCCATTGCGTCGACAATGGAAAGAGCTGGTAATTAGAGATGAGCGAACCAGAACTTAAAAGTTCGGGATTTCCTACTGGAAACTTAGTGTCTGGTGCTAAACTCTGATCATGGACTTCTCCCAGAAGTTCTTTTTAATGTTCATAGTTCCGGGGGAAGTCCACGATTAGAGAGAGAAAGAGAGACAAGTTTTCCTTCTCCAAAGTTTGGGTTCTTATTGTTTTCAATAAGGTTTGAATTCTGGTTCAAGTTCGGTTACAGTTCTGGTACCTGAACAGAACTTTGGACTGAAGTTCAGGTCAGGTACTAGAACTCTAACTTCCACCGGTCTGCTCATCCCAACTGGTAATCTGTTAACTAGGACTTGTCAAAATTGACCAATTTCTGCTCTTATTTTATTCCCGTTGTTCCTATGAATATTCCGTATATTTTTTTCCTAATATATCTGGCATAGAGTTCCAGAGATATTTAATGATAACTGTATGGTCTTCACCGATGAGGACTGTCATAGAGACCCCTTCACACACAGCTTTGATCAGATGCCAACATGCAAAGTTTTATTGAATGTAAGTAGAGGTGTCATGACTGGAGCTGACGATCAGGGGACCAGGCATAATTGAACAATTGTATATAAGTAAGTTAGAAAAATTATCATATATTTTTTAGGGTCTGGGCAACCCCTATCAGCCACAAATTGCAGTGGGAATTTTGGAATACCCCATTACATAACAATGTGGCTCAACGAAAATAATTTGCGCAGAGTTTGTGTGGTTTCTCTCTTACATTTAAGACACATACTAATAGGGAATTTAGATTGTGAGCCCAACTTGGGAAAGTATCTATATGGCCTAATTTATACAACAGTTATTTCTCTGATATATAAAAACATGGACCCTTTTTCATCAGCATTTTGGATCCAATTTTGACTTTAGAAGAGTTTTGGAAACTCCATACAAGTAAATGGAAAGGACTATGCATACATAGCAACCTCTTCACTAACATTGACAATGCAGAGGAGGGAGTCGAATGACTTCTGTTCCCAAGGTGGGTTAGCGTTCTAGTGGTAGATCTCACATTTATCAGGCATTTATGTTGTATCTTGTAGATGAGAACAACCTGGTTTTCAGGGGCTCACTAAGTCAGGTGAATCCTCTAAGCCTAGGGTCCAAGTGGGCACAGAGGCTCTGAGTGTTAGTTCAGTAGACGGGTGTGGCAAGAAGGTGAAAGATAGCGGACAGAAGGCCATTAGCAGAGGTACTGAAACCACACATTGACAGGGGGTTGAGGTACTGGAAGCCGAAGGCAGACAGAAGACATCCTGGAAGCTGCAGCTTGGCACAAAGCAGAGGTCCTGCAAGACAGGAAGCAAGTGGCAGAGGTACTGGAACTCGTAGGTAGACTGAATATATCCAAGAGACCACAGACAGGTAGTAGGAATACTGGAAGCCGCAGGTGGACAGAAGATATTCTGGATACCACAGGTGGACAGGTTGCAGAGGCCCAGGAAGACTGGCAACAAGTAGTAGATGTATTGGAAGCCGCAGGAATACCGGAGATGTCCGGGAGACAGCATACAGGAAGCAGAGGTATTGGAAGCAGTAGGTAGACAGGAGACGTCCTGTAATCTAATGGTGGATAAGTAGCAGAGTAGCAGAGGATAAGTGCAGACAGAAAACTGTGCGCATAAAAACTAAAAGCTTTAATACAAGATAAAGATGTGTGTCCTGACAGGCTTTATATAGGACTAGGAGGCTCAACACAGGAGCAAGATGGGCTCCTTTCTGTGCCCAATTTGGAGCAAAACAAAGTTTAGAAGCCCATGGTGTAGAGAGCATAACCCAGGCCATAAGATGTGTGTACTACCTGTGAAATGTAAAAGGGGTAAATCTTCACTTTTTTTGCAAGCTTTTCAGAATAATGTAATGAACACAAATATTTGTATTAATTAAATAGGTTTTCTAGTTATGGAAAAACATTATGACCTATAAGTAATACCAGTAAACAGGAGAAGTATCATATTCATGACTCTTATTTATTGGCACAAGTGGAGAAAGGCTTTAAAGAGTTTAACCTATTCTGGAGGACCCAACACGTCTGTCCATTACAAGGACCACTCATTGCTCCCAATGTGAACTGTGTAACACTTTATTTCTCCTGTAGGGGAGCTGTAGGGCAAGTGAACAGTTACAATTGTGTTCCGAAAAGATTACAGGTAATTGCCAGTAGCCAAATACCCAGAAATCAGCTTATTTTTAACTCAACAATTAACAGAGGGATTAATCATTTGACTAATGAGTTCTCAGATGTATTAAACACTGAAACTGTTAAAAATGTCAGCGCAAACCTGTTTAGCTATGTGAGGAAAGATGATCAGATGGATATGTGAAGACATTTTAAAATACCTTTTAATAATACATTAAGGCTCTTCCTATAAATAAACCCCTATTTCCATTCATTATCTGTATACATCAAACGCGTCTGTATTCAGCAGGTGACATGAAATCTTTGATTAGAAAAAAAAACTGATAAATGTGTCACCGCTAAATATGGACTGAGAATCAAAAAATAAGAGAAAATGTCAGTGATATAATGGCATAACATAACACAATACGGGGGTTCACCCTGCCTTCACGCACATAACAACAAGCAAGTGCAACATTGATGGGGGAATTTGCAAAATGGAGGCAAACCCCCCCCCCCCCCCCCAGAATGGTCAAAGTCAAGAAAACCCCTATTTTGTAACATATTTTTGTAGAATTATATCTATACTGAGATAGTTAATTGTTGGAGGAAGCCTAGGGTGCTACTGCGGTGATTGGATTGATTGGTCTATCAGATGGCAAACCCAAAGCAGCAACAGAGCAATGAAAATAAAGAGATTTTTTTGACTCGTACAATAAATGATCAAATTCTCTGATGAAGATAAACAAGTGATTCAAGATAGTAGAGCGTAACTTTTTCTGGAGGACCCAACACAATCTATCACAAGGACAGCTCACTAATTTAATGGGGAGCTGTGTATTTCCTTATTTCCTCATTGGAGGAGAAAAAAGCTGCCACATTTCATTTGGAAAAGTGGATCCTCAAAGCCTTTGGTCTGGACAAGCATCTATACGGCCATGCAAACAGGTGTGGAAATGGCGCATCGTTAGAACAATGGAGTAAGATTTGGCACAGCTGGAACAAGAGCATCTAAAGTAGGTGAGTAGGGACAACAGCAGCAGAGCTGAAACAGTGATGTAGCAGAGCTAATTGAGGGAAGAGAAACCAATCCAGCAGATCCGAGCTTGCAGCAGTGGCTCAGTTTAGCAGAGCTGGTAAAAGGATTGAGCTATGCTGACTCAGTGAAGAGGATCTAATGTAGCAGAGCTAAGTTTACATGGAGACCCAATGCAGCAAGACGAACCTGGAACAGTAATGTAGCAGAGTTAATTGAGGGACGAGAACCCAAAGTAGCAGATCTGAGCTTGCAGCAGAGGCTCAGTTTAGCAAAGCTGGATTTAGCTAAGCTGACTCAGTGAAGAGGATCTCATAAAAAGGAAGGCATCAGTGGTTAATATTCTATAAATATACACGGCGACCCTTTAAGCAAATTATTAAAGTGGAGAGACGAGAGTCAAAACTGGCCAAAAAATTGGCAAAAATTACATTTATTGAAAATTCATTACATTAATTTTCACATAGTGGCATACATGTAATATACAATGATTGATAATTTATAGGAAATATATTGCGACTGCATCCATGGATACAACCAATGATCCAGGTTCACAAGACAGGACAATAGTAAGTATAATAAACAACGTATTTAAATCATAAGTAAAAAAGAATACTACCCACATATGAGTACTAATGAGTCTGGTGTGTAGTGATCCAGCCAAGTGGTATAGTCACACTAGCTGTGCTACTAAGATCGCCACACATCATAAACACACAAAGTGCAACATGTAAGATTGAATAAGTAAGCTAATTACCCATATGTGTCAAAGAATCCCGTCTGGATCCTGGATCTGATGTAGCAGAGCTAAGTTTACATGGAGATCCAATGCAGCAAGACGAAGCAGGAACAGTAATGTAGCAGAGTTAATTGAGGGACGAGAACCCAAACTAGCAGATCCGAGCTTGAAGCAGAGGCTCAGTTTAGCAAAGCTGGATTTAGCTAAGCTGACTCAGTGAAGAGGATCTGATATTGCAGAGCTAAGTTTACATGGAGACCCAATGCAGCAAGACGAACCTGAAACAGTAATGTAGCAGAGTTAATTGAGGGACAAGAACCCAAACTGTTATGACCTGGTGGTTAGGAGCACCCGACACGACCTGATAGTTAAACTCACACAGGACAAGCTCTGGGATGTGGGAGCTCTGCTGACTGCAGGCCCTAATACTATCACAACAACTAGAAATAGCCGTGGAGCGTTCCTGACTCTCCCTAGATGCCTCTTCACAGCCTAAGAGCTAGCTAGCCCTAGAGATAGAAAATAAAGCCTACCTTGCCTCAGAGAAATTCCCCAAAGGAAAAGGCAGCCCCCCACATATATTGACTGTGAGTAAAGATGAAAGTCACAAACGCAGAAATGAAACAGGTTTCAGCAAAGGGAGGCCAGACTTACTAAACAGACAGAGGATAGGAAAGGAATCTTTGCGGTCAGCACAAAAAACTACAAAAGACCACGCAGAGTGTGCGGAGATGCCACTCTGCATCCCAGAGCTTCCAGCTAGCAAGACAAAATCATGATAACCAGCTGGACAAGGAAACAATGAACAAATAATAACTATCAGGAACTTAGCTTCTGCTGGAGTAGACAGGTCACCAGAAAGATCCAAGAGCGAACTGAACCAATGCAGGAACATTGACAGCTGGCAAGGAGTAACGATCTGAGTGGAGTTAAATAGAGCAGCCAACCAAAGGACAAACCACGTCACCTGTGTAAGGAACCTCAGAAGCAGCAGCTTCACTCACAGCCAGCAGAGGGAGTCCATGGACAGAACTCGCCGAAGTACCATTCACGACCACAGGAGGGAGTTTGACAACAGAATTCACAACACCAATCTAGCAGATCCAAGCTTGCAGCAGAGGCTCAGTTTAGCAAAGCTGGATTTAGCTAAGCTGACTCAGTGAAGAGGATCTGATATAGCAGAGCTAAGTTTACATGGAGACCCAATGCAGCAAGACGAACCTGGAACAGTGATGTTGCAGAGTTGACACAGTGTTGAGGGACTAGGGTCCCTTTGAGTTTGTAACAAAGGCTCAATGTAGCAGAGCTGTTACAGTGATGCAGTAGATTTGACAAAGAGGGGTTGGTGTAGAAAAGATGAGTTTGCAGTGAAAGCTCAATGTAGTAGCACTACTTAGAGTAAAAGTACTAGAATCACAGAACAGAATAGATAAGGCAGTTAAATGGTCCCCGACAAACTAAATAATCACCACCAAAGCTGCGGTAAGTGACCTGGAAGAGAGAAATAAAAAATGTGCATCAGGTTGCCATTGCAACCTGACTTGAAGTAGAGGTGATAGCACCAGCTGAGGTGGGAAGATGGTCCAGCATTCAGGGCTTCAGTGGGGACAGGTGAGTAATAGAAACTCTTGCTACCATGTTCCCAAACAGCTAGAAGTTCCAGCACCCTGTGATCCACTATTTCTAAATAGATCAATCTTAATTAAAGGACTAATGAGCTCTCAGATAATACTTGTTGGCTGCATTCATCTCTGAAACTGTTAAAAAAAAAGTCAGAGCAAACACATTTACTTATATGGGAAAAATAACCAAATTGATGCATGAAGAAGACGTTTTAAAAATACCTCTAAATAATACATTAAGACTCTGTATAAATGAACAGAACACCCATTTCCATTCATTATCTGAGTACATCAAACACTTCTGTATTCAGCAACTGACACCATATCTTTGATATCAAAGTACACAGTGTCTGGAATAAATTTCACAACCATCTTATATGGAATCGTGATTAATAAGAAATAAATAAACCATTATCATTAGTCGCCCTGGATGCTGACAAGAAGAAGTTTGTGTCAAACTTTGTTACGAGAAGGTCCACGATTATGAAATGGGAACAATCAAGACCCAATCTACAAAGTTACATTTCCACAGCTTTAGTCGTTTGCTCATTAGTTCCATTTTTTTAATCAGGGAAAAATGAAAAACTATTTAAAGGGAGATTCAAGCGCTGTGGACTATGTTGGCGCTATATAAATAAAGATTATCATTATAATTATTATTATTATAAATCAATAGCAAACTTTGCAGTAAATCTTATCAGAGAAATATTCTTTTTTTCTCCAATTATAAGCCATGTCATCGCCCACTTGCATCTTGAATTCATCTTTTTCAATGAAGAATAGCTAAAATCCATCTTGAAGAATAGCTAAAATCCATCTTGCTAAAGACAACACTGGCTCCCAGCTCACTGTGGCATCTGAATACAGCTACTTACTAAAGTCTATAGAAAGGGGGGATGAAGGTGGACAGAAAAAGAGAGGAAGAGACAAACTTACAAGTGCTCGTGTATTCAAGTAAGTGTTTTATCTCATCCTGGTGCTGGATTCTCAGCTACACTGCTCAGTATTGATGTATAATATCTTCCGTGCTGCTGCTTCTGTGCTTGGGCTACATAAAGACAAGAGAACAGGAAACCTCCTGTCTGTGTGTACCGTATATTGGATTCATCATAGCAGCTAGACTCTGCCCACTAGCTCAGAGATAATGAAATATTATATGCCGTGCCTTTAAAGGTAAAACCAAGTGAAAAATGCAGAATACACGTAATAAAATAACCAGAAACATAGTGTACACAAAGTTTATTCTAAAAAGTCACCTGAAAATACAAGTACGCTTCAAGTATAAGCCGTGTATAGTATGGTCCGGATAAATGTATTGTCATTGTAGTATCAACAGTAGATATGATTTATTCTTAGATTAATTATTATATTATTTTTTTCTATGGTATCTTATAATTTATCTATATTATTAGACATCTAATACACCTTTTAAATTACAGATAATTACATATCTACACCGGAAATGACTAATATTACGATTGTTGAGTTTTTCACTATTTTCTATAAGTGAAAGGTTAGTCATAGCTGAAGGTTTAGCCTTTCGAAATTAAACATAGGGCACGATGACAAACACGATAATTATAGCAATTATTACTAAATGTTGAACATAACGGTCAAGCATAATAAGATAAAATGTGACCCTAAGCCATTTCCCGTACATTATTGAGTAGATATTCTCCTTTGATAACCAATTCATGGTCTACGTGTTTACACCTATAAAACGCAGCGTTACAAAAAAAAAATGTTCACACCTAAATTTTATGATATATTATCCATGATGGGGAAACAGTGGCAAAGTCTTTCTAGTTGTGATATATTTATTGAATTTAGAACAGGGGTGTCAAACTGCATTCCTTGAGGTGTTGTGAATTCTGTTGTCAAGCTCCCTCCTGTGGTCATGAATGGTACTTCGGCTGGTTCTGTCCATGGGCTTCCTCTGGTAGTTGTGAGTGGGGCTGCGGCTTCTGAGGTTCCTTCCACAGGTGACGAGGTTAATTCGTTAGCTGGCTGCTCTATTTAACTCCACCTAGATCATTGCTCCATGCCACCTGTCAATGTTCTAGTTCACTCCTGGATCGTTCTTGTGACCTGTCTTCCCAGCAGAAGCTAAGTTCCTGCTTGTTTTTCTCTGGTTTGCTATTTTTCTGTCAAGCTTGCTATTTTGATTGTTGTCTTGCTTGCTGGAAGCTCTGGGACGCAGAGGGAGCGCCTCCGCACCGTGAGTCGGTGCGGAGGGTCTTTTTGCGCCCTCTGCGTGGTCTTTTTGTAGTTTTTTGTGCTGACCGCAAAGCTACCTTTCCTATCCTCTGTCTGTTCAGTAAGTCGGGCCTCACTTTGCTAAATCTATTTCATCTCTGTGTTTGTAATTTTCATCTTTACTCACAGTCATTATATGTGGGGGGCTGCCTTTTCCTTTGGGGAATTTCTCTGAGGCAAGGTAGGCTTTATTTTTCTATCTTCAGGGCTAGCTAGTTTCTTAGGCTGTGTCGAGTTGCATAGGGAGCGTTAGGAGCAATCCACGGCTATTTCTAGTGTGTGTGATAGGATTAGGGATTGCGGTCAGCAGAGTTCCCACGTCTCAGAGCTCGTCCTATATTATCAGTAACTATCAGGTTATTCCGTGTGCTCTTAACCACCAGGTCCATTATTGTCCTGACCACCAGGTCATAACATCGAGGGCTGCAAACAGGTCATGTTTTCAGGATTTCCTTGTACTGCACAGGTGATAATTTAATCACCTACACAAATAATGAGTTGGTGATTAAATTATCACCTGTGCAGTACAAGGAAATCCTGAAAACATTACCTGTTTGCAGCCCTCGAGGAATGCAGTTTGACACCCCTGATTTAGAATATATCATTTTCTTGTGTTTATTATTACAAAGTCCTAAAGGGCGTAGTCCCAGGAGGTGCTGAGTTACAGTCACACCAGGTTCCGGCCCCTGAGGGGGTCAGCAACATCTCTGACTGATAGGAAGCCAACTGTCTTGCAAATAGTGTATGCTAGGTGGGGGTGGGATCCTGTTCCTCATATTAAATTTTGGTCCACCTTCAATAATGTTGTGAATTATTGATTTAGCACACATTTGTGGGTGTAAGAGTGCAGTTTGCCTCCATTCCTTTATTATGGAGCCCCATTCCTTGCTGTATATATGGTCACGCGATCTTAATCTTTGCTATGAACAGTATGGGAAAGTCCAAGACATCCTCCCTTCGATCACTAATAGGACCAGCACCAATGACGTCAGCAGTGATGCAGGTGCTTGGCCAATTAGAAGGCAACGTAGGAGGATAGGATGTGTGATGGACTTTCTTACAGGACTCTCCATATTGAAGTCTGGAGCAGCACCAAAAGAGGAGAAAGTTTAAAAAAAATGGAGGAACAGTGATAGGAATCAACTTTAGAAGAGCACCTGGTCTGTTGACTAGAGATAAGAAAATCAGTTTGTAATGGGCTAGTATTCGTTATTGTTAAGAATTTTTTATTAAAAAATGAAATCGTTAGATTTGATTTGATAAAATCCCAAGCAAAATCGTGGCCAGTCCGCCTCCATTTTGCTGGATTATGAAGGTCGTATCTTATACTCACCGGTCCTTGGTCTGCCCCACAATTCTCCCACCATCGCTGGTCCTACTTGGCTCTTCTCGCTTTTGTCTTCTAGCTTCTTCTATTACTAGAACTCCATCACTACTGCTCTTCACTTGGCCTCATGTCATCAACAATTGGGGTGTGATGCCCATCAATGACTAAGTGAGGAATGACAGCAAAGGAGGCCCAGGAAGAGAAGATATGGGATTAGCGAGAGAAGAGAAAAGAGAAAGGAACCGATCGGCAGTGGCGGGAAAGTTATGGGAACTGCCATGGAGAGATGAATAGAGAAGAGCAAATTTACTCGGGTTCCTATTATTCGGCAAGCTATAGCGCTTACCAAATAAGCTGCAGAAGCTGGGTTCCGTCTGCAGCTTATTAGTTGAGCGCTATAGCTTGCCGAAAAAGAGGGAACCTGAACATATTCACTCAACTCTAGAGGTGAATGTAAGAGGTTTGTTTAGGGTTTTGACAAATTTCCTCAATGTCAAGAAATTGCCCAGAAATTTGAATTTGAGCAGATTTGCTCCTCTTCAATGTTGACTACACCTCTTCTATCTATCGCTAATGTTCACTTTTGACTAGAGGGTTGCTTTATGATGCCGCCTATCACTAAACTCAAGAGTTAATAGCACTATAAAATATATATTTTTTTACATGATTTACATATGAGAGACTTGCAGACGTTGACTGTTTCTGACGCATTATTTGCTCCAGGTGGCTGTAAGTAGAATAGTATTCGCGGTAAGATACACTTTTATATGAAAGATGATTGCAGGAAAAAATACCGGACACTTAAATCCAGACCTATGATTTTCCACAGCATGATGATTTGCGATACGTGGAGTACAGTTGGAGAGCTCTTAGCTGCTCTAACCTCAAGGGCTTGTTTTCACCTTAGTTTTGATATGAAAGCTCAATAGATTTTTGGAAACGAGTCTCAGGATATTGTATGGCCTTTCCAAGCTCTTTAAATCAGCACAAGGTGAAAGGTTGAATGAGTCGTTCGGAGGGTTTCTAATGGCAAAAACAATCTACGGAATAATAAAGTGTAACACCTGAATTAAAATGGTATATACGAAATTGCTACGATAATACAAAACTCATAAAGCAATATGAATAGTGATAAGGTGTATAGCGTGTGCTCGAGTACTAACCGAGTGACTTCGGCGTGCTCGAAAAATTTTCGTGCCCCCGCGGCTGTTCGATAGGCACAACATATGCATTGATTGCATACCAAACAAATACTCCCTGAATGCGTTGTGGTTGTCAAACAGCCACGGGGACTCGAAAAGAATTTTTCAAGCATGATGAAGTCACTCATACTCAGATAACGCCTTATCCCAGCACGTTCACTCCGCACTAAATATAAACTATACATAAATGAAAGATCATTAAATCCATCCAAACATGTACAGAGCATGAAAAAGTGCTGGTGTATACGTCGAGCTCGAGAGTCAACTAGCAGCAGCAACCGGAAGGAGTACTGATCAGTGATGAGCGAGTGTGCTCGTTACTCGAGTATTCCGAGCATGCTCGGGTGTTCTCCGAGTATCTTGGGCCTGCTCATAGATTTTCAGCTGCTAGACAGCCTGAATACACGTGTGGATTTCCTAACAAACAGCCAATCCCCACATGTATTCAGGCTGTCTAGCAGCCACAAATCATGCAGCTGCGGGGATACAAACATCATCTACGAGAACGCCCAAGATACTCGGAGGACACCCGAGCATGCTCGGAAAACTCGAGTAACCAGCACACTCGCTCATCACTAGTTATGATCACTGCTGTTTAACTCTTAAAATTCCAGCATCAATCACTAAATTGATGGGTTGCCATTGCAGTTGGGGGCCCGCAGAAAACCCTCCATCTTTGTTCTCCTGTGAAGAAAATGTTGTGCTTTGGCTAGATAGGAGAAAGTAATTTCACCTATGGGCTATGTGCACACGGTGCGGATTTTGCTGCGGATCCACAGCGGGTTCGCAGCAGTTTCCCATGCATTCACAGTACAATGTAAACCTATGGGAAACGCAATCCGCAGTGCCCATGCTGCAGAAAAAAAATGTGCAGAAACGCAGCATTGTTTATTCCACAGCATGTCAATTCTTTGTGCGGATTCCGCTGCGGTTTACACCTGCTCCTCAATAGGAATCCACAGGTGTAAAACCGCAGTGGAATCCTCACTAATTCCGCAATAAATCCGCAGTAATTCCGCAGGAAATCCGCAGGTAAAACGCAGTGCCTATTACCTGCGGATTTCACAAATCCGCTGCGGAATAATCCGCAGAGCTCCAAAATACCCATATAGTGCAATATACCATTATTTTAGTACATAGAACGGGCGATTAAACGATTAAAGGTTTATGTACCCTCCAGGAAGGCTAAAATAATTTTGTAAAAATTGTTAATAAAATTGAAAAAAAAGTTTGATTTACCAATAAAATACCAATAAAAATGTCTGTTCACCAAGCTTTCACATAACTCCTTCACTGGAAAAATAAAAAAGTTTCTGATCTCAGAAAATGGTGACGCAAGCCAAAACATTTTTTTAACCATTAAAATATACAAAAAGAACACAAGTTTGGTATTACTGTATTTGGAGAATCATGTTACTCGGTTATTTTTGCCACACTGAATGCCATAAAAACAAAACTCCAAAAAACGATGACAGAATTGCGTTTTTTTTTTTCCCACAATGTAACTGCTCTTTGGAATTTTTTCTCATTTTTCTATAAATGAGTTTGTAAAATTAGTATATATCATTACTGCTCTTTGCGGGCGGCTTTTAACTTAAATGGATTATCTGGCACTTAGTTTTTATTTTCTATTGGGCTAAGTACTTATCAGCAGGTAGTTTCTAACTACCTCTATATTTTGCTGTCGAATGATCTCTCCTGGGTATAGAAGTCACGGACACACTCCTTCTGGTGATGCTCCTGCTTTCTGTGATGTCAAATTAACAGAGCAGCTACTTCTCTTCTGCTCCAATCTGTCGCTGGGGCATCACTGCTGACATTTTCGGGATTGACGGAAGGCTCGGCATAAAATTGTGAGAAACTGGCTGTCAATCAACTTAGCATTGGTAGCGACGCCCCGTCAACTGAGCAGAGCGGAAGAGAAGGAACCGCTCTGTCGATGTGACGTCACAGGAAATAGGAGAATCACCGCAAAGAACGCACCGGGAGAAATTGTTGAAGGGTAGAACGGGCAGATAGTTAGCAACAACCTGCGTATAAGTGATTAGCCCCATAGGAAAAAAAAGCTTAAATATCGACATCTAAACAAGGTTTACATCTCCATCAATGCAATGGAATGTATTTATTGTATTTTTTTGTGATTTTTCTCTATCCAGGTGTTTCCATTTATGTAAATTCCGAATCACTTTTATGCAAACTCAAAGTAAAGAATCACATGATGATTTTCCGGTAGATTTGCTCGTACAAAAGGTGAAGGGATATGCAACCTCTGTCTGTTTTTTTTCATAAGATTCTATAAAACACACTGCAATTAGTAATAGTCTCAGTAATTTAAGGCCACGGCGTCCTGCTTTCTGTGCAATGTGACAAGCAGCAACATAAGGTTTTAGAAAATGAGCATGTACTGTAGCTGTCAGGAGAGCAATCAAAGATACAATTATAAAGATAGTATGCAAAAGGTTTGGATGTCTGACATGGCTGAGCATCACAAATGATGAAGTCTGGGAGTTGAGCCTCGCCAATTGTAAGAAATAGCGCAACCCGAGTAATTTAGTCCCACAAAGTCCTTCAAAGCGAAAGGTAATTATGTACTTTTATTTTATAATATTTTTCAGGTTTAATGATGCCCATCATTTTCAGATAACAATGCTGCAAACAAATCTACAAGCAAACATAAGAAAATTTGTGATATCGGAGAATTATTGTGCTTTCTCCACTTATGAGCCACTTCTCCTACAAAGTTCCTGAGATTATGATTCAATGTAGAATAAAATAAATAACAATAAAACAGCAAAAATTAATTTTTCTCAAAAAGAAGATTGATTGGCAGGTCACTGAGGGATAAAATCATAACTGTCAGTTCAAGTCTGTGGAGAAGAGGAAGGAGAGGGAAAGGGAGAGAGAGAGAAGGAAAGGGAGAGAAAGAGAAAAAAATCAGGAGAGATTAAAACAGAGAGTGGGAAAGTGGGAGAGAAAGGGAAAGGGGAAAGGAAAGAGAGAGGAAAAGGAGGAGGAAAGGATAGGGGGAGAGGGAAAGGGAAATAGAGAGAGGGAAAGGGAAATAGAGAGAGTGAGGGAGAAAGAAAGGGGAATAGAGAGAGAGAGAAAGAAAGGGGAATAGAGAGAGGGAGAGAGAAAGAAAGGGGAATAGAGAGAGGGAGAGAGAAAGAAAGGGGAATAGAGAGAGGGAGAAAGAAAGGGGAATAGAGAGAGGGAGAGAGAAAGGGGGATAGGGAGAGGGAGAGAGAGAAAGAAAGGGGAATAGGGAGAGGGAGAAAGAAAGGGGAATAGAGAGAGTGAGGGAGAAAGAAAGGGGAATAGAGAGAGGGAGAGAGAAAGGGAGAGGGGGAAAGAGAGAGAGAGAGGGAAAGGGGGATAGAGGAAAAGGAAGAGAGTGATGGAAGGGGGAGGGAGGGAAAGAGAGAAAGAGGGGAAAGGGAAAGAGGTAAAGGGAGAAAGAGGGGGAAAGAGAGAGAGAAGGAAAGGGGGAGTGAGAGAAAGGGGGAGGGGAAAGGGGAATTTAGGGAAAGGGAAAGAGAGAAAGAGGGGAAAGGGAAAGAGGTAAAGGGAGAAAGAGGGGGAAAGAGAGAGAGAAGGAAAGGGGGAGTGAGAGAAAGGGGGAGGGGAAAGGGGAATTTAGGGAAAGGGAAAGAGAGAAAGAGGGGAAAAGAGAGAGGGAAAGGGGGAGAGAAGGAAAGGGGAGGGGGAAAAGAAAGAGGAGGAAAGAGGGATAGAGGGGAAAGGGAGAGAGTGATGGAAAGGGGGAGAGGGAAAGAGAGAGGGGTAAAGGGATGGAGAGAGAGGGAAAGAGATAGAGAGGGAAAGTGAAATAGAAAGAGGGAAAAGGGGAGAGAGAGGGAAAGAGATAGAGAGGGAAAGTGAAATAGAAAGAGGGAAAAGGGGAGAGAGAGGGAAAGAGAAAGACAGAGCAGAAGAGAGCATGAGAGTGAAGGAAAGGGATAGGGGGTGAAAGTGGAGGAACGCAGGGAAATAGAAAGAGGGAGAATAAAGGGTGTTTTAGAAGTAATGTATATATAGAGAGAGATGCAGAGACGCACACAGATGATGTCACTGCTCGATAATAAATGTTTTCTTCCACATCAGTACTAGATTGACAGCTAAGTGTTTGCTGCACAATGTCCTCCATTTGCTCGTCCTGGGTTTGTGATACATAGAGACAACAGAGCAGGAATCCCTCATCCCTTAGCATCTAGCTTCCACCCACTAGCTGAGAAAGAACTGAAAGTCAGAACTGGAGCTTGTATATGGTCCTATCCTTTCCAGAAATGTGTGACGTGAACATTGTAATGGTTAGGCGGCCGGCCGGCCACATAATGCACACTGGCGGCACTGATGGGTAAAGATCACTGTTGACACCAGCAGGATAAAAGCTGAAGCTTGCAACAAATTGGCAGGGTTTTTTTTATGTTTTTTTTTTTTTTTTTTTTTAGAAAAGGATGCAAGTAAATAATAATAAAAATAAGTTACTTCCTATAAACCCATATAGCAAACGTTGTTGTTATTAATATTAAATATAAGGGTTGATATATTATATGGGCTTCCAGGATGAGAAGTGCGCGGAGGTGAAATGTACAGTTCTATATCGCAGCGTATTATTACACAGGAATTACTGGAAATAATTACAGTACTGTATTACAAGCGAGTGTTTGCAGGAGAGAAAAGCGGCGTTGCTATGGAAACGCTGATAGAAGAACCGGAATGGATTTTAATGACGAGACCACGTCGCACGGATCTGTGTGTTTTCAAGATAATAAAGGTGTTTTTTTCAAAGGAAGTGTAAAAGCTGATGTTTTCCATTACACTGTTGGGGAATATGATATAACAATCTGTGCAGTATTCCCTATGTTGGAGCGTCAGTCCCTATCCAGTTCTTAAATGTAATATCCTTTTTATTATTAAAAATAATGTATCAGGGGGTTCACTTCTGATCTGTTCATATAGCATGAGGTTCAAAGGCGTAACATGGGAGACAAAGACAAATACTGTATATAATTTTGTCCTCTGCTTACCATGTGCCATTCACAATGCTTCTCCCAAAACATATTATTTATTTATTTTATTTAATTTTACTCGCTTATATAGCACCATTAATTTCACAGCCCTTTACAGACTGTCCCCGATGGGGCTCACAATCCAGATTCCCTATCAGTATGTCTTTGGAATGTTGGAGGAAACCAGAGAACTCTTAGGAAACCCACGCAAATACGGGGAGAACATAGAAACTCCTTGCAGATGTTGTCCTTGGTGGGATTTGAACCCAGGACTCCAGTGCTGCACTGATAACCACTGAGCAAACGTGCTTCTCGAATTAGATGTATTAGCAAAATTTAAAAACTTTCTGCCATTTGCAGAAAAACCCAACTAAGAATAATGTAAAAAAAAACTCAAGTGGTTTAGTCCAAATAAGACCTAAAATGCCACTTTTACTGGCCAATGCAGTCTCAGAATTTTTCCACTTTCTCGCGACAATCATCTTTGGTGCTTCGTAGAGCCCTTTTGGCTGTTATGACCTGCTGTGAACATGACGCATAGCCAGACACTGACTCTGGCAGACTTCCTGAGGAATCCTAGGTTGTCCGTCACAAGAAATAGCCTCCGGTTCATTAATATCGTTGGGTTGTCAAGAGAGTGGTCCAGAAAGTTAAGAGAACAAATCATTGTCTTGCAGAGACAAGGGAAAAGGTACAAAGAGATAGCAAGAAAGTAAAAAAAACTGGAGGGACAAAAAGCGCAATAGGGTCATATCTGGATATAAAGTAGGGAGAATGTAGGACAATCGTGCTCACCTGATCAGGTTGTGTACTCAAAATGACTTAAAAAAAATCACTGGTTGCTGCAGACCCACGGTATTGTAAATGTGAAAAAACTGGAATCAAATGGGTTTAACTGTGTTGCCAATTTAAGAATGTTGAGAAGACCGGAATCCAAGTATGTGGCGTATTAGTCAACTGGTTTCAAAGTTTGAAACTTTTTCATCAGTACAAACCACCGCGATCCTGTTGCGAACAAACCAAATCTACAATGCAGGTTGAATAATTATGATTGGAAATGTAGTTACGCCCCTTACCTGGCTCATATATGTAGAAAGGCTAAGGACTGGCCCAAAGGGGAGCAGGCAAATTCCCGGTAGGCCCCCCACATGAGCAGTGCTTGACTCAGTATACTTAATGCAGTGTTTACAGAGAAAGGCAGCATCTCAACATTCAGTTAACAAACTAACCCTCTTTATTAGGCTACTTTCACACTAGCGTCGTACGACGCACGTCGCAATGCGTCGTTTTGCAGAAAAAACACATCCTGCAAAGTTGTCTGCAAGATGCGTATTTTCTCCATAGGCTTGTATTAGCGACGCATTGCCACACGTCGCAACCGTCCTGCGACGGTTGCGTCGTGTTGTGGCGGACCGTCGGCACCAAAAAACGTTGCATGAAATGTTTTTTGGTGCGTTGTGTCCGCCATTTCCGACCGCGCATGCGCGGCCGGAACTCCGCCCCCTCCTCCCCGCAGCTCAGAATGGGGCAGCGGATGCATTGGAAAACTGCATCCGCTGCCCCCGTTGTGCGGCGCATTCACAGTATGCATCGGTACGTCGCAACGATGTGCGTCGTACGACGCTAGTGTGAAAGTAGCCTTGTAGACAAACAGTCAAATTTGTGAATGAGGGTCAGGTAATAATGCATGTAGATAAGCAGTGGGTATTCAGAATCAAGGTCACTGGTGGGCAATCGCCAACCCAGTCTGATACAATTTGTAGCTATATTGAGATTTGTAAGTAAGACCTGTGCCCATTGCGGACATGTTGGGAATAATAAATTGCCAATGAAATAATTCTGGGGCATCATTTCTGATAACCGTGCCTTGTGCCATTTTTTGTTTATCTTTCCTGCAAATATATGAATAAATTGACAAGGGCTATGACCATTAACCTTGTGAAAAGAAACATATCTCCACCCAATGTGAGATTGTCAGCACTGATTAGACGCTGTCAGAATGTCAGTGACGCACACCCCAACTACGAGACCTGGAGGAGCAGCACCATACTTAGCTTACCGCAAGATATTCTAGAATTATTATATTATCTAATATATAATTGCCTAGAATACTACTTCCTGCAATTTGTGCCAACTTCCTGTCCGGAGCTAATGTCCGGAGCTAATGTCCGGAGCTAATGTCCGGAGATAAGTGACGTCAACAGTGTCCAGTGTCTGATTGGTTGCCGCCTGCTGCGAGCGACCAATCAGAAACGTGCCGTACTGTGACACACTCCGCCCGCCATTTTGGTGTGATTTTTGAATTTTTACCTCACAGCAAGTTTCTACTGCGTGGAGGCGGGCCCAGTGACGTTGCTCTTCAAGCTCCTGACGAATTTCGTCAAAAAAATGATAATACCATTTACCAAAACTATATATATCTAGTTGTGAAGTGGTTCAGTGACATTTTCACACCAATTTTGAACTTTTGTTTGGTGTTTTCTCCATATACTGCCTATTATTCACTGACTGTTATACTGAGAGACTGCCGTTTATTAACCTCTTCTTTGCCACATCTAATATATAATTGCCTAGAATACTACTTCCTGCAATTTGTGCCAACTTCCGTGGCTTTGTCCGGAGCTAATGTCCGGAGCTAATGTCCGGAGCTAATGTCCGGAGATTAATTGCCTAGAATACTACTTCCTGCAATTTGTGCCAACTTCCGTGGCTTTGTCCGGAGCTAATGTCCGGAGCTAATGTCCGGAGCTAATGTCCGGAGCTAATGTCCGGAGATAAGTGACGTCAACAGTGTCCAGTGTCTGATTGGTTGCTGCCTGCTGCGAGCGACCAATCAGAAACGTGCCGTACTGTGACACACTCCGCCCGCCATTTTGGTGTGATTTTTGAATTTTTACTTAAATAACAAGAATTGTCAAGAGCTGGTGAGTGCAGCCATTTTTTGTTCTTTCTTACTATTATTTATTAATTGTATTATTCTTACATTTGAATAAATAAAGTATATATGGATTCTAGACTCCCGATTCTTTAGAATCGGGCTGCCATCTAGTGTAAAATAATAGTATTTACTGAAACAAACAGGTCAGGAGTGTGGGCAGATCCTTTTTAAGGGCTTAGGGCAGAATCCGGCAGCTATTGTGTGGTGTTGGTCATTATTCACGAATGAGCCATGAAGCTGCGTAATCAAGAGGACCGAGGTCAAAATCCTAAAGAGCTATTGTGTGATGTTAGTCATTATTCACGGATGAGCCATGAAGCTGCGTAATCAAGAGGACCGAGGTCAAAATCCTAAAGAGTACATCATAAACAGATGAATGAGGCGAAGGTGTAGTCAGGAAACAGTCCAAGGTTAATATTACAAGAGAGTAGCAGATCACGACAAAGGGGCTAGACAAATGGATGGTCAAGAAAAATCCTAGGTCCGGCAGCAAAGATCAGAATACCAGACAAGGAGCACAGAGCAAATACAAACCTCATGAGCAAATCTACAATTGGCAGCAATCAAAGGCAGAGAGATGCTTAGATATCCATGTAATTACTCTGGACAAGAGACACATGGATGAAGTGGCACAACATCCTGGTCCTGACTGGAGGGCTAAAATGTCACTCCAGACACTGACAGATGGATGACTGAGCTGACCATCACCATACTGACAGCTCAGTACACCCCATTCCTAGATTGGATGGCAGAACTGTCATTCACTGCATCCAGACTCTCAGGAGTTACGCATTGCTTGGTTTTCACCAATTGTTTAATCACTGGGGTAAAGTGTAGGAAATGTATTCCAAGGCTCATCTTTTGAGTTGTCAAATGAAATCTACGCAAGCCATGAGTTACAGTCAACTTGTCGCATGTGTCTCCATGCATTTTTGACATGTTCTTTGTGCCTGCTACAAAATTAAAAATCACACTTTATTCAAGTCTTTGTGAGAGTGGAGTCATTTCCTCTACAAATACCACTTGCATCAAATTTTACAAACTTTTTGATGTCAGAGGAAATGATAAATTTCACTTATGAATCGGCAGATCTTTGGTGCGCAATATACAATTATAGAGTTGATCAAATTACGCTTTGTCAATGTATAGGACATTTCTAACTCTTAGGGCGCCTTCTCACTTGCAAGAAATACGTGCGAGTCTCGCATGTGAAAACCAAGCTGTGGCGCCGGCACTCCAGAGCGGAGTTCAATTTTCGTATTTCATGTTTGCATGTTTCAGCGCTGCAGTGTGCTGCCTTATTTACTTAACTATATACGAGTTGGCAACTTTAGGTTCAGCACCTGTTCACACTTAGTCTATGTTTGGATGTGATGGTCAGGTTTTTTGAAATGTATTCTCCAGCCTTCTGATTGAGCACTCCCGCCTCCTAGTCACTGTTTTTTTAATTACAGCAGGTCCCATACCCCTCCACAGAGAGAGAGAATTTTAGTGTAGTAAGAGGTTTCACATGTACCCATTCAGATGGAGACGTTTATTCTCAGCGAGGTAAGGCAAGCGTAGGACCTGGTATAAGAGAGATGCCCTAATGTGGCTACCAGGTACACATAAAATTGGCCATTTTTATGCACTAAACGCTCTCATTTTTCATATTTCTAGTGCAGTAATGCAGTTCAATTTTCGTATTTCATGTTTGCATGTTTCAGCGCTGCAGTGTGCTGCCTTATTTACTTAACTATATACGAGTTGGCAACTTTAGGTTCAGAACCTGTTCACACTTAGTCTATGTTCGGATGTGACGGTCAGGTTTTTTGAAATGTATTCTCTAGCCTTCTGATCGTGCACTCCGCCTCCTAGCTTCAGGTGTTTTAATTACAGCAGGTCCCATACCCCTCCACAGAGAGAGAGAATTTTAGTCTAAGAAGAGGTTTCACAGGTACCCATTCAGATGGAGACGTTTATTCTCAGCGAGGAAAGGCAAGTTTAGGACCTGGTATAAGAGAGATGCCCTAATGTGGCTACCAGGTACACATAAAATTGGCCATTTTTATGCGCTAAATGCTCTCATTTCTGATGCTATGGACAGTATTTTAAAAAAATGGCATTAAAATATTGGCTAGACGTGCACCGACGTTAGGGAGTTACTTGTCTCCCAGCTTTTACAATCCAAACAGGAATTCCAAACCATCTCATTGGTTGACCATGGCAGGTTGCTACAAGTGTGGACAATTTGCATGTAAAACATGTTCCATTTAAAAAAAAACTTCGACTTTTTCAGATAATAACAATGAAAAAATCTACAAAATTAAAAAAAAATTGAATTGCAATTCTGACCATGTGGTCTACATTATTGAGTGATCAGAATGTAAAATCCAATATGTCTGTTCCAATATTCGCAAATTAAAAAATAGAGTAAGAGAACATTTATATGACATTTTACAACCAACAACAGATATTTCTAATTTATCAATTTGTTACCATTCACAATAGACAAACCACGTTCCTTCAAGCTTTTGCAGCCGAACAAATTAATATAGATCCACGGGGTGGGGACAGAGAGATGAAATTACGTGATAAAGAAGCATTTTGGATATATTTGTTGAACACGCGTTTTCCATCAGGTTTAAATCTTAAAAAATAAATCATGTTGCATTATTGACTGTTCTTTGTTTCATCGACATTAGCTTGACAAATTCTAGTTATAACATTAATTCATTGTCTTATATATTTGTTGAAGGTGGTGCTTTTTTTTCTTTCGACACCTGTTATGTCTTTGTATGAATTAATACTGTGCCTGGTCAGAGCTAACTGAGGCTAAGAGGACTTGTGTGTTCGAAATGCGTACAGTTTATACAGGCCCTCTCCTTCCGGCATATCCAGCTTTTGTATGTCTTTTAGCCTATTTCAATTTTATATGAATATACTATTAGAGTTAACGGGAACCTGCGGTCAAATGAGCAGGGTTTTCGGGTGTTTGATTCACCTTTTCCTAACCCGCTGGCTGCATGCTGGCCGCAATATTGGGTTGAAGTTCATGCTGTGTCCCCCGTAGTACACACCTGTGCAAGGCAATCTTGCCTTGCGCATGCGCAGTATGCTTTGCCCAACTGCGGGCAAAGCCGAAAAGCATTAGTGCGCATGCGCTGGCACACTATGTCCAGGAACACAGCGGGACATAGTACACCGGCGCATGTGCACTAATGCTTTTCAGCTTTGCCCGCAGTTGGGCAAAGCATACTGCGCATGCGCAAGGCAAGATAGCCTTGCGCAGGCGTGTACTACAGGGGACACAGCATGAACTTCAACCCAATATTGCGGCCAGCATGCAGCCAGCGGGTAAGGAAAGGGTGAATCAAACACCCGAAAACCCCGCCCATATGACTGCAAACCTGTCCCGCCAAATTCAGGTGACAGGTTCCCTTTAAGTGATTTTACCTCTTGGAGCTGGATTCCCTTTTTTCCACACATGCATCACTATACCCTACCTATTCCAGTAAAAGCTCTGGTCGGTCTATGATGCCAATCTTGTCCCCCTCTCTCCACGGGCCACATACCAACCTTATGGGCTGCCACCATAGTACATAAACTCTTAATAAAGAGATACTGCCAGTTATGTGGTGGCTCAGCAGTTGGCACTGCAGCCTTTTAGCTCTGGGGTTCCTGGGTTCAAATCCCACCAAGGACAACATCTGTAAGGACTTTGAATGTTCTCCCCGTATTTGCGTGGGTTTCCTCTGAATTGTCCAGTTTCCTCTCAACATGCCAAAGACATACTGATAAGGAATCTAGAGCCTCATCAGGGACAGTGCCGACAATTTCTGGGGAATCAATGAGTGAGTAAAATAACGAAAAATAAAGAAATCTTGGGTCAACGTGTGACATTGATGGTTCTAAACACATTTTGAGAATTTGGATGAAAGTTCTGAATAATAGTTAATTTTCCAATGGTAATAATAATATTTATCATATGGCAAAGTGGTAAAAGTCAAACAATTCACAACACTATTAGTACTTTCCTTCGGTTAGGACTGTAATTTAGAGCACGGGGCTGTCGTTTGCTTTTCTTGCAGGCCTCCCATGGCGGTTCCTAAGATCCTTGTTTCTCGGGCTAACAACATCTTCTTCCAGGCAATTTGCCCTAGTGTAAAGCATTGACACCAAGGAGAATGATTAACAGTGCATTATAATCGGTCATGATCACCTCTGGACCTCTCAGTCTTGTCACAGTTTCTTGAATATGTTCCACCTTATTGATTGGTGCACTAACCACTTCACAGCTTACAGGCTCGGCCTGCTGCAGCTCGACCCTAATTGATTTATTTCAGAGCAATGTCATTGTGTGTACAGTCTGAGAATCATGTGCAGCTGATCCGGCAAATGGTATAATAGGGAAAATTGTCACATCCTTATTATTTTAGATATATTTGCTCTGCCATTACGAGTAGAGTAAATAGAATTAGTGATGGGGCCGTGGAGAAGCACATGAGAAGCGAAGCATGGATCTAACTTCTTGCAGGGCTTTCATACACGTTCAACAATAGAAAAGGTTTAACAATCTAGATACAGAAGTAATAATTAGACATTGTTGTATACAATGAAATCCAGGAACCAGCATCAGATGTCCTCATTTAGGTAACACTAACTTATTGTTTTTTTTAACTTTACAGAAAGATCACAAAGTTTTGGTAGTGCACTGGAAAACGGGAAAAAAATTCCAAGTGTGGTGAAATTGAAAAAATGTGCGATTCCACAATTGTTTTGTTTAGCATGTCCACTAAATGCTATAACTGAGCTGCCGTTATGATTCTCCAGGTCATTACAAGTTTGTAGATACCAAATATGCATAGTGAACAAGGGAGAAAAAATAGCATGTGGACGGCACTGCCCCAAAGAAGTCCATACTCTTCAAAGAAGCCGGTGTGAATAGCATATCCTATCCAAAATAGACATACCGAGAAAGATAACGGGTGCAAAACCATAAAATAGCAATTGTGTTCAAAGCAGCAGAAGTAAAAAGCGGGATGCACTCACCAATCTTCAAAATAGCAACTTTATTAAGCCTTCATAATAAGTAAAACCTCATGGCCGGGGGAAGAGGAAAGGAGCTCGAGCGAGCAGGAGGAGACGACGGCAGTTTCGCGCGATCCTTGCGCTTCAACGGGTCCCGTTGAAGCGCAAGGATTGCGCGAAACGGCCGTCTCCTCCTCCCGCTCGCTCGAGCTCCTTTCCTCTTCCCCCGGTCATGAAGTTTTACTTATGAAGACTTAATAAAGTTGCTATTTTGAAGATTGGTGAGTGCATCCCGCTTTTTTTTTCTTCTGCTGCTTTGAACTTAATATGCATAGGTTCTTTTTTATTTAAGTGGTGAAAAAAATCTAAATTTTCTCAAAAAAATCTCCATTTTAAGAGACCCTTAACTTCTCAATTTTTCATGATCTGGGGCTGGGTGAGGGCTTATTTTTTGCATGCCGATCTGACATTTTTATTGATACCGTTTTGGTGTAGATATGATCTTTTGATCTCCCTCTAATTACATTTTAATTTTTAATGCAATGTTCTGGAGACGAAAAAAAAACTAATTTTGGCATTTTTATTTTTTATCACTACGCTGTTTACTGATCGGAAAAATTATTTTTATATATTGATAGACCCGGCAATTCTGAATTCGGCGATACCACATGTGTATTTTTTTATTGTTTTATTTTGAATGGGGGGGGGGTAATTAAACTTTTATGTATTTTTAATTGTTTCAATATTTTTTAAAACTTTTTTTTTTCACTGGCTTCATGGGAAACTAGAATCTTTGATCTTCTGATTGCTTCTGCTACACATAGCAGGCCTTCATCCCTGCTATGTGCAGCTAAAATGCTCATCAGCTCCGGCACCGGGCCTCCCTGCCCCCCATCGCACATTCCTCTCTATCGGCATACTGGATGCCAATACAGTTGAAAGTTTTGATAAAAGAGGGAGTATAAGCTGACAATCCCTCCTCCATCTTTCTTCCTCAGTGTCTGACAACTCAATGCAGGTTACTATGTGGAGGATTATGAGGAGCAGTATACTTTCTGGAGGACTATGGGGCTCATTATACAATATGAAGGGCTATGTGGAGGCCATTATAATGTTTGGAGGACTATGTGGGAGCCTTTATACTTTATAGAGGGCTTTGTGGGTGCCATTATACTGTATGCAAGCAATTATACAATGTGAAGGTTTGTGTGGGGTCCATCATACTTTGTTGGGGAAATTGTACTGTTTGGAGGACTAATGGGGGCAATTATACAGTGTGGTGAGGTGTGGGGCCATTATACTGTATGTAGGCCCATTATTCTGCATGGAGGACTGTGTAGGGGTCACAGTTGGGGGTTATACAGTGTGGGGCACCATACTTTGCAGGGGTAGTTGAAGTGGGATACAGTAGGGTCATCATATAGTGCGTGTGTAGGGTACTGTGAAAGAATTCACTGTAGGGGTATCATACAGTGTTTGTATGGCACTTTTGTTGGCATCATACTTTATGGGTCAAAGGAAAGGGGAATATAGGGCTTCACTAGGAGGAAAATTACTTTGTAAGGACTGCAAAGTTGTGACAGATGCTCTTCTGTGACTACGTCAAATATTAATTAATATTTTGGTTGAGTAGGGGCAATTAGAACTTCTACTATGGGGCCCCATGATTTCTATGTACGTCAAAGGCCCCCGTTTATCTGCTGTGCCAACGCCCATGGCCCATATACCCAACCAGACCTTGGACTTGGAGAAACCACCTCACCTGGTGAGTCTAACATTGCCTTAAAGGGGTTGAATGCAGTCGCAATAGACCTCAGTGTGTAACCCATGTCGTAACAGGGCAATTGGAGCATTCGTGATTGATGATGAATCCAATTATTTGTGCAAAAATTGGCAAAGCTGATGATTTTGAATTTTAAAAGATGGACTCATCTCTATAAAAAAAAAACTTGCGCGTGTGAGCAACGAGGAGCATCTAGGAGGAGGCTGTTGTTTTACTAGAACAATCGCCGTATACTCAGATATCAAAGGGAGCGCTCTCAGAAATTAGAGCAGCAATTTAATGGCAGGCTATGCTCTTTCCTCACTGGAATTAGTCCTAAGGGTGTTCCATACAGCCGTCCTCGATGGCATCAAGCAGATGTTTTTAATTGAAAGCTCTGTACTCTAAAATGTATGCCATCTCTACAAAAGGAATCAATAAGTAGACATTTCGGTATGAGAGTGCCGATAAGTGCTATAATTATATATTATTAGAGAACGGACTGTAAAGTGGTCACTGTATTTCTCATCTATTCTACCTGTCCTAAAAATGATATCATATCTAGCTTTTAGTGGTATTAACCCTCCAAGCTCCGAATATCTTTTGCAATAGTTGTACCTAGCTGTCTCCTGCTATTGGTATGTTTTATGTATTCACGGCAAATAATTTGTACACTTTATGTTGCCGCTGTCAAAGCCACCTACTGTTGGTTTGTCGTATTTTTTTAGCAGATTTTATGGGTTTTTTTTGGGAAGGAACGCTGTGATTATAATACCGATGCAAATAACTGTGTTTGGTGACATCAATAAACACTACTTTTAGATGACAAACAACAGCAAAGACAAAGAAGTCAGTGAACCTCTGGTCAACTCAAGTCATGCCGGCCTCTCCGCTATAATTTACATGTGTCGGGCGCTCAGTTATCAAGACGAATGTACAGTCTAAGTCTATGTTACATGATGACCCATAGACCAGTAAGGAATAAAATGTCAAAAAGCTCATGCAAATGATAAATGTATGTTTCCTCTTGGCCGAACATATCTCGAGTTGGGCATCGCGAAATGACAAGCTGTGGAAACAAAACTTGATTTTGCAATAATCTATTGGGAGATGTTTATGCTATATGTGTCTATGTGTGGCTACCCAGCGGCTGCCATGTGAATTTTAGCTTGTCAAGGATTTTAGTAGACGGTCCCTATACCATATTACATTATTTTCAAAATCCCTTATCCCCCGGCGCAGCTTTAAAAAACAAAAAAATGCACTACTCACACTTCCTGGGGCAAACGCTGAGCCAATGCCACAGTTCCCGGTGCCTGTTATTATCCACAGAGCTGCAGCCAATCACTGAACTAAGTGGCTCTGCTTGTGTACACAGCACAAGCTGCTCAGAGTCGCTAAGCTTAGTGATTGGCTGCAGCACTGTCGACACAAAGTCAGGGTTGCAGACAACAGCAGCAGCTGAAACTCAGCGTGGATAAGGGGAGAATGATTAAAATAATTGTGCCTGGGGACATTGTTTTTTTTTAAAAAAACACCTTAACTTCATATATTGAAAAATTGAAGTCCTTTAAAGGGTTTTCCGGGAGTTTTTTTTTTCTTTTACTATGGGCTGAAGATTATTGTGTTGAGCAAATGTGCTCGGATAAGGTGTTATCGGAGCACGCTCAAGTGCTAACAGAGTATCTTTGGCATGCTCAGATAATGTGTTCGAGTCTGCATGTCTCGCAGCTTATTTGTTAGGCAACCCCTGCATGTGTTGCAGCTGTTAACCAGTAGCGGCGACTCAAACATAGTGTTTGAGCATGCTGAAGTTACTCTGTTAGCACCTGGGTGTGCTCAAATAACTCCTTATCTGAGCACGTTCGCTCAACACTACTTAACCCCTTCCCGACCTGTGACACAGCGTATGCGTCATGAAAGTCGGTGCCAATCCGACCTGTGACGCATATGCTGTGTCACAGAAAGATCGCGTCCCTGCAGATCGGGTGAAAGGGTTAACTCCCATTTCACCCGATCTGCAGGGACAGGGGGAGTGGTAGTTTAGCCCAGGGGGGGTGGCTTCACCCCCTCGTGGCTACGATCGCTCTGATTGGCTGTTGAAAGTGAAACTGCCAATCAGAGCGATTTGTAATATTTCACCTAAAAAAATGGTGAAATATTACAATCCAGCCATGGCCGATGCTGCAATATCATCGGCCATGGCTGGAAATACTAATGTGCCCCCACCCCACCGATCGCCCCCCCAGCCCCCCGATCTGTGGCCCGCTCCCCTCCGTCCTGTGCTCCGCTCCCCCGTCCTCCTGTCCACTCCCCCCGTGCTCCAATCACACCCCCCGTGCTCCAATAAAACCCCCCCGCACTCCGATCCCCCCCCCGTGCTCCGAACCACCCCCCCTGCACACCGATCCACCCCCCCTGCACACCGATCCACCCGCCCGCACACCGATCACTCTCCCCCATGCTCCGATCCCTCCCCCCCCGTGCTCCGACGCCCCCCCGTGCCCTGATCTCCCCCCCCTGTGCCCTGATCTCCCCCCCTTATACTTACCGATCCTGGCGGGGTCCGTCCGTCTTCTTCCCCGAGCGCCGCCATGTTCCAAAATGGCGGGCGCATGCGCAGTGCGCCCGCCGAATCTGCCGGCCGGCAGATTCGTTCCAATGTGAATTTTGATCACTGTGATATAATCTATCACAGTGGTCAAAATAAAAAAACAGTAAATGACCCCCCCCATTTGTCCCCCATAGATAGGGACAATAATAAAATAAAGAATTTTTTTTTTTTTCACTAAGGTTGGAGTTAGAACTAGGGTTAGGGTTAGGGTTAGGGGTAGGGTTAGGGGTAGGGTTAGGGTTAGGGTTAAGGTTAGGGTTAGGGGTAGGGGTAGGGTTAGGGTTAGGGGTAGGGTTAGGGGTAGGGTTAGGGGTAGGGGTAGGGTTAGGGGTAGGGTTAGGGGTAGGGTTAGGGTTAGGGTTAGGGTTTCGGTATGTGCACACGTATTCTGGTCCTCTGCGGATTTTTCCGCAGCGGATTTGATAAATCCGCAGTGCTAAACCGCTGCGGATTTATGGCAGATTTACCGCGGTTTTTCTGCGCATTTCACTGCGGTTTTACAACTGCGATTTTCTATTGGAGCAGTTGTAAAACCGCTGTGGAATCCGCAGAAAGAAGTGACATGCTGCGGAATGTAAACCGCTGCGTTTCCATGCAGTTTTTCCGCAGCATGTGTACAGCGATTTTTGTTTCCCATAGGTTTACATTGAACTGTAAGCTCATGGGAAACTGCTGCGGATCCGCAGCGTTTTCCGAAGCGTGTGCACATACCTTTAGAATTAGGCTATGTGCACACGGTGCGGATTTGGCTGCGGATCCGCAGCGGATTGGCCGCTGCGGATCCGCAGCAGTGTTCCATCAGGTTTACAGTACCATGTAAACCTATGGAAAACCAAATCCGCTGTGCCCATGGTGCGGAAAATACCGCACGGAAACGCTGCGTTGTATTTTCCGCAGCATGTCAATTCTTTGTGCGGATTCCGCAGCGTTTTACACCTGTTCCTCAATAGGAATCCGCAGGTGAAATCCGCAGTAAATCCGCAGGTAAAACGCAGTGCCTTTTACCCGCGGATTTTTCAAAAATGGTGCGGAAAAATCTCACAAGAATCCGCAACGTGGGTACATAGCCTTAGGGTTAGGGTTGGGTTGGAATTAGGGTTGTGGTTAGGGTTAGGGGTGTGTTGGGGTTAGGGTTGTGGTTAGGGGTGTGTTGGGGTTAGGGTTGTGGTTAGGGTTACGGCTACAGTTGGGATAAGGGTTAGGGGTGTGTTGGCGTTAGAATTGAGGGGTTTCCACTGTTTAGGCACATCAGGGGGTCTCCAAACGCAACATGGCGCCACCATTGATTCCAGCCAATCTTTTATTCGAAAAGTCAAATGGTGCTCCTTCCCTTCCGAGCCCCGACGTGTGCCCAAACAGTGGTTTACCCCCACATATGGGGTATCAGTGTACTCAGGACAAACTGGGCAACAATTACTGGGGTCCAATTTCTCCTGTTACCCTTGAGAAAATAAAAAATTGCTTGCTAAACATCATTTTTGAGGAAAGTAAAATGATTTTTTATTTTCACGGCTCTGCGTTGTAAACGTCTGTGAAGCACTTGGGGGTTCAAAGTGCTCACCACATATCTAGATAAGTTCCTTGGGGGGTCTAGTTTCCAAAATGGGGTCACTTGTGGGGGGTTTCTACTGTTTAGGCACACCAGGGGCTCTGCAAACGCAACGTGACGCCCGCAGACCATTCCATCAAAGTCTGCATTTCAAAAGTCACTACTTCCCTTCTGAGCCCCGACGTGTGCCCAAACAGTGGTTTACCCCCACATATGGGGTATCAGCGTACTCAGGAGAAACTGGACAACAACTTTTGGGGTCCAATTTCTCCTGTAACCCTTGGGAAAATAAAAAATTCTGGGCTAAAAAATTATTTTTGAGGAAAGAAAACATATTTATTATTTTCACTGCTCTGTGTTATAAACTTCTGTGAAGCACTTGGGGGTTCAAAGTGCTCACCTCACATCTAGATAAGTTCCTTTCGGGGTCTAGTTTCTAAAATGGGGTCACTTGTGGGGGGTTTCTACTGTTTAGCCACATCAGGGGCTCTGCAAACGCAACGTAACGCCCGCAGAGCATTCCATCAAAGTCTGCATTTCAAAATGTCACTACTTGACTTCCGAGCCCCGACATGTGCCCAAACTGTGGTTTACCCCCACATATGGGGTATCAGCGTACTCAGGAGAAACTGTACAACAACTTTTGGGGTCAAATTTCTCCTTTTACCCTTGGGAAAATAATAAATTGCAGGCTAAAAAATCATTTTAGAGAAAATAAAATTTTTATTTTATTTTCATGGCTCTGCGTTATAAACTTATGTGAAGCACTTGGAAGTTCAAAATCCCTCACCACACATCTAGATTAGTTCCTTTGGGGGTCTAGTTTCCAAAATGGGGTCATATGTGGGGGATCTCCAATGTTTAGGCACACAGGGGCTCTCCAAACGTGACATGGTGTCCGCTAATGATTGGAGCTAATTTTCCATTTAAAAAGCCAATTGGCGTGCCTTCCCTTCCGAGCCCTGCCGTGCGCCCAAACAGTGGTTTACCCCCACATATGGGGTATCAGCGTACTCAGGACAAACTGGACAACAACATTTGCGGTCCAATTTTTCCTATTACCCTTGGCAAAATAGGAAATTCCAGGCTAAAAATCATTTTTGAGGAAAGAAAAATTATTTTTTATTTTCATGGCTCTGCATTATAAACTTCTGTGAAGCACCTGGGGGTTTAAAGTGCTCAATATGCATCTAGATAAGTTCCTTGGGGGGTCTAGTTTCCAAAATGGGGTCACTTGTGGGGGAGCTCCAATGCATAGGCACACAGGGGCTCTCTAAACGCGACATGGTGTCCGCTAACAATTGGAGCTAATTTTCCATTCAAAAAGTCAAATGGCGCGCCTTCCCTTCCGAGCCCTGCCGTGTGCCCAAACAGTGGTTTACCCCCACATATGAGGTATCGGCGTACTCGGGAGAAATTGCCCAACAAATTTTAGGATTCATTTTATCCTATTGCCCATGTGAAAATGAAAAACTGAGGCGAAAAGAATTTTTTTGTGAAAAAAAAAGTACTTTTTCATTTTTACAGATCAATTTGTGAAGCACCTGAGGGTTTAAAGTGCTCAATATGCATCTAGATAAGTTCCTTGGGGGGTCTAGTTTCCAAAATGGGGTCATTTGTGGGGGAGCTCCAATGTTTAGGCACACGGGGGCTCTCCAAACACGACATGGTGTCCGCTAACGATGGAGATAATTTTTCATTCAAAAAGTCAAATGGCGCTCCTTCCCTTCCGAACCTTACCATGTGCCCAAACAGTGGTTTACCCCCACATGTGAGGTATCAGTGTACTCATGAGAAATTGCCCAACAAATTTTAGGATCCATTTTATCCTGTTGCCCATGTGAAAATGAAAAAAATTGAGGCTAAAAGAATTTTTTTGTGAAAAAAAAGTACTTTTTCATTTTTACGGATCAATTTGTGAAGCCCCTGGGGGTTCAAAGTTCTCACTATGCATCTAGATAAGTTCCTTGGGGCTTCTAGTTTCCAAAATGGGGTCACGTGTGGGGGAGCTCCAATTTTTAGGCACACGGGGGCTCTCCAAACGTGACATGGTGTCCGCTAAAGAGTGGAGCCAATTTTTCATTCAAAAAGTCAAATGGCGCTCCTTCCCTTCCAAGCCCTGCCGTGCGCCCAAACAGTGGTTTACCCCCACATATGAGGTATCAGCGTACTCAGGACAAATTGGACAACAACTTTCGTGGTTCAGTTTCTCCTTGTACCATTGGGAAAATAAAAAAAATGTTGCTAAAAGATAATTTTTGTGACTAAAAAGTTAAATGTTCATTTTTTCCTTCCATGTTGCTTCTGCTGCTGTGAAGCACCTGAAGGGTTAAAAAACTTCTTGAATGTGGTTTTGAGCACCTTGAGGGGTGCATTTTTTAGAATGGTGTCACTTTTGGGTATTTTCAGCCATATAGACCCCTCAAACTGACTTCAAATGTGAGGTGGTCCCTAAAAAAAATGGTTTTGTAAATTTCGTTGTAAAAATGAGAAATCGCTGGTCAAATTTTAACTCTTATAACTTCCTAGCAAAAAAAAATTTTGTTTCCAAAATTGTGCTGGTGTAAAGTAGACATGTGGGAAATGTTATTTATGAACTATTTTGTGTCACATAACTCTCTGGTTTAACAGAATAAAAATTCAAAATGTGAAAATTGCGAAATTTTCAAAATTTTCGCCAAATTTCCGTTTTTATCACAAATAAACGCAGAATTTATTGACCTAAATTTACCACTAACATGAAGCCCAATATGTCACGAAAAAACAATCTCAGAACCGCTAGGATCCGTTGAAGCGTTCCTGAGTTATTACCTCATAAAGGGACACTGGTCAGAATTGCAAAAAACGGCCAGGTCATTAAGGTCAAAATAGGCTGGGTCATGAAGGGGTTAAGAACTAACAGGCAGGTAGCTGCTAACTACTTGCCTGTTCTATCTGGCGCTTCCTCGGAGTGAACCCAGACCACTCCTGCCGGTAATTCTGCTGCTCCATGTCAAAAGAGTATCTCTCTCTTCTGGGTTGCTCTGTCGATGGGGCATGGCTGCCGACATCATGAAGATTGGTTAGCTCCCTGCAGATAGGCAGCGGGGAGCCTGCGTCAATCAGCATGACATCAGCAATGACGCCACATCAAAAGAGCAGAGCAGAAGAGGAGCCACTGATCTTTTGATGTGATATCATTGGAATCCGCAGAATCACTGGCAGTAGAGATCCGTGACTGCTCTGAGCCAACAGAGATCGTTAGTGGGCAGAACAGGCAGGTTGTTAGCAACTACTTGCCTATAAGTTTTTAGGCCCATGGTAAAAAGATACATTTGTCCCGGAAAAACTCTTTAATCAAATTCAAGAAAGGTAAGTGTGGACATTTCTTTATTTCAACTTTTCACAGCTAAAAGGAAAACTACCTTTAGATTAATCAATTCTACTTGTCCTCTACGGGTACAAATGAAAGAAACAGAAAGGCCACAAAAGTAACTAGGTTACTCAGATATCAAAATGTCTTACCTTCATTCACCCAAAATATACATTTCTGGCCACCACCAAGGGCAACTGAGGAGCTCTCTCAGGGAGGGAGGGATTGCAAGTTTGTTCGGCAATTCATGCATGTGTTGCGGCTGTTGAACAGTGATGAGCCATGCGGCCGTGGTGACTAGAACATATTATTCGAGCACACCGAAGACACTCAGTTAGCACCTGAGCATGGAGGATAACACTTTATCCCAGCACGTTCGCTCATCACTAGAAATATGTCAATTAGACATCGTTTAGACAATATGGCTTTATGTCAGATGTTTGGTTCAAATTTGACTACATCTTACATTTCCCCGAATGCCCTCCATGCTGACATGGCACGGAAGTAACTATTGAATTGCTGCACAGAATATATTGAAATTGGGGGAGCACTTAGTGTAATGAACTCTGTGTTTGTCTTGCGAAAATTCCTTTTCTAGCACGATTTCTCTGCAATGTTCATAAAATCTTCTTTGTTTAATTAATCCACAAGAGGCCATTCATTATTTCATTATTCGCTGCTTTTCTTTTAAGAACTCATGATCAAATACTTTTTTAATACTATGCCGTTTTTTGTACATAGTATTTGGTCATGTTATCACATTAATTATATCCAATAGACTATAAATTGTGCCGGTGTCTGGTGTTAGTCATTCCTTATTCTGGCAAAAAAACAGAAAGGGTTCAAATGGACTAAAAAAACAGTAAGTTAGAGTGTAGTTAAAGAAACACACATTGCAGAAGTGCAGATGCAGGAGAACGGTAGAGTTGGTGCAAATCATTCTGCAGCACCAGTCCCATTAGACACATCTGTAATCTGAGAGCGCTGAACGGGAGCCCTGAGGACTATGTCCTACATCCCAACATCCAAGCCTCTTCTGTTGATTAGCTGAGCTTGTGTGACTTCAAATGTGTGTCACACTGCATCGGTGACTTCATGCCAGGTCAGCTAATCAAAATAAGAACTGTGGAGACTGGGATGTAGGAGGTGGTTCTCAGGGCTTCCATCAAGCAGCCACTGATTACTGATGTGGCCGAAGGACTAGATCTTGAAAATCAATTGGCATCGACTTTAGTGATTGGCAACACTGCAAGGTTTAGGGGTAAATGTGGATGACATTGAGGACATTATAAGGTTGGCAGAAAAGTACTGAGGTCATTTTGGTTCTGCCAATAAAACCAATGAGAGACACATTTAAAACTTACTAGAAGGCTAACAAATGGGTGGCAACATGCACTCCAACCTATCAGACATTTATGTCTCCATTTGGTACTGGGGGATACCATCTATCTGGTTTATTTGTCCCCAAATTCCATAGTTTCTTCCTTTCTTATCTAATATTTCTTACTCTATGGAAGTGTTCCCAAACTCCGGTCCTCAAGAGCCATCGACAGGTCATGTTTTCAGTTTTTCCTTAGTATTACAGAGTTGATAATTGCATCACCTACACAGGCAATACTTCTATCATCTGTACAATACTAAGAAAATAATGAAAACATTACCTTCTCATGGCTCTTGAGGACTAGAATCGGGAAACACTGCTTTAAGGAATGGGAACATATGGTAAAACTAGTGAAGTGGCGAACCTTCAACTTGGCCCCCTATCTCCAGACGTTCCATCCATGGTATGGGCTGCTAGCACCTGGAACAAGGTGATCATCGTTCCTCCTAACCAAGTAATAATGCCCCCTAGGCACCACCCTTAAGTCAGCTAGTGCCCTCAAAGTGTCCTCTTTAAAATGTATTCTGCCCCGTGAGTGCCCCCTTCAAAATTAATAATGCTATATTGGGCCACTCACAGGAAAAAAAATTATATACTCACCTTATCCAAGCGATCCTTTTCTTTTTCAGACCGTGCTGGCATAGGTAGTGCAATGATGTGATGTCCCTACATTGTAACAACAATAATAAGATATATTGCTGTTCACAAGACTAGAACATCCTAGGACCTCCTGAATGGAGAATGGCGGGCCAGAGGTCAACCAAGAAATCCAACTTTTTTTACATCATAGAAATGAAGTCGATATACATGCGCTATATAGTACTGGGCAGTGCACCCAATGCTGTGTGAACATAGGGTGTATAAAAGGAAAGGTCATATAAATTTAAGTCACGGACACGGTTGACACTGTGCCTACTTGTGTAGATGGAATCAAACACATGGAGGCTATGTGTCAAACTGCCAAAACGGCGGGATTCTTCTATTGTCAGTAAAAGGAGAGGGCTGTGAAGATCCAAGGTAGGTACTTGAATACTGCTGCATATAATGCTGTAGAGTCCGAGATAAATCGGGTAGGTCAGAGATCACAGAGTAGCGCATGTCAACGCAAATAAACATCAAAGTGGTGCCCGTCCACAAGCCTAGAGAGCCTGCCCAGAAGTATGAGGCATGTGCACTGCCATCTTTGGCGCTAGTTGTGAAGAAAATATCATGGCACTTCCAAGGTCCACAAATTGAAATGTTGGCCTACTTGCAGACATGTACCACTATGAAAAAATACGGTATATGTTATATCCTGCAATTGGAAGTCGTATTTTCTTCACATCTTTGGGATTTACTCAACTATGGAAAACCGACCTATATTCAACATTCAGTGTCTACCATATTTATCTTCATCTTTGGAGCTATTGACCCAACTGTTACTTTCTTTTTATTCCCTAAGAAATTGCATCCAGGACTGTGATCCCCGAGCACCGCTTGCTCTTTGCTACGCTACTGGGCTCTATAGCAGACGCATGGTGCCGATGCGCTTGGTCATGGATGAGCATGGTTTTAGTGGAGGAATTAGCTCAGTGTGCTTCATAGCTCTTACCCTTGAATTAGGCAAAATCCAGCTTGTATCATTACACAGAACCATGCACAAAGGTGGTTTTAAGTATCGATCCATTCTGCGCCTGAAGTTTATCTGAAGCTGAGATTCTTGCATCTGGTAACTTAGTGATATTCATTTTGTTATTGAGCTGGGCATTAAGACAACTGGAGTGGGTGATAATATAGTCCCATTACTTACAGTTATCGTGCAGAATGTACTTTATCAGGAGGAAACACACTGGCAAATAGTTTATCTATGGGAAAACACTATTTCCATAAACACCGCTCTATCAGCTTGATAAAGGATGCAGAAGTGTTGGACTGGGGCTAAACACATCTTACTCTCCTTCCAGTTTAGCAGAGATATTTCTTATTAAAAGCCATAAAAGTTTTTAAGTGTCTCCATAAATGTAGGTTATATAATATACAATATGATTAAAAAAAAAGTGTTCTCTATGTGCAGTAAGGCTTACAGTTCAGGCATGTTTCCTTTAAAGTCATTCATGGCAGAGACTGTCGAAATGTTTTACATTTGATATTTTTCAAAGACCTTAAAAATGAGCAGAGTTTTCTCGATCAAATACTTATGCAAAGGCTTGTGGACAAGGAGACGATTTCTTCAAATCTGAATTATAATGAGGGGTTGAACGACAATCGACTAGGACCTCTTAAGATGACTTCTTATTTAACTCCTACACGACCTTGCGATTTTCCATTTTTCCTCTAAGAGTCCACATAGCCATATGAAGGCTTTTTTTTTTGGGGGGGGGGACGGGACGAGTTGTGCTTTTGAATGACGCCATTTATTTTATCATGTGATGCATTAGAAAGCAGGAAAAAAATCCAAGTGCGTTAAAATTTTTAAAAAAGTGCAATTCCACAATAATAATAATAATTTTTATTTATATAGCGCCAACATATTCCGCAGCGCTTTACAAATTATAGACGGGAATTGTACAGACAATAGACATTACATAAGCATTGCATAAGAGAAATATAGTTCAATACAGATTCCAGGAGGAGTGAGGGCCCTGCTCGCAAGCTTACAAACTATGAGGAAAAGGGGAGACACGAGAGGTGTTTTTTTAATTTTTTTTATTTACCATGTTCGCTATATGGTAAAACTGACCTGGTAATATAATGTATAGTTTTTTTTTTATTTAAGTGGTGAATTTTTTTGTTTTAATTTGTAAGGGAAAATTTTTTTTGCTTGTGTTGCCATTTTCTGAGACCCATGACATTTTCATTTTTCAGAATATGGGGCTGGGTGAGGGCTTATTCATTTGCACCCTGATCTTACATTTCTACTGATAATCATTGAGAGGAAGATATGATGTCGTGATCACCATTCCATTTTATGGCAATGTTGTGGTGGTCAAAAAAGTGTTTTTGGCTTTTATATTTTTTTCTCTGCATCGTTTACCAATCAAATTACCATATTTTTCGGACTATAAGACTCACCGGACTATAAGACGCACCTAGGTTTTAGAGGAGAAAATTAGGGAAAAAAATTGAAGCAAAAAATGTGGTCAATTCTGTACTTAATATCCCCTATCCTGGTATATATGATCCTCTCATCCCCATCCTGATCCACATGGCCCTGTCATCCCTACCCTGGTATGCATGGCTTCCTCTCATCCCTATCCTGGTATGCATTGATCCTTCATTCCTATCCTGGTATGCATTGATCCCTCATCCCTATCCTGATATGCATGGATCCTTCATCCCTATAATGGCAGGAATGATTGCCCTCATCCCTATACTAATATGCATGGCCCCATCCCCATCCTGGTATGCAGGGCCCCCCATCTCGTACTAGTATGCATGGCTCCTCATCCATGTCCTGTTATGCATGGCCCCATCCCTTATCCTGGTGTGCAGGGCCCCTATCTCATCCTAATATGCATGGTCTCATCCCTATCCTGGTATGCAGGGCCCCTTTCATGAATATTAATTTCACTTAAGTAGCAGCACATGTGACCGCCAGCAGCAGCAGAAAGCTGGTGGTTGACATTGCGCGCTACTGAAGAGCAAAGAATTCTCACTGCTCTGTGTGCGCACAGTCCCGGCGAATATTCCGGCAGCTGTCCTCTATTTGTGAGAAGCGCATGATGTCCCTGCCATGTGCTGCTTACAAGCATAAATGTTGTGGATTCTGTTTTTGGGCTCCCTCTGGTGGTTACAGATGGTACTGGGTGACTTGTGTTCTCTGCGGTCTCTGGTGTCCACCTGTTCTATCAGGATATGGGAGTTTCCTATTTAACCTGGCTTTCTTGTCATTTCCTCGCCGGCGACCAATGTAATCAGTGTGTCTTGTTACCTCTGCTTTCCGCTTCTGTAATCATCAGGACAAGCTAAGTTTTTGATTTTCCTGTTCCACGTTTTGCTTTATTTTTGTTTTAGTCCAGCTTGCAGTTATGTGATTCCTTGTTGCTGGTTGCTCTAGTGGGCTGATATTACTCCTCATGTTCCATGAGTTGGCACATGAGTTCAGGTAATTTCAGGATGGTTTTTTGTAGGGTTTTTCGCTGACCGCGCAGTTCACTTTTGTATCCTCTGCTATCTAGTTTTAGCGGGCCTCATTTTGCTGAATCTGTTTTCATTACTACGTATGTGCTTTCCTCTCATTTCACCGTCATTACATGTGGGGGGCTGCTATTTCTGTGGGGTGTTTCTCTGGAGGCAAGAGAGGTCTTTGTTTCTTCTAATAGGGGAAGCTAGTCCTTCGGCTGGCGCGAGACGTCTAGAATCATCGTAGGCACGTTCCCCGGCTACTGCTAGTGTTGTGAATTAGGTTCAGGATCGCGGTCAGCTCAGTTTCCATCACCCTAGAGCTTGTTCTGTTTTTTGTGTGCTTGTCCTTTTGTGATCCCCTGCCATTGGGATCATGACAGTATCGCCGGCCCAAAAGTGGTAATCGTATTGGCTGAAGTAGGAGGAAAAGTAGTCTGAGGAATTTTTTTTTTTTTTTTTTTCCTTCCCTCAGAGTTTGCTGCCTAGCCTTAATTGCAGCCTGGCTGCATCTTACCTCCTCTTAATCCTTGAATGGCTCTGACCTCAGCTGTTTATCATGGACGTCCAGAGTTTGGCTTCCAGCCTGAATAATCTTGCTGCTAAGGTTCAAAATATACAAGATTTTGTTGTACATGCTCCTGTGTCTGAACCTAGAATTCCTATCCCAGAGTTTTTTTCTGGAGATAGATCTAGTTTTCTGAATTTTAGGAACAATTGCAAGTTGTTTCTTTCTTTGAAATCTCGCTCCTCTGGAGACCCTGCTCAGCAAGTCAAAATTGTAATATCTTTCCTGCGGGGTGACCCTCAGAATTGGGCATTTGCATTGGCACCAGGGGATCCTGCGTTGCTCAATGTGGATGCGTTTTTTCTGGCATTGGGTTTGCTCTATGAGGAACCTAACCTAGAGATTCAGGCTGAAAAAGCTTTATTGGCTCTCTCTCAGGTGCAAGATGAAGCAGAAATATATTGTCAGAAATTTCGGAAATGGTCGGTGCTTACTCAGTGGAATGAGTGCGCTCTGGCTGCAAAATTCAGAGATGGCCTTTCTGAGGCCATTAAAGATGTTATGGTGGGGTTCCCGGCGCCTACAGGTCTGAATGAGTCTATGACTATGGCTATTCAGATTGATCGGCGTTTACGGGAGCGCAAACCTGTGCACCATTTGGCGGTGTCTTCTGAACAGGCACCTGAGACAATGCAATGTGATAGAATTCAGTCCAGAAGTGAACGGCAAAACTATAGGCGGAAAAATGGGTTGTGTTTTTATTGTGGTGATTCAGCTCATGTTATATCAGCATGCTCTAAACGCACAAAAAAGGTTGATAAGTCTGTTGCCATTAGTACTTTACAGTCTAAGTTCATTCTGTCTGTGACTCTGATTTGTTCATTATCAGCCATTTCCGTCGATGCCTATGTGGATTCAGGCGCTGCCCTGAGTCTTATGGATTGGTCATTTGCCAACCGCTGTGGGTTTAGTCTGGAGCCTCTGGAAGTCCCTATTCCTTTGAAAGGAATTGACTCTACACCTTTGGCTATGAATAAACCTCAGTACTGGACACACGTGACCATGCGTATGACTCCCGTTCATCAGGAGGTGATTCGCTTCCTGGTACTGTATAATTTACATGATGTCTTAGTGCTTGGTCTGCCATGGTTACAAACTCATAACCCAGTCTTGGACTGGAAAACGATGTCTGTGTTAAGCTGGGGATGTCAGGGGGTTCATGATGATGCACCTCCGATTTCTATCGCTTCATCTACTCCTTCTGAGGTTCCTGTATTTTTGTCTGATTATCGGGATGTTTTTGAGGAGCCTAAGCTCAATTCGCTTCCTCCTCACAGGGATTGCGATTGTGCTATAGATTTGATTCCTGGCAGTAAATTTCCTAAAGGTCGTTTGTTCAATCTGTCAGTGCCAGAGCATACTGCTATGCGGGATTATGTTAAGGAGTCCTTAGAAAAGGGACATATCCGTCCATCTTCATCTCCTTTGGGAGCAGGTTTTTTTTTCGTGGCCAAAAAAGATGGTTCCTTGAGGCCTTGTATAGATTACCGTCTTTTGAATAAGATTACGGTCAAATATCAGTATCCTTTGCCATTGTTGACTGATTTGTTCGCTCGCATTAAGGGGGCTAAATGGTTCACTAAGATTGATCTTCGGGGTGCGTATAATCTTGTGCAGATTAAGCAGGGTGATGAGTGGAAAACCGCATTTAATACGCCTGAGGGCCAATTTGAGTATTTGGTGATGCCTTTTGGACTTTCTAATGCTCCTTCTGTCTTCCAGTCCTTTATGCACGATATTTTCCGTGAATATCTGGATAAATTTATGATTGTGTATTTGGATGATGTTTTGGTTTTTTCTGATGACTGGGAGTCCCATGTTCAGCAGGTCAGGAAGGTGTTTCAGGTCCTGCGGGCCAATTCTTTGTTTGTAAAAGGTTCAAAGTGTCTCTTTGGAGTCCAGAAGATTTCTTTTTTGGGGTATATTTTTTCCCCTTCTACTATTGAGATGGATCCCGTCAAGGTTCAAGCTATTTGTGACTAGACGCAGCCTACATCTCTTAAGAGTCTACAGAAGTTCTTGGGCTTTGCTAATTTTTATCGTCGTTTCATAACTAATTTTTCTAGTGTTGTTAAGCCTTTGACGGATCTGACTAAGAAGGGTGCTGATGTTGCTGATTGGTCTCCTGCGGCTGTGGAGGCCTTTCAGGAACTTAAGCGCCGGTTTTCTTCTGCTCCTGTGTTGCGTCAGCCAGATGTTTCGCTTCCTTTTCAGGTTGAGGTTGATGCTTCTGAGATTGGAGCCGGGGCGGTTTTGTCACAGAGAAGCTCCGATTGCTCGGTGATGAAGCCATGTGCGTTCTTTTCTAGAAAGTTTTCGCCCACTGAGCGGAATTATGATGTTGGTAATCGGGAGCTTTTGGCCATGAAGTGGGCATTTGAGGAGTGGCGTCATTGGCTTGAGGGTGCTAGACATCGTGTGGTGGTCTTGACTGATCACAAAAATCTGATTTACCTTGAGTCTGCCAAGCGTCTGAATCCTAGACAGGCTCGTTGGTCACTGTTTTTCTCCCGTTTCGATTTTGTGGTTTCATATCTGCCAGGTTCAAAGAATGTGAAGGCGGATGCTCTTTCTAGGAGTTTTGTGCCTGATTCCCCTGGAAATTCTGAGCCCACTGGTATCCTTAGGGATGGGGTGATTTTGTCGGCTGTCTTCCCAGACTTGCGACGTGCTTTGCAGGAGTTTCAGGCGGATAAACCTGATCGTTGTCTGCCTGAAAGACTGTTTGTTCCGGATAATTGGACCAGTAGAGTCATCTCCGAGGTCCATTCTTCTGCGTTGGCAGGTCATCCTGGAATATTTGGTACTAGAGACTTGGTGGCCAGGTCTTTTTGGTGGCCTTCCTTGTCGAGGGATGTGCATTCTTTTGTGCAGTCTTGTGAAGTTTGCGCTCGGGCTAAGCCTTGCTGTTCTCGGGCCAGTGGATTGTTGTCACCTTTGCCTATCGCGAAGAGGCCTTGGACGCACATTTCCATGGACTTTATTTCGGATCTCCCTGTCTCTCAAAAAATGTCCGTCATCTGGGTTGTGTGTGACCGCTTTTCTAAGATGGTTCATCTGGTCCCCTTGCCTAAGTTACCTTCCTCCTCTGAGTTGGTCCCTCTGTTTTTTTCAGAACGTGGTTCGTTTGCATGGGATTCCGGAGAACATTGTTTCTGACAGGGGATCCCAGTTTGTGTCTAGATTTTGGCGGACGTTCTGTGCTAAGATGGGCATTGATTTGTCCTTTTCGTCTGCATTCCATCCTCAGACGAATGGCCAGACGGAACGAACTAATCAGACCTTGGAAACTTATTTAAGGTGTTTTGTTTCTGCTGATCAAGATGACTGGGTTACCTTTTTGCCGCTTGCCGAATTTGCCCTTAATAATCGGGCTAGTTCTGCTACCTTGGTTTCTCCTTTCTTTTGTAATTCGGGGTTTCATCCTCGTTTTTCCTCTGGTCAGGTGGAGCCTTCTGATTGTCCTGGAGTGGACATGGTGGTGGATAGGTTGCATCAGATTTGGAGTCATGTGGTGGACAATTTGAAGTTGTCCCAGGAGAGGGCTCAGCAGTTTGCTAATCGCCGTCGCCGCGTGGGTCCTCGACTTCGTGTTGGGGACTTGGTGTGGTTGTCTTCTCGTTTTGTTCCTATGAAGGTCTCTTCTCCTAAGTTCAAGCCTCGGTTTATCGGTCCCTATAGGATCTTGGAAATTCTTAACCCTGTGTCGTTTCGTTTGGATCTCCCGGCATCGTTTGCTATTCATAATGTGTTCCATCGTTCGTTGTTGCAGAAGTATGAGGTACCTGTTGTTCCTTCGCTTGAGCCTCCTGCTCCGGTGCTGGTGGAGGGAGAATTGGAGTATGTTGTGGAGAAGATCTTGGATTCTCGTGTTTCCAGACGGAAACTTCAGTATTTGGTCAAGTGGAAGGGTTATGGTCAGGAGGATAATTCTTGGGTGGTTGCCTCTGATGTTCATGCTGCTGATTTGGTCCGTGCATTTCATAGGGCTCATCCTGGTCGCCCTGGTGGTTCTCGTGAGGGTTCGGTGACCCCTCCTCAAGGGGGGGGTACTGTTGTGGATTCTGTTTTTGGGCTCCCTCTGGTGGTTACAGATGGTACTGGGTGACTTGTGTTCTCTGCGGTCTCTGGTGTCCACCTGTTCTATCAGGATATGGGAGTTTCCTATTTAACCTGGCTTTCTTGTCATTTCCTCGCCGGCGACCAATGTAATCAGTGTGTCTTGTTACCTCTGCTTTCCGCTTCTGTAATCATCAGGACAAGCTAAGTTTTTGATTTTCCTGTTCCACGTTTTGCTTTATTTTTGTTTTAGTCCAGCTTGCAGTTATGTGATTCCTTGTTGCTGGTTGCTCTAGTGGGCTGATATTACTCCTCATGTTCCATGAGTTGGCACATGAGTTCAGGTAATTTCAGGATGGTTTTTTGTAGGGTTTTTCGCTGACCGCGCAGTTCACTTTTGTATCCTCTGCTATCTAGTTTTAGCGGGCCTCATTTTGCTGAATCTGTTTTCATTACTACGTATGTGCTTTCCTCTCATTTCACCGTCATTACATGTGGGGGGCTGCTATTTCTGTGGGGTGTTTCTCTGGAGGCAAGAGAGGTCTTTGTTTCTTCTATTGGGGAAGCTAGTCCTTCGGCTGGCGTGAGACGTCTAGAATCATCGTAGGCACGTTCCCCGGCTACTGCTAGTGTTGTGAATTAGGTTCAGGATCGCGGTCAGCTCAGTTTCCATCACCCTAGAGCTTGTTCTGTTTTTTGTGTGCTTGTCCTTTTGTGATCCCCTGCCATTGGGATCATGACACATAAAGCAGTTGCTGGCACCAGAGCAGCATGCTGCGAAGGGGCGCCGAGTAGGTAAGTATAATGGTTTGTTTTTGTAAAATGTTTTCTGATGGGGCCATGCATACCAGGATGGGGATGGGGGTGGGGGCCAATTATAAGGATGGGGCCATGCATACCAGGACTGGATTTCATTTCCTGTTAGCAGCGGGAACAGGAGTTAGCTGCAGCCGCCGTCTCCAGCCTCCTGTGACACACTGCTCCGCCAATGCAGTTCCCTCACCTCCCCACAGCCAGACTATACATCGTGCCCCACCATACATCCGGACTATAAGACGCAACCCCCCATTTTCCTCTACACTTCTGGAGGAAAAAAGTGCGTCTTATAGTCTGAAAAATACAGTAATTTATTTTATATTTTGATAGATCGTACTTTTACGAATGCAGCTGTACCAAATATGTGTATTTTTTATTTTTTTTAATTGTTTTATTTTTAACGGGTCCAAAGGGGGTGATTCTATTTTTTTTTGGGTTTTTTACTTTTTCCATACTCTTAAAACCTTTTTTCCTCACTTTTTACTGTATTTATTAGTCCCCTTATAGGGCTTGAAGCTGCGATCATTCGATCCTTTGTGTTATGTATAGCTAAAATCGCGATCTCGTATGAACACCAGTCATTGGTTGGCTTTCCCAGGAGAAATGTAATGACAGGCACAGGGGTCTTCAGCAGACCTCCAGCTGTCATGGCAATCCATTCGCGCCTCTCAATCACTTCATGAGCCCTGATGGGAGCGTGGAATGATGCAACCCCCTGCCAGCACGTGTTAAATACGTGTTATTAAAATTGTATTAGTAAATAAATAAATGTAAAAAAAATGATGTGGGGTCCCTCCTATTTTTGATAATGAGCCAAGGTAAAGCAGACAGCTGGGGGCTGATATTATGGGGCTGGGAAGGTCCATGGATATTGGCCCCTTTCCAACCATAAAGTACCAGCCTGCAGTTTTGCCTATTAGATGCTCCAATTTTGTCACTTTGCTTGCTCTTCCTGATTGCCCTGGTGCCCTGGTGCATTGGCAATCAGTGTAATATTTTTTGGCGTGGATATCAGCTGTGTAGTGTCAGCTGGCATCAAGCCTATGGGTTAGTAATGGGGAGGCGTCTATCAGACACTCAGACACCCCCATTACTAACTCAGTTAGTTAAAATACAAAAAAAAAAGAAGCAAAATATTATAGAAAAAAAACTCCCCAATTCACTGGTTCACTAATTTATTAATAATAATTAAAAAAAGTCATGGTGCTCCGAAGTAGTCAGAGGATTCCGACGTAGTCCACAAATGCCATCCTAAAAGACATAAAAAGAGAGAATTAAATAAATAAAGACAAGAGACAATCCCTCATTCAACAATTTATTAATCCCACAGCTCTAACGTAGTCCATGGCGTTCCCAACAACATCCATTGATTCTATAGTACAACCTATGGAGCCTTGTTCTATGAACCAAGCTTAATAGGTCACCCCCGGGCAGACTGCGCTCACGAGACCCAACTAGAATGGTGATGGCTACGGCATTACTATGTATGACAGGTAATCCTTCCATGTTTATTGGTTTTCCTACAGCCGACACACTTCTCTCATCACAGCTTGATACACATCTCTCTGCAAAAATCATTTTCGTACCTGATGAAGGTCAGAGTCAATGATCGAAACGTTGTACATTCACTTTTGGATTTCAAATAAATTTCCAGCTATCTTACATCTACATGAGTGCGTAGTTGTTTGTATTTTCATTATCTGTGGACTGAGCCCACACTAGCACACCATCCTGTCTGGAGTCTCATGGTTTAAACAGAAATGTCATGCACTTCAACATATTTGTTTGTGGTTCAACAAATAATATCTGTTTTCACTGCTACCCTGTCACACATTAGGCTACTTTCACACTAGCGTCGTACGATGCACGTCGCAATGCGTCGCTTTGGTGAAAAAATGCAACCTGCAAAGTTGGCTGCAGGATGCGTCTTTTCCCCATAGACTAACATTAGCGACGCATTGCGATGCATTGCCACACGTCGCAATCGTCGTGCGACGGTTGCGTCGTGTTGTGGCAGACCGTCGGAACAAAAAAGTTACATGTAACTTTTTTTGTGCGTCGTGTCCGCCATTTCCGACCACGCATGCGTGGCCGGAACTCCGCCCCCTCCTCCCCCCAAACCCACAATGGGGCAGCGGATGCGTTGTAATAATGCATCCGCTGCCCCCGTTGTGCTGCGTTGTCACAGGATGCGTCGGTACGTCGGCCCGACGCACTGCGACGGGCCGACGCTAGTGTGAAAGTAGCCATATTGGTAATATTTGCTCAGTGTTTTATAGCTTTTTCACCCTATCTCTATTGCTGAGCTATGAGCTTTGTAGTCCTCTCACTATCCAGATTCACCACAAAATTGCCGCTGCATTCCCTGTCTGGGCTTTCATACAGGATATGAAAGTCCCTCCTGATTGGCTGTGCTATACCATGTGACAGCTGCAAAGCATTAGGGGAAAGCCTGCACAGAAAGACTTTAGGTCAACTCTAGTGTTTATAAAATCACTTATAGAATAAAAATCTTTTGACATAGTATCACAAAATTATTATTTTTTTTAAAGACAGATATTTTGTCGGGCACAGAGAAAGGGTAAGGAAGGACATTTGTCGGTCAATCATTACTGCAGGCAGAAAGCGTACACATGCTGCGGTACTGACAAAACAGGCAATCCAGGAAGGAGTCTATGATTCTCACATATCAGAGCTGCAGTAAATATCTCTTGCAGTATTTTAAATTATTAAACCCATCAAGACTGAACCCGTTAAGGAACAATGCGCCAGGCTCGGCTTTGAAGAACGAGCTTCTTCGAATCCACACAATGTAAATATTTAATGCTAGCATTAATAATTCTTGCATCCATTTTGGAGGGTGTTGAAGTTACTGATTTCCATTTGATTTCAACAGTGTTTGTTCCATTAGATGTAATTATTCCGGAGCTGATACAACAGAGGTTCTCAAGTGATGCAGTAAATTCTCCCTCTGATTAGCGCTGACAAGTGATGTCACAACAATTTATTGTTTTAATTCTGCTTTTGTTTAGACAAAGAACAAGACAACAGTAGAATTTTTTTTTCCAGATACATGAATTTTCTCATGTGTTTTCAATCAGTTGTAGGCTTGAAAATTGGAATAAAGCGATGAGAAGCATGGATTCTAGACTAATCACCTGATCAATTTTTAATGTTGCATGATTTATAACTTAGTATTTTATAAGTGACTTGACGTTTTCTGGGACAATGTAACAATGCTAAAGGGAATCTGTCTGTCAGCAGGGTTTTGCTATTTAATCTGAGAGAAGCATGATGTAAGAGCAGAGACCCTGATTACAGTGATGTGTCACTTATTGAACTGCTCCTTGCTATTTCAATAAAGTCAGTGATTTATCAGCAGGAGATTATCACTGAAGGACTAGTTGTCCCGTGTCATGCAGTCCTCCTGCTCTGCGTAAACCCACTCCTACCACTGATTCACAGAAAGCTACCAATCAGTAGTGTGGGTGGGGCCATACAGAACTCAGCATTCAGAGAACTGGTAGATCTGCAGCAGATAAAACTGAGATTTTATTAAAACTACAGCAAATAGCAAAGTAAGTGACCCAGTTGAAATCAAGGTCTCTTTCCCAACATCACACTGCTCTCAGATAACATAGCAAAAATCTGATGATAGCTTCCCTTTCATGAAGAACAGTGTAAGTTCCTGATGTCTGTTAATAGCAATGTTAGCCTACTAAATATTTTTCATGTACAATATATTTCTTACAAGAACACAGTGTTCCTGTACAGTGGAATATGATTATTATTATTATTATTTATTTATATAGCACCATTAATTCCATGGTGCTGTACATGAGAAAGGGGTTACATATAGAGTTATAGATATCGTTTACAGTAAACAAATTTACAGTGACAGACTGGTACAGAGGGGAGAGGACCCTGTCCTTGCGGACTTACATTCTTTTTATTATCATATTTTTATACCTTTTTCTTATTGTAAGCATTGAACCTTTTGTTATTAAAGTATAAAACTTTAACAAGTTGAACCTTGAATCTTCTAAAAGAATCCATAGCCTAAAGGTGTGTGAGCCTTATGAGTGATAGACATATTTTTATTAGTATTATTATTAGTCCGGGACTCATCGCCCGTGTATTCGATGAGTGGTGGCAGCGCGTATGAGCGGGTGTATGGCCTGGGTCGGTGTGTGATTTATGCTCCCATTACAGCATAGGACAGAGGTTGAATGCTGGACTAAGAGTGGGGAGATAGATTAACCCTTGCAGGCACAACCCCATGTCACGTGTGAGAGCAGGCACGTGACGAATTAGTGATGCCACGGAGAAGGGATCCGTATGTATGATAGTACATATGTAACAAGGCAGATGGCAGACTAGACTCCAGTAATGTTGACATAGGTGCGCCACATTGGGGTTGCCAACTTAAATTTTTTTTTACAGATTTTATTATTAAACAAATCACGGACAAGTTTTTTTTATGAGCACTTTGGAAAACCATAATAAATCATTAACTTTATAAGTGATAAATGTCTGAAGACATCAACTGTTTTCACTGTGATTTGTAAAATAATTCTACTGTTATAACAATCTTTACAAGTCTCTCCAGCTTCACTGATGCATCAATTTTATTTATGTTTTCATAGTAAGAAGGCCGTATCATTAACCCCTTACCGGCATCGGACGTACTATACCGTCCGATGCCGGCTCCCCTGCTTTGATGCAGGGCTCCGCGGTGAGCCCGCACCAAAGCCGGGACATGTCAGCTGTTTTGAACAGCTGACATGTGCCCGTAATAGGCGCGGGCAGAATCGCGATCTGCCCGCACCTATTAACTAGTTAAATGCCGCTGTCAAACGCAGACAGCGGCATTTAACTACCGCTTCCGGCCGGGCGGCCGGAAATGACGTCATCGCCGACCCCCGTCACATGTCCGGGGGTCGGCGATGCGTCTCCATTGTAGCCATAGAGGTCCTTGAGACCTCTATGGTTACTGATTGCCCGTCGCTGTGAGCGCCACCCTGTGGTCGGCGCTCACAGCACACGTGCAATTCTGCTACATAGCAGCGATCAGCAGATCGCTGCTATGTAGCAGAGCCGATCGTGCTGTGCCTGCTTCTAGCCTCCCATGGAGGCTATTGAAGCATGGCAAAAGTTAAAAAAAAAAGTTTAAAAAAATGTGAAAAAAATAAAATAAACATAAAAGTTTAAATCACCCCCCTTTTGCCCCAATCAAAATAAATCAATAAAAAAATATCAAATCTACGCATATTTGGTATCGCCGCGCTCAGAATTGCCCGATCTATCAAATAAAAAAAGTATTAACCTGATCGCTAAACAGCGTAGCGGGAAAAAATCTCGAAACGCCAGAATTACGTTTTTTTGGTCGCCGCGACATTGCATTAAAATGCAATAACGGGCGATCAAAAGAACGTATCGGCACCGAAATGCTATCATTAAAAACGTCATCTCGGCAAAGCAAAAAATAAGCCCTCAACCGACCCCAGATCACGAAAAATGGAGACGCTACGAGTATCGGAAAATGGCGCAATTTTTTTTTTTTTTTTTTTTTTTTTTTTAGCAAAGTTTGGAATTTTTTTTCACCACTTAGATAAAAAATAACCTAGTCATGTTTGGTGTCTATGAACTCGTAATGACCTGGAGAATCATAATGGCAGGTCATTTTTAGCATTTAGTGAACCTAGCAAAAAAGCCAAACAAAAAACCAATGTGGGATTGCACTTTTTTTGCAATTTCACCGCACTTGGAATTTTTTTCCCGTTTTCTAGTACATGACATGCTAAAACCAATGATGTCGTTCAAAAGTACAACTCGTCCCGCAAAAAATAAGCCCTCACATGGCCAAATTGACGGAAAAATAAAAAAGTTATGGCTCTGGGAAGGAGGGGAGCGAAAAACGAACACGGAAAAACTAAAAATCCCCCGGTCATGAAGGGGTTAACACTGGTTTTTCATAAGCCAGTATCAATAAAAGTCCCGCTGGAGTATGATGCAATAAATTTGTTAAGAAGCTCACACCACTTAATGACTTCAGCAAAACTCCTCATTGGCGACACCTCACCAGAAATGCTACTCCTGTCCTGGACTTGAGTAGCATTCCTGGCATAAAAACGTCACCACTTTGGTAAAGTTTGGCGGCTACATGTAGTCATGCTCAGTCCTACCTTAACTCCTCCCCAACTCCTCCTACTTTGGTGGAGCTTCCTCAAACTGGCGTGAAAGTGTCAAAATGTAACCTTTTTGTGACTTTTCAAAGTATTTTAGGCCAGCTTTCTGATGTAAAATCCTTGGTGACTCGCCACCATATTTTCCAGTCAGTGATGACAGTGTTAAAGTGTAACGGGTCACAACTGTTTGACATTACTATTATTAACGGCTTCCAGCTCGATCTCGAAACATGGCAACTTGATTGATGAACGCTCTGTAGAAACATTGATCTTGTGTAAGCCTAGATGGGTCCATCATTTTCTTGATAGCATCAAGCCATCGGTTTCTGGTCTTCCTCTTCGCATTGTTCCTTCTATTCCTCCCAACCTGATGTCCTTCTCCAGTGATTGCTCTCTTTGTATGATGTGTCCAAAGTAGACAAGTCGTAGGTTGATGACCCTTGTTTCTAGTGACATGTCTGGCTAGATTTATTCCAAAATTGACTTGTTTGTTCTTCTTGCCATCCATAGTATTCATAACATCCATCTCCAGGACCACAATTCAATAGTATCACCCACACATCAATCAAGTTTTACATTTCCAGGAGGAATAATGGATTGAATATAAAAATATGAGCTGGAATGCTTCTTCCATGAAATAATACAAGTGTTGAAGGGTCTTTGAAAATGACGGGCATAGTGATGAGTGAGTGTGCTTGTTACTTGAGTTTTCTGAGCATGCTCGGGGATTCACCGAGTATTTTGGGCGTGCTCGTAAACTGTGTTTTTGTCTCCGCAGCTGCCAGACAGCCTGAATACATGTGGGGATTCCCTAACAAACAGGCAATCCCTGCATGTGTTCAAGTTGTCTAGCAGCTGCAAATCATGCAGCTGTGGGGACACAAACATAATCTACGAGCACGCCCAAGATACTTGGAGAACACCCGAGCATGCTCGGAAAACTTGAGTAACGAGCACCCTCGCTCATCACTAGACGGGTATTTTTCAATACCCAAGATTGAAAAATTGTAGGTTCCTATAGACACCAATTTCTTTATAAAACTGATCCAAATCCCAGCAGACATGTGATCAAGTCTAATTATGTCCAACGTTGTACACGGTGAGAGCTACAGTATGCCAACTGGTAATTGCATTTTCGCACGTTGTCTGTCATTATTTTCGTTATTTGGACATGGTGTCCACACTCTAGACTTTTTCTCTCGGAATATTTGCCGTTTCAGTTCTAGAAATGTAGCCTCGTTATTTATTCATTGCTATCTGCACCTAAGTGCACCTGCGGGACTGGAATAACAATCATTATTCGGCGAGAGACAGTCTGAGCAGCATGGGCACATTGGTTATATTTTCCAAATCTATGTAAATTGTTCCCTTGTAAATCAAAATTAGAGAAATTCATGAACAAAAGCAACAGTTGTATTCCTGAGAGCAACTAATTATGTTTAATTGCAACTTATACAATCTTAGGAAAAGCTTTTGTCTTACCGACCAGACCACCAGAGAAACGACAAAATGTCAGCTCACTCGGAAGAAGGAATTAAAAAACATGTGTCTGCTGGAATATAACCAGAAGTAACACTGTAAAGGAATTTATCAACTGGTAATTTCTGTTCTCACTTTGTATTAATTTTATACTTCTGTAAACCAGTTTTTATATTGCAGTGCAGACAGCGTATATGATTAAATGGATCGCTTAGATCTAATAAGGCTGGTGTACTTACTTTGAAAATTCATGTACTTTTTTTATTTTGAACATTTCCCCTCTTTTTATTAGCATTTTATGAGTGCACTCATAAAATGCTGAGTTTAGTCAGAGGAATTTATAGTCATTCTGACATAAATTATTCAGGTTAGTACACCAGCCTCAAAATGCCTCAGAGATCTATATAACATTGTTTGAAATTATAATTGTGAAATCTGGTGACGGATTCACCTTAAATGGAATTATTTATCTTCGACTACAATTTTTAAGTCTGCACAAAATAAATGTGGAGTTGAGAAAAAAAACACAAAATAAATAAATATATATATATATATATATATATATATATATATATATATATATATATATATATATCCATCTGCCCTGCCAGAAGCCACAGGCTCAAAATGGTTACCTCTTACAGACTTGATGTCAGATACCCAGTCTGGCAGATTTCCAAGGAACATTGGCCTTCAGCCTTTCACCCATGTACAGGCATTCGGACTTGAAACATTGTTCGCTGAATGCTGTCCGGAGGAATGAACTAGAGGAAAGAGGGTTGTCTGGTTGCCGGGTCAGAACCAGGAGGTTGGTGTAGGGATAAAATCGTAAAGAAGGAGGATAGTCGAAAAGGAAGACAAGGTCAAAAGTCAGGACTGTCCTTTGGGAGAAAACAAGACAAGTTACACAGAAGCAAGTCAGATTAAAACTGTCAGTGGGCATCAGGATTTCAGGATGTTAAATAGCTTGCAGCTCAACGAAGACCACACAGCAGTTTACTCTCTGTATGACAGTGAGGATGGTGCTACAAGTCCCAATGAGAGCATAGTGCCGCCTAGGCATAGAAGTGGAGGCAGGAATGGCAGGAACTGATACAGATTATGAAAACTTGATTCCAGCTCACCCAGTCATGAGTAAGACTGCTTCGTCCAGTCGAAACGCGTCGACTACGTCATGTCGATCATGTACATTTTTCTTTTGTATGCACCAAAAAGAAAAAGAAAAGGAAAATACCGGCCTATTGAGCCGGAGTCCAGTTTTTTCTATTTAACTGATACAGATGTCGCAATATACCATATATATATATTGTTCTGACTACCCGCCAGTTTAACCCCTTCAGCTCTGATCCGTTACCCTCCCAGTACTCTGACCTCGGAACGTTATCTGACTACTAGTGATGAGCGAGTACCGTATACTCGTTGCTCGGGTTTTCCCGAGCACGCTCGGGGGGGGGGGGGGTCTCCGAGTATTTGTTAGTGTTTGGAGATTTCGTTTTCATTGCCTCAGCTGAATGATTTACAGCTACTACCCAGCTTGAGTACATGTGCGGGTTGCCTGGTTGCTAGGGAATCCCCACATGTAATAAAGCTGTCTACTAGCCGTAAATCATTCAGCTGCCAAGATGAAAACTAAATCTCTGAGCAGTCATAAATACTCGGAGATCACCCGAGCGTGCTCGGGAAAACCCCAAGCAACGAGTACACTGACTACGCTTTTGTCTCTTCCCTCTATTTATGACGCACCCTCCTGGCTTCTGACCTTGGACTCCTTGACCACTCTGACTCACGGCTTGGCCTTGAGAAGTGACTAGCTTCACACTGAGCTTCAGGGCGTGCACAGCTGTGACCAGTGGAGCAACAATGCTGCAGATCCGAGCTGTCAATCATTCAGGAGTGCACCGCCCCCCGACAAGCAGGAAGCAAGGAAGCAGAGAAGTGGTGCGCTCCTGAATTGTCATCCTGAGAACAAACCTTTTGCTGTTTCTAAGGCTACTTTCACGCTAGCGTTTTTTGCAATACTTCACAATGCGTCGTTTATGGGAAAAAACGCATCCTGCAAAGTTGTTTGCAGGATGCGTTTTTGCCCCATAGATTAACATTAGTGACGCATTGTGATGCATTGCCACACGTCGCAACCGTCGTGCGACGGTTGTGCTGTGTTGTGGCGGACCGTCGGGAGCAAAAAACGCTACATGTAAAGTTTATTGCTGCCGACGGACCGCTTTTTCCGACCGTGCATGCGCGGCCGGAACTCCTCCCCCACCTCCCCGCACCTCACAATGGGGCAGCGGATGCAATGAAAATCTGCATCCGCTGCACCCGTTGTGCGGCGCAAACAACGCTAGCGTCGGTAACCTTGGCCCGACGCACTGTGACGGGCCGAGCCCAACGCTAGTGTGAAAGTAGCCTAACTTATTCATACAGTATTAACCATTAAACGGTAAATCTTTCAACCACCTTGATATGCTCTTGAATATGACTTAAATGATGCAAATCAGGAGGCAGGAGATTAGCCGGAGTTATGATATTTTACACCAAGGTTATTTCTTATGATAATTTTAAAAGTTCCTAATTGTAAAGAACTCTTGAGCTTAGACTGTAATTGGATCTAGCATACAATTATATATTTAAGTATACAAGTAGCAGTAATGATTTTCATTTTGAAATTAAACTGCTGTACTAAATGAATCAAATTATTAAGGAAATAACGAGACATTACAGGAATATTAACAGGAAACAAATATCTGAGCGGAACTTAGTGTTTCCACGAGCCCTTAAGAAATCAATAGCACTATGGGAAGTCGGGTGGGTTGAGGATTATTTCTGCACAGATATAAATCCTCCAGCTGAAATTTAATTATGTTGTGTCATAAAAATATGATTTCTATTTCTTGATAAACAGGTACATTGCAAATCTATAGGAGTAAATTGGAGATTAATGACAATTAAAGAAAGAATCAGGGAATAAATAAGAATACAGGTCTGCACTCATTGACAAGTTTCTGACAGTATGAAGCCTGAAAGTATAAAATTGCAACACAAATTAAAGGCTTTGTCCTCCTTTGTCTCCACATTTTCCCTATTTATTAAAGTAGAAAAAAATTACAAACTCTTTGCATTTCTGTGTTGTTCTTGTTTCAGCAATAATTAGATTCCTGTGTTCCTATGGTAACAGACAACAAACCATAAATTTGATGAATGAATTAAAAGTTCATCAAATTCAACCTATTTCGTAACATGTTGATCTTGAGGAGGGCAATAATCCTGTGAGGCAGACACTAGGCGCTCCATATTAGATGAAAAATGATTTCCCAACTCCACATACGGCAATCAGACTAGTTCCCTGGATCAACGTCCTATTTCAGAATCTAGTTGTCATGCACAGTGTGGGAAAGACTGAGTGCAACATGAAAGGATGCAGGGAAGGGAGACCAACATTAGGGAAGAGTGGAGTGTAGACCCCTAGGCAGATCTAAAGTCACAATGTCTGCCCTAAACGTCCCTATATAGGTTCTTCACCTATCGCCGAGTAGGTTACCCAACCATTGTCTGACCCTGGCGATAAACCCTGCTTAGGGAAAAATGGAGTACACTATTCAATCCCCACTACAACTAAAGGCAAATGAGATAGAAAAACTAGGGGAATACTTATCTTGAGTAGACTCAACAAGATAACAAAGATGTCCTCCAACAGCACCAAAGAGGAAGATAGCCGACTGCTATAACTCCAAGCCACAACATGGGGAAATGGAAATATCACCGGCGATTCCCCAAAGCAGCCAGGAAGTCTATAAACAACCAGGTCCAGGTGTGTCAATTAGAGCCGAGGGAGGTATCCACGGGATCCCAGAGTCAGAAGGACTAGGAAGCCAACCATAGTGACCTTCTGCAGATAGATGCTGTGCCCATAACCTGTATTATTATTATTTTTTTTTAAGAATGACTTCTAGGTCCCTCTTTAATTTTAGCAGTGAATCTTACTGCTAGTACAGTAAAGAATCTCTCTCTGTGATTAGCACACAGGAAGATAGCTGCTGGAGGCGGCACTTCCGCAAATTGAGATCTCAGCCGGGCCGAGATACCAGTGTGTGTATGTGCCATCTCCGAAGGGCCTTGGCTTCAGGAACTTAGGAGCCAGGAAACCAATGCACTCCACTCTACCTCACTGCCAACACCAGGCCCGCAGCATCGCATCACTGTGGCACCGATTTCTTCCACCCACGACCTGCAGGATTGCATCGCTGTTGCACCCACTTCTCCCACTCAGGGCCCACAGCATTGCCCCACTTCTGCCACCACTGGCTTACTGAGAAGGGGACAATGCCTCCTGTAATCCTGCCTCTCCACAGGTAAGATACCTTAAATTTGGACTATAAGATGGACCCCTATCTTATAAAAAATTCCTTTATTCTATTTCCTCCTGAAAATTTGTGGCGCGCCTTATGGTCCGATGCTTCTTATAGTCCGAAAAATGCGGTATCTAAAAACTAGTAACATCTGAATAATAAAATTAATTGTTAATGTGAACATGAGCTTTATATTTTGTGAAAGAACTCATGAAAACAAAGGGAAATGTGTAAAAAGTGTTCTTTCAGTTAATGTGTTTTGGAAACTAAAAATAATGGAAGAAATGAACTTCACAAAATATACTAAAATAAGAACAAGGATTTGAAGAATTTAATTGTGATTTGAATGTTTGACATCAATCTTCATTATTATGAAAAAGCTCCCAAAAATATTCCTGACTAAGAGCAGTCACTAAAACAGCAAAATTAAAGATGTGTTCTGACTTATTTTTGCAGTTACGACCCTATCGATTTTTCCATGGATGAAGAGACCATTATTTCCCATAAGGGAAGATTTGATTTATATGTATTGGCAAATAATAAATAGAATTCAGAGATAGAGATGGGCGAACCAGAATAGTAAAGTTTGGCGTCTGTACCAAACACCTACTGTTCGGGCACGGACTTCACCAGGAAGTCTGTGTTATTATTTGGGTTTGGCCCCCCGAACATCCGGTGTTTGTTGCCCTATCATGTACATGATAGTGTAGCAAACACTACTTCTGATCAGTAAAATTATTATTCATTTAGAGCGCAGATTTGCGGCTGATGAATACTTCCATCAGCCACTGCCTGCTCTAGCTGTTATTAACCCTCCGATCACAGCTGCGGGCTCACACCGTCATTAGACAGCATGTGAACTGTGGCTGTCTGATCACTGGTAACAATTTTACCACCGATCAGAAGCAGCATTTGCGGTGATGTCATACACATGACTGCATGGCAAACACTGGATGTTGGGGCCCCCCATTCAAGTGAATAGGGTCTGGGTTTGGGTCTGGTACCCAAACCCGAACTTTTTTTAACTGTTCGGCCAAGCCCAAACATCCAGGGATCTGCCCATCTCTATTCATAGAGCTTTATAGCAAAAGTGTAATTGGAACTTCAATGCAGTGGTAGTAGTGCCAACAGTGGCACTACTTAGTCACTTAACCCCTTTCCTACATCGGACGTATTAATACGCCCACTTCAGAATACCACTCTTTGACGTGGGCTATGGCACTGAGCCCACATCTTTCCTGCGACATGTCAGCTGTTTTGAACAGCTGATATATGCCACTAACAGCTGCGGGTGGAATCATTAAGTTAAATGGGCTGATCCAAAAGTTTGGGCATTTGGACATTTGTGTACTCAGATAACTTTGACCAAGGTATCAGACCATAATTAGACTATTTGGGTTATGGCTTCTTCACTATCATCGTTAGGAAAGGGCAGGTGATGCAAATTTCCCAGCTTTTTAAAAACCCAGCCTCTTTTATCCTTGTGCCCAAAACAGAGCAGCCATGGGTTCTTCTAAGCAGCTGCCTATCACTCTGAAAATGAAAATGGTGGAGACCCACACAACTGGAGACGCCTATAGGAAGATAGCAAAATGTTTTCAAGTTGCTGTTTCCTCAGTTCAAAATGTAGTTAAGAAATGGCAGTTAAAAGGAACAGCGGAGGTGAAGATAAGGTCTGGAAGACAAAGCAAAATTTCAGTGAGACCTGCTTCTAAGATTGCTAGAGAAGCAAATCAGAACCCCTGCAGAAAGATTTAGCAAACTCAAGTTGTGGTACATTGTTCTACTGTTCAGAGACACCTGCACAAATATGGCTTTTATGGAAGAGTCATCAGAAGAAAACCTCTCCTGCTTCCTCACCATAAAATTTAGCTTCAGTAGTATGCAAAAGAAAATCTAAACAAGCCTGATGCATTTTGGAAACAAGTCCTGTGGACCAATGAGGTTAAAACAGAACTCTTTGGCAACAATGATCAAAGGTATGTGTGGAGAAAAAAAGGACACAGAATTTCAGGAAAAGAATATCTCGCCAACCATTGAGCATGGGGTGGATCAACCATGTTTTGGGGTTGTGTTGAAACCAATAGCACATGGAACATTTCACAGGTAGAGGGAAGAATGGATTTGGTTAAATGTCAACAAATTCTTGATGCAAACATAACACCAGCTATAAAAATGCTGAAGTTCAAAAGAGAACGGCTTCTACAAAAATGTAAATGATACTAAACAAACATAAAAATTCACAATAGACGACCTCAAAAGGCGCAAGCTGAAGGTTTTACAATGGCCCTCACAGACCCCTGATCTGAACATCATTGAAAATCTGGGGCTAGACCTCAAAATAGCAGAGGAAGCAAGACGACCCAGGAATCTCACAGGACTGGAACAATTTTCCAAGGAAGAATGAATCAAAATCCCTCAAACAAAAATGGAAAGACTCTTGGCTGGCTACAAAAAGAGTTTAGAAGCTGTAATACTTGCAAAGGGGATGCTACTAGGTACTAACCATGCATGGTTCCCAAACTTTTTCATCAGCCCATTTTCCTTTTTGAAATTTTAGTGATTCTTCTGCTTCCTGTGACATCATGTTGACAGAGCAGTGCCTTCTCTTCTCTTGCACTCTGCTAATTGGGTGTCACTTATGATTTCATATGGATTGACAGTGGGCTCCCAATAGGGATTATTAAAAGAAACAAAAAGTTTCTCATGGATGTCCAAATGTTTTTTTGTGAAATCTTTATGGATATCAGGATTTTCATGCTAGCTCATTATACCAGATGCTGAGCTTTTTTGCCATTCTGACAAGGGCAGGGTTTTGTTCTCCCTGTCATGGCTATTGAAGAGAACGGGAATGGGGCTGACTTAGCTCATATACTGAGCCCGAGATCCAGCCCCCATTATCACATCATCAACACAGTGATGGAAATGAAGTTATGTCTGAACAGCAGTAAGGCTTCTTTCACACGTCCAGATAATTCCGGTACCAGAGAAATCGGTACCGGAGTTATTCGTGTCCGTGTGTCCGTGTGCTCACGTAGCACATCAGTGTGGCACACGAGTGGCACACGTGCAGCAGCCGTGTGCTGCCCGTGTGCCGACTGAGGACCACATGGACCATGCAGGAGACAGCGCTACAGTTAAGCACTGTCGCCTGCTTTTGGTGCTGAAGCCGGCATTCATTCCTTCTCCCCAGCAGCGTTCGCTGGAGAGAAGGAATGAAAAATCAAGGTTTTTTTGAGTTAAAAATAACGTTTGTGGGTCACCACCCGCCTCCCATCCCCTGTGCACCTGCCCACTTGCCGAGAAATACTCACCCAGCTCCTGCGATGTATGCTCTCAGTGCCGGCAGCAGGTCCTGTGTGAGCGGTCACATGGTACCACTCATTACAGTGATGAATATGCACATATTCATCACTGTAATGATCGCTTACTGTAGCGCTGTCTCTCCTGCAGGCGGTATGTGCACATGGAGGAGAGTGCACACTGCTCTCCGTGTGCACGTGTGCAGGACGTATTGCGGTACGTGTTGCTGGAGAAAAGCGGACATGTCTCCGTGTTTTGCACACGGACACACGGTCCGTAAAAACACGGAGACATGTGCATAGACCCATTCATTTGAATGGGTCTACGTGTGTCAGTGTCTCCGGTACGTGAGAAAACTGCCAGTACACATACTGGAGACACTGACGTGTCTAAAGGGGGAAGCTACCAGTGACACAGGGCTGTAAAAGAAAATGGAGCATTAATGGAATACAGTGGGGCAAAAAAGTATTTAGTCAGTCAGCAATAGTGCAAGTTCCACCACTTAAAAAGATGAGAGGCGTCTGTAATTTACATCATAGGTAGACCTCAACTATGGGAGACAAACTGAGAAAAAAAAATCCAGAAAATCACATTGTCTGTTTTTTTAACATTTTATTTGCATATTATGGTGGAAAATAAGTATTTGGTCAGAAACAAAATTTCATCTCAATACTTTGTAATATATCCTTTGTTGGCAATGACAGAGGTCAAACGTTTTCTGTAAGTCTTCACAAGGTTTTCACACACTGTTGTTGGTATGTTGGCCCATTCCTCCATGCAGATCTCCTCTAGAGCAGTGATGTTTTTGGCTTTTCGCTTGGCAACACAGACTTTCAACTCCCTGCAAAGGTTTTCTATAGGGTTGAGATCTGGAGACTGGCTAGGCCACTCCAGGACCTTGAAATGCTTCTTACGAAGCCACTCCTTCGTTGCCCTGGCGGTGTGCTTTGGATCATTGTCATGTTGAAAGACCCAGCCACGTTTCATCTTCAATGCCCTTGCTGATGGAAGGAGGTTTGCACTCAAAATCTCACGATACATGGCCCCATTCATTCTTTCATGTACCCGGAGCAGTCGTCTTGGCCCCTTTGCAGAGAAACAGCCCCAAAGCATGATGTTTCCACCACCATGCTTTACAGTAGGTATGGATGCAACTCAGTATTCTTTTTCCTCCAAACACGACAAGTTGTGTTTCTACCAAACAGTTCCAGTTTGGTTTCATCAGACCATAGGACATTCTCCCAAAACTCCTTTGGATCATCCAAATGCTCTCTAGCAAACTTCAGACGGGCCCGGACATGTACTGGCTTAAGCAGTGGGACACGTCTGGCACTGCAGGATCTGAGTCCATGGTGGCGTAGTGTGTTACTTATGGTAGGCCTTGTTACATTGGTCCCAGCTCTCTGCAGTTCATTCACTAGGTCCCCCCGCGTGGTTCTGGGATTTTTGCTCACCGTTCTTGTGATCATTCTGACCTCACGGGGTGGGATTTTGCGTGGTGCCCCAGATCGAGGGAGATTATCAGTGGTCTTGTATGTCTTCCATTTTCTAATTATTGCTCCCACTGTTGATTTCTTCACTCCAAGCTGGTTGGCTATTGCAGATTCAGTCTTCCCAGCCTGGTGCAGGGCTACAATTTTGTTTCTGGTGTCCTTTGACAGCTCTTTGGTCTTCACCATAGTGGAGTTTGGAGTCAGACTGTTTGAGGGTGTGCACAGGTGTCTTTTTATACTGATAACAAGTTTAAACAGGTGCCATTACTACAGGTAATGAGTGGAGGAAAGAGGAGACTCTTAAAGAAGAAGTTACAGGTCTGTGAGAGCCAGAAATCTTGATTGTTTGTTTCTGACCAAATACTTATTTTCCACCATAATATGCAAATAAAATGTTAAAAAAACAGACAATGTGATTTTCTGCATTTTTTTTTCTCAGTTTGTCTCCCATAGTAGAGGTCTACCTATGATGTAAATTACAGACGCCTCTCATCTTTTTAAGTGGTGGAACTTGCACTATTGCTGACTGACTAAATACTTTTTTGCCCCACTGTATATAGAAACAGAAAAGTGGGCTTAGTTACTTAAAATATTGAAACATCCATAAATATTTTACAGATAAAGTAAATTAATACGTTTTATTAATCTACATTTGGAAACCAATTAAAAACTTTTTGTTTTAAAATCCCTTTAAAGATGTTGTCTGGGACTTTAACATTGATGACCAATACTTAGGATAGGTTATTAAGGTCTGATCAGTTGGGGTGTGACACTCAGAAGCCCCGTTGATCTGCTGTTTCTGGATTCGGCGGAGTTCAGAACTTCTCAGCTATGGAGCTACACAGCAGGGTTCCATAAATGGAATAGTGGGCGCCGTGGAACTTCACATCCACCTACTATTGATTTGGATAAGGGCTGGAGGTGCAGTTCCGGGCCGCAGCCACTATACTGTCTATGGAGCTGTGCAGCTCCGTAACTGAGCAGTTCTGGCCACCTCCCATAGCGGGAACAGCTGATCGGTGAGAGTGTTGGGTGTCCCACCCCAACCAATCAGACAATGATGACTTATCCTAGGGATAGACCATCAATGTTCAAACCCCTTTAAGATAAAAAGAATGATGTGTACATAAATAATACTACCATTATGAAAAGAGATGTGTTGAAAGAATGCATCCCACTGAAATGTATTTAAGAAATGTGAAATGTCCCTTGTTGTAAAATACACAAAATACTTTTCGACAATCAAAAAGAAGAAAATGTAACATCAAATTCCCCCCACGGAATTTGAGATTGAGGACATGTGTGGTTTTATTGCAGTAGTTAAATCAGAGTGTGCTCGATTATAATGGCGTTGAATAAGGAAGAAGGCAGGCGCAGCTCAGTGAACAGCAGTGATTGCTGTCGCTCATTGGAGCAGCGTGGAGAGCTTTTGTAGTTAGTTGGAAATGATTGTCATGTAAACAGTCGGAGCCAGTGATTAACCCGCTGTCAAACTTCTCAACTGAAAAACCATGAGTAATTTCGAGGCTGCGATACGATCATGTTCTACTACAAAATCGCTGGTCTGTTTACAGCTTAATGCTATTAGTGTGTCTTAAAGTTGTGTCGTATTACCATTGGCAAAGAACTGAAAGCCGTGAAGAATGTAATGAATCTGCAGGCTAGTTGTTCAAACCAAGCTTAAAGACCTTTTATGCATTCAGGCATTTTTCAGCACCTAAGCAGTGGTGTAACTACAGGAGGTGGAGCATTGTTATTTGCACCAAGACACTAGCGCCTGAGGAAGCTCAAATAAGAAGACACCAGTAATACATATTACAGAGAAACTACCGTATATACTCAAGTATAAGCCGAGATTTTCAGCCCACTTTTTTTAGCCTGAAAGTTCCCCTCTTAGCTTATACTTGAGTATTTGTCCCAGGGGGCCGGCGGGAGAGGGGAAGCAGCATACTCACCTGTTCCCGGCGTGTCTCTGCATGTCCCTGCTTCTCCGGCGCCCGCAGCTCTTCCTGTGTTCAGCGGTCACGTGGTACCGCTCATTAAAGTAATGAATATGGACGCGACTCCACTCCCATAGGGGTGGAGCTGCATATTCATTACTTTAATGAGCGGTACCAGTGACCGCTGAACACAGGAACAAGCTGCCGGCGCCATCGCATCGGAGAAGCAGAGACTGCACCGGGAGGGTGAGTATAACGGGAAGGTGAGCCATGCGATATTCACCTGTCCCCGTTCCACTGCCGCTCCCCGCTCTGGCTTTCATGTCCTCTGACTGTGACGTTCATGTCAGATGGCGCGATGATGTGTTTAGTGTGCTTGTGGAACGGGGACAGGTGAATATCGCAAGTGCCGGTGTCCCAGACTGGTTAGGACAAGAGGTATGTCATTTTTTTTTATCGCAAATGTTTCTATGGAGCATCTTATGGGGCCATAATCAACCTTAATGCTGCATTATATGGGGCAAATATTTCTATGGAGCATCTTATGGGGCCATAATCAACCTTTGTGCAGCATTATATGGGGCACATTTTCTATGAAGCATCTTATGGGGCCATAAGCAACCTTTGTGCAGCACTGTTGTGAATTCTGTGGTCAAGCTCCCTCCTGTGGTCATGAGTGGTACTTTGGCTGGTTCTGTCTATGAGCTTCCTCTGGTGGATGTGAGTGGGGCTGCGGCTTTTGAGTTTCCTTCCTCAGGTGACGAGGTTAAGTCGTTAGGTGCTGCTCTATTTAACTCCACCTAGTTCTTTGTTCCTGGCCTCCAGTCAATGTTCCAGTATTGGTCTTGCTTTCTCCTGGATCGTTCTTGTGGCCTGTCTGCCCTGCATAAGCTAAGTTCTGCTTGTGTTTCTTTTGTTTGCTATTTTTTCTGTCCAGCTTGCTATATTGGTTTTTCTTGCTTGCTGGAAGCTCTGAGACGCAGAGGGAGCACCTCCGTACCGTTAGTCGGTGCGGAGGGTCTTTTTGCCCCCTCTGCGTGGTTGTTTGCAGGTTTTTGTGCTGACCGCAAAGCTATCTTTCCTATCCTCGGTCTATTCAGTAAGTCGGGCCTCACTTTGCTAAAATCTATTTCATCCCTGTGTTTGTATTTTCATCTTAACTCACAGTCATTATATGTGGGGGGCTGCCTTTTCCTTTGGGGAATTTCTCTGAGGCAAGGTAGGCTTATTTTTCTATCTTCAGGGCTAGTTTCTCAGGCTGTGCCCGAGGCGTCTAGGTCTGGTCAGGAACGCGCCACGGCTACCTTTAGTGTGGTATGATAGGATTAGGAATTGCGGTCAGCAGAGTTCCCACGTCTCAGAGCTCGTCCTATGTGATTAGCAACTATCAGGTCATTTTCTGTGCTCGTAACCACCAGGTCCATTGTGGTTCTGAATCACCTGTTCATAACAAGCATTGTATGGGGCATATTTTAATATGGAGCATCTTATGGGGCCATAAGCAACCTTTGTGCAGCATTGCATGGGGCAAATGTTTCTATAGAGCATCTTATGGGGGCCATAATCAACCTTTATGCAGCATTATATGGGGCATATTTTTGTATGAAGCATCTTATGGGGCCCATCATAAACTTTATGGAGCATTATACGGTGCATATTTTATTATGGACCATCTTATGGGGCCCATCATGAAATTTATGGAGCATTATATGGGCTTTTATTGGTATCTATTTTTATTTTTGAAATTTACCAGTAGCTGCTGCATTTCCCACACTAGGTTTATACTCGAGTCATTAAGTTTTTCCAGTTTTTTGTGGCAAAATTAGTGGTCTCGGCTTATACTCGGGTTGGCTTATACTCGAGTATATACGGTAAATGTAGTGTTTTTAGATATACTTCATTAGTCCATTTTGCTTCCTTCTTTTTAAAACACTATTTTTCAATGCTAATTCAATATCCATTTCATGCTCTTTTAGAAGGTACTTTCAACTGCTGCTCAGCAAAGATCTATGCACTATGCTAACACAGTCTATGAATAGGTGTCCCATTGTATGAGTACCAGAGGTTGACGCAGAGAGGGTAAGAGAGGAAAAGTCCCATTCACAGACCGCTTGAACATAGTGTACAGAGTTTTTCTGAGCAGCAGTCAAAAGCAACTTCTAAAGGATAATACACTAGTCAAGAAAGAAAACTCTGCAGCACAGTGTTTGAAATAGAAGGAAGAAAATTAAAGGAATTAGGTATATTACAAAAATTAAAAACTCTGCTTTGTCTGGAGGATAGTGAAATTATAATTAAAATTAAAGTTTAGCTACACTTTAGACACTGGTAAGTTGGAAACTTTGTTACATAGTAGTTGAGGGGCCATTTTTACCTATAATATATGAGCATTTATTTGTTTTTACTACTGTGGTGAGAGGTACGATAGGATAGATCTATCAATCTGTATTTGGCAACTCTCCCACAATATTTTGGAGGCTCCAAGAATAAGGAAAGACCTTCTAAACTCACAAAAGAGTAAAAAAAAATCTTGAGGCAAGCCTAAACTGCCTTAAAAAGGGTCTCCACGACTCAGACAACCCCTGCTCAATCATAATGTTTGCTAGTGGTAAAATTAAAACGTTTATACCCACCTCCCGTGCCGGTGCCCTTCCAGCAGTGTTGACACTCACTGTCCCGGAGTTCTTGTGACATTGTTATGTCACGCTAGCCCTGCGCCCAATCAGCTCTGGCTTCACCTTCAGATGAATCGATCACCAACAGTAAGCTAGGGCTGCGGCACCTTCTGGAAGCCTCCATGATATTGTGGGAGAATTGCCATGTACAGATTTAAGGATCTACTCTATCATTGTTTTTTTATGTTCCTGTTCGCACTTAAAATGCTAATGAAGCTCTCGTCTGTAGCAGCTTTCAATCATGGCTGGAGGTCCAAGATAAAAAAAAAAAACTTAAAAGAAAATGTGCAAAGAGAAAGATTCCTTTCAGAAAGACAAGAAAGATAAAATTCACCGAGGAAGAATAAAGACATTGATTGCTCTTTATGAAATCTTCCACTGATTCAATACTCTTAATTATACTAAATTGTGTTATGCGTAAAGTTTTCTATAGATACTGTAATATGTTCGCAGCATGTAAGCTCGTGTCTCCTCTATGTGATGAGTAAGAGGATATGAAAATAATTTTGTTGTTGTTTTGCTAAAAGAAAGCTTTCAAAATTTATTTTTTTTACATTAGTTTAGTTTTTTTTGTATTTATACAAATATGTAGTTACTATGACCAATGGATTAGCCATGGATGTGACCACTAATTTTGATGAATGTGGTGGATTACTTACTGTGAGAGCAGAACATATTTTAGGGATCACAAATTAATCTTAAATGAGTTGTCTATTACTTTGAAATTATTATTATTATTATTATAGCGCCATTTATTCCATGGCGCTTTATATTTTTGGAGGGGTATACATAATAAAAGCAAGTACAATAATCTTAATCAATACAAGCAGTGGCGTATCTAGGGGGGGGCAGCCGGGGCATGTGCCCCGGGCGCAGCCGGCAGGGGGGCGCAGTCGGGCCGCCTGATTCGGCGGTGTCTCCCCCGGCGGCTGCATTCTGCCGCCCCCAGTCTGGGAGTCAGCTGTTCTCTGTGCCGACTGTCAAGCTGACAGCCGGCACAGAGAAGCTGCAGAGCGCTGTCTCCCAACGTGTGCAGAGGTACCTGGAGGGGAGACCCTGCAGAGTGGCTGCGGCGGGCAGGGAGAAATTCCTGCAGCTCCGCTGCCCAGCGATCGGTCTTCCTGCTTCCTCTTGCTTCCTCTCACACAGACGCGCCGCTGGATGACGTCATCATTCAGCGGCCAGCTGTGTCAGAGGAAGACGATAAGTTGCTGCGGCAGAGCGCGAGGAGAGGTGAGAGGGGTGTCTGAATGTGTGTATGTGAATGTGTGTGTATGTGAATGTGTGTGTATGTGAATGTGTGTGAATGTGTGTGTGTATGTGAATGTGTGTGTATGTGAATGTGTGTGAATGTGTGTGTGTATGTGAATGTGTGTGTGGATGTGTGTGTATGTGTGTGTGAATGTGTGTATGTGAATGTGTGTATGTGTGTGTGAATGTGTGTATGTGAATGTGTGAATGTGTGTGTATGTGTGTGTGTATGTGTGAATGTGTGTGTATGTGTCTGTGTATGTGAATGTGTATGTGTGTGTGAATGTGTGTGTATGTGAATGTGTGTGTATGTGAATATGTGTGTGTGTGTGTGTGTGAATGTGTGTGTATGTGAATGTGTGTATGTGTGTGTGTGTGGCTCAGTATTGGGGATGTGTGTATCGTGCTGCAGGGGAATGTGCAGAGAAGTGAATGGTGTGTGTGTGTGGGGGGGGGAGGAGAGGGCAATGATGGGGCTGACGGGGAGAAAGCAATGATGGGGATGGTGGAGGAGGAGAGGGCAATGATGGGACTGACGGGGAGAGAGCAATGATGGGGATGGTGGAGGAGAGGGCAATGATGGGGCTGATGGGGGGCATATGTCCTGGGGGGGGCGCCGAAATGAATTCTTGCCCCGGGTGCCAGAAACCCTAGATACACCTCTGAATACAAGTCATAACTGGTACAGGAGGAGAGAGGACCCTGCCCGCGAAGGCTCACAATCTACAAGGGATGCGTGAGGATACAGTAGGTGAGGATAGAGCTGGTCATGCAGCGGTTTGGTCGATCTGTGGTTACTGCAGGTTGTAGGCTTGCCGGAAGAGGTGGGTCTTCAGGTTCTTTTTGAAGGTTTCGATGGTAGGCGAGAGTCTGATATGTTGGGGTAGAGGGTTCCAGAGTAGGGGTGATACGTGAGAGAAATCTTGTATGCGATTGTGGGAAGAGGAGATAAGAGTGGAATAGAGAAGGAGATCTTGTGAGGATCGGAGGTTGCCTGCAGGTAAGTACCGGGAGACGAGGTCACAGATGTATGGAGGAGACAGGTTGTGGATTGTTTTGTATGCCAAGGTTAGGGTTTTGAACTGGGTGACTTTTGAAACTGATGAACTATCTGAAAAGTAATCAATATCAGATTGGAAGAGGTATGACATCTCCATTGATCAGCTGTATATGGAGAGAAACAGCACAGCTCCATACTTGGTTTACTAGTAGTTGCTGAGAACTGCAGCTCAGCTCCGGTTCAATCGTTGCCTCCAACCAAACATGTCCTTGAACTGTGGACCACCAATGAATAAATTAGTAGCCTTTGCATTGGTATTTTTAAAGTAATTACACAATGAAAATTAGATGCAGAAATCTTGCAACAAATTTGCTTTAAGCAATATTTAAGATTCTTGTCCTGTCAAATTGTTTTTTTTCCTGAAATACATCTAGAATTTGACAACTGCTCATGCTAGAGCTTAAAGGGTATATCCAGGACTTCACAAAAAAAAATGCGCCTAAGCACTAACACTCAGGTAATTGCAACTTAACTGTCTGATGTGCTCGGTGTCATTCTTCCCCGGCACGGAATGGTCACATAACGCTCCTGTCGGGAAATCAGCTGCATCTGCTGTGTGACTGGGAGGGACATCTGAGGTCATTCTGACTGACAGCCAGATCGTCCCGTTAGGCAGCGGGGATCCAGCTGTCAATCAGAATGAACTTGGACATCCAGCCCCTTCTACAGAGTGACCCGAAAAAGAATCCTCTGCTCTGAAGATGTGACGCCAGCAGAGGCAGCTAAATCAACGGCAGGAGCGGTCTGTGACCGGTCTGTGCCAGGGAAGAACAGCACCATGCACAACAGGCATGTTAGAAGCAACTACCTGCCTCTTAATGCTTAGATAAATGTATTTTTTGTAAAGTCCTGGATATCCCCTTTAAGGCTATGTTCACAAGTTAGTTTTTTGCTGTTTTTTTCTGCAGTCAAAACCTTCTCTTTTGGCAGTTAAAAGCTTCTTGCAAAAAGCAGACTTGTGAATTGTCATATCGCGCACTTTGTGGTGTGAGAATTCTCCGATGCTGGTGCCAGGAACGGCAATCATATTACCGCAAGTAATACTTCCATCCATATTACCGCAAGTATGCGATTTGCAGCATACTTCCGGCCATATTATGACCAGACTGTGTCCAGCCTAGCTCAATAAACTTACATTGAGCAAGACTGGCCCCATCTAGTTGTCCCATAAACATGTGCATGGAAATCACATACTTGGGGTCAAGTACGTGCACTCCTGCTGTCGGTACTGGAAAATCCAAACAGCTTGCAGTGTGCACATTGTGACGATTCACAAATCTGCAGTCACATATAGTGACTGTAGACTTGTAGCCTAAGAGAGGACAACCCCTTTATAAACATTATGCCAGAGACAGTCTTAATACTAGAGTCCAATCAATTATTTGTTTTTACATTTTGGACTAAAGTGTGTCAAAAATGGAATTTTAAGTACAGGTCAAATTTGAACCATGGTTATCTCCTCAAAATTGATGCCTTTAATGCATATCATGCATTTTCTGCATTCTATTGATATTCTCTTTGTACTAGATAGACTTTAGTTTTTCTTTTATAATGTCATGCTGCTGCAGTGCAGTGTAACGCAAACTCCACCAGAGGGAGCTTGAGAGGGAGCCAAGACTACGTACACAGAGTAGCTCCACACAGGCACCACCAAGTGGCGAGAGAGTGGTCAGACGAGCCGAGTCAAAAAACATTCAGAGGCAAAGTACAAAAAGGAGTAAGCAATATATGTGGTCAGGAGCAAGCCAGGAGGGTCAGCAACAGTCAGAAGCATATAAGACAAAAACAGAAAGCGGAAGCGAGTCCGAATACAGGCTGAGTCAGAAACCAGAGAATCAAAACGAGAAACATAAAACACTGGGAAAAGGGCAGACAGAGGGAGTCAACAGTCACGGAGAAAGTCAGGGATCATAAAAGGACAAATCAAGGGTTACCAGAGTCAGGATCACACGCCGAAGGCAGAACTATAGCTGACACCACCAGCAGAATGCCTGGGAGCTAAATAGCCAACCTGAACCTAGAGTGAGGCAGAGCAAAGTTAACCCTTGACATGATCCGCCCGGAAAAATAGCAGACAGGACTAACCCTGGAATGGATCATGACATGTAAAATACTTATCACTTATCCACAAGATGCTTAGAGCCCCCACTAATCCAAGGTCCCCTTTGAGAATGGAGCGGTATGCGCAGGTGGAAACAGTCATTTTTAATGGAAGGTGTGGGATTTTAGGTCTTTTGTGGGGGTCTCAGTGGTCAGGCCCACAGCAATCATACATTTAGTAATTATGCTAGATATACTGTATGTATATATATATATATATATGTGTGTGTGTGTGTGTGTGTGTGTGTGTGTGTGACAAAACCTTTGATTCTAAGCAATACAACATCTTGCTTTTGCTTTTTATGTAATAAAACCACAGAAATGAGCCGCAGCATAAGTTGGTGTACGTGCAATGTGTAAGAGCATGTTCACACCGTGGCCATTTCACAGACAAAACCCATGACAAAAGCTACAAAATGAGCATATAGTAAGTAAATAATAATAATTATACATGTAAATAACTCTTGTAGTCTATCCTCACTCATCCCCTGCAGATTGTGAGCCCTTGTGGGCAGGGTCCTCCCTCCTTCTGTACTTATGTGTGCCTTGTTTTGCTCATGTCTATTGTACTTGTCCATATTTGCCCCTTTCACGTGTAAAGCACCAAGGAATAAATGGCGCTATAAAAATGTATAATAATAATAATAGGGTACTTGGTTAACACTATTTTCATCAAAATGTGCAAAATCCATCCCACCGCGACAAAGTGACCTAATCGGGATGGTCCTATCCTGTCTCTAGTAAAAACCTTACCTTGTGTCAGCCAACCTCAACATGAATAAGGGTAGAGCAGGACAGGGCACGACTTTTTTATTCAGTGTATGGTATATGCTGATTTAGGGTTTTTTTTTCTTGGGTAATATATGTAACAAAATTATTTTATATTTGGCTGAAATTTCCTTGGAAAACTATGCAAATAAAATAATGGAAACTGCAGCCAGATGCCGACATAGACCTCTATACAGTTACCAGAGCCAACACAATTAAAACAGTTATGAGAAATCCATTTAAAGACGATTAAGAGGTTTATCAGTGAAACATTATGCATATAATTTCTAACAACTGCTTTTAGATGGTAACATATCAGTCTCTCCCTCAGAGGGCGAGTTAATATAATTGGACTCTTAAATTCTACCATGCTTGTATAGATGTATAGGATATCTCGCAGAGAGCTGAAACTGCTCTAGTCTGCTCAGATGAACTGAAAAACATTCACCTGACTTTATAATCTGTTCAGCCTGGTTACACCATGGTCAAATTCGTCTTCGTTTCAGGTAAAAGTGCGTCACACATGCGTGCACAATCCAATATGTTCTCAAAGCTGAGTCATCCATCATTGTCTATAAAAGATGTTGATTTCTCCATATTCTTAATTAACTGAGATGATTCAATTAACCAGAGTACATTTTGTGATACATACATATAAACTGTATTCGTAGTATTAATCTGGTACTTTTATAATGTTCAGATATTATTATTTATTATTATAGCGCCATTTATTCCATGGCGCTTTACATGTGAGGAGGGTATACATAATAAAAACAGGTACAATAATCTTGAACAATACAAGTCACAACTGGTACAGGAGGAGAGAGGACCCTGCCCGCGAGGGCTCACAATCTACAAGGGATGGGTGAGGATACAGTAGGTGAGGGTAGAGCTGGCCGTGCAGTGGTTTGGTCGATCGGTGGTTACTGCAGGTTGTAGGCTTGTCGGAAGTGGTGGGTCTTCAGGCTCTTTTTGAAGGTTTCGATGGTAGGCGAGAGTCTGATGTGTTGTGGTAGAGGGTTCCAGAGTAGGGGGGATGCACGAGCGAAATCTTGCATGTGATTGTGGGAAGAGGAGATAAGATGGGAGTAGAGAAGGAGATCTTGTGAGGATCGGAGGTTGCGTGCAGGAAAGTACCGGGAGACGAGGTCACAGATGTATGGAGGAGACAGGTTGTGGATGGCTTTGTATGTCATGGTTAGGCTTTTGTACTGGAGTCTCTGGGTAATGGGGAGCCAGTGAAGGGATTGACAGATGGGAGAGGCTGAGGAATAGCGGGAGGACAGGTTGATTAGTCGGGCAGCAGAGTTTAGAATAGATTGAAGGGGTGCGAGAGTGTTAGAGGGGAGGCCACAGAGCAGGAGGTTACAGTAGTCGAGGCGGGAGATGATGAGGGCATGGACTAGGGTTTTTGCAGGTTCTTGGTTTAGGAATGTACAGATCCGTGAAATATTTTTGAGTTGAAGGCGGCAGGAAGAAGAAAGGGCTTTGATATGTGGTTTGAAGGAGAGATCAGTGTCAAGGATTACACGGAGACAGGGAGCTTGTGGGACTGGGGAGAGTGGGCAGCTGTTTACTGTAATGGATAGGTTCGTTGGGGGGGTCGCATGAGATGGGGGAAAGACAATGAATTTTGTTTTGTCCATGTTAAGTTTTAGAAATCTAGCGGAGAAGAAATATGACTCCTTGTAAAGAATAAACTACAATGTGCAAGTCAATTAATAGAAATCGTATAAAGGGGCAATAAGGGACAAAGCATGTCAACTTTACATTTAAAAGCTTGGTCGAGGGGTTATCGGTAATGATGAGCGAGTGTACTCGTTGTTCGGGTTTTCTCGAGCACGTTCGGGTGATCTCCGAGTATTTGTTAGTGTTCGGAGATTATGTTTTCATCACCTCAGCTGAATAAGTTACAGCTATTAGCCAGGCTGAGTACATGTGGGGGTTGTCTGGTTGCTAGGGAATCCTTACATGTAATCAAGCAGGCTAGTAGCTGTAAATCATTCAGTTCCCGTGATGAAAACTAAATCTCTGAGCACTAAACAATACTCTGAGATCACCCGAGCATGCTCGGGAAAACCCTAGCAATAAGTATACTCGCTCATCACTAGTTATTGGCTCTCGTTGAATAGACTCAATTATGTATTGAGACCAGTTTCCAAGACAGATCCCATTGGTAAAAAGAAAAAAAACAAGGTAGCTCAAACCAGAAAAACCAAGCACCCATCTGTAGACACAACTGTTTTGGGGTAAAAACTTAGAATTAGTGCAGTCTAGAGGTGGTCTCTGGTTTGGCTGGCACATTGCATACTTTGTAAACCTTGAATGATATATCCATAACTTTACTTTTTATGATTGTTTCAGGTTGCTTAGACTGAATCGCCATCTGATAATAATGGGCAAAAAAAAAACAACAAAAAAAACAACACAGCAGGCTAAAATCTCAACTGATTATCTGTCGTTAACTGGCCATTTATCCAAAAGAACAAAATCAATAGTTTGCCGATAAAGACCTAAAATGGTCAAAATCGACCTTTCACGGCAATTTGTATCTAATGTGCCTGGTGTTGTTTAAGCTGGTCGATCCAACATGGTACAAAAACAAAGAAAAACAGCAATGTCCACAAATGCTATAATCACAAAAGGGTTTATATGGTAAAGGGCAATAAGATGTGCATGATCTGAAGAATACCAATGGATTTGGAAAAAATCAACACTCAATATTGCCAAAACTGATGATTTGAAACCAGCCTTAGATGACTTGGAAAGTCAGGTGTGATTTTTTTGTTAAGGCTCCATGTATTTTTTTTGTAGTATTGTCTGTATTCACATCTATAATATAACGCTGGGAGCGTCACTCTGTCCGAAGCCTTTATAGACTGCGCAGGCGCAAGCGCCGGCGCAGTCTGGGCCTCACAGAGTGACGCTCCCGGGAGATTGCGGTATGCGTTCACACTGAACGCACACCGCGATCTCCAACAGAGAAGCAGGGACCGCCAGGAGGGTGAGTATCGGCCATATTCACCTGTCATCCGTTCCACCGCTGAGCGCCGCCTTCTTCCCGGTCTCCGGCCTGTGACCTTCAGTTCAGAGGGCGCGATGACGCGCTTAATGCGCGCCAGCGCCGCCCTCTGACTGAACAGTCACAGCCAGGAGACCGGGAAGATGGCGGCGCCCAGCGGTGGAACGGAGGACAGGTGAATATAGTAAGTGCTGGGGGGCCTGAGCTGGCGGCGATACCGGCACCTGACCCCCACAGTGCGCCGGTGTCCCCGCCTGCTCAGGCCCCCGGATGGGTGCAGCACATGACAGGATGGGGATGCAGGATGGGTGCAGCACATACCAGGATGGGGACGCAGGATGGGTGCAGCACATGACAGGATGGGGACGCAGGATGGGTGCAGCACATACCAGGATGGGGACGCAGGATGGGGACGCAGGATGGGTGCAGCACATGACAGGATGGGGACGCAGGATGGGTGCAGCACATACCAGGATGGGGACGCAGGATGGGGACGCAGGATGGTGCAGCACATACCAGGATGGGGACGCAGGATGGGGACGCAGGATGGGTGCAGCACATACCAGGATGGGGACGCAGGATGTGTGCAGCACATGACAGATGGGGACGCAGGATGGGTGCAGCACATGACAGCATGACAGGATGGGGGCGCAGGATGGGTGCAGCACATGACAGGATGGGGACGCAGGATGGGTGCAGCACATGACAGGATGGGGACGCAGGATGGGTGCAACACATGACAGGATGGGGACGCAGGATGGGTGCAGCACATACCAGGATGGGGACGCAGGATGGGTGCAGCACATGACAGGATGGGGACGCAGGATGGGTGCAGCACATACCAGGATGGGGACGCAGGATGGGTGCAGCACATACCAATATGGGGACGCAGGATGGGTGCAGCACATGACAGGATGGGGACGCAGGATGGGGACACAGGATGGGTGCAGCACATACCAGGATGGGGACGCAGGATGGGGACACAGGATGGGTGCAGCACATACCAGGATGGGGACGCAGGATGGGTGCAGCACATGACAGGATGGGGGCACAGGATGGGTGCAGCACATGACAGGATGGGGGCGCAGGATGGGTGCAGCACATGACAGGATGGGGACGCAGGATGGGTGCAGCACATGACAGGATGGGGACGCAGGATGGGTGCAGCACATGACAGGATGGGGACGCAGGATGGGTGCAGCACATACCACGATGGGGACGCAGGATGGGTGCAGCACATGACAGGAAGGGGACGCAGGATGGGTGCAGCACATGACAGGATGGGGACGCAGGATGGGTGCAGCACATACCAGGATGGGGATGCAGGATGGGTGCAGCACATGACAGGATGGGGGCGCAGGATGGGTGCAGCACATGACAGGATGGGGGCGCAGGATGGGTGCAGCACATGACAGGTTGGGGACGCAGGATGGAGCAGCACATAAAAGGATGGAGACCATATACCAATATAAATGCTCGCCACCCGGGCGTAGAACGGGTTCAATAGCTAGTAAAATTATAATGAGGCTCATCGAAGTTCCATTTCTTTAATTTCAAGTCTGATAGAGTTGTAGCTTCTAGCAGAAGTGTAAATGCAGCCAAAATTCTCAACTGTAATACACTTATTACACATATGAGACTTCAAATCGAGGAACATTTCACGGCAATGAAGACACTGCTCATACATATTTTGATATTTTCTGTGGTAACATAAAGAAGTAAAACCTGGACAATAAAGAAACAAGACAGAAGAAGAATCAACGGGTTCGAAATGTGGTGTGGTGCTACCATGGATGGCAAGAAAGACAAACTAATCAATGTTGGAACAAATCAAGCCAGACATGTCACTCGAAGCAAGGGTCATCAAGCTACGACATGCCTACTTTGGACACATCATAACAAGAGAGCAATCACTGAAGAAGGACATCATGATCACAAGAACATAAGGAACATGGCAAAGAGGAACACCAGCAACCCAATAGCTTGATATTATTAAGATTACAGTGGAGAATACCCTAGTGGATCTATGTAGGTTTCCACAAGATCAATCTTCCTACAGAACATTCATTCATCAAGTCACCATGGCTCGAAATCGAGCTGAAGGCCATAAAATACCAATAGTAAAACTGAGCAGTGTAGTTGTGAATCCAGCACTAGAATGAAATAAGATAGATACAAATGATTGTTTTTGTCTGATAAAATATATTACAAATTTTCTTATATTTTCTTGAAATATTTATTACAAATTATGTCATATCTCTACCATAGGTGAAACATGACAAACAAAATGAAAATAAACCAAGGAAATAATTTATTTTGTACTTATTTTTCATTTTATTATGCTTTTTAAACTCCTGATAAAAAGTACGTACATTGCTATGCAACCCTTTGCAGGTTTTACTTTGTGGTATCCTATGAGGGAAAGAATTCATAATATTATTACCTTTATGCCACTGATAAGATAAATTCAAGCAAAACTCAGCTTCTCCTTAGAAGAACAGGATAAAGTTCCACAAAGAAAATCTTAAATAGAAAATGTGTTTAGTATGCAAACTATGATGTCTCGGTTGAAATTGGAAAAGATTATGATGCAGCCAAAAGTCAGAAGAGAGACAATAAACTGGAAGTTAATTTAAAATATCCCAGATGGCTTCCAAAAATATAAATGTACTCGATGTGTTAATTCACACCCATATTATATTTTTGGTTGCATAGATGAACTTACTTTAGTTATTATAAAATAAACTAATTAATAAGATTTAAACAATAAGTTTCACATAAAAAGAAAATAAAAGCAATGCAGATCTTGCGGTTTAAATAGGGCGACAACATATATCCTTGACAGTACTAGTGACATAGTTCTGAAATATACCACCTTAAAGGGACTCTGTCACCTGAATTTGGCGGGACTGGTTTTGGGTCATATGGGCGGAGTTTTCGGGTGTTTGAATCACCCTTTCCTTACCCGCTGGCTGCATGCTGGCTGCAATATTGGATTGAAGTTCATTCTCTGTCCTCCATAGTACACGCCTGCGCAAAGCAAGATTGCACCTTGTGCAGGCATGTACTACGGAGGACAGAGAATGAACTTCAATCCAATATTGCAGCCAGCATGCAGCCAGCGGGTAATGAAAGGGTGAATCAAACACCCGAAAACTCCGCCCATATGACCCAAAACCAGTCCCGCCAAATTCAGGTGACAGGTTCCCTTTAAATCACTCACTTTGGAATCGTTGCATAGCACTTGAGGGTAGGGTTGTGCAAAGTCTAAATTGTAGAATGCGGAAAATTCAACAGTAAGTCAACTTTTTAATTTTCTTTACATGTGTTCATGCAAGATTTCACCTCAAACTAGAGTTAGCTGTCCTGGATCCAGTGCCGGACTTTGCTTCATTCCCATATATTGGGTTCCCTCTGGGCTCATTTGCATCGACTTGCTGTGGTATTCCATCTATGTCATAACCCGAGGCCACCACAGCCAACCATATGGGCCTGAGTATTTAGAAAGTATTTTTCTCATCTTCCATGTGCTTGTCAAGAGTTTGCTTCCCATTCTACTTGGCTCATCTCCAGCCTGGTTTCCAATTATATCCTCTGCTACTCCTGACTTCCAATCTACTAACAGTGTATTTTTCCATGCTTAGTCCAGCATATACAAGTCAAGTTCACACCTACACTTTGGCACTTAGGATTCCAGATTGCCAACCTCTCCCAAGTGGTTTCGGTCAGTGTCATACCTTAGTCTCTGCTGTACAAGTAGCATGTTTTCGCAAGCAAGTTACCAGCTAAACTTTACTTTTCTATTATTTAAATGTTTATCACATCTCTGCAAGCAAGTTACTAGGTATCTAAATAATCTTTCCTACTTGCGGTTTACCATATCACTGCTACAAGTTTCTGATTGCATATATATCTGCGATTCCAGCATGTATTCACATTTCTGAAAGCAAGTTACCAGACTGCTTATCCATCTATTTTTCCCCTGGGTGTCCACACTATGCTTGCTTCTTCTTGTGCCCACTACTTCATTTGGCTGTATGCCACCTGCATAACCTGCTTTCTTGGCTCTCACTGATCCACATGCTCTGATTAGACCTTCTTTACAGCACCATCTCCTCCATCCATGATGCTCAACTTGACCTGTGGCCCTAGAGAACCCACTTTGCTAGTTGAGCGCATAACACTACTCAAGTGAGAGCTTTATATTGACTAGTAGACCGCATCCCATCTCTGAATGCAAAATGGAGTCTCTTTATAAGTGCAATACTTTGTAGAACTGATTCTGTTTTTACAAAGTCTGAAAGAATCAATGAGGAAAAACCTGTTATGGTCATGTGCTGATTAGATTCTCATTGTGTTTCTCTGAGAAAATAAATTGAAAGTCTAGCTGACATGTAACCACAAGTAGGCAAGTAACACACTATTGGTCATGTGACCAATAGGCAGAGTAGAATCCTAATTGTGTGCGTGTTACACACTGTTCAGATTCAGCATTCTACAGTGCAGCAGAACATTTGTCCTAGCCGGGAAAACACAGTAATGCAAGACCATTAATGTGAATATTTCTTTACATTAGCTTGAACATTGGTTTAAACTGAAATCTAGATGTGATAAATTGTAATTTATTTTTAACTAATTTGCTAATGATTGTAATATTATAATGTCTCCTTCTAATAGCAACAATATTCCATATTTCGTAAAGTTCAATGTGCCATAACTGATGTCTCGACAGATGGTGGTATAGTCAGGCTTCAGCAAAATTAATGGTCCAGCATAGTGGAAATGTTTAGCACATTGATTGCCCTATAAAGAAAATGTTAATAATATTGAATGTATTATAGCTGTAAGTCATATGGGTGAGAACAGATAAGCCGACCATTCCAAGGAGCTTGTAGAATGATATGCTAGTCTGGACCATGTAGAACACAAGATGGCGCTTTACCTCGCGCCTCTGCCATGGATGTACCACTGCCATGGATGTACCTCGGCCATGGATGTACCTCTAATAATGAATGTACCTCTGCCATGGATGTACCTCTAATAATGAATGTACCTCTGTCATGGATGTACCGACGTAGCAAGTGCAAAACGAACATTCAGCTTGGGGTATCCTTGATCATGAAGAAGGTGAGAGATCAGCTTAAAACTAGGGGGAACTTGTTAATGATCTCAAAGCAGCTGGGACCACAGTCAACAAGAGAACCATTGGTAACACATTACACCGTAAAGGTTTAAAATCCTGCAGTGCCCGCAATGTCTTTCTGCTCAAGAAGGCACAAGTGCAGGCCCATCTGAAGTTTGCCAATGAACACCTGGATGATTCTGTGAGTGATTGGAGAAGGTGCTGTGGTCAGGTGAGCAAAATTTGAGGTCTTTGACATTAACTCAACGTGTTTGGAGGAAGAGAAATGCTGCCTATGACCCAAAGAACACCGTCCCCACTGTCTAGCATGGAGGTGGAAACATTATGTTTTGGGGGTGATTCTCTGCTAAGGGCACAGGAGAACTTCACAGCATCTAAGGGAGAATGAATGGAGCCATGCACTGTAAAATTCTGAGTGACAACCTTCTTCCCTCCACCAGGTAATTAAAAATGGGTCGTGGCTGGGTCTTCCAGCACGACAATGACACAAAACAGACAGCCAAGGCAACAAAGGAGTGGCTCAAAAAGAAGCACATTAAGGTCATGGAATGGCCTAGCCAGTCTCCAGACACTAATCCGATAGAAAACTTATGGAGGGAGTTGAAGCTCTGAGTTGACATGTGACAGCCTCAAAATCTTAGTTATTTAGAGATAATCTGCAAAAATGAGTGGCCAAAATTCCTCCTGACTAGGGTTGAGCGACTTTTCTTTTTATAGGATCGGGTCGGGTTTCACGAAACCCGACTTTTTCAAAAGTCGGGTCGAGTGAAATTGGCCGATCCTATAGAAAAGTCGGGGCCGGGGTCGGCCGAGACACGAAACCCAATGCAGTGCATTGGGTTTCTAATGGTTCCCAGGGTCTGAAGGAGAGGAAACTCTCCTTCGGGCCCTGGGATCCATATTTAAGTGTAAAATAAAGAATCAAAATAAAAAATATTGATATACTTACCCTCGGACGCGCCCTGGTTCTCACCGGCAGCCTTCCTTCCTAAGAATGAGCACCTGAAGGACCATCGATGACGTCGCGGGTTGTGATTGGTCGCGTCAGCGGTCACATGGGCGTCACGCGACCAATCACAAGCCGCGACGTCATCTAAGGTCCTTCAGGCGCTGATTCTTATTTTAGGAAGGCTGCGGGTTAGAACCAGGGCGCGTCCGAGGGTGAGTATATACCTATTAGGAATATACTCACCCTCGGACGCGCCCACGGACGCTTCCTTCCTAAGAATTAGCGCCTGAAGGACCTTAGATGACGTCGCGGCTTGTGATTGGTCGTGTGACCGCCCATATGACCGCTCACGCGACCAATCACAAGCCGCGACGTCATCGAAGGCCCTTGAGGCGCTCATTCTTAGGAAGGAAGGCTGCCGGTGAGAACCAGGGCGCGTCCGAGGGTGAGTATATCAATATTTTTTTATTTTTTTTCTTTATTTTACACTTAAATATGAATTCCGATACCGATTCCTGATATCTTAAACATATCGGAACTCGGTATCGGAATTCCGATTCCAGATCAGAAGATCGCCGACCTCATGGCCGACCCCACAAAGGGGTCGGGTCGGGTTTCATGAAACCCGACTTTGCCAAAAGTCGTCGACTTCTGAATCTGGCCGACCCATTTTGCTCAACCCTACTCCTGACATGTGCGCAAACTTCCTCATCAACTACAAAAAAGTCTGACTGCTGTGCTTGCCAACAAGGGTTTTGCCACCAAGTATTAAGTCTTGTTTGCCAGAGGGATCAAATGCTTATTTCTCCTCACAAAACACAAATAAACTTATTGAATTCATACAATGTGATTTTCTGGATTTTATTTTTGATATTCTATCTCTCACTTTAAAAATGAACCTACCCTTAAAATTATAGACTGTTCATGTATTTGTCAGTGGGCAAACTTGCAAAATCAACAAGGGATCAAATATTTATTTCCCCCACTGTATCAATCTGTTCATCCGCTCTATAACATTACAATTATAACATGCAGATCAGATACGACTGGTTCCTTTTAAAGACAGTAGCAAGCTGCAGGTGTTTTTTAGCTGACAACAACCATCTCACTTAGTGGGCCCCTGTGCAGCCGGTATGTCTACCCCTGTCATAAATGCAATGATCAATGGGCAATAAGAACTAGCATTGACATCGAGCGCCTAGCACTGGTAGGAAATGATGCTGTTTTGCCATCTTGTACTCCCCAGGTCTGAGATTTGTTACAGAAAACCATCATTACCAGATGAGGATAATGCTGAATTTGTGACTCCTTTCCGAAAAGGCTGCTTGGAAAAGTTCCCAGATGATGTATTGGCTTCCAACATGCACTGCGGGGCTGCAGTGAGAAGGATTAATAGACTTCTCAGATCCCTGCTCTAGGAAGCGATTGTGTGTGACTGATCGCAGAATATAATTGGCCGGGAGCCATGTACCGAGAAAATATGGACTTGTGCTTATGAGACTGTGACATGTCAACATGGGCCATGATGTAAGTTGTGGAACCCAGAAAAATTGGGCGCAAGGAGCTAACTCTTTCACTGCTGTAAAGACGCATTTCAGAACACGTTAAGCAACATTTCATGTTAGCTAGAAAGAACCAAGGGGAATTACTACAGTTAAAGGAGACGTAGTTTTGGTTGCGACCTTGATTTCTTCTTTAGGTCTACAGAAGTATTTCACGAGATTAGTTTGTTAAAGAGCCACTCCTATCAACTTTTGATTTTCAATGTATATGTAGTGTAGTGTTAGTGTGTTATCGTTAATGACTGTAGTCTTCTACTGCATCCAGTGCAGCTCCGCTCTTCTTCTAACGGCATTTCAGACCCCCCAGATCATGCAGCGCTCTGCGTGACCAGGAAATGGCTTTTATACACTACATGGAAAAATGTGAGAAAGAGTAGCGTTGAGCATGGTAGGTGAGCATGAATGTGACCATTAAAATAAAAATCACAACTCCATAGTACTTGTGAACAATTGCGAAAGGGTGCAGCCGATCTGGTTGCTGTGGACAAATCTTCCAGGGAGAGTTCCAGCACAACATAGTCAGATGGAGAACATCCATGTAACTTGCGGATTCTGAAGTAAAAAACAGATCTCTCATCGGAATTCACAAAAATAATAATTTATTAAAAACACTACGCGTTTCGCCTGTACCCAGCCTTCCTCAGGTGTCTAGGAATTGGCTTTCACACTATAGAGTGCTAGAACGAGACTCAATAGACTTACACTGTAAAAGAGCATGTGGGGTTTATTCTCTGCTGATCAGATTCATCTTAACAATATTTTGACAGAGCGGAAGGGGAGGCTCCAACTGCAGCTACTTGTCTTACCGCCATACACACAAGTTAAAGGGAATCTGTCAGCAGATTTTTCCTATGTTATCTGAGGGCAGCATGAGGTAGGGCCTGAGACACTGATTTCAGGAATGTGTCATTAGGATATGTTCTGTTGTTTCGATACAAGCAGTGCTTTGTCAGCAGGAGACTATCACTTCTGGACTAGCTGCTCTAGTGCCTCCTAGTCCAAGCACATTTTCGGTCAATGTAGAATATAAATATAAATATGTTAATCAATGGTGAGGGCAGGGTCAGCTTACTGATCACAGCAACATCTACTATAGAGAAAACTCTGCTTGTATCACAACTGCTGTACCCAGTAAACTAAGGCCAGGATCACACATGCGAGAAACACGTCCGTGTCTCGCATGTGAAATCCAAGCTCTGGCGCCGGCACTCCAGAGCGGAGCGTGCAGCTCCATGTGTTGCTATACAGCCGCACGCTCCGCTCTGGAGTGCCGATGCCAGAGCTTGGATTTCACATGCGAGACACGGACGTGTTTCTCGCGTGTGTGATCCTGGCCTAAATGATATGCAGCTGCATTTGCTACATTTGCAAAAATTTGGTGCATGATTCCCTTTAATAAGGAGAAGTAGGATGAGGAAGTGGGACATGACCGATCTCCTGAGATATAGAATATAATTCTTTATTTCTCTGTTATAATTATAATATGAGACAAGGAAGGTTAAAAGAAAAAGAATAAAGATATTAATTTCATGTGATGAGCAAGTATGCTCGTTACTCCGAGTGATCTCCGAATATTTTGGGGGGTACTCGTAGATTATGTTTGTGTCTCCGTGGCTGCATGATTTGCAGCTGTTAGACAGCCTGAACACATTCAGGGGTGGCATGTTTGTTTGGAAATCCTCACGTGTTCAGGCTGTCTAGCAGCCGCAAATCATGCAGCCACGGAGACACAAACATAATCTCAGAGCACGCCCAAGATGCTTGGAGAACACCCGAGCATGCTCGGAAAACACAAGTAACGAGTACACTCGCTCATCACCAGTTGAGACAGATCACAAATTATTACGCTAATATGACAAGTATCTCGCTTTACAATTTTTAAATTCTACAAAACTGGTGCAGAAGGTTTATTAAATGTCCCAAATATCCACTGCCTCAGCACATGGGATGGAGGACATTTTCCATTGTTCACATAAGAAGCTTTACTTTTGGGATTCTGAATTAATTTGCATATGTGGCATTGCCTACAGAGTGTACTACGCCAAATGTTTATTCCAAGAGCAAACTGCTGACATTAACAAAAATCTACTATTCTCTCGATGAGGTTTGCTGTATGCACTAAATGTTGTAATATTTTCTTCCAAAGCTCAGTGAACAGTTGTTTCGTTTTCCATTATTTGCAGTAAATAAGAAATGATTGCAATAGTCATGTGTTCCATTGAAATCCAACGTTCTCAACTTTCCAGTTTTTGCAAGACCAATACATTACTCTAGTAAGGTTTATTTTACATTTAACATATTTATGATTTTTGTCATTGGAAAGGGTTAAAGGGAACCTGTCACCCCGTTTTTTCAGATTGAGATAAAAATACTGTTAAATAGGGCCTGCGCTGTGCATTACAATAGTGTATTTTGTGTACCCTGATTCCCCACCTATGCTGCGAAATACATTACCAAAGTCGCCGTTTTCGCCTGTCAATCAGGCTGGTCAGGTCAGGTGGGCGTGGTGACATTGCTGTTTCTTCCCCAGCTTTCCGTTGGTGGCGTAGTGGTGTGCGCATGTCCAAGTGCCAAATCCACTGCGCGCAGGTGAAGAAAAAGCATGCGATCTGCGCTGTTACCCTTGTCATCGGTAGGGGCGGCCATCTTCCTGAGGCCGCACGTGCGCAGATGGAGTGCTCTGCTGCACGGGGCTTCAGGAAAATGGCCGCGGGATGTCGCGCGTGCGCAGATGGAGATTGTGGCGGCCATTTTCCCAAAGCCGAGTTTGCATCTCGGCTTCAGGAAAATGGCCGCCGCGATCTCCATCTGCGCACGTGCGGCATCCCGCGGCCATTTTCCTGAAGCCCCGTGCAGCAGAGCACTCCATCTGCGCACGTCCGGCCTCAGGAAGATGGCCGCCCCCACCGATGACAAGGGTAATAGCGCAGATCGCGCGCTTTTTCTTCACCTGTGCGCACTGGATTCGGCACTTGGACATGCGCACACCACTACGCCACCAACGGAAAGCTGGGGAAGAAACAGCAATGTCACCACGCCCACCTGACCTGACCAGCCTGATTGACAGGCGAAAATGGCGACTTTGGTAATGTATTTTGCAGCATAGGTGGGGAATTAGGGTACACTACATACACTATTGTAACGCGCAGCACAGGCCCTATTTAACAGTATTTTTATCTCAATCTGAAAAAACGGGGTGACAGGTTCCCTTTAATGCAATCCCAGAACAGGATTGTAAGTCATTATTATTAGATAGGAATATGGATGATTTCAGATGAAGATTTGGTTCCCCCTAAAACCGGCTGAAAAAATTGTTAAGTCTAAGCATGCCAGCCTGATTTCATACATCTGTGTTTCTGCTTTACAAAGATGACAGGCGTGTAATCAGATATGTTTCGGATTTATTTATAGTCATGTGTGGTGCCCCTGAGGGTCCAGTCACCACAGAGTACTGCACCTCACCCAGAGGTGTGGGATTCTGCTCTCCATTAAGGAGGGGGCACAGCACAGAACCCTACACCTAGATCCAACACAGACAATTCAGTCAAGGCCAGGCTGTATAGGAAAGGGTGTTGGAAGAGTGGGTAGGCTAGATAGAGTAGGGGAGGAACTTGTAGAGACATCAGCTTAGGCAGAGATTGAAGAGGGAAGTGTAGCTACGCAGACGTGTGGGTCTGCAGCTCCTGGCAGACAGAAAGACTGAAAGAGACAGAAAGGCACTCCCAGAGAGAGAGGGAGCTGAAGGAAAGTGAAACTACAGAAACAACCAAAGGAAGGGGTCCTAGAGGCACGGGTAGTGAGAAGTCCACCTGTGGGACTTGTATCCACTCTGACCATCGTTGGTGGAGGGACCTCAAACTAGTGGAGAAACTAAGAACTCAGCTAGCTGACCGGAGGCTGTGGCTTTTGCAAAAGGCACAGTCACATCTGCACATATTTGCTGAAAAGGCAGCAGTATAGGATTCAGGAGGACTTAGCACTCACTGCCTGGCAAGAACTGTGGCTGCTGGCTTGGGACACTATGTGGCAGGCACAGGGCAGGAGGGCGAGAGCCAGCACAGAAAGACGGCCAGAGAAAGGAACACAAGAAAGAGCGTTCTGGAAAGTGCTCCTAATTTGCTTGAGAGCAGGCTGGATCAGAAACGTGGAGGACACAGCACCCTGGCTGGGGCAACTAAGAACTGTGAGTAAAGCAATGGAAACTGCACCATGCTGTTTCCTCACATTTATTTACTGCGCCATCCACTCTGCCCCACAGTTACTACAACTACAACAAGCACCATTATCATCCTTAATACTCCAGCTACCCTGGGGTATAGTTCTACCTGTGGAGAGCTGTACCAACTCTGCTGCATCACCATCAGCCCCAGTGGACTCTGAAGTAGTGTCAGCTAACATCTTTATTGCCGAGTACCACAGGTGGTGTCACAAACAAACTTTATAAACTTTATTCCCATTTACTTCAACCCCTTTTATTGGATGCCCAGGGCCACGGACCAGGTCACTGCTGCTGTGACACGACCCCTTTAAGAACTGTCCGACCCGGCCTGAGTACCCCACGGACCTAGCGGGCGCTCCACATGTACTTGACATGCAGTAAGAGACCATTTATTTTCTCAAATGCAAACAACTATTTATATTTTTGAGTGGAACTTCAAAACCAGTTAACTGGTTACAGTCAAGAAGACCTTTCTATATCACAATTTTATTTTGTGGAAAAATGGATCTGAGATCAAACTACCAAAAATCCACCAGGCAATGAGAAGGAAATAAAGTATATATAACAGCGGTTGTTATTTGTCACCACTTTTTTTGAAGCATGCAAAAATTCTTCATCAGGACAAACCACTATACAAGAGTATAGTGGTTTGACCCAATGAAGAAGAGTTGCATGCTTCGAAACGCGTTGACAACTAAATACCACCTTTAAATATACTTCATTGTTCTCTCATTGTCTGGTGGATTTTTGGCAGCTCAGCATCAGATCCATGTTTCCCCTAATCTACTGTACATTCTATTTGTTCTGATGAATCTGCAGAAACCTTCTCCCTCCACTAGCCGACAAAAGTTGTGACTTGTATGCTTTGAAACGCATTGACAAATAGAGATCGCCTTTAAATATACTTCATTGTCCTCTCGTTGTCTGGATGATTTTTGGCTGCTCAGCATCAGATCCATTTTTCCTCTTATCTACGTTTTATCTGTTCCGATGAATCCGCTTAAACCTTCTTCCTTCGCTGGCCAAAAAAAGTTGTGACTTTCACAACCCTATAAGGTGAGCAAAAAGTGTGTTGTACTATATCTCTCTTATACCAGATAAGACCCTATAGTGCTTTATTGTCTCCCCAGCTTTTATATACCCCACAATTTTATTTTGGTCATCAAAAGTATATTATGATCCTTAATGTTCCTGTGATATAGTTATATAGGCATTCCACAAGGAACTGTATACTTATTTTTTAGAACAATGCCTACATATTATGCCACTCATTGGAAAATTATACAATATTTATAAAAGTTTGAGGCACACATGGATGCATTATAGATTATTCAATAATAATAGGATATAGGGTTGAGCGACTTTTACTTTTATAGGATCGGGCCGGGTTTCACGAAACCCGACTTTTTCAAAAGTCGGGTCGAGTGAAATCGGCCGATCCTATAAAAAAGTCGGGGTCGGCCGAAACACGAAACCCAATGCAGTGCATTGGGTTTCCAATGGTTCCCAGGGTCTGAAGGAGAGGAAACTCTCCTTCAGGCCCTGGGATGCATATTTAAGTGTAAAATAAAGAATTAAAATAAAAAATATTGCTATACTCACCCTCTGACGCACCCTGGTACTAACCGGCAGCCTTCCTTCATTAGGATCAGCGCGTGAAGGGCCTTAGATGACGTCGCGGCTTGTGATTGGTCGCACGACCGCCCATGTGACCGCTCACGCGACCAATCACAAGCCGCGACGTCACCGAAGGTCCTTCAAGCGCTGATTCTTAGGAAGGAAGGCTGCTGGAAAGAAGCAGCCTGATTCGGTGGTCGCGCGACCAATCACAAGCCACGACATCATCTAAGGCCCTTCACGTGCTGATTCTAAGGAAGGAAGGCTGCCGGTTAGTACCAGGGCGCGTCAGAGGGTGAGTATAGCAATATTTTTTATTTTAATTCTTTATTTTACACTTAAATATGGATTCCGATACCGATTTCCGATATTGCAAACATATCGGAACTCGGTATCGGAATTCCGATACCAGATTCAGAAGATCGCCGACCTCATGGCCGACCCCACACAGGGGTCGGATCGGGTTTCATGAAACCCGACTTTGCCAAAAGTCGGCGACTTCTGAAAATGGCCGACCCGTTTCGCTCAACCCTAATATGATATGTTGGTCACTAAAATTGGGGACTAAATACCTTAACATGTTCCTAGCGTACAGTATGGGAGGCTGAACTATAAACGTCTACACTATTACTGTGACTCAAGCTGTGCAATCATCATCAGTAACTGTGATCTGAGTTTTTGTCCTAGTCGATGGAAAACATCTGAGGTGTAGGCCATAGAATTTCATCATGAAGGAACTTCGGCTGATAGAAATATTGACCCCGTTCAGAGAAAATAAAGGCATATAAATGCTAGGTAATCACCGTCAGCTCCCATGACTTCAAGGAAGAAAAGAAATCTATGAAATTTTGGATAGAAAGGAGTAGCTAAATAAGTTAACACTAGCTGAATGGTGTATATTGGGGGGCAATACTATTCACACGATAAATTAATAAAGAAAAACTGGACTGTTACTTAAACTAATTCATTGGTGGCAAAATGACCTTTAGCCCCCTTAAGGTACCGAGTAAGACGGAGAAACCAGTATACCACAGTATTAAGATGCAATAGTTTTTTGTGATAGAGAAAGCCCAAGGTCACATGGGTCACAATTGATGCCACTAGAATTATAAATGGTACATGCCTGATGGGGGGCTTGTATCTTGTTAGCATTGAAGCTCGTGAGACTAAAGTTAAGCCAAACTCAGTAAGAATTGATAAGGATAGATTAACAGATGGCAGATTCTTTCTTCAGGGATATGTAACTTATTTGTTTTGTATATTCTTGCATGTATTTTTTTTTATTTTATTTTCTTTCCTTATTTTTTATCGGTCCCCTGATGCCCTTCGTGATTTATGCAGAAGAAGTTCGGTTGTTTTTTTTTCGAATTCTTAATATTTTAATTTTTTTAAGAACAAACAGTAATTTATCTAAGACTTATCCCAGTGATTTGTCATCCAGGTCAATTCTGTTTACCACAGATGACACACATTTAATAAAAGCTAATTAGTGTCAAATTTACGGTTTCCATGTGACATCGAATTGAATCTTATTCTGACAAAATAGTGTGTTAATTTGTTGCCCAGATATTCTTCCATGGCTTCAAAAGGCACAATTTAATTACAAGCTTGTCATGTCGCTGCCAAATTGCCTTTTTGTAAATCTTAGTTAATCTCTTGCAAAGACACATTGAATTATCAGACAAGTTAGCCTGATATAGTACATTCTACTGAACTAAGTTCTCAGTGGATCAATAGTTTACAATATAATGAATTCCCCTTATGCGGAGCTTGGCGTTTTATCATGTCAGTTGAATACCTAATTTAGTAAAACATTACAGATATTTCATTTATTTGTGTTCACACATTTAAAGCGACTGTCTCATAAACAACATTTATTACCCCCGTCCATAAAACTGTTGATAAATGTATCATCGCTGGAAGTCTGACCGCTGGAACCTTCACTGATTATGAAAACAGAGGATCCCAAGACGTTCTTCGGTAAAAGAAGTGACCATACATCTGTGACCTCGTCTCCCGGTACTTACCTACACGCAACCTCCGATCCTCACAAGATCTCCTTCTCTACTCCCCTCTTATCTCCTCTTCCCACAATCGCATACAAGATTTCTCTTGCTCATCACCCCTACTCTGGAACTCTCTACCCCAACATATCAGACTCTCACCTACCATCGAAACCTTCAAAAAGAGCCTGAAGATCCACCTCTTCCGACAAGCCTACAACCTGCAGTAACCACCGATCGACCAAACTGCTGCACGACCAGCTCTATCCTCGCCTACTGTATTCTCACCCATCCCTTGTAGATTGTGAGCCTTCGCGGGCAGGGTCCTCACTCCTCTTGTACCAGTTATGACTTGTATTGTTTAAGATTATTGTACTTTTTTTACTATGTATACCCCTCCTCACATGTAAAGCGCCATGGAATAAATGGCGCTATAACAATAAATAATAATAATAGTGATACTGCTCATTCACTGTATATAAGAGTGGTGGTCCCATATGATTATTACCACTCTGCTCACAAAGGGAACTTTGGAGCCCCAGTTCCTCTGGAGGTTTCAGCAGATGGACACTCGATGATCATACTGTTATGGACCTGGTGGTTAAGAGCACCCAGAACAACCTGATGGTTAAACTCACACAGGACGAGCTCTGGGATGTGGGAGCTCTGCTGACCGCAACCCCTAATCCTATCAGACAACTAGAAATAGCCGTGGAGCGTACCTAACTCTACCTAGACGCCTCTTCACAGCCTAAGAGCTAACTAGCACTAAAGATAGAAAATAAAGCCTACCTTGCCTCAGAGAAATTCCCCAAAGGAAAAGGCAGCCCCCCACATATATTGACTGTGAGTTAAGATGAAAGTCACAAACACAGAGATGAAACAGGTTTCAGCAAAGGGAGGCCAGACTTACTAAACAGACTGAGGATAGAAAAGGTATCTTTGCGGTCAGCACAAAAAAACTACAAAAAAAAACACAGAGTGTGCAAAAAGACCTCCGCACCGACTCACGGTGCGGAGGTGCCACTCTGCATCCCAGAGCTTCCAGCTAGCAAGACAAAATCATGATAGCCAACTGGACAAGGAAACAATGAACAAATAATTAACTAGCAGGGACTTAGCTTCTGCTTGAGTAGACAGGTCACCAGAAAGATCCAAGAGCGAACTGAACCAGTACAAGAACATTGACAGCTGGCCTGGAGTAACGATCTGAGTGGAGTTAAATAGAACAACCAGCCAAAGAATAAACTACGTCACCTGTGGAAGGAACCTCAGAACCAGCAGCTCCACTCACAGCCACCAGAGGGAGTCCATGGACAGAACTCGCCGAAGTACCATTCATGACCACAGGAGGGAGTTCAAAAACAGAATTCACAACACATACATTTATATCTTATCCTAAGCATAGATGATATATGTTGTTTATGGGACAAAAGAAATAAACTTTAACACTGAAGCTGTATGCCATGCTTCTTACTATAACTCTAGTGGGTGCAGATGTAGCTTTAATGCCTTCAGGGGCTTAAGTAACCCCTAAACAAAAGAAGCCACCAGTGTTATAAATGTCACATGGCACAATAAGATGTGGACCTTGTATTTTACTTTGAGGTCAAAATAATTCAACTTTTTGACTATGACCTCAAATCGGATGGAATTTAGTAGCAGATCGGTCCACAAAGGATCGAGTTCAAGATGAATTTCCTGAAATTTATGAATTCAAACATTTGAGATTTGATTTGAGGTTTCCAGGGGGAAAAAAAGTGCCCGGTACTATTTCCCATACTGATGCATAATAGAGATAGCTAATTTCAGTTTGCATTGCTATACGGGCCTCCGATAATGCCCTGCAGCTATGACATACCTTGTACAAAGGTGGTCAGTACTTGGGCTTTCAGAGATCAGCAGAACCCAGTGGAGCACAGTTTGTGTGGCAGAGTCATTTTTCCATCTCCAGAGTCACCGGGTAAGTCTCTCTCTCCTGTAGTGTCAATGTTCTTATGGTCATCTGCTTTCTTTCTTTCTCTCTCTCCTGTAGAGCTGTTATGATCAGTATGGTTATCTCGCTTTCTCTCTTGTAGAGTATAAGCTCTTGTGGTCACCAGGGTCTACTCTCCCACTTGTAAAGTGTAAGTTCTTATGGTCAGCAGCAGGGTTCTCACACTCCCCTCTCCAACACGTGAATTTTCTGAGCAATTACAAGCTTTCTTGTATTGAGATTCAAGCAAATTTATTCACCAGGAATCAAATTTTGGGGGAAAAGATGGTGAATTTGAATTTCAAAAGATCTGATCATCTCTAGTATTTAGTAAAAGATTTCGATGATGAGATTTAGACAAAATGCAACATTTCTAAAAAACAGGTGAACAAACAAAAACATGGAGAATTGTGATAAATTTAATTACAGCAGGTCCGATTCCCCTCCACAGAGAGAGAGAATTTTAGTCTCAGAAGAGCTTTCACAGGTACCCATTCAGATGGAGACGTTTATTCTCAGCGATGAAAGCCAAGTTTAGGACCTGGTATAAGAGAGGTGCCGTAAAGTAGCTACAAGGTACACATAAAATTGGCCATTTTTATGCGCTAAACGCTCTCATTTTTCATATTTCTAGTGCAGTAATGCAGTTCAATTTTCGTGTTTCATGTTTGCATGTTTTAGCACTGCAGTGTGCTGCCTTATTTATTTGACTATATATGAGTTGGCGACTCTAGGTTCAGCACCTGTTCACACTTAGTCTATGTTTGGATGTGACGGTCAGTCTTTTGAATTGTGATAAATTCCAAGCACTGCCTAGGCAAAAATGGGTTTGTCATCAGTCAGGATTTGATAACCAGCTGTCAGGGCAAATTGCAGGTGTCTTGAAAAATAAGGGTCAACACTGTAAATGTTGAGATTTTACATGTACAATGTATTTGTCACTTATGATTAAACATTTGCAAAATGTAAATGTACTTCAGTAACCATACAAAAATCTAATCGAAAGATCTAAAAACACTGAAACAGAAAAACTCTGTGAAAACAAAAAAATGTGTTTCAAAACTTCTGGCCATGACTGTGGACAGTTTTGTTTGAAATTTTGGAATATTGAGACTTTTCTTTGGGCTTTTAACCAAAAAATGGCTTGCCCGTCTCATAATGCAGTAAGCACACTTTCTGATGCACACAAGCCTTGGTTTCAGGATTTTGGTTTAGTAGGACAATGAGCACTGAGGACTTTCATTTCGCCCTCCTTGTATGTAGTGTTTGCAGAATAAGAAATAGGCCATTATTAAGGTACTGTTTCTGCAGTATATCATAGGTCAATCAATCCACACTCACACTGACTATATCATTTGAATTATTATTCACAGACTCAGACTACCACTCCCATTTCAATGTGATTTAGCACCTAAGTAGTACACCACAATCAAATTAGGTGTTTTATTATCCTTATGTGGAATGAGCTGAGCAATCTAAGCTCCTATCCTGATTTTAGAAAAGCCTAAAATGCAGCTGTTTGACTAGCCCCTGACTTTTATACTGGCTACAATAGTCCACCTATATTCCCTGGGCCAGACCATGAGCATTATGGGGCAACCCACGCGGCCACCCCTGATGTTATTACCTAGATTTCTTAGCCTTCAGTATTGAGTAACATAAAGAGAGTAAGCAATGGAGGGACAGACACAGGCAGAAGAGAGCCCCTGTTCAAGAACAGTTTTGGGGTCCCTTGCAACGCATTACTGTGTGTGTGACAGAAGCTGGTTACTGTTTTGGAGGAAGAAGTGGACGCCCTTACCTTTGGGCTCCTGTGCTGCCGAAGAAGTTGCACCAATGTTGTATCCGCCCCTGAAACATTGAATAACCAACTGACTCCAAAAATTATCATTTATTTCTTCATATCAAAGGCATTGCATTTATAAATATAACCCTTCTGAATTATGGCTAATCCGAACATTGCTTGAGGTCACGTTTTAGATACAGACAACCAAACATAGCCTGCCTGCGGAAAGTATTATTACACACTGTTTAATGAATGGATGACTTACATGATAAATGAGAGAATTTAGTCCACCAAAGTTAGAGGAGTTGTAGTTTTAGTTGACCCGTGGTAGTTGGCGTGTCACTGCTTGGAAACCATTGCTCTGTAAGACAATTTGTGTCAACTTTTTAGACTTTTTTTTATAAGAACAATGCTACTTTCAATACTCTAAGCTCTGAAAATTTACACTTTTGTAAGTTTATTGCAATTTTTTTCTGTAAAAATGCAACTTATGTTTTACAATAATATATGTAAATAAACCATCATTTTTACATATAATCCCAGATAAGGTAATGCATTACTAAATCATTTCATTTCTGAAAAGGCTTTTTTCCTCCAAGCACTTCATTTTATTCATATACTCCAAAAGCAATGTAATAGGGGTGATTAATGTAAGGAAATTAGTTTGTGTGAGCCTAAATGAGGGACAGATCTAATGGAAAACTCGGCAAAATACGATGACATTAATGCTTAAATTAGAAATATTTCATCATAGAGCATCACTTACATGTACAACATGTCTGTCATCCCAACTCTTGAATGGCCATAGTCTTTATGGGGTATCGGCTTTTCATTATCCCTTTTAGAGTTTTCTGCTGCTGGGACCTCAATGATTAGATGTAATCTACCAAAAAAACCTGGTTGAAAGTTTCTTTTTTCTGCTTTGCTAAATCAGGAAAATGAAACAATTCATGGTCCCAATGAAATCAATCCTTTTAATGCAAGGATGTTTTGAGTTCTCCAATAAGTCGAAGATCCTTTTGGTCTTGCTGGTAGAGAAAGGTCCCAAATGAGTGTCTTCCTTCTCCTCGATATTTTTTCATGGAGTCATTGGTGTCACATGATTAAATACCAGTTCCTAGTCCTGATCGTTCTTGTTTGGTACCGAGAAGGACATTGGGCGGTGCAACCGATGCGCTGTCTGCTTGATGGACAATAGTGTTGGCTGATGAAGTGGTCAGTCTGATCAATCACAAGAGTCAGTCATGTAGCCAATCAATAGATGGATTTAGTAGACAATCCCTCCTGCTGCTTTATTCAACATCAGCTGTGCCATCTACTGTATACGCTTTTGGATGTTACCCTAATGTCCTATTTGGATTGAAGTTCTGTGTTTTGGCCGTGGCTTTGGACATTCTATTCTTCTAGCACCTAGGTGACCTAACTGGTTTTACCACTGGTTCCTCTTCTAACATTTTATTCTGAGTAATCCTTTGTACTCTTATTTTATCTTCAGTAGTGTTGGAAATAGTGCTGGGCATGTTGTATTTTTTGCAATCTTCAAAAATGGAATCTCAAAGAGTTCGAATTCACGAGTCACCCTGAATTTCAGGAAATTCAACTCAATGTCGATCTTTTGCATATCAATCCCCTCATCTCCATCTCTAACATATCTAAAAATCATTTTTCCATGTTACATGTGCTCATTGCTATTAAAATAAACCTGTCACTTGATTCATGCTGTCCAAACCACAGGTAGCATGAATCGGAGCTTTGCTGTACAATCACAGCCAGGTATTTTTTCTGAAACACTGGAGCACTGGTGTATCAGAGAAAATATAGTCAGAGAATCTGATCGGGGACCCTATGCAGAGACGAGACTAATATGGCTTCGCTCAAGATGAGAAAACCTATACACAAAGGCAATATATAACATGAGATGTGCACAATCAAATATTACATTCCTGCAAAAAATTATTTGTCACACCACCCACAGAATAAAAATGTGATAATTTTATTAGTTAGCATAAAAACCATTACATAATACTATATAATGAGAAGAAAAATGATGCAGCACTCACCCTTGCGCTTCTTCCAAGTGTGCTCTTTATTCAGCAAAACATACTATACATAGTATGAACCGGCATACGCAGTGATCTGTGAGGGAGCGGGAGTGAGGAGAGACCGGACGATGGCCGTTTCGCGCTACGGCGCTTCTACGGGTCCATGATGTATAGTATGTTTTTGCTGAATAAAGAGCACACTTGGAAGAAGCGCAAGGGTGAGTGCTGCATCATTTTTATTCTCATTATATGGTCTTGTACAAAACTCTGACGATTGCATAGCACCACCCGCAGCTCACAGTAAGGGAGACCTCATCTGTCCTTCTGAAACAGATCGTTTAAGCGAATCTCCAATTGCGCTATAGTGAAGCTCTGTGCCGATCATCTTTCTGTTTCTTGGTATAACGAAGCATTACATAATACTATCATATAAATACTAAAAAAGAAACATGGGAATAACATGGGAATAAAAACATAAATGTAACATGCATAGGTAAAGGTATCAGCAAAGGGAAATGTCAGTAATATATACTAAACAAGAACATATTATTGGCTAATGTGCATTACTTATATGATTTATACCCCTAAACATGAACACACAATAATAAAGACATGATCACAAGTATAAATGAAACATAATTACCCAAATATCATAAGGATGACTGCACCCCGACGCACGTTTCGCCTGTTGTTTTCTAAAGGGGATGATGATTACTTTGCTGGTGATCAACAGGTCTCTCCTTAAGGGAGATCACCTGCAGTAGCGCTGGGATAAGCCGCCCGAGGTGGTGACAGACAAGTTTCATCTTTGCCCATGGTCCTCGGCTGGATCTTCTACTTATATATGCACCTGTATTTTAGAGGAAATCAAACCTGGCTGAAATTGAGCAGCCTAGCTTTTATAAATGCTACTCATGGTTTTAGTTGCATGAATCACATCACAGGATCCCTATACGTAAAAAAATTTTGCTATCACACAGTCCATGTGAAGCAAAATAAGTAAGATATAATTTAACGGGTGACAGGTAAAAGTTCCAAATTTGAATAAATGGGTGACATTACTGTCATTGATTGCATCTATAATATAACGCTGGGAGCGTCACTCTGTCCGAAGCCTTTATAGACTGCGCAAGCGCAAGCACAGGCGCAGTCTGGCCCCCACAGAGTGACGCTCCCAGGAGATCGCGGTATGCGTAAGCACTGAACGCATACCGCGATCTCCATCGGAGAGTCAGGGACCGCCAGGAGGGTAAGTATATTCACCTTTCCCCGTTCCAGCGATGCGTGCGGCTCCATCTCCCGGCTCCTCTGCTGTGACAGTTCAGAGGGCGCGATGACGCGCTTAATGCGCGCCGGCGCCGCCCTCTGACTTACCAGTCACAGGCAGAGGAGCCGGAGTGTGTCTTCAAGAAAATGGCGCCGGAAAGCGCGGACTGCGCAGGCACCGATTCCTGCTGCCGGAATCGGCGCCTGCGCAGTCCGCGCTTTCCGGCGCCATTTTCTTGAAGACACTCCGGCTCCACTGCAGATGTGTCTTCAAGAAAATGGCGCCGGAAAGCGCGGACTGCGCAGGCGCCGATTCCTGCTGCTGGAATCGGCGCCTGCGCAGTCCACGCTTTCCGGCGCCATTTTCTTGAAGACACACCTGCAGTGGAGCCGGACTATAGGTGAGTATGGTATTTTTTTTTTATATGGCAGCAGCATACGGGGGCATACACACTGGAGCGTCTTATGGGGGGCATATAATACAATGGTGGCGCAGGATGGGAGCAGCACATGACAGAACGGGGGCAGGATGGCAGCAGCACATGACAGAACGGGCGCAGGATGGCAGCAGCACATGACAGAACGGGCGCAGGATGGCAGCAGCACATGACAGAACGGGCGCAGGATGGCAGCAGCACATGACAGAACGGGCGCAGGATGGCAGCAGCACATGACAGAATGGGCGCAGGATGGCAGCAGCACATGACAGAAAGGGCGCAGGATGGCAGCAGCACATGACAGAACAGGCGCAGGATGGCAGCAGCACATGACAGAACGGGCGCAGGATGGGAGCAGCACATGACAGAACGGGCGCAGGATGGCAGCAGCACATGACAGAACGGGCGCAGGATGGGAGCAGCACATGACAGAACGGGCGCAGGATGGCAGCAGCACATGACAGAACGGGCGCAGGATGGGAGCAACACATGACAGAACGGGGACGCAGGATGGGAGCAGCACATGACAGAACGGGGGCGCAGGATGGGAGCAGCACATGACAGGATGGGAGCAGCAAATGACAGAATGGAGGCGCAGGATGGGAGCAGCACATGACAGAACGGGGGCGCAGGATGGGAGCAGCACATGACAGGATGGGGATGCAGGATGGAGCAGCACATGACAGAATGGGGGCGCAGGATGGAGCAGCACATGACAGGATGGGGATGCAGGATGGAGCAGTACATGACAGGATGGGGACGCAGGATGGAGCAGCACATACCAGGATGGAGACCATATACCAATATAAATGCTCGACACCCGGGCGTAGAACGGGTTCAATAGCTAGTATATATATATATATATATATATATATATATATATTATCCTGTTGATCTCCATACCCTGCTCGATGCACATCATACAATGTACAATGTATACTTAAGCATAATGTAAAAAGTAAGAAGACATCCAGCAAGTGCAACACAAAAGACTATGAAGACACTATTTATTAGTAACTATCAGAAGACAAAAAGGGAAAAAATAAAAGCAAATTCACTAAGCCTACGCGTTTTGAGCACTAAGGCTCCTAATTAAGAGGCTTTATGCTTATAAATATGCTAAACCTACGCGTTTCGAGCACTAAGGATCTTAAGTAAGAGGCTTAGTGCTCGAAACTCGTAGACCTAGCCTGTTCTGTTTTTATTTTTTCCCTTTGGATAATAGTTACTAATAAATAATCTTATTACAGTCCTTTCCGTTGCATTTGCTTGATGTGTTCCTGCATTCTACCTGATCATTTTCACCTGGGAGTCGGCCCGTGGTCTCTGTTCGTGCACCGCACCCTTATTAGATTCAAAGATACCTGGACAGGTTGAGCTGATGTTATATATTTTTACATTTATTTTCTCCCTTTGTAATATCCCACATTAGAAATTAATATGAGCTCAGACCAGAACCGTATGTTTGAATAGGTATCCTGACCAACAATACAAGCCGCCATTGTGGACACTGCATACACAGCTTTGATGTTTTAATTTTAAGGATCAGTGCTCTGACTGGCACTAAATCTGATTAGATCCTGTTCTTGACATTTGTTTGTGGGCAGAAGGAGTGCTTAGGAAGAAAAGATACAATCTGGTTTATGTTATAGGAAAAGCAAAGAACATTTTACAGAAGCGATTGTCCGTTCCTCCGGTAGAGGTATCGACTGTGCTGCATCCAAATGCATTACCTCCTATGACTCATAGTATCAATTACAGCACCTTTTATAGATTATTTTTATGTCATCCAATATCCTGATATTCTCAAGACGTGTACTTGAAAAATTGAAAACCGTAGCTAATCGAATCTATTTTCAGAATGATGCATTGCGCTGTCAACAGTATATGATCTATATACATATCTTCGAGGCAAGGCATGACTATCACTTTCCACCACAAATTGTTAGTGATCACAGGAAAACACTTTCTTAGGAGAGATGCTGCATCGATCAGCCAATCCAGACCTATGGGGAAAAAATGTATGATTTTGCCAGGAGAACTTGTTGTCAGATATTGAGGAAGATATGTCCACATGCATGTAATTTCTGGATAGATGAGGTCCGAAACCTGATTATTTCTTCTTTTCTCATCAATTTATTAAAAATTATTAAAACTCAAGTACAATTAATTACCGTATTTTCCGCTTTGTGAGACGCACTTTATTTCCCTCAAATTTGGGGGGGAAATGGGGGTGCGTCTTACAAAGTGGATATACCGCTTACCGTTACAGGCTGGGATGAGGGGGTGGCCGCCGCCGCAGTTGTCCGCCACCGCTGCCGCCCGCCATCGCTGCCACGGTTGTCCGCCACCGCTGCCGCAGTTGTCCGCTGCTGCCCCGGGTGATGCTGGAGGCTCCGGTGCTGTGGGGGGCTCTGGCGACATTTTGTGAAAAACCAGAGTCCCCCCGGCAGTTCGTCCATGCTTTCCTGTATGACTGACTCTGGGAAAATGGCCGCCGGAATCTCGGGAGATGAGATTTCAGGGCTGAGATCTCATCTCTCGAGATCCCGGCGGCCATTTTCCCGAAGTAAACCGCACAGGAAAGCATGGACAAACTGCCGGGGGCTCTGGCCTTTCACAAAATGTCGCCAGAGCCCCCTGCAGCACCGGAGGCAGCCCTGCAGCACCGGAGACAGCCCTGCAGCACCAGAGCCCCCTGCAGCACCGGAGACAGCCCTGCAGCACGGGAGCCCCCTGCAGCACAGGAGCCCCCCTGCAGCACGGGAGCCCCTCTGCAGCACAGGAGCCCCCCTGCAGACCCCCTCATCCCAGCCTGCAGAAATGCTCCACTCCTGCCTCCAGCAAGGACCCTGGGACCCTGATCCACCGCAGCCACAACCCCTGGTAAGCAATAAGACACATGGATTATAAGAAGCCCCCCCAATTTATTAAAAAAGTTTTTTCCTATTTTTCTCCTCAAAATTTGGGGTGCGTCTTATAATCCGGAGCCTCTTACAAAGCGAAAAATACAGTATTTTTTTTTAAAGAAAATTAAAATTTTATTTATTTATGCTCTTACGCCTTTAAAAAAAAATCAGTGAAACTTACATTTTCTTCACTGGTTCTGGGGAAAAAAAAATCCCAGCTTTTGTTGACTGTTCAGTAATTTATGTGTGGTTGGCAGCCCGGAGAGATTGCCGCTTGTTCATCAAGGCTTATGCTTTGAGTCGTAGACTGGAACATTTATGATGCTTACTTGCCCTATAGAGGTTATGGAAAGATAAGTCAATCCCATTTAAAGGGAAGCTGTCATCATATTTTCCCAATATAAAGTGCGGCCAGCACCTTTAATCCCTCTTCTCCAGAATTCTGGTATGCTGCATGTATGCCCCCAATCTTCTATAAAAGGCATAAAAAATACCTTTTATTATACTAACTGATGGCGCGATCCATTGGTTGTTGGTCTTGATCCAACGCCTCGTCTGTTCTAGCGATCATTATCCTCCTTCCCTACTTCTTGTGGATGATGCGTCCTATATCAATACAGTGTCTCCTATCGCGCTCCTGTACAGGTGCACTTCTCACTAAACTGCCGGGGTGGGCAGAAAAAAGTACTGTAGTGCGCATGTGCCGGCTTTACCTATGGGTCATCGGCAATCTTTAACCGTTCCCGATGCATGTGCACTTCAGTGCTTTGCTCTGCCCTCAGCAGAGACGAGAGAAGTGCGCCTGCACAGGAGCGCGATGGAGGACACTGTGTGAATGATGTAGAATGCATCATCCACATGAAACAGAGAAGGAGGATGGCGATTGTAAGAAGAGGCGCCGGTTGAAGACCAGTGATGCCCATTGGACCAGACTGCGCCATCTGTGAGTATAATAAAGATATTTTTTGTGTCTTGCAGAGGTAATTGGGGACAAATATACAGCATACTAATATTCTGTAGAAGAGAGCTTAAAACTGCTGACTGCACTTTATATTGGGAAAACCGCGTGACATGTTCCTTTTAAGTATTCTTCATTCTTCTCTATCATGGGTGATCAGACTTGATAAGCAGGGTTTATTTCTCAGGCTTGCTTCAGTGGATCCACAGCATTTTACCTTAATCTTTAAACATTGATTATACTACATACTAATCAGAGTCTCCATTTAACTTGCTCATATAAATATGACATTAGAAAATATTAAAATAAGAAAATAGGTCATCTTTAAAGGCTTGAAGAAGAGGGGGCATGAAGTAAGGGTGGCTGCTGTAACAACAGTGCCAGCGCCCCTGCACGTGTCCCCTTTGTCCTCCCTGCAGGAATGCCAGCATGTTTACTTACCCATCCATGCTCACTTGGCATCTGCTTCCTCCCAGGACCTGAGCACGGCACATAGATCTCCTGGGAGTGTGCTTAGGGAGCGTGCTCCCTTCCTCTTAAAGGGCCAATGTGTACTGCTAAAAATGTCCCCATCAAATAGCTGGGAGATGTCAGGTATTTAAGGCACCCTCCACTACTGGGAGGTGCCTTAGAAACTCAAGTTACCAGTCTATATCCTGCTATTTTGTGGTCAGATCCCTGTTCCTGTATCTACACCCATTCCAGTCCTGCCTGTTCCTGGTCCTGTTCCTGATCCTGCTCCTGTGTACCTGCACTAGTGTTCCTGTCCCATGTTCCTGTACCAGTCCTGCTTGGCCCTGATCCCACATCTGTCTATCTGCAGCACTCATCATGCTAGCCAGTTTCTGGCCAGTCCTGTTTCCCTGACCTCTTGGGGTCATCTGCCACAGCTCTGATGGTCCGTTCTGGAGTAGCGCCTGGGTTCTACCTGAGTTCAAGTCTAACAACACCATGAGGGGCTCTAGTGAAGAACCAGGTGCTCACTTAGATACTCCTCTCCAGGCTCTTCTGGACCATGGCTCAGTGTTTCCACAACCATGTGCGTAAAACCAGTATTGCAAAGCTACAATGTTAACCACTGATGCAACATACCGTCCTCCAAAAACTCCCTGAAGGACGAAAGTTCCCTGAGGAGGTTTCCACTAGAAAACTTATGCTTTTTTCTCAACTCAAAAAAACTCAGTGCGCACATGACAATGATGCCTAGTCATTGTGTCAGGTCCCTACTGGCTTCTAATTTCCCCACTGTACTTGACTGACAGATCTCCGCATATAGTGAAATAGAGCAATGTATCACCATGGAAAAACATTATATGAAGCTAAAATAAAGTCCTTAATACATTTTCTTTAAAAGTGTCCAATTAGCTAATGGTCATAAGGACAACATAAGATATACAGCTCTGATGTGTAATAATTGTCTGAATCTATTTACTAGACAGGGTGTACATCCATATTCCAGCATCCTAAGCTATGAGTGGGTAAAGTGAAATCTCCGGTATGATTGATGTGTTTTTATGATGATTAACTTCTCTCCTCATTACATTTGATCATGTGTCTTCCCCTGCCTGCCTGCATTTTATTACTGTCTTCTGCACTGTATTGATCTTTCTGATGATTTAATTATTGACTGAACAAGGATATGAACTCGGGGCTGCAATTTGGTGTTCAACAAAGTAACCCTTTGAATTGTAAAATGATGAACTTCAAGTGGTCCACAAACTTCAAAGAAGCTGCATGGATTTAGGTTATAGATGAATGTAAATGATAAAAGTCTTATATGTGTAAATGTGCCACCAAATGTAGTCAATTTCCTTAAGAAATACATTATTTACAATTGCAACAAAAATTGTTTAACCTACATTGCAAATTCAATTTTTTTTGCAAAATGTACCAACTTTTTTCTTTTTGCAATAAACCAATCAAACAAGAATGATGTTAATAGCTCTACAAAACTAATATAACAAGTGGTTGCTCCAAACGCAGCACAAAATGCCATTTTACTGACTACTACAGTCTCAGAATTATTTACCCCTTCATGACCAGAGTCTATAGTACTTAGATAAGCACCTCTGGCTGTTATGACCTGCTGCAATCCTTCGTAGAGCACCTCTGGCTGTTATGACCTGCTGCAATCCTTCGTAGAGCACCTCTGGCTGTTATGACCTGCTGCAATCCTTCGTAGAGCACCTCTGGCTGTTATGACCTGCTGCAATCTTTCGTAGAGCTCCTCTGGCTGTTATGACCTGCTGCAATCCTTCGTAGAGCACTTCTCGATGTTATGACCTACTACAATCCTTCGTAGAGCACCTCTGGCTGTTATGACCTGCTGCAATCCTTCGTAGAGCACCTCTGGCTGTTATGACCTGCTGCAATCCTTCGTAGAGCACCTCTGGCTGTTATGACCTGTTGCAATCCTTCATAGAGCACCTCTGGCTGTTATGACCTGCTGCAATCCTTCGTAGAGCACCTCTGGCTGTTATGACCTGCTGCAATCCTTCGTAGAGCACCTCTGGCTGTTATGACCTGCTGCAGTCCTTCGTAGAGCACCTCTGGCTGTTATGACCTGCTGCAATCCTTCGTAGAGCACCTCTCGATGTTATGACCTGCTGCAATCCTTCATAGAGCACCTCTGGCTGTTATGACCTGCTGCAATCCTTCATAGAGCACCTCTGGCTGTTATGACCTGCTGCAATCCTTCGTAGAGCACCTCTGGCTGTTATGACCTGCTGCAAATCTCAACAGAACACCTATGACTGTTGTAACCTGCAAAATGTGTAGCCAGACATCAGCTTCTGTTTGTGCTCCCCCATATCATGTCACCATGATTAAGTCAAAAGAATGTCAGCAAGCCTACTGAAAAAAGATTTCATATATTCACCAATATCGCAACATTCAGCTACATCGATTTGCCACAATTGGATGTTGGAATCGAGGACATCATGGAGGAAACTACGGAGACTTGTGATCTAAAGTATCCAAAGTAAACACTAACAAGGGCAAAGATAAAATTGTTAAATGACTATAATTGTCAGATACCGGTATTCAAAACACAATAAATGACTTACATTCACTAATAGATGGGCAGAATACATACTGGAGACATCATTAGGGTGATCTTATTTCATGTACACGCTATCACTTTTCTGGGGTTTGAAGCATCAAGAATTCTTTCACCTTTGACGTCAGCTGACTTGAAACTATTTCTAAGGTCATCATGGTCAGAGCATTGTAAAATATTTTATGCTTATTAATTTTTCACCACTAGAGGTTCTCCCCTCTCGATAGTTTAGATTTCATCTATTGACGCTCTGTGTGTCCTTTTACAGAATTATTTTCTTGCGAAATTACAAATTTGTCTTATTTTGATTTATTCAGTTCACTAATATAATCTTCTTGTTTTCTTATGACTTGGTCTTTCACCATAATTGCAGCTCTTATTTAATACCCTTAGTGTTACTAGACTTATTACTCATTACTTTTCATTTTCTTTGTAACCCTTCATCAGGCACAGTAAGCCTGACTGGCACAGCTCACACATTTTTGTTTCCTTCTCCTCTCCAAGGCGGCAGAGAATCTCACCAGTCCCAGTACCTTTCCATCTTTAGGTGCTGCTTGAACTCACCAACTCAGTTTTACCGCCGTCCTTGCGGAGAGCAGGTGAGACCTCCGTGGCCTCGAAGGGTCATTGCACCTGAAGGTTCTCACTTTTGAAGGTTCATACTTTCTGGGGGGCTTTTGATTATGTTGCTCGTTTTACGAATGAATAATATTTTGAAGAAATCAATAGGGTTATTTTTACAAATAAGAGGGTTTTCTTAGAAAAGGGGTCTCAGGCACATTGTACCCAAACACGTAATAATAATCTCTGATATGATATGATAATGTAATCGGCCAACCTTGCTTTTCTTTCTGCCAATGTGTTTATTCTGCTGAACTTTTAACTTCTGAATGAATATGACTCCAGTAGCATCTAAACTTCTTACAATTTTTATGTTTAGTAATAGTAAAGTCCTGAAAACTGGAGGCTATTTGGCGGTGTTTGTGAATTTTAGGTACTTTTTGTTTAATTACATTTATAGGTATTAAATGGGGTTTTTTTGCATCTGATTTTGCATACTCTCTTTTAATACATTCCTCTAAAGGTCATTGATTACTTTTAGATCCAATAAATTGAGATAATTAGATATTATAGGCATTTTTCTAACCTGTGCCTATATAGCGTACTTGCCTGAATTCGGGACTGGCAGAGATGTGCCTGACCCAAGTTTAAAGGGCCAAAAGTCATGAGATTGGTATTATACTGTGACCCCTTTCTAACTAAACACATTTTGTATTTAATACAGTTAATTTCATCTTAATTTTTTTCTATTATCTTAGCCAGATTTTATGCTTTTAGATTGCCCTGGAAATGAGTAAATAGATGCTCAACAAATCAATTTTCATATTCTAGCAAATACAAATATATGGGCATAAGATTAGTACAATTCCAGCAAAATGAATTCTGAAAGCCAGGAAGGAGCTACAGAAATCAATAGATTCTTATACTCACCTCTTCTTGGCCATCCAGATATAACCAACAAATAAAGTAGCAATATGAGGTGCTATAGCATGAAAACATGAAATATATGATATATGAATTGCATTACTGTTCAAGAAAATAGGAAAAATTGAGAATACTTAGCGCATAAATTGGCCAATTCATGTATACCCAGCAGCCGCGATAAGGCAATTATCATTGCTGGGAACCTACCTAATGTGAATCCTCTCCCAGGTTGAAGCCTGCATTTATGTCGCTACTCGCTAGATAGGATTCTGCTATGGTTAAAACCACCAGAGGCCGGATATGATGAATGCAACATATTTTGAGGAAACACGTTTTAATGAGAGGGTTTTGTTAACTTTATGGACTTACACTAAGAGGTAAAGAAATTATGACCATGAGATCCTTCAGCTTCAACTCAATACCCAAATGGTTGCAATCTTTTTGATCTTCACCTTTCTAATCATAAAATCTCTAATTGTAATGTATGGGGAGCCAAATTAAATGCATTGATCAGAGCTGGTAACATTAGATCTAAGGATATCTTCTGGCACACGTGGGTGAGCGGCGGGTCTATGGACAGGACCGCGCATCTCCTGCTCACCTACTGATGTGGAAGAATTCGAAGATTAATCTTCACTTTAAGAAAATGGATAATGTTGTAAAAAGTGACTCATCGAAGCGACATAACAGCATAAACATAAGAACCAAGTTACCATATTGTGCTGAATTGATCCCCTCCCAGTAATCTCTATAGATTTACATATTATCCTCCATTCTGGCACCTGAAGCTCCTGATAAGGTCCTCCTGATCATGCCATACTGCTCAGATATCACAGGTAGGAACATTTCTCCAACATCGTCACGGGTAATTATTCCATATTTCCCATGGAAATGTTTTAGGAACAAGTGAGAGCTGATTGTGCTCAGGTGAGTGCTGAAGTACCGCGTTTCCACAGTTATTGAAAGGCTAATGTGTTGCCGTGGAAACCGGCCTTCTTAAACTGGATTACACAGTTTCTGAATAATGCCGCGATGCGAGGAAGAAAAAAAGGAAAAATCAAGCTAATGCTGTAAATGTACAGCAGAATGGCTGTTCGTTTACCATGTCCTGTTGGTCATGTCATCGAAAAAGCTTAAAGTCTGAAGGACTCCATTAAAGATGGCAAGATAAAGATAAATTTACTTTATTGATTTACTTACCACAGCAATGATTTCATCTATAAAAGATGTCACATTGTCAGCACAGGCTGGTTACAATATTTTTTAGCCCATGGCTGAGATACGATGAAGATGTTTTCTTGTAATTAATAAACATATTTTAGGCTATGAAAGAAAGAAACCAATAAAAATCCCTTTTTACTACATTTTCCTTACTGACTCATCTCGACTAGACTGAAGATGAGGCGATCTTGCGAGAGTCGAATTCATCAAATTGCTCATATTTTACAGGGAAATTCAAATTAGCAGAAGTTATTATCTGCAAATTTAATGTTCCTTCCTATGGTTCACTGGTCTCTCCAAACCCAGAGCAGAATAATAAACATAGCAATAGTCACCTCACCGCTTACACATCCCTCATTCTTCACAGCCAGCAGTCCAGTCCTCTACTCCCATTCTTTTTCTCTTCCTTCATTGTGTGTATGCTCTTTTGTGTTCTTCACTCCAGACCAGGGCTTGTGGCTTGACTAGGCCTCACCCTGCATGTGCCGTGTTATCCCTTGGGTGATGCTCATTGTAACATTGTGATGCCTTCACGTGAGCTGTTACAGCACTGTACGCAGTGAGAACCAAGGTCTTCTTAGGACAGAAGTCCCTGGCAAAAGAAGAAGTATGGAACATCGGGATCTGAAGTTGAAGTGTGGAGCACCGGACTGTGAAGAAGAAGTGTAGAGCACAGTGCTGTGAAGAAGTGTGGAGCACTGGGCTGTGAAGAAGAAGTGTGGAGCACCGGGCTGTGAAGAAGAAGTGTGGAGCACAGTGCTGTGAAGAAGTGTGGAGCACCGGGCTGTGAAGAAGAAGTGTGGAGCACAGTGCTGTGAAGAAGAAGTGTGGAGCACCGGGCTGTGAAGAAGTGTGGAGCACAGTGCTGTGAAGAAGTGTGGAGCACCGGGCTGTGAAGAAGAAGTGTGGAGCACAGTGCTGTGAAGAAGAAGTGTGGAGCACCAGGCTGTGAAGAAGAAGTGTGGAGCACAGTGCTGTGAAGAAGGAGTGTGGAGCACCGGGCTGTGAAGAAGAAGTGTGGAGCACAGTGCTGTGAAGAAGTGTGGAGCACCGGGCTGTGAAGAAGAAGTGTGGAGCACAGTGCTGTGAAGAAGAAGTGTGGAGCACCGGGCTGTGAAGAAGAAGTGTGGAGCACAGTGCTGTGAAGAAGAAGTGTGGAGCACCGGGCTGTGAAGAAGAAGTGTGGAGCACAGTGCTGTGAAGAAGAAGTGTGGAGCACCGGGCTGTGAAGAAGAAGTGTGGAGCACAGTGCTGTGAAGAAGAAGTGTGGAGCACCAGGCTGTGAAGAAGAAGTGTGGAGCACAGTGCTGTGAAGAAGAAGTGTGGAGCACCGGGCTGTGAAGAAGAAGTGTGGAGCACAGTGCTGTGAAAAAGTGTGGAGCACCGGGCTGTGAAGAAGAAGTGTGGAGCACCGGGCTGTGAAGAAGAAGTGTGGAGCACCGGGCTGTGAAGAAGAAGTGTGGAGCACAGTGCTGTGAAGAAGAAGTGTGGAGCACCGGGCTGTGAAGAAGAAGTGTGGAGCACAGTGCTGTGAAGAAGAAGTGTGGAGCACCAGGCTGTGAAGAAGAACTGTGGAGCACCGGGCTGTGAAGAAGAAGTGTGGAGCACCAGGCTGTGAAGAAGAAGTGTGGAGCACAGTGCTGTGAAGAAGAAGTGTGGAGCACAGTGCTGTGAAGAAGAAGTGTGGAGCACCAGGCTGTGAAGAAGAAGTGTGGAGCACCAGGCTGTGAAGAAGAAGTGTGGAGCACAGTGCTGTGAAGAAGAAGTGTGGAGCACCGGGCTGTGAAGAAGAAGTGTGGAGCACAGTGCTGTGAAGAAGAAGTGTGGAGCACAGTGCTGTGAAGAAGAAGTGTGGAGCACCGGGCTGTGAAGAAGAAGTGTGGAGCACAGTGCTGTGAAGAAGAAGTGTGGAGCACCGGGCTATGAAGAAGAAGTGTGGAGCACAGTGCTGTGAAGAAGAAGTGTGGAGCACCGGGCTGTGAAGAAGAAGTGTGGAGCAGAGTGCTGTGAAGAAGAAGTGTGGAGCACCGGGCTGTGAAGAAGTGTGGAGGACCAGACTGTGAAGAAGAAGTGTGGAGCACAGTGCTGTGAAGAAGAAGTGTGGAGCACCGGGCTGTGAAGAAGAAGTGTGGAGCACAGAGCTGTGAAGAAGAAGTGTGGAGCACAGTGCTGTGAAGAAGAAGTGTGGAGCACCAGGCTGTGAAGAATAAGTGTGGAGCACAGTGCTGTGAAGAAGAAGTGTGGAGCACCGGGCTGTGAAGAAGTGTGGAGGACCAGGCTGTGAAGAAGAACTGTGAAGGACCAGACTGTTGACCATGCACTTGAGCAGTGAGCTCAATCACAGCTGACCACCATTTTGCTGAATTTGCAATGAGCAAATCGGAAAAATATCTGTAGTTTGTAGAATACTAATTCTTATAAAATTTAAAGAAAATTCAATTCCACTCAAATAAATTCCCTTATCTCCAGTCTTGACACATCAAATGAGGGATGCGATGAATGTGTTATTTTGTTACGTTGAGTGACTTGTGCTTCTTCCTAATGGTGACACAAGTGCTGGAACGGCAGTGGCGGAAGACCAGAATGCTTATGATTAGGTGTGCAGACAGTCATTGCTCAGCACACAGTGAACAGTGGCTGTAAACACAGCTAAACACTTTGATTGACAGCTTGCTCTGTAGTCTATCTCTGCAGAGCGAGCTGTCAATCAAAGTGCTCTTGGCTGTTGAAGCCGCTGCGTTCATGCCTCTATGACTGAAAGCCGGCATCTCCCGGGAGGGAAAAGTAAAATTTCTCCAGTCAGACTTACTTTCAGAAAGCATTGCAATGACATTTACCTGCAGATTAACCCTATATCTGTTGGTTAATAGTTTTTGGGTACATGACTCATTTCCAATAAAAGACAGATAATTAAATAAGTCTGCAATGCGGCAACCAATTTTAACCAAAGTGGTGTAACTTCTGGATGGATTTAGTGACAGCCCAGGGTGCTACAGAGGGTAGACATTACTGTTGAACCATGTTACTAGACCAACAGTGAACTGAGGTTAGGGATAGATTATTCCCAGAAGTCCGTTGCAGTTTTCCGAATTTTGGGGTAAGTCCGTTGCTGAGAGAGAGATAATTTTTCCAGCTCCTAGGTTCGGGTCAATATTTTTCTTAATTGGGTTCTGGTTCAAGTTTCAGTAGAGTTCTGGTACCTGAACCAAAGTTTGGACTAAAGTTCGGGTTGGGTACCGGAACCTGAAATTCCATGGGTCCGCTCATCCCCAGACTCAAGCATTGAAATGATGTATGAAGCTGCCCTTAACAAAAGATGACATGTTAAGTTTCTACAATTGCACAACTTTGGTTGATGCAAAAAAAAAAAAGTACATCCCCCCCATCCTAAACCAATTTTTGCTATTTATTTTAGCGGAAGTTTAGTTGATATAGCTGGATTTGGATTCGAAAAACAGAAATCAGATCACAGCTTTGTTTCGCTTATCCCGCCATACCATTGCCCCAGTGTGAAAGTTAGCAACTTCGATAATTGCTAATATGTCCTATGGGCAATCTGAAATGAGACAATTCTTAAGCATCCAGTCAATGTCGTTACGCACAAGTGCTAATCTCTGTGATTTACCTTGTTACTCTGTGTCTACACACATTTCATTTTATGACGTTTAGACAAATTAAATTGGGTTCTTTCCTTCCCATTATCATCTGTATTAAATATTTATACTCAATGATGCAGAAAATGAAAACACACTAGTTAAAAAGTAGAGAAGTGCAGATAAATGTCAGTTTGGTAAGACGGATGCTCCCGTTCCTCTCCCCCATACAATACAATTATACTGATAAGAAGAACTAGCTCCAGCTTCAATTAGCCGGAAATAATGCTGAAGGGTTGTGTTGTAAGAAGTTCTTGTGAACCCATTGAAATTCAAGGCTTACGCTTCCCGAATCTTGACTCACTTTAACCCCTTGCTTGATCAGAGTCACATAATACTGATGGGGTCATGGCAATAAAATAAAGAGATTCCATGAACACAATGGAGGAAATATTAATGCATTGCCACTTATGAGTAATTATTTCAGAGGACAGGAAAAAATGAATATGTATTCAGCAGAGGATACCAGAGAAGTGTTCTGTTTTCCTTAAGACACCACGTTATTCGCTTAGAGGTCACAACCTGAATAATAAGAGTTTTCACAAACTGCACTAAGTTCTCATTCACGTAAATGGGAGCTTAGCTGCAGTACCGAGAATGGCCACTATATGGTGTAGAGAGCTACAGGACCTACTAACAGCCAATCAGTGGCAGGTATCAGAAACCGACCAAACATGTATCGATGAGGTGCTAAGGATTTTTTTGGCTTTGGCAAAGTTCTGAATAACCTCTTTAATATCTGAGAATTCATCTGAATGGAGTTGTTTCTGCAGCATTGACATATTTATAGGGGATATCTGTGACTTTGTAGAAAAAAAAAGTGCCTAAACACTAACAGCCAGGTAAGGAGCCAACGCTTCATAATGGGGTTGCTTCAAGTTGGAAAATTATCCTCTATCCACAGGTGGTGGGACCACCAGCATTTCTGAGAACTCAAGCAGAGGTCAGTCATCCACACTGCCACTCCATTCATTCTTAATGGGAGTGTGGGAGATTACCTAGTGCTGATCTGCTGATCCTTGGCATAACCATTAGAATGAATTGAGCAGTAGTGCGGATGCCTTTGGTCCATTCAACCAGGGATCTTCAGATCTCCAGTCCTCAGGATTGGTGGGAACCATAGTGGTTGGATCCCCAGTGATGGGAAAGTTATTCCTTATCGGGTGGATAGGGAATAACTTTCCAACTTGAGATATCTGCTTTAAAGAGTATCAAAACTTTTGGGTTTTTTCATGTTTTATGCCCATTCTGAACAGATTTGTGGGTCACCAGTTCTGAGGCCTCCACCAGTCGCTAAACAAAGACCTCCTAGAAGACAGCAGCTCAGGAGGCAGGAAAGCATACAACAGTGAAGAGTGGATCCAGTGAGTAGAGAGTCATAATCTTGTCTCCTGAGATGTGCACTTCTAAGAGGTCTTTTGAGCAAATGGAGGGGGTCTCAGGTCCCTCTATATGATGCCTCTTCTCCATTCTGAGCCAACTTCAGACTCACACCAATCTGCTGAGAATTAATGGACCTAAAACATTTAAGATATTTTCCAAAAGAGTTATTCTTTAAATGTTTAATAAAGCTCCTGCCTAGGGCCATGCAGTACTATGGTTCTTGTATGGTCTGCAGTCTGACGATGACTGGTAACAAGAACTTCAAGCATCTCCTTACCATTGTTAAGGGCATACTGGTAGTTGTAGGTAAATGCTTACAGTTGTATATGGGTGTGACTTGAAGCTACAATTGATTGCTGTACTAAGTTTGGCAATGTATTCATGTACTGATGGAGGTTCTGGTGATATATCACTATACTAAATGTGGTTCTGGTGATGTTTTACTGCACTGACGGTGGTTGTGGTGATGGTTTACAGTACTGATGGTGGTTATGGTGATGTCTTACTGTATTGATGATGGTTCTGGATATTTAATGTACTGACGGTGGTTCTCTTGATGTTTCCGTGTATTGACTGTGGTTCTGGATATTTAATGTACTGACGGTGGTTCTCTTGATGTTTCCGTTTATTGACTGTGGTTCTGGATATATAATGTACTGACGGTGGTTCTCTTGATGTTTCCGTTTATTGACTGTGGTTCTGGATATATAATGTACTGACGGTGGTTCTCTTGATGTTTCCGTGTATTGACTGTGGTTCTGGATATTTAATGTACTGACGGTGGTTCTCTTGATGTTTCCCTGTATTGACTGTGGTTCTGGATATTTAATGTACTGACGGTGGTTCTCTTGATGTTTCCCTGTATTGACTGTGGTTCTGGATATTTAATGTACTGACGGTGGTTCTCTTGATGTTTCCCTGTATTGACAGTGATTGTGTTGATGTTTTATTGTATTGATGATGGTTCTGGTGATTTACTATACTAACGTTGGTTCTGTTGATGTTTTCATGTAATAACAGTGGTTCTGGTGATTTATTACTGTACTGACGGTGGTTCTGGTGATGTAGTCATGTAGATTTTTTAATCTTTAATTTATCAGACTTGATACTAAAACATTATAAGGTCAGTGTGCTGAACTGAAAATACAGATTTCTGAATGTCTGTCAGCTGAACAAGGAATTGACCAAAGCCCCCAAACTGTCGGCTGCTACCTATTCCTACTTCAGGACACATAGTCATCATTTTATCCTGAAGCAACTTTTTTTGGTCATCTTTTCTGTTTTTGTTTACGGTAATTTATATTTTTTTAATAAAGTAATTACCTATATATGTCCATGGACTGATCACCTGAAGCGATTAAAAAAAAAATCAAAAGACCACATGTGAATAGCAAGTCATCTTTACATTGTAGTATATGAGTTTGTGGTTTTTAGCATATATTTAGTACTTTATCTGGAGTGTTGCATAGCGGATCTGCCTGAAAAAGACGCTGTATGCATATACCCTTAGTCTGATTCGTCAGTAGGGGTCGTAACTAGTGATGAGCGAATATACTCCTTACTCGATATTTCCCGAGCATGCTTGGAGGTCCTCTGAGTATTTTTTAGTTCTCGGAGATTTAGTTTTTATTGCCGCAGCTGAATGATTTACATCTGTTAGCCAGCATAAGTATATGTGGGGATTCCCTAGCAACTAGGCAACCCCCACATGTACTCAGGCTGGCTAACAGATGTAAATCATTCAGCTGCGGCAATAAAAACTAAATCTCCGGGAACTAAAAAATACTCGAGCGTGCTCGGGAAATCTTGAGTAACGAGTATATTCGCTCATCACTAGTTGTAACCACTTAAAGTGCCTAGGGAAGCATTAATGTCAAATATGGCCATGGCTATAGGGTATAGCTGCGACACACGGCACCGCTAAGTGCGTACCCAGCCTAAGCACACAGCAAGATATATCATGTGTATCGTTCTTAACAATATCGTTCATATGCTTGTTAAATATAGGTTGATCTTATCATCATTACCTTCCTACATTCGCATCCGTTAGATGACTATGTGCATGCTTTCGTTTGGATACCTTCTGTTTATCTGCAGCCTATGTTTCCATGCAGTGATATATTTCGCGCGAGCCCCGTTCAGAAGGTGGTGATGCCACCTTGTGGATAGTCGTGAGCTTTTCCTGATGGCATTAAAAAAAAGAATAATTACGAACATATTTGCATTTTTCGGATAAATCCAACATACTGAATTCCTACTTAATCACATATCATACACTGCTTCCATAGCAGCAGGGGATTTTGGATAATGACATGCAAATAGTCTATGGCAGAAAACTAGACCATTATAAAAAAAAAGTCACTGGAGATTGCAGAGCCGGTCTTAAAATGGATTTGGAAAGCATTGCAACATGTTTTGTCAAATTACTGACACTGTTTAGTCTGTGTACTTACTATTTATGGGAAATATTTTGGTATTGAGCTAATAATTGAATTAATAATGAATTCTGGATAGATGTATACATCATATGTGCCCTATCCCCTACTGATGGACCCACGGCTCACTGATTGATGACCACCCAGCACTTTACTTATTCGCATACTTGCTGTCGTGTGCTATCTCCATTCTCCTGGATTTCTCGCTCAGTATTCTGCAGACATTTCTTTTCAACTTGGAAAAGCTCTTTCTTATACAAAGCAGCGTGTCACTTGATCCATAGTGCAGAGTCTCAGTGTATCCTATGTGATATAAATTCATGCCGCTGAGTCTTAGTTTATACTACGTGTCAAGGATAACAGCCATGGGGGTCACGCTGATCCCACCGCTGTCATCACTTTGTCCCAGACGACATCGGGGAGATCATAGAGATCCACCTGCTGTCACCTGTTTGTCAAGGAAGCGCAACTCTACTGCCTCCAATCGTCAGGGCAATTACACAATTGATTGACAGGGGATGGAAGCGGCCACGGCTGCTTCAACTACTAGGTCGGTTATTGGGGTACTCACAATGAACGTATCGTATACAGTACTCCCATTCCAATGCATAGAATATATACATATATCCCAGTACAGTCACTGTCAGCTCCACAATACCAACAAAAAGGACCACTACTAGCTGCCACCATCAATCATTTATACAGGCAGATTGGACACCCATTATAGGTAGAATATGGTTTCAATCACAGCTCACCTCTTCCTTTACAATGACTGATAACACCTCTATGTACAGTAGATGACGCAGAATCCACCATTCACAATAGGTGATGTCACAGCTCACCTCCTCCTCCTGTACAATGACAGATAACACCTCTATATACAGTAGATATCACAGTGTCCACCATTCACAATAGGTGATATCACAGCTCATCTCCTCCTCCTGTACAATGACTGATAACACCTCTATATACAGTAGATAACAGGATCCACCATTCACAATAGGTGATATCACAGCTCACCTCCTCCTCCTGTACAATGACTGATAACACCTCTATATACAGTAGAAAACACAGGATCCACCATTCACAATAGGTGATATCACAGCTCATCTCCTCCTCCTGTACAATGACAGATAACACCTCTATATACAGTAGATATCACAGTGTCCACCATTCACAATAGGTGATATCACAGCTCATCTCCTCCTCCTGTACAATGACTGATAACACCTCTATATACAGTAGATAACAGGATCCACCATTCACAATAGGTGATATCACAGCTCACCTCCTCCTCCTGTACAATGACTGATAACACCTCTATATACAGTAGAAAACACAGGATCCACCATCCACAATAGGTGATGTCACAGCTCACCTCCTCCTCCTGTACAATGACTGATAACACCCCTATATACAGTAGATATCACAGTGTCCACCATTCACAATAGGTGATATCACAGCTCATCTCCTACTCCTGTACAATGACAGATAACACCTCTATATACCATAGATAACACAGGATCCACCATTCACAATAGGTGATATCACAGCTCACCTCCTCCTCCTGTACAATGACTGATAACACCCCTATATACAGTAGATATCACAGTGTCCACCATTCACAATAGGTGATATCACAGCTCACCTCCTCCTCCTGTACAATGACTGATAACACCCCTATATACAGTAGATATCACAGTGTCCACCATTCACAATAGGTGATGTCACAGCTCACCTCCTCCTCCTGTACAATGACTGATAACACCCCTATATACAGTAGATATCACAGTGTCCACCATTCACAATAGGTGATATCACAGCTCACCTCCTCCTCTTGTACAATGACTGATAACACCTCTATATACATACAGTAGATAACACAGGATCCACCATCCACAATAGGTGATGTCACAGCTCACCTCCTCCTCCTGTACAATGACTGATAACACCCCTATATACAGTAGATAACACAGGATCCACCATCCACAATAGGTGATGTCACAGCTCACCTCCTCCTCCTGTACAATGACTGATAACACCCCTATATACAGTTGATATCACAATGTCCACCATTCACAATAGGTGATATCACAGCTCATCTCCTCCTCCTGTACAATGACAGATAACACCTCTATATACAGTAGATAACACAGGATCCACCATTCACAATAGGTGATATCACAGCTCACCTCCTCCTCCTGTACAATGACTGATAACACCCCTATATACAGTAGATATCACAGTGTCCACCATTCACAATAGGTGATGTCACAGCTCACCTCCTCCTCCTCTACAATGACTGATAACACCCCTATATACAGTAGATATCACAGTGTCCACCATTCACAATAGGTGATGTCACAGCTCACCTCCTCCTCCTGTACAATGACTGATAACACCCCTATATACAGTAGATATCACAGTGTCCACCATTCACAATAGGTGATATCACAGCTCACCTCCTCCTCCTGTACAATGACTGATAACACCCCTATATACAGTAGATATCACAGTGTCCACCATTCACAATAGGTGATATCACAGCTCACCTCCTCCTCCTGTACAATGACAGATAACACCTCTATATACAGTAGATAACAGGATCCACCATTCACAATAGGTGATGTCACAGCTCACCTCCTCCTCCTGTACAATGACTGATAACACCTCTATATACAGTAGAAAACACAGGATCCACCATCCACAATAGGTGATGTCACAGCTCACCTCCTCCTCCTGTACAATGACTGATAACACCCCTATATACAGTAGATATCACAGTGTCCACCATTCACAATAGGTGATATCACAGCTCATCTCCTCCTCCTGTACAATGACAGATAACACCTCTATATACCGTAGATAACACAGGATCCACCATTCACAATAGGTGATATCACAGCTCACCTCCTCCTCCTGTACAATGACTGATAACACCCCTATATACAGTAGATATCACAGTGTCCACCATTCACAATAGGTGATGTCACAGCTCACCTCCTCCTCCTCTACAATGACTGATAACACCCCTATATACAGTAGGTATCACAGTGTCCACCATTCACAATAGGTGATGTCACAGCTCACCTCCTCCTCCTGTACAATGACTGATAACACCCCTATATACAGTAGATATCACAGTGTCCACCATTCACAATAGGTGATATCACAGCTCACCTCCTCCTCCTGTACAATGACTGATAACACCCCTATATACAGTAGATATCACAGTGTCCACCATTCACAATAGGTGATATCACAGCTCACCTCCTCCTCCTGTACAATGACTGATAACACCCCTATATACAGTAGATAACACAGGATCCACCATTCACAATAGGTGATGTCACAGCTCACCTCCTCCTCCTGTACAATGACTGATAACACCCCTATATACAGTAGATATCACAGTGTCCACCATTCACAATAGGTGATATCACAGCTCACCTCCTCCTTGCTCATTGACCTTAGTTCAGATCACAGAGCATGTCCATGACACTCTCCTGTAGATATTAATGAACATCTCCAGTCTACTATTTATTTTAATCTATCACGCTGCTGTGAAATATAAATGTACAGATTCTGTTAACAGAGGACCATATTCATAAACATAGACGAAAAAATATATTTATCTCTTTCTTGGTTTCATTAGTTAAAAAAAGATGCAGTCCTTTTAAAAAGATCATTGTGACGACACAGCATTTCATCTTAATTAACTAGAAGTCTATTTTCAGTAAGCCAGGAGGAGTAGTCAGATGGGTCAGGGACCCATCCGATCCGTGAGATTACCTTGACGTTGGTGGATGGGCTCACATTTTTTGGCCAAAGTATGCAGGCATAATATATATATATTATAATACTAGCTGAAGAGCCCGGCGTTGCCTGGGCATAGTAAATATCTGTGGTTAGTTATAGCACCTCACTTCTCTTATTTTCCCATCACGCCTCTCATTTTCCCCCTCACATCTCTCATTTTCTCCCTCACTCCTCTCATTTCCCCCTAACACTTGTCATTTCAACCTCACATCTGTCATTTTCTGATCACTCCACTATTTTTCCTCACTCCTCTCATTTTGCACTCACACCTTTTCATTTTTACCTCATACCTCTCATTTTCACCTCATTACCTCAGTATATACACGTTTGTCATCTCCCTTATATATAGTATACATCTGTATGTCATCTCCTGTATATAGTATATACCTGTATGTCATCTCCCCTGTATATAGTATATACCTGCTGTGTGTCATCTCCCCTATATATAGTATATACCTGAATGTCATCTCCTTCTATATATAGTATATACCTGTATGTCATCTCCTCCTGTATATAGTATATACCTGTGTGTCATCTCCCCTGTATATAGTATATATCTGTGTGTCATCTCCTCCTGTATATAGTATATACCTGCATGTCATCTTCTATATATAGCATATACCTGTATGTCATCTACTCCTGTATATAGTATATACCTGTGTGTCATCTCCCCTGTATATAGTATATATCTGTGTGTAATCTCCTCCTGTATATAGTATATACCTGCATGTCATCTTCTATATATAGCATATACCTGTATGTCATCTCCTCCTCTATATAGTATATACCTGTATGTCATCTCCTCCTGTATATATATGTACCTGTATGTCATCTCCTCCTCTATATAGTATATACCTGTGTGTCATCTCCTCCTCTATATAGTATATACCTGTATGTCATCTCCTCCTGTATATATATGTACCTGTATGTCATCTCCTCCTGTATATAGCATATACCTGTATGTCATCTCCTCCTCTATATAGTATATACCTGTATGTCATCTCCTCCTGTATATATATGTACCTGTATGTCATCTCCTCCTCTATATAGTATATACCTGTGTGTCATCTCTCTTGTTTTTATGTGGTGAGGTTGGTGTATTTGTGGTGAAATGTGTGCAGAGGGTGGTATATGTATTCAAGCACGTGGTAGTGTGTGGCGCATTTTGTGTGTGTTCATATCCCCGTGTGTGGTGAGTATCCCATGTCGGGGCCCCACCTTAGCAACTGTACGGTATATACTCTTTGGCGCCATCGCTCTCATTCTTTAAGTCCCCCTTGTTCACATCTGGCAGCTGTCAATTTGCCTCCTACACTTTTCCTTTCATTTTTTCCCATTATGTAGATAGGGGCAAAATTGTTTGGTGAATTGGAAAGCGCGGGGTTAAAATTTCACCTCACAACATAGCCTATGACGCTCTCGGGGTCCAGATGTGTGACTGTGCAAAATTTTGTGGCTGTAGCTGCGACGCCTCCAACACTTTTCCTTTCACTTTTTTCCCCATTATGTAGATAGGGGCAACATTGTTTGGTGAATTGGAACGCGCGGGGTTAAAATTTTGCCTTACAACATAGCCTATGATGCTCTCGGGGTCCAGACGTGTGACTGTGCAAAATTTTGTGGCTGTAGCTGCGACGCCTCCAACACTTTTCCTTTCACTTTTTTCCCCATTATGTAGATAGGGGCAACATTGTTTGGTGAATTGGAACGCGCGGGGTTAAAATTTTGCCTTACAATATAGCCTATGACGCTCTCGGGGTCCAGACGTGTGACTGTGCAAAATTTTGTGGCTGTAGCTGCGACGGTGCAGATGCCAATCCCAGACATACACAAACACACACACACATTCAGCTTTATATATTAGATATCACTATGTGGTTTCTGTAGAAGGAAACTATATTGAGAAATGTCAAGAAAGAGTTAAACTTTTCCTTTTTTTTAATTTTACATCATATAAACACCAACGTGGAGGCAAATCCAATATACACGTGATCATTCAAGCAAACCTTTTGATAATTATCATTAATTATGTTTGCGCTCTCAGAAGGCAGGTTGCTAATATAGCTGCTTCAAATCAAGTGTGGAGCATTAATGTATCTGCAGAATCTAGAAGAAATCATGTGCATGACAGAAGAAAGAGTGCTCATCTATGGTATCTTCACTTCATAATATCCCATTAGTATTGCTTTCATCTACTGTTCAACCTTAGATATTCAACTTTATTATTTTCTGTTAATCTTGATACTGTATATAAATTGATTACTTACAATTCCTCATTTTACCTTTCTACCCAGTTAATTCTTCTCTTTTCCATAAGGTCTATGACATCACGTGATTAAAAACTGATCAGCTGTATCATTCTGAGCTCTATGTAGAAACAGTAAGTCTTTTTTCCCTGCATGAGTCATCATTAGAACTACAATTTTCTATAAATGCAATGCCCCTGGCACAGGGAGGAATGAAACTGCTCGGTTGAAGAGGGTATAGAAATGGGCTGCCAGGGAATTTGCAGTAAGGTAGGTTTGTAGATCAAATGATGACTCATGCATGGAAAATAGAATGTCTGTTTCTACATAGAGCTTAGAAGTATTCAGCTAGTCAGTTTTTAGTCACATAATGTCATAGAACTAATGGAAAAATGATAAATTAGCTAGGTAGAAAGGCAAAATGAGCAATTGTAAGTACACAGTGCTATATAATATGGTGATTGCAGTATATTAAGAGGGTAAAAACTTTGGGAGTGCTTCTTTATTTGTCAAAAACTTCTGAGCCCTGATATCTGCAGTATATCAAGAATGTGCTCTGAAACCCTCCTATGTCAAATGAGAGAAATAAAAATAGAAAAGAAATTGAGATAAAGATTAAGTGGGTTGTCCAGCACTAAAATGTTGATGTCCTTTCCTTTGGAGAAGTCATTAATATCAGATCAGTTTAGGTACAACACCTGATATCGTCACTATTCAGCCGCATCCAGCAGAAGAACCAGAAAGACACAACTCCATACCCCATGTAGTGGCTATTTACAGGTACTGCAGCTCAGGACACATTCACCTCAACCTGCAGGAGTGCAGAATGTCTACTATATTTGAAGGAGCAGTGGCATTCCAGCTCCAGAAAGTGTCAATTACTGGCAATCAAAGCTCTAAAAATCAGTTAAGAGTTTGGGGTGTCGGGTGTCGGAACCCCACCAATCTGAGGGTCATCTGAAGGCAATTGTCTATGCTGTGAAGATACGAGAAGAGCAGCATCTGAAATAATGGATACTGGAAGCCTGTGCTAGCATTTCTTCTGCGGTATTGCTATCAGTGTGTCAAGAGTGGAAGAAGAAGGTTGCATTGACAATCCAACATAATGGGCAGCACTTTGAACACATTTTATAAGTGGTCATAAACTAGTAAATAACTCATGAAAGAATAAAGTTATGTTAAAACCAAGCACACAGTTGTTTTTCTTGTGAAATTCTCAATAAGTTTGATGTGTCACATAATCCTCTTCCCATTGGAAAAAATAAAGTTGGATCCAAAATGGCCGACTTCAAAATGGCCGCCATGTTCACCACCAATCTTGAAAAGTTTCCCCCTCCCATATACTAATGTGCCACAAACAGGAAGTTGATATCACCAACCATTCCCATTTTATTTAGGTGTATCCATATAAATGGCCCATCCAGTATACGTGTATACTGTTTATATATATATATATGTATAAAAATATATATACAGGTACATTTTTAGTGGCTATATAAAGTATTCAGACCCCTTTAAAGTGTTCACTCTTTGTTTCATTGCAGCCATTTGGTAAATTCAAACAAGTACATTTTATCTCATTAATGTTCACTCTGCACCCCATCTTGACTGAAAAAAACAGAAACGTAGACATTTTTGCAAATATGGTTAAAAAGAAAAATTGAAATATCACATGGCCATAAGTCTTCAGACCCTTTGCTCAGTATCGGGTAGAAGCACCCTTTGGAGCTAGTACAGCCATGAGTCTTCTTGGGAATGATGCAACAAGTTTTTCACACCTGGATTTGGGGATCCTCGGCCATTCTTGCTTGCAGATCCTCTCCAGTTCCATCAGGTTGGATGGTGAACATTGGTGGACAGCCATTTTCAGGTCTCGCCAGAGATGCTCAATTGGGTTTATGTCAGGGCTCTGGCTGTGCCAGTCAAGAATGGTCACAGAGGTGTTCTGAAGTCACTCCTTTGTTATTTTCGCTGTGTGTTTAGAGTCATTGTCTTGTTGTAAGGTGAACTTTCGGCCAAGTCTGAGGTCCAGAGCACTCTGGAAGAGGTTTTCATACAGGATATCTCTGCACTTGGCCACATTCATGTTTCTTTCAATGCCAACCAGTCGTCCTGTCCCTGCAGCTGAAAACCACCCCCATAGCATGATGCTGCCACCACCATGTTTCACTGTTGGGATTGTATTGGGCAGGTGATGAGCAGTGCTTGATTTTCTCCACACATACTGCTTACAATTATCACTAAAAAGGTCGATCTTCGTCTCATCAGACCAGAGAATCTTATTTCTCATAGTCTGGGAGTCCTTCATGTGTTTTTTAGCAAACACTGTGCGGGCTTTCATATGTCTTGCACTTAGGAGAGACTTCCATTGGGCCACTCTGCCATAATGGCCCGACTGGTGGAGGGCTGCAGTGATAGTTGACTTTGTGGAACTTTATCCCATCTTCCTACTGCATCTAGGGAGCTCAGCCACAGTGATCTTGGGGTTCTTCTCTACCTCTCTCACCAAGGCTCTTCTCCAACAATTGCTCAGTTTAACTGGACGGCCAGGTCTAGGAAGACTTCTGGTGGTCCCAAACTTCTTCCATTTAAGGATTATGGGGTCACGGTGCTCTTAGGAACCTTGAGTACTGCAGCAATTCTGTTGTAACCTTGGCCAGATCTGTGCCTTGCCACTGTTCTGTCTCTGAGCTCCTTGGCCAGTTCCTTTGACCTCATGATTCTCATTTGGTCTGACATGCACTGTGAGCTGTGAGGACTTCTATAGACAGGTGTGAGCCTTTTTAAATCAAGTCCTATCAGTTTGATTAAATACAGCTGAACTTCAATGAAGGAGTAGAACCATCTCAAGGAGGATCACAAGGAAATGGACAGCAAGTGACTTACATATGAGCGTCTGAGCAAAGTGTCTGAACACTCATGACCATGTAATATTTCACTTTTCTTTTTTAATAAATATGCAAAAATTTCTACATTTCTGCTTTTTTTCAGTGAAGATGGGATGTAGAGCAGGGGTGTCAAACTGCATTCCTCGAGGGCCGCAAACCATGCGTGTTTTCAAGATTTCCTTAGCTTTGCACAAGGTGCTGTAATCATTATGTGTGTAGGTGATTAAATTATCACCTGTGCAGTACAAGGAAATCCTGAAAACATGACCTGTTTGCAGCCCTTGAGGAATGCAGTTTGACACCCCTGATGTAGAGTGTACACCATGTGCAGAATTATTAGGCAAGTTGTATTTTAGAGGATTATTTTTATTATTGATCAAGAACTATGTTCTCAATCAACCCAAAAGACTTATAAATATCAAGGCTTAATATTTTTAGAAGTTGGAGTGGTTTTTTTTTAGATTTGGCTATCTTAGGAGGATATCTGTTTGTGTAGGTAACTATTACTGTGCAGAATTATTAGGCAACTTAATAAAAACCAAATATATTCCCATCTCACTTGTTTATTTTCACCAGGTAAACCAATATAACTGCACAAAATTTAGAAATTAACATTTCTGACATGCAAAAACAAAACCCCCAAAAATTAGAGACCAATATAGCCCCCTTTCTTTATGATGACACTCAGCAGCCTCCATCCATAGATTCTATCAGTTGCTTGATCTATTTACAATCAACATTGCGTGCAGCAGCCACCACAGCCTCCCAGACACCGTTCCGAGAGGTGGACTGTTTTCCCTCCCTGTAGATCTCACATTTTATGAGGGACCACAGGTCCTCTATGGGGTTCAGATCAGGTGAACAAGGGGGCCATGTCATTATTTTTTGTTCTTTGAGACCTTTACTGGCCAGCCACGCTGTGGAGTAGTTGGAGGCATGTGATAGAGCATTGTCCTGCATGAAAATCATGTTTTTCTTGAACAATACCGAATTCTTCAAGTACCACTGCTTATAGAAGTTGTCTTCCAGAAATTGGCAGTAGGTCTGGGAGTTGAGCTTCACTCCATCCTCAACCCGAAAAGGTCCCACAAGTTCATCTTTGATGATACCAGCCCATACCAGTACCCCACCTCCACCTTGCTGGCATCTGAGTCGGAGTGGAGCTCTCTGCCATTTCCTGATCCAGCCTCTGGCCCATCCATCTGGCTCATCAAGAGTCACTCTCTTTTCATAAGTCCATAAAACCTTTGAAAAGTCAGTCTTAAGATATTTCTTGGCCCAGTCTTGATGTTTTATCTTATGTTTCTTGTTCAAAGGTGGTCGTTTTTCAGCCTTCCTTACCTTGGCTATGTCCCTGAGTATCGCACACCTTGTACTTTTTGTTACTCCAGTAACGTTGCAGCTCTGAAATATGGCAAAACTGGTGGCAAATGGCATCTTGGCAGCTTCACGCTTGATTTTCCTCAATTCATGGGCAGTTATTTTGCGCCTTTTTTGCCCAACACGCTTCTTGCGACTCAGTTGGCTATTTGCCATGAAACACTTGATTGTTCGGTGACCACGCTTCAAAAGTTTGGCAATTTCAAGACTGCTGCATCCCTCTGCAAGACATCTCACAATTTTGGACTTTTCAGAGCCCGTCAAATCTCTCTTCTGACCCATTTTGCCAAAAGGAAAGGAAGTTGCCTAATAATTAAGCACACCTTATATAGAGTTTTGATGTCATTAAACAACACCCCTCCTCATTACAGAGATGCACATCACCTGATTTACTTAATAGGTAGTTGGCTCTCAAGCCTGAACAGCTTGGAGTCGGACAACATGTATAAAAAGTACCATGTGATCAAAATACAACTTGCCTAATAATTCTGCACACAGTGAACATTAATGAAAAAAAATGTAAAAGGTATCAACCACTGAGGACTCTCAATTCTAAATATTTTTGAAAAATAATGAACTTTTTTGAATTTACCAAATGGCTGTAATGAAACAAGGAGTGAAAAATTTAAAGGGGTCTGAATACTTTCTGTACCAACTGTATATATATGCATATCATTTGCCGTCTGGGCCAAGCCATGGTTTTCTGAAAAAAAAAGTGGTTGACAGCCTCTTTAATATAATTTTACAGAGAATAAATTAAATTTGACTGGGAACTTTTAGGTTTTTTCTCCAAAAACTATTTTATATAAATTACACACTACACAATAAAATCTCTGAAAGGTCAGGCTTTTAAACTTTAGTAGGAAAATCTAAAATTGCTGCGTTTTATTCTCCTAATTGCCTTAATCCATATGGAGGAATCATGTTCTTATCATAAGGTAAGTACACGTCACGGCACCAACCTCCCGCTCTGTAGGAAACGCTGTGATGCTGATTCCGTTTGTTCTTTGTGATACATTTACCTATAAATAGCCCCAAATGACTATAAGCTTATTAAACCTCATGGACGTTGGATCGCTATGGATCCTGATAAGTGAAGAAATGGGAATGCTAAAATTATATAAACTCAGACAGTTTTTTTTTTCCATTCACTCGAGAACTAGAAGCTTTAATACAAAATCTACCGCGCCTGATGTGACTTATTGAGGGATTGTGAAGAGTTCAGATAGCATGAAGCATTATTGTTTTGCCTCTGCCCATAACGTCAAAAACTGAATTTCATTAAATTAAAAATGCATAAAGCTACAACCTTGTTTTCTTTCAATTTTAGTGTTCAGAGAGCTAGAAAGGATTGATATCAAGGTAATGGCATACTAGAAGGATAGAAATTTATGACCCCAGAAGTGCTGAGACATGGCAATGGAAAAAAATGTTTAAGTATTTCTATTAAAGTAACTCATATTAAAAAGTAATATACGTTCTGGAGTCAGAGGCTTTACTTACAGTATTTGATCTGAATTGGTGCAAGTAAGGAGGGGGATTTCTCGTAATTGAGACCCTGAAGGCAAAATAGCTCTTCAACAGTCATGTCAATTTGCCCAAAAACATAAAAAAGCTACATTTCTAAGAATTTATAAGATAAGTAGTAACTTGTAATTACAAGCACCATAATAAACATTAGATAACACAGCTATAAGTTATATATTATTGGTTGAGGTTGTGTAAGGCAAAGAAGGCCTTTAATAAAAGATGTATGATTTTATGACCCTTCAAATATAATAGGATGTACTGGCCCTTAGAAATAGAGGGCTTCTTCCTTGGGACTTGCCACCAAAATGTCAGCTTTTCCCAACTCTGTGGCGGCAGTTCCAAATCCAGCTCCAGTCTTTTTACTGGGGAAGTGAATCAACTACTGAGTTCCGAAATGTATATTATAAGTGGCTATCTATATGTATTGTAGCAGAGCCAGATAGGTCAGGGTTAAGTCCTAGCTCTGCAGGATTTGATTAGATGCACCTGCCTAGTTTTTTTTTACTAAGAACCAGGGTCTGTGTTCACTAGGTGTGTCAACTGCTGGATGAAGTGGAGTCGAGTGTGCTGCTGGTGAGTGATCAGCCAAAATGTAAGCTGTAGCTGAGAGAGAGAGAGAGACGTGCCAGGATCTCTCTCTGAGTGGAGACTGCGTGGGACAGCTCTGCAGGATTTGATTAGATGCACCTGCCTAGTTTTTTTTACTAAGAACCAGGGTCTGTGTTCACTAGGTGTGTCAACTGCTGGATGAAGTGGAGTCGAGTGTGCTGCTGGTGAGTGATCAGCCAAAATGTAAGCTGTAGCTGAGAGAGAGACGTGCCAGGATCTCTCTCTGAGTGGAGACTGCGTGGGACAGCTCTGCAGGATTTGATTAGATGCACCTGCCCAGCCTTTTACTAAGAACCAGGGCCTGTGTTCACTAGGTGTGTCAACTGCTGGAGGAAATGGAGTCGAGTGTGCTGCTGGTGAGTTATCAGCCAAAATGTGAGCTGTAGCTGAGAGAGAGAAATATTTCTGTTTGGCCCTGGAAGCTGCTAGAACTCGAGCTGAATGGGATACCAAAACTGGTAGGATTGTGTGTTTTCTGTGCTCATTAGTCATTTGATATTGATGAGTTAACTTCTGGATAGCTCATAAAACATTGGATTTCTTGGGATTAGACACCCGATACATGCACCAATCAACTGTTTTTAGCTGTAAAGATTGAGAAATGAACTACACTGTACAGAAATAGCCCCTGCTAAGTGCTGTACATCAGCTTCTCTTTTAAATAAACTAATATCAGTGTGGACCTTCCCAGATCTGATATTGATAACCAATCCTGACGATACGTTATCAACATCCCCTGACCAGAGGAACCCTTTAAAGGAATATTTATATGCCTCAATGCTAGTCTCTACTGACAAGAGCCTAAATTCGATCCATATCCTGAGCTGATCAGCTGATCACCATTTTGAGATTACACATAAGGGCACAAAATGCCATAGTTTTTGCAAAATCACAAATTTTTTTAATGACAACCTCTTCTACTCATCCTATGGGTTCGGAGTGTGCACCCTCCACTACTCCCAGTATGCCGCAAACTCTGTGGATACACATTGGATGGTGTTTATTGAGAGGAAATCTTTTTTGTCTATCGCGGTTGCAAATTGCCTAGCGATAGACCATTAGTCATCTGTTTATATCTCTAAAGTATTTCACATTTACAAATACAATATTGATTTTTCGGGTTATCCACTGCAATTATCTCTGTAACCTCTCGGTAAATTGAAATCCTGCAAAATGAGAAATGACTCAGATAAGGCTCTTAGGCAAAATATGCATTTATTTCTCAAGAATGATATAACACCATATGATTTTATCATCAAAGTTTAGCAATCATATACATTTTTGCACAACAAATACCACTGGATTATAAAAGATCCCAATAACAACAAAATTACGTGTTTTTAGTCACAAAAATTCCACAAAAAGTACTATAAGATATCAAAGCATCATTTCTATACCAAAATGAAGTACAGTAAATATAAATATTGTCTTATCCCACAAAATTTGAGCCATCAAACATCTCCATCAAATGAAAAATGAAAACCTTACGGCTCTCAGAAAATGGCGACTCAACCCAAACATTTTTGTTTCGTTTGCAAACCTCTGCTATTTTTTTAACCACTAAAATAATTTAAAAAAAACTAGTGTTTGGTATCGCTGTAATCGTACTGATGGGCAGGATCATTTTTACCACAAAGTGTACAACGTAAAAACAATTCCCATAAAACAATGTCAGAATTGCATTTAATTTTTCCCAAATTCTTCTCACTTGGAATTTTTTTCCTGTTTTTCAGTACATTATGTAAAAGCATTAACCCTTAGACTCCATCTGAAGCCTCTTATCCAGCCAAATCAAACTTCTTGTTTTGCACTGAGGAGGGGCAAACAATCAGAAACATGTGTCTGCAAATAGAACATCTGGTTTGACTTTTATCCTAAGTCGTGTCGCAAGGCTTATAAAGGGGATAATATTGACTGTTAGGATTGCTACATCCAAAAGGTTCAAGTCCTCTTCCTCTTTGAAGAGACAATTTGCAACTAAAAAAACGTATCTTGTGTCTCTGTTCTGTTTCACAATAATTAAATGGCCATGTACTAATTAACTGTCAAAATTAAGTAATTACAAAACAAAACATGTTCTAAAGGAGCAACAAATTGCATTGCTTTTTTTTCTTTTCTACATACTAAAATTACCGAATTAAAACATGGCTATTGTTTGTGAAAAGTATTCGTATAAACTGTAGCGCACGTGAAACCAAGAAACTTTTTTAAAACTTCCTTTTACCTGTAGTTCAGTGGCTTCTACTAGTCTCTGAGAAGTCTGTAATGCCCAACAGGCTTTTAGTATTTGACGAGATGCCTCTGTAGATCTCAAAAACTGTGACTCCAGTACTGCAATAAATAGTAGAGTGGGAGGAGGGGGATGCAGCTGCAGCTTCTCTTTTTCTCTAAGTCTGAGATTGCTGTGTGAGGGGAGGAAAGAGCACAGGATTCTAATGCCACAATGGGAACATCTTGTACAGGGTGGGCCATTTATATGGATACACCTAAAGAAAATGGGAATGGTTGGTGATATCAACTTCCTGTTTGTGGCACATTAGTATATGGGAGGGGGGAAACTTTTCAAGATGGGTGGTGACCATGGCGGCCATTTTGAAGTCGGTCATTTTGGATCCAACTTTATTTTTTCCAATGGGTAGAGGGTCATGTGACACATCAAACTTATAGCGAATTTCACAAGAAAAACAATGGTGTGCTTGGTTTTAACGTAACATAAATCTTTCATGAGTTATTTACAAGTTTATGACCACTTATAAAATGTGTTCAAAGTGCTGCCCATTGTGTTGGATTGTCAATGCAACCATCTTCGCCCACTCTTGACACACTGATAGCAACACCGCAGAAGAAATGCTAACACAGGCTTCCAGTATCCGTTGTTTCAGATGCTGCACATCTCGTATCTTCACAGCATAGACAATTGCCCCATCACTGAACATAATGTTTTGTGTAAACTGAGGGTCGTGTTTCAATTTTTGTTTTACCCATTCTGCAAATTCAGCTCGCTGATCTGGGTCATCCTCGTTGAGATGCTGCAGCAGCTGGATTTTGTAAGGGTGCCATTCGTGAGTATACGCCAAAGGGATGTTCTACTGATTTCACTCTCCAGTGACATGCGGTGAGTGCTACGCTGTGGGTTCTTGCTGAAAGAAGCTAGGACAGCCACTGATGTTTCATCATTAGTGACAGTTTTCTTGCATCCACATCTTAGCAAATCCAACACTGAACCTGTTCACGAAATTTGGCAAACAGTTTGCTAACTGCAGCATGGGAGATGCGTGTCTCGTAGGGTGTCTTGCATTGATGTCTGCTGCAATGACCCGGGTACTATGTTCACCGGACATCAACACAATTTCTATCCGCTCCTCACGTGTTAACCTCTGCGACCTGTCAATGGCGGTAAAAAAGAGAAACATGTAAATAACTCATGAAAAAATAAAGTTATGTTAAAACTAAGCACACCATTGTTTTTCTTGTGAAATTCTCAATAAGTTTAATGTGTCACATGATACTCTTCCCACTTATTAAAGTTTGATGCAAAATGGCCAACTTCAAAATGGCCGCCATTGTCCCCACTCATCTTGAAAAGTTTTCCTCCTCCCATATACTAATGTGTCACAAACAGGAAGTTGATATCACCGACCATTCCCATTTTATTTAGGTGTATCCATATAAATAGCCCACCCTTTATATTTAGCAAGACACAGTCAAGAAACCAACAAAAGCTAAAAATGTCGAAAACACAGGATTCATAGGTAATGTCTGGTTGTAACATGTCTTTTGTAAAACTACTGTTGTTTAATGTGTGATTTTGATATTTTTTTAATTTTTTTTTTAAAGTCTTGGATTTCTTATTCATAACCTCGGGTCACACATTCTCATCTCAAAATGAGCTGCAAAATTTAACACACAACCCCTCCATATCTCTGTATCTGTACTTAACCGTTTGTCCTTAATGTCATGAAAATCGACTTCCAATTCCTTAATGTATATTCTAAACAGCTTTAGCATCATTAATTTTAATTGATAGAATGTCTACCGTGCCCTTGTGCTGAAAGTGTGAATTTGGTAATTTAATGAATACTTATGGGTATAGTTTACAAATGAGTTTTGATCGCTTTTTAATGTATAAAGATGTAAATTAAACTGTTGGAATAAAGCTTCCTCTTCTCGTGTTATCAGTGTTGAGTTTTTGTCAATTTTTAAGATGGTGTCCTCAATTTAACGATTCGTAATCCTAAGGCACCATTGAACAGATATTATGAGAAGTCCATACAATAAAGATGTGCCTGTAGTTAATAGGGGCTCATTGGAAAAGGTGGATTCTGTAAGATACAAGTTTGAGTGAACAGCACTGGTGAAAAGCGATGGCACAGAGAGCAGGACTTGCCAGATGGAAAAGCAAGGAACAGGACAGCAGGCAGACAAGGGGAACAGGCACCACAACAAGACACAAAACCAGGAGTGAAAGATAAAGGAATTAAAGATGTATGGCCAATTCAGGATTTGCAGCAGCGCTTGAAGTGGGAACAAGTCCAGGGAAGAGCTTACTGTGCTTACAGCAGATGAATGGTTAACCAGCAAACAAATGGATAGCTGTTGGCAGCAGATATAGTTAGACTAGCTGGGCTGTAGGTAAGATACACTCTGATGCAGCAGCATTTGTAGTATGAACAAGTCCAGAGAAGATTTTGTTAAGCTTACAGCAGACGCAGAGTTGGTTTTAGGAAGCAAATGCGGATTGTCAAAATAATCAGGAGTTCTATGACATTATTGCCAGATAAGAGACATGAAGAGACAAGCTTTTAGGTATAACTGAACAAAAAAAGCACTCATAATACGTCGGTATTCAAAATATCTCCATAACTTATTTGCAGAAATAAGTTGCATAACTTTATTGCATAAAACCGGAGTAAAATGTTAAAATGTAACCTTTGCTATTTATATTAAAATACACAGAGAGACTCTCAAATTGACAATACAACATATACAAACTCACAGGGCAGAATTTCTAATCTTAGTAGGTGGTGAACGCAAAAATTAATATCGTCCCATCAGAGATGCCGGTATCAGTCACATATTCACAGCTCCCTGGGTGGGCGCATAAATATCTTCCAAATTTAACCTGGGCTTATGTAACAATCTTCGCAAGGTAGCATCTCTTTCTCTACTATTTCCCTGGTGTAAATAATAATAGCCTATGGACATAGAAGTATAAGTTGGGAGAAGTTGCAGGCATGTATGACAATTGTTGACCCCAAAATAGGAGCTAACCTTGCCAGGGGCGACGATTCAAGCACTATGCTGTTTTAGAGAAATGTATGTTCATTTTTTTTTATTCTACAGGGGATGATTATTTTTAGCTCATTGTTATTCATAATATACTGCTGGCAGTACAGGATTAACATCCTTCGAGTCCTCAGGTATGGACTGTCTGCTTACTGAAACTCTGCCCATCAAGTATGCCATACCTTAAGTCACAGCTGAAAATTGCTTGCATGTAAATTTTCACTTCTTTGGAGTCTATAACAGGGGCAGACATACCATTGCTGCAACCTGAAGAAGAAGGTCCATGAGCAACAATAGTATCTAGGCCCTTTGGAGTCCAACAGCTCATTATAATGCAGAAATCCACATGTTTTAGAGGTAGAAATGGACCGCCTTACATGGGTCCCACCTCTGAGACCAGCACGTATCTTGAGAATGATATCCCACCTCGTGTCGCTATCAGTGAAAAGGCAGCCATGGATGTGTGTTTCTCTCCATTGACTTCTAAGGAAATATCAAATACCATTTATCCAAAAAGAATCCTCCGCTCCTTGAATGTAGATAGTCAACTTCACTTTTTTGTACAATTCAACATAACGTGAGGTTTCAGTCTTTTTTAATCCAGACATTCATCAGACAGATCACCATGATTTGAAAGCAGCAAAAGAAATAGGAAAGGTGAGGGAAAGGTAAGGGCGGTACCTGCCATAAAGAACGTAGCATTCTTTCATTTTGGCAGTTGCTGCCCTTTCTTTTCAGAGCCTTTCCTATCCTATCTGCTTTCCTCACACTATTGGGATCTGTCTGATGAGGGTCTGAGTTGAAATAACCGAAATGTCAAATTATTTTGGATTGCACAATAAACTGAAGTTGCATTATCTATACTCAAGGAGTGCCCTTTATTAATATATTACATTGCGTAGCGGTATCCTACCTGTGCCCCCACCAATAACGACTGACATGTATTCTACTCTAGACATTACAAAAATAGCCAAGCATGCTCTCTATTTACAGAATGCTTTAAAAAAGTCAATGGAAAGAGACAAGAATTGACTGGGGAACAATAAAATTGCAATAAGGTGTGTAAGCATTTACTTAACAGGGCACATATGGCAGTGCGGGCTCACCCCAGCAGATTAAAATTTTCCCCAGAGAAAAGTTCTTACACAGAAAAGACATGATCCTACTAGTCTCGGTATCCACTTTAGGATGAGCTACAGTAGCTTCCAGAGCCAAACAGAAGTGTTCAACTCCAGACACAATTCACAGCGAAGAGGCTGCACCTACACACAGCTGTCTACAGCTCTAACACACGGACTGCTGAGCTTTCCTTGCTGACTCACACAGTTGCCATCCAGAGAAAGGCCCTGGTGCATCTCTCTCCGTTACAGCTCACATTTTGGCTGGTCGCTCACCAGCAGCACACTCGATTCTGCTTAACATCCAGCAGACTGACACACCTAGTGAACACAGGCGCTGGTCCTTAGTTAAAGTTAGTCAGGTGCATTTAATTAAAACCTGCAGCATAAGGATTTTAACCCTGTCCTACCGGGCTTTGCTACAGGTGTTATCCAAACTACAGCATTATGCGAAAGGCGATACCACTCACCTGAGTCATAACACTGTAAAAGGTTTCAAATGAGAATCCCAGCTGCTGCACCTCCACAGGTTACTGTTAGAATAATGTGGAAGTTTTGGATAACCTGCCCTGCTGGTATTTGTCCAGTGCAAGAAAGGGTATCAGTGTGGTCTGTTCTCTACGCGTTTCGAAGTATATCTCCTGAAGAAATAAGAACACTGATATCTTGCATTGGATTAATTTATTGGACACAATACCAGCAGCGCAGGTTACCCACAAATTTCAAATTGTTCTAGTGGAGAAAGAAACACATTCAAGGCCACCCCCTCGACCTTTATCATCATTCATGGTCAGAGAAGTGGAGCCCCATCTTTCCAACATTTATGGAATATCCTGCGCATATACTGTACTATAAATGCTTGAGATGGGAATACCACTTTATCTATCACAAATAAGACATTACTTGCCTTTTAAGATGCAGAAGCTGCTGAATGCTGATACTGGAGCTTGTCTGAACATTCCAGATCATGATTACGCCACAGAATGCAAATTCCTCTCATTTGTACCATAACATCCTACTCTGATTCAGACGCTTGTCCTACATGTCTGCTCAGAGAACATTTATTCGTTTTGCACAGACATCACTTGTCAGTTAACCTGTACTACTGCATATGAGAGGTTAACCCAGAGATTAAATTATTTCTTGCTGCCCAAGTGCTAGAACCGTTCAGAACATGTTGTCAGGATTTATTCTTTCATTTCACATTTATTGGAACATTCCAATTTGTCCCTTTTAACATTGACCTTCTGTAGCCCTCACTTGGATCAAGGTTCTCCAGAGAGAGGTAATGGAAGGAATGATGAGAAGACTATGGAAAGCAAAGCAGATTTGTCTGCTATTAACCCCATATTGACTGAAGCAATTCTGATGGAAAACGCAATGCCACTTAGTGTGCAATAAAAGTAAATGTAACACTGCCATTCTAACTGTAAAGAATAGTGATGAGCGAGTGTGCTTGTTACTCGAGCTTTTCCGAGCATGCTCGGGTGTTCTCCAAGTATCTTGGGCGTGCTCGTATATTATGTTTGAGTCCCCGCAGCGGCATGATTTGCGGCTGCTAGACAGCCTGAATAGATGCAGGGATTGCCTGTTTGTTAGGGAATCCCCCATGTATTCAGGCTGTCTAGCAGCTGCGGGGACTCAAACATAATATACGAGCACGCCCAAAACACTCGGAAAACACATGAGCATGCTCAGAAAACTCAAGTAATGAGCACACTTGCTCATCACTAGTAAAGACCCTTTTCTGGATTTTAGTGTAATATGTCTTTCCCTTACATGTGAAGAAAATACAGGGTGGGTCATTTATATGGATACACCTGGGTGGGCCATTTATAAAGTTGCATCCAAAATGGCCAACTTCAAAATGGCATCCATGGTCACCACTCATCTTGGTAAGAGAGGCCCGGCACCTGTGCACTGCAGTACTTTGCTCTGCCCTCAACAGGGCAGACAAAGTACGCCTGCGCTGGAGCTGCAGCGCGAAGACCAGAAGAGGACGCCATTGTAAGAAGATGGGAGGCCCTGGACCGGACCAACAGCGGGAACGCCACTGGGTGAGTATAATTTAACGTCTTTTTCTCATCTTTTAGGACACATCGGGGGCTTATCTACAGCATTACAGAATGCTGTAGATAAGCCCCTGATGCCGGTGTGATTACCTCACCCGCGATTTTGGGGGTGACAGGTTCCCTTAAGTCTTCCTTTTACCTTCTTTTTTGCAAGCTATGCATTTCCAGATCTTTTAACCGTTCCTCGTAGGACATAGTTGGCAGTCTCCTCACCATCCTGATAGCTCATCTATGAACTTTCTCCAGTTTTTCAATGCTTTTTTTAAAAAAATATGATGCCCATAACTGTACACAGTATTCCAGATGATGTCTGACAAAGGAGGAGTAGAGGGGAACAATTATTTCGCAATGACATTGAAACACACATGAGTCAGGCTGGCTAATCAAATGAAGAACAACAGATGTGGATACGTAGGAGGCGGTTCTCCTGGCCTGGCCCTGGTCACTGATCTGTGCCCTGCAAATCAATTTGTACCAGCTATAGTTCTAATTGGGCAACCCTTCAGGTTTTTCTTTACAATTGATTTACAACCAAGACATAGAATGAACAGTGGACGGCACTAGAGAAGCACAAATCAGTATGGACCTTTGACTCAATGAAGGATATCCGAAAAACACACAGGTGGCACGACCGCTCTGGGTATACGGTGCTCTGCACTGATAAGCAATCCACAGTATAATAAATGAAACGAGAAAGGAACACAGTGCGGCACTCACCCTGTTTGAAGCTGTGATATCGTGCTCTTTATTGGAGGACCCGTTGAAGCACATACCGTGCGAAACGGCCGTCGTCCACACTCCACCTCCGCACCCTCCTGCAGACCTGATGTCCTTACGGATGTTTTAAATATTTTCCTCCAATAAAGAGCACGATATCACAGCTTCAAACAGGGTGAGTGCCGCACTGTGTTCCTTTCTCGTTTCATTTTCTTTACAATTGACCACTTCTCCCATCATGCAGTACACATAATAGTTACCTGATAATCTATTTTTTTTTCTTAGTGGTCGATTAATAGCTTATACTTTATATTCATCCATTCCTTCTGGTAGCGGAAATCCATTCTCCATACAATGAATTCGATCTGTAACAATCTTACGTTTGTAAAAAGAGGCAGAACTTCAGGGGGAGGGAGTGCAGCAGTCTGAGCCAATGATTACAGATGGGGCGTGTCTCAGACTACTGTTAAACCCAGTGGATACTGGGGTGATCTGTGACTACACTTATCCACAATATCCTCGTGGAGCTGAGCAATTTGAGGATAATAAATGGCAGGAATTATCTCTTGTATAGAGATACAGACAAGTATCTAATTTTAAGCTCATAAATGTACAGTCACTTTAAGGAAATATTCTTAGGAAACACATACAGTAGGGTATATTGAGTAGCAAGCAAAAAAATATAGTGGATGGATGTCATTTAGAGCCAGACTTAAGATGTATTTAGCTCAGTAAATCTTTTCGACTAGTGTGGGATGTGGTGTTTACGTGACGCTCAATGACATACTCAATGGTTGTGTCTTGTACTGGAATCTTAGGCCCAGCACAAGGCATAATACAGTGCAAAGGTCTTTCCAGAGGAGCTCCTATCATATATTTTGTTTAAAAAATAATTTTTTAGCCTGACATGCCTGTTAAAGAATTATTCCTATCTTATAAAGTTATAGTAAATTATTAGGGTATTCCATCAATATAGTCAAGCAAATTGATTTAAGGGCTCGCTCAGACTGGCTTATAGCATGCGATGATTCTCTCATGCGAGAGAATCAGATACTAAATGCAAATGAAACTCTGCTGTAACTTTTCTGTGATCCCATTCTCTTGCATGCGACAATCGCAGCACAGGTGTGGAGGAGACAGAGAAAGTCATTCCTCCATCTCTTCTATTGACTGTGTCTGAGGTAATCGCACTGCTCTCGAATGACATGAGTCCGACGCTTTGCATGCACTCATACAGTTGTATATATGTTGTCAATTGCAGCATGCAAAGAGTTTACATGTTCTCCCCGTGTTTGTGTGGGATTCCTCCAGGTCCTCCGGCTTCTTCTCACACTCCAAAGACATACTGATAGGGAATGTAGATTGTAAGCCCCAATTGGGACAGTGATGATGTCTGTAAAGCGGTACAGAATATGATGGCGCTACATAAGCAACTCATAATAAAAATAATAATTTCATGGCAAAAATGCACCCTGCTTGGTATTCCGCTGGCTGATTCGTTCCCTCTCTCCTTGCCTCTAGCTCCAGTCTTCTTTACTGTTTTTAGCTTCAATCTTTGGTACCTCTAGCACTAGGCCTCAGGCGCCATCATGACATTGGTAGTGCCCAAGAGTGAAGATGAATGTAGAAGAGCAGACTGAGCAAGCCATCGAGGGCAAAGTTGGGAGCTCCGGTGCCAAGACAGATGAAGGGTTAGTTGCATACAATTTATTTTAGCTTTCTCCACTACTAGGACAACTCCTTCTTAATCTAAATGTTTGGAGCTGATAAAGCAAAAAAGCCTATAATCATATCCTGTGCCAGTGCCATTCCAGAGGTCTTGGCACTCAAGGTCCTGTGCTCTCATGTGGTTGTTGTGACACATGACGCTGGTGCCCAATCAGGGATGGCATCTCTGTCCCCGCCTTCAGACATTTTGAACATGAAGAGGAAATCAGAGATCAGCTGCAGCCTTTATAATCTTCATGTTTGAAACGTACAAAGGTTTGGACCATGACTCCATCCCTGATTGGGCAACGGGATTACATGTCACAACAACCACAAAAAGATCCCCAGGACAGCAAGTGCTGACATCACTGGAATGGTGCTGACACGGTAGATGAGGATTAGCTTTTTTATTTTATCAGCCCCAAACATTTAGATCAAGAAGTAGTGGACAAACTTTTTAACCCCTTTCTGACATCTGACGTACTATCCCGTCGAGGTGGTATGGGCCCGTATGACCACCGACGACATAGTACGTCATCACCTATCAGCCGCGCTCACGGGGAAGGAACGAGGCCGATCAGGGCCAGGTGTCAACTGACTATCGCAGCTGATATCTGGCACTATGTGCCAGGAGTGGTCACAGACCGCTCCCGGCACATTAACCCGCGGAACACTGCGATCAAACATGATCGCAGCATCCGGGGGCACAGTGAAGCATCACTCAGGGAAGGGGCTCCCTGCGTGCTTCCCTGAGACCCTCGAAGCAACGCGATGTGATCGCTTTGCTCCGAAGGTCTCCTACCTCATCCTTCCTGCAGGCCCGGATCCAAAATGGCCACGGGGCCTTCCGGGTCCTGCAGGGAGGTGGCTTGCAAGCGCCTGCTCAGAACAGGCGCCGGCAAGCCTCCTTCAGTGCCTGTGTGATCGCTGATCTGACACAGTACACTGCAAAGTGTCAGATCAGCGATCTGACACTATAATGTGATGTCCCCCCTGGGGCAATGTTACAAAGTAAAAAAAAAAAATCCTAAATAAAGAAAAAAAAATATTGTAACAATCAATACATTTCTTTGTCTAAATAAAAAAAACAATAAAAGTACACATATTTAGTATTGCCGCATCCGTAACGACCCGACCTATAAAACTGTTCCACTAGTTAACCCCTTCAGTGATTACCGTAAACAAAAAAAGAGGCAAAAAACAACGCTTTATTATCATACCGCCAAACAAAAAGTGGAATCTTGTCCCACAAAAAACGAGCTGCCACACAGCGTCATCAGTGAAAAAGTTATAGTCCTCAGAAAAAAGCGATGCAAAAATAATTATTTTTTATATAAAATAGATTTTATCGTATAAAAGCGCCAAAACATAAAAAAAAATAAATGAGGTATCTCTGTAATCGTACTGACCCGAATAATAAAACTGCTTTATCAATTTTATCAAACGCTGAACGGTATAAACGCCCCCCCCAAAAGAAATTCACGAATTGCTGGTTTTTGTTCATTCTGCCTCACAAAAATTGGAATAAAAAGTGATTAAAAAAGGTTACACTCCCGAAAATGGTACCAATAAAAACATCAACTCGTCCCGCAAAAAACAAGACCTCACATGACTTTGTGGACCAAAATATGGAAAAATTATAGCTCTCAAAATGTGGAGATGCAAAAACTATTTTTTGCAATAAAAAGCGTCTTTTAGTGTGTGACAGCTGCCAATCATAAAAATTTGCTAAAAAGCCCACTATAAAAGTTAATCAAACCCACCTTCATCACCCCCTTAGTTAGGGAAAAATAATAACATTTAAAAAATGTATTTGTTTCCATTTTCCCATTAGGGTTAGGGTTAGGGCTAGGGCTACAGTTAGGGTTAGGGCTACAGTTAGGGTTAGGGCTACAGTTAGGGTTAGGGTTGGGGCTAAACATAGGATTAGAGTTGGGGCTAAAGTTAGGGTTAGGGCTACAGTTAGGGTTGGGGCTACAGTTAGGGTTGGGGCTACAGTTAGGGTTAGAGTTGGGGCTAAAGTTAGGGTTACGGTTGGGGCTAAAGTTAGGGTTAGGGTTGGGGCTACAGTTAAAGTTAGGGTTGGGGATAAAGTTAGGGTTAGGGTTGGGGATAAAGTTAGGGTTGGGGCTAAAGTTAGGGTTAGGATTACATTTACGGTTGGGATTAGGGTTAGGGGTGTGTCAGGGTTAGGGGTGTGGTTAGGCATATGGTTGGGATTAGGGTTAAGGGTGTGTTGGAGTTAGGGGTGTGGTTAGTGTTGGGATTAGGGTTAGGGGCATGTTCTGGTTAGGGGTTTGGTTAAGGTTACGGTTAGGGTTGGTATTAGGGTTAGGGGTGTGTTTGGGTTAGGGTTTCAGTTAGAATTGGGGGTTTCCACTGTTTAGGCACATCAGGGGCTCTCCAAACGCGACATGGCGTCCGATCTCAATTCCAGCCAATTCTGCGTTGAAAAAGTAAAACAGTGCTCCTTCCCTTCCGAGCTCTCCCGTGCACCAAAACAAGGGTTTACCCCAACATATGGGGTATCAGCATACTCAGGACAAATTGCACAACAACTTTTGGGGTCCAATTTCTCTGGTTACCCTTGGGAAAATAAAAAATTTGTGGGTCTAAAAAATCATTTTTGTGGGAAAAAATATGATTTTTTTATTTTTACAGCTCTACATTATAAACTTCTGTGAAGGACTTGGTTGTCAAAGTGCTCACCAGACATCTAGATGAGTTCCTTAGGAGGTCTACTTTCCAAAATGGTGTCACTTGTGGGGGGTTTCAATGTTTAGGCACATCATTGGCTCTCCAAACGCGACATGGCATTCTATCTCAATTTCAATCAATTTTGCATTGAAAAGTCAAATTGCGCTCTTTCCCTTCTGAGCTCTGCCATGCGCCCAAACAGTGGTTTACCTTCACATATGGGGAATCAGCGTACTCAGAACAAATTGTACAACAACTTTTGGGGTCCAATTTCTCATGTTACTCTTGTAAAATCAAATTGGAGCTAAAGTAAATTTTTTATGAAAAAAGTTAAATGTTCATTTTTTTTAAACATTCCAAAAATTCCTGTGAAACACCTGAAGGGTTAATAAACTTATTGAATATGGTTTTGAGCACCTTGAGGGGTGCAGTTTTTAGAATGGTGTCACACTTGGGTATTTTCTATCATATAGACCCCTCAAAGTGACTTTAAATGTGATGTGGTCCCTAAAAAAAATGGTATTGTAAAAACGAGACATTTCTGGTCAACTTTTAACCCTTATAACTCCATAACAAAAAAAAAGTTTTGGTTCCAAAATTGGGGTAAAGTAGACATGTGGGAAATGTTACTTATTAAGTATTTTGTGTGACATATCTCTGTGATTTAAGGGCATAAAAATTCAAATTTGGAAAATTGCGAAATTTTACAAATTTTCGCCAAATTTCCATTTTTTTCACAAATAAACGCAGATAATATCAAATAAATTTTACCACTTTCATGAAGTACAATATGTCACGAGAAAACATTGTCAAAATTACTGGAATCCGTTGAAGCGTTCCAGAGTTATAACCTCATAAAGGGACAGTGGTCAGAATTGTAAAAATTGGCCCGGTCATTAACTTGCAAACCACCTTTGGTGGTAAAGGTGTTAAAGCACTTTCGTCTACTATCTTCTGAGGTCTGGAGAGATTGCAACACATATTAAACATCTCTTGCTGGCAATTCAATTTGCATCAAACAAATTCAACGCAAAACTAATGTCATGGCCGTATTCTAGCAATAGAATCTCGGCAGTCTTGCTTACGCTTTGTCAACCATCTCTCATGGTTTAGCACAGTGTCCCTTTCCAAGTTTTACCTGCTTGGTGGTGCACACCTCCATGCACTTCCACCTAGAGATATACCATCACATTTGATTATAGTCATACACCAACACTTTATGAGATGGGAATGCCACTTTAATAAAAATATGTTTTATATAATTTCTTTTAAGGTGGTTATGTTTATTGTATTTTTTAGGAGAGCTATAAGCAACATTTTGGGATCAAATGATGCTATAACAGTAACACTCCGAGACTGCGCATTTTTTTAATATCGCAATATCCTTTCTATTTTATTACTGTGTTTTAAATGTATCTGGGCAAAGCTTATAGCTGAAAATAGATTTTTCAGCTTTCTTCTGATTCCCTCACAGCTGGAGAACCTAGAAAGAATAGAACACTCATACCCCGGCCAAGCATTCATGCCCTCATCTTTGTCTGTGCCCATTTAGACTTAGCATACCCACAAAGCTCACTCACTCCGCAAACAAGAGGTGCTGTGAATGCTTAGCAGCCTCAAGGCCTGTCTTCGTTGAAGGTCACACATCGAGAGTATTTTTAATGGTGACACATAACTATCGCCCTTTTCTCACCCCTCCCTTGCACCAGACTGCAGCCAAGGCACGTATCCTAGATGGTGTCACATCTAATAGATTTTAAAGTCCCTCTGGTCAGGCAGTGAAATGAAGTCACTGCTACAGAGCAAGAGGTTACCGGCATAATTTCTTAGACTCTATTGCGTTGCCTTTGTCTGTTATTGGCAATACGACTGCATATCTCTTTGCTCATTTGCATTCATTCACCATAGAGAATGGCTTTTAACAATCCTGTTAAAAATCAGCCTCGGCTCCCTGTGCTGTAAGGGAGGGAGTGCGGAATGGATGCTATACAGTATATACAAACTAGAGATGAGCGAATTGATTCAATGGCAAATTTTAGAAATTAGCCGAAGCTGGCGAATTCAAACAATTTGCAATTTTTATTTTGCATGTTTCATGACATTGCTGACAGTATTTTACACACTGTAGAAGATTGCATCAGCCAGAGAAGGCTCACATGATCTTGCCTGCTCATGGGCAGGTTTCCGCATAATAACTTGCAACTATCACATCTCATGGTATAAAAAATCAGGAGGAGCGATTGTAGCCTGTATAAAAGCTGAGGCAGGGAATGCAGCAGCCATTTTGGGGTGAATCTAGATGGTGAGATTAATAAAAGATAGCACGAGAAAGCCATGTAACACTGTTGAAACTGTATCGATAGTGTGTGACAGCATCTACTGTATTTACCCATACCTATATATGTGGAGATCAGTTCAACATTACTAAAACTGTGTTAAAGAGAACCAGTCACTTGAAACAATGCTATTAACCTGCAGGTATGAGGTTAATCAGAAGGTAATAGCTCTCTGAATTTGCCCGGTGCCCACATTTAGACCCCCCACTGCTAGGAGGAAATTCACTTAATTCCTTTAGGCAGTATTTCGGTTTCAGTCACGGGGCGGCGCCAGCACGGACTGAGTCACCACTCTGTGTATAGAAAGCGACGGCTGTATCCGCACCCCCAGCACTGACTGATAGCAGCTCATCATTAGTGTTGGGGGGGGCACAGTTACATACTGAGCGTTGACTGAATCAGCACCGGAACCACCTCCGTGACTGAAACCGGAGCACTGCCGAGAGGGAATAAAGTTCATTTCCTCCTGGCAGTGGGGGTCTAAGTGCTAGTTCCAGGCTGGATTACAGCACTATTAACCTGCAGACTGACCCTGTATCTGCAGGTTAATAGAATTTTTTCAATTGACTAGTTCACTTTAATGTTAAAGTTCTCTAAAAAGTTTTAGATACAGATCTAAGAGACCTCAGAGTGTTACTTATGTATTTTCCAGGAAACTAGAGCACTTACAATTTGCAGCTAATTCCTTTGCCTTGAATAAAATTTTTGGGAAAAATTTGAAGTTTTCAAATTTGAGTTTGAATAGATTTTCTCATCTCTGATATAAACTATACCTGTGTGAGTGGGAATGCATATTGTTTTAAGGAAGGTAATTTTTTTTGCCAATTACTATATAATCTAAAAAATTAGCCCAAATTCGTTATTTACATTTTGTAAGTAATTTTCCTTTCTTGTCTTGTGGCATCATTTGCCATTTTTGGTGCTAAATTCATCAAAATGGCACACATGATTCATGAATTTGGCACAAAGTACAAAACAATGTATTTCTTCCTGTCTTGTATGGTTTCGCAACTTTTGGCACCAAAAGTCTCAAAAATTGCACCAAAATTTTGGCATACTCAAAAATACTGTATACCAGATTGGAATAAGTGCAAAATGTTATGCGTTTTTTGAAAGTTGCAATTCATGAATCAGCTGAAAACATCTAGAGTTGCTAGACTCCAACCAAAAAAAAATGAAAAAAACAAACAAGTGAGCACAAATAAAATAAAATAATGAACTGGGTAAAAACAAAAAAGGAATAAAATGCACAAAACTGGACAAAAAAAGAACTGCAAAGACAATGATTAATAGGGCCGAAGTCTATCCACTGACATATTTTTCACCTTCTAAAACGGTTGCAAAATCTTTGCTTATAAATTGTTTATTATAAATGTCTACATGGAAGTGTCCGAGCTTTGCATGGTGAAAAACTAAGCTCTGGTCGCTGTAAGGATATCCAACTAATTCGCTCAGATTTTTAGATCTATATTTGAATGCAACTTGTAGACAGTTTGATACACTTTAATTGTTTTTTTCAGAATGTTGGGGCCATGCCTAGATGTCTTTTCAGAGAGTACATACCCCTTGAAAATGCTAACATGATGATCATGATTGAGTAAGACAATGGAAGATGACTCAGAGTAGCCATGGTTTGTTAATAGTTCAATGAGAAGTTAGAAGCAGCTGGATGGTAACCAAGAGACAAAACAAAAAGTCTCAAAGTACATGAGATACCACCATCCTAAAACGCTTAAGAAAGAGGGCCTTCAAGAGTGTCCACCAAAGAAACAGTGCCCAAAGGCTGTGGTTGAGGAAGCAGGGAAAGAATGGACGTTGAGATAACTACCCAGCTGTAAGTGAAAAGGACTAGCTGTTAAGTTGAAGCACTGGGCAGTACCCACTGGAATTGAGAGAACGCCATTAATCATAGAGAAAGAACGGGAGATATGAGTCCAGGGAGCTTAGCGAAAAAAGATTGCTTTTGCCTTGCCAGTGACACTGTGTGAAGAATAGGAAATTTGTGATAACTTGTATTCAAGTATATCCCTCAGCAAGACAGATGTGAAGCCATAAGCTTTGTACCACCATCTTCTTTAGGAAAAAATAATTCTTTTTTTTAGGAATTAAAGCACCTTACATTGTATTGTGTGCCGTTAACACCTAGAGGCGGTTTGAGCAAGACATCTTGTTCTACGGGAGCAATATTTTTATGTTGGGATATTTCCACTCCTGCTATCACCAAAACCGAATTTTGCCCACCCAGCAAAATTTCTAGTGCCTAGAATCCAAGATAGCTGATGAGAATAACTGTAACAGACATGTCTCGGGTCCAGGCTCAGCTCCATTCATCCCTGTCCACTGAACTTTCTTGTGCTCCATGTTGGGCTTTGCAAGTGGCCCAGCGTGCTCCCAAGTGATCATCCACCTAGGTGTATATAAGGCCCTTCGAGACACACACCTGTATCTTGGTATTAAGATTCTTAGTTCTCCTGTGTCCTGTCTACCTGCGACCTCCAGTGTTTCCACTACCTGCTCCATACTTGCTTCCCAGTGTTCTGTCTACCTGTGGCCTTCAATGCTTTAAGTACCTATGTCCCAAATGCTTTTGTTGCCTGCGGCACCAACCAACGATATTTTGCGGCACTTCCAATTATATAGTAAGTATTACAGCTTTTCCTCCCACTTCTTAGTACAGCGTTCCTCACCGTTTGCAGTATTCATCACAGAGCTCCTGTACTCAAAATGACCGTTGATGAAGAAGCATGTGACGAGACCTGTCCATCTTCCTCTTTTAATTGAAAAACACCTTTTCCAATGTGCAGTGTTTTGTAATTTGAAGAGGATGATGGACAGGTCTGGTTACATGCTCATTCATCAACGGCCATTTTGAGGACAGGAGAGCTGCTAGGTCTGTGAAGAAGGTCACACTAACTAGTACAGTAGGAAAATCCTTTGAAAAAGTATTACATGAGAACCCTGTGCACTATTTTTATATGAATATTGTACACACAAGATTATCTTTGACAGGTCAGATGTCCCCTTAAAAAAACTTGAAGAACTTTTCAACAAAAACAATAAACTGAAGACAAATCCTGATAAAAAATTATTAAAATTTGTGAAACATACATTTTCTCGAAAAGGCTAGAAACCTCTCATTTTTAAGGATTTCCATTCTTTAATATTCTAGATCAAAGTGATATCCTAAAGCTAAAATTCAATGAACGCTTTCCATTTTTAACTTACAATCTTCTAACGTTTATTTAAGCTGTTCAGAGCTTTCTTAAGGCTGGTAAAGAAAGAAAAATTATTTTGAATTTTTGGTATTTTTCATTCAACTAATGTATACCTTGTGTATAAGACAAGTTTTTCAGCACATTTTTTGTGCTGAAAACATCCCCCTTGGCATATACACGAGTCATTGTCCTAGGAAGACAGTGGGGGAGGGGGAGCGGTAGAGCAGCGGGTCACAGAGGCTGGAGCCGGCGGCTGCGGCTATAACTGTACCCACTGCTAAAGAGAAATGAATATTCGCTGCACTGGCAGTGAATATTCATTTCTCTTATAGCATGCACAGTTATAGCTGCAGACGCCGGCTTCAAGCACACATCCTACTTAACTTCCCTGTGCGCCCTCGCTGCATCTCCTTCCGGTGCCAGTCTTCCGGCCGAGTAATTACGTATCCCCGCTCATTAAGGTAATTAATATTCACCCCTCTCCACTCCCTTAGGCGTGGAGCGAATATTTATTACTTTAATGAGCGGGGACATGTAATAATTTAGCCGGAAGAGCTGCCTGCGCCAGAACAAGATGCAGCGATGGCGCACAGTGAAGGTAAGTAAACATTTTTTTTATAGAAACCATGCATACAAGGATAGGGGATAAGGAGTCATGCATATAGGGATCGGGAGCCATGCATACAAGGACAGTGACAGGGAGCCATGCATGCAAGGACAGGATAGGGATAAGGAGACAATGCATACTCGGCTTATACTTGAGTCAATAAGTTTTCCCAGTTTTTCGTGGCAAAATTAGGTGCCTTGGCTTATACTCGGGTTGACTTATATTCGACTAAATATGGTACCTTTCATTTTCCAAAGTCTATTGGAGTTGACTAAAAAGAACAATAATAATAACAATTTTTATTAACTCTACAGAGATAATTTCAAGTTAATAAAGATTGGTCCTCTGTTCAGAAGAAACACTTGACAAAAAATGTCACTCTCTCCCTGGAGGACATCTCTTGGCCTGATTGTTCAGACAATCAATTAATTTGTATGGGCACCTTGTGATGCTTAATTTTCCTTATGGTGATGCCACAGAAAAACTTACCATTTATTTTCAGGTTGTACTTCAGATTACAGCATTTTCTTATGCAACTATTCTAATAAATAGGGATGGACTAAAGAGGACAATCTCTTTAAAGTTTTGAGAAATGCAAACCACAACTGCAAGCATGGGGCCAACTATGTCTGTTTAGGAGCTGCCATGGGGTTCAGCTGCTGAGAGTGTCCAACTCAGATATCTAGGACTTGCTACCTAGCGGGAAATACTGGTTACCACCGCTAGGGTCAGTGTAACGATTAGAGATGTTTATAGAGACTACGATGGGGATAGGCTTAGTACTTAGATAACAAGAAAGGTGTATGTAATATAACATTGCATAGATATCGTATTTAATTGTATTGCTGTGTCATAATTCCTCATTGTCTGCCCTGTTGCATTGAAACATCCTGCTTACAGAGGCACCAAAGACCAGGCCAGAATTGTGAAGAACAGGCAGGAAGTTGAGCAGAGAATGTGTAGGTTGAGGAGAGGTGAGTATAATTTATTTTTATTTTTTATACCCTACATTTATTCTCTTCTGGAGTCTAAAGAGACCTCAGTTAGACCTTCATAAGTCTCATTCAATTCGCATTGACTAAATTCAATGTAAGCCTAAATTCCCAGCTGAATTCAAGCCTATCTGCTAAATTGAAATTTCGGCAGAGTCACTCATTCTTACTGAAGATGTCTTAAAGCTGTACAGCTTTCTGTAACTATGAAAATGATATGTTTAAAACAATGACTGAACAGTGATGAACTTTTGATGTGAAACACTCGTGAAAGAATGTGTACTTCATTTCCAATGCCATCAATAATAATAATAATAATAATCTTTATTTTTATATAGCGCTAACATATTCCGCAGCGCTTTACAGGTTGCACACATTATCATCGCTGTCCCCGTTAGGGCTCACAATCTAAATTCCCCATCAGTATGTCTTTCGAATGTGGGAGGAAAGCGGAGAACCCGGAGGAAACCCACGCAAACACGGAGAGAACATACAAACTCTTTGCAGATGTTGTCCTTAGTGGGGTTTGAACCCAGGACTCATCATCAACAATATAAAAGGAAATTCTGGAAAAAATCAGATTGTTTAGCCTTGTCTTCTGAGCCCAAATTTTTGTGACATCGTACACGCCTGTGCAAGGCAAGATTGCCTTGTGCAGGCATGTACTACGCATGTACTACGGAGGACAGAGAATGAACTTCAATCCAATATTGCAGCCAGCATGCAGCCAGCGGGTAAGGAAAGGGTGAATCAAACACCCAAAAACCCCGCCCCTATGGCTGAAAATTGTTCCCTCCAAATTCAGGTGACAGAGTCCTTTTAAATATAGTGAATAAAGGGCTGCGAGGCACTCCTGTGGGATGGGTGCTCAAGTAGGATTCCACTTCACAAATAGGATAAACAAAGAATTTGGCACTCCAATATAGATACAAGAATTGTAGAGATTTTATTTCACAGAGGCAATCAATTGTGTTTGAAAAATTTGACGTTTCGGCCTAATTTTAGGCCTTCATCAGAACCTGATTGGAAAATATGTATGAAGACTAAATAACAAAAGAAAATGTTGTAACAGCGCTTTCTACACAGCACTGTTTTGCATATCTCCAAGGCTGTAATTACTTTTTTTCTACTATTTTGTGCTCAGACAAATTTGCAATCCGTTCTGATGAAGGCCTTAAAGTAGACAGAACATCAAATTTTGTATCCACAATTGATTGCCTCTATGAATTTATTTGTTTTTTTTTTACAATTCTTGCATCTATATTGGAGTGCCAAGTTCTTAGTTTATACGATATTAAATTTAGGCCAAAAAATCCTATAGGTCCATCTTTTATTTTGCATTTAAACATAGTTACGTAGCGCAGTTTAAAAAAAAAAAAAAAAAAAAAAAAAGAAATACAGAACTGGGTAAAAGTTTTAAGCAGGTGCTAAAAATTGCTGTAATTTAAGAATTATTTTAACCCCTTCCTGACCGGAGCTTTTTTCGCTTTTGCGTTTTCGTTTTTCGCTCCCCTTCTTTCCAGAGCCATAACTTTTTTATTTTCCATCAATATGGCCATGTGAGCGCTTATTTTGTGCGGGACAAGTTGTACTTTTGAACAACACTATTGGTGTTAGCATGTCATGTACTCGAAAACGGGAAAAAAATTCAAATGTGGTGAAATTGCAAAAAAAGTGCAATCCCACACTTGTTTTTTATTTGTTTGTTTTTTTGCTAGGTTCACTGTATGCTAAAACTGACCTGCCAAACAATAATTCTCTAGGTCATTATGAGTTCATAGACACCAAACATGTCTAGGATTTTTTTTATCTAAGTGGTGAAAACAAATTAAAAAATTTGATAAAAAAACAAAAAAAAACTGTGCAATTTTCCGATACCCGTAGCGTCTCCATTTTTCATAATCTGGGTTGGGTGAGGGCTTATTTTTTTTGCGCCGAGCTTATGTTTTTAGTGATACCACCTTTGTGCAGATACGTTCTTTTGATCACCCGTTATTGCATTTTAATTCAATGTTGCGGCCTCCAAAAAAACATAATTCTGGCGATTTTTTTTTTCTCGGTACGCCATTTATAGATCAGGTTACTCCTTTTTTTTATTGCTAGAGCGGGTGATTATGAAAGTGGTGATACCTAATATGTGTAGGTTTGATTTTTTGTATTGTTTTATTTTGAATGGGGCGAAAGGGGGGTGATTTGAACGTTTATATTTTTTAAGTTTTTTTTATATTTTTAAAAACATTTTGTTTTTTACTTTTGCCATGCTTCAATAGTCTCCATGGGAGGCTAGAAGCTGCCATAGCTCGATCGGCTCTGCTACATAGAGGCGATGCTCAGATTGCTGCTATGTAGCAGAATTGTTGCATTGCTATGAGCACTGACCACAGGGTGGCGCTCATAGCAATCTGGAATCAACAACCATAGAGGTCTCAAGGAGACCTCTGGTTGTTATGCCAATGAACTGATGACCCCAATCACGTGACGGGGTCAGTGGTGCATGTATTTTTGGCCCGATGGCAGGAAGCGCTTGTTAAATGCCACAGTCAGAGTTTGAGAGCGGCATTTAACTAATTAATAAGTGCGGGTGGATCGCGATTCCACCCGTGCCTATTGTGGGCACATGTCAGCTGTTCAAAACAGCTGACACGTCCCGGCCTTGATGCAGGCTCTCCGCCGGAGCCCACAGCAAAGCGGGGGTACTGACATCGGACGTACTATCCCGTCCAATGTCTGTAAGGGGTTAATAAATAATTGTAATATTTTTTAAAAGTAATGCTTTAATAATTTAATAATATTTAATGATATATATTAACAAAATGCAAAGTAGATAAACTAAGCAGAACTTCTTATCAAATCAATATTTAGTGACTGCATTTTGCCTTCAAAACATCATCAATTCTCCTAGGTACTTGAAGACATTTTTCGAAGGAAGTCAACAGGTAGGTTGTGGCAAACATCTTGGAGATCTAACCACAGATCTTCTGTGGATGTCACTTGTTAAAATCTTTCTATTTCTTCATTTAATCCCAGACAGACGTGAGATCAGTGCTGTGTGGAGGGCCAAAACATTGCTGCTCAGTAATAAGAATATTTTATAGTTTTCCAAAAAAGTTGCTTTCAGAAACACTTTAGAAGATATATGCAACTTGTACCACGCTGAAGTGAAAGGTGAAGAAGATTTACGACTTCAGAAGTGTGAAACAGGGATTGAGTGATAGAAGAAATTATGATCTTCTTGTTAAATGCCTGAGGTGTATGACTGAAATATGGCAGTACATTTGCAAGTGAAAAATGGACTTAGCATGTGTCGAGAAGCTTAAATGAAATCTGATCTTCCCAATGAAACAGTTCAACAAAACTGCTATAATTTTACCTTGTCATCACAAGTTTTAGCATATCGGTTGTACAATACTAAAAAAAAACTCACTCCAATTTAACCTGCTTCTCGAAGTTCATGATGTCATAAAAGATTCTCAAGAAACCCTAAGCTCTAAAGGAAGGCAACACTGACTCTTCTCAGATACATTCACACCTGTCATTGTTTGCACTCCACCTACAGTATCTAACCTAAACCATGTTCTCTACTTCCCAATGATTTCCACCACTTCCATTGTTATCAGGCTCCTTTTCTATACTTCTTTGGGACTTCCACCATTTCCATTGTTATTAGGCTTCTTCTCTATACTTCTTTGGGACTTCCACCATGTCCATTGTTCTCAGGCTTCTTCTCTTTACTTCATTGGGACTTCCACCATGTCCATTGTTCTCAGGCTTCTTCTCTTTACTTCTCTGGGACTTCCACCACTTCCATTGTTATCAGGCTTCTTCTCTATAAGTCTTTAGGACGTTCACACCACTTCCATTGTTATCAGGCTTCTTCTCTATACTTCTTTGGGACTTCCATCATTTCCATTGTTATCAGGCTTCTTCTCTATACTTATTTTGGAATTCCACCAATTCTATTGTTATCAGTCTCCTTCTATATACGTCTTTGGGACTTCCACCATTTCCATTGTTATCAGGCTTCTTCTCTATACTTTTTTGGGACATCCACCATTTCCATTGTTATCAGGCTTCTCTATACTTCGTTGGGATTTCCACCATTTCCTATTGTTATCAGACTCCTTCTCTATACTTCTTTGGGACTTTCACCATTTCCATTGCAATCAGGCTCCTTCTCTATACTTCTTTGGGACTTCCACCATTTCCATTGTTATCAGGCTTCTTCTCTATACTTCTTTGGGACTTCCACCATTTCCATTGTTATCAGGCTTCTTCTCTATACTTTTTTGGGACATCCACCATTTCCATTGTTATCAGGCTTCTCTATACTTCGTTGGGATTTCCACCATTTCCTATTGTTATCAGACTCCTTCTCTATACTTCTTTGGGACTTTCACCATTTCCATTGCAATCAGGCTCCTTCTCTATACTTCTTTGGGACTTCCACCATTTCCATTGTTATCAGGCTTCTTCTCTATACTTCTTTGGGACTTCCACCATTTCCATTGTTATCAGGCTTCTTCTCTATACTTTTTTTTGGATTTCCTCCATTTCCATTGTTATCAGGCTTTTTCTCTATACTTCACTGAACTACAGCCATGCTTAACTGTGGCCATCTCTGAGCCACCACCACCATTCTTTATTGTAGGCATGTTGTACTTTTAAATGTATGTTTCATTTTTCTTTTTCCAGACATACAATTTATTCATAAGCCATAAAAGTGACATTTTTTTTTCATCATTTCACAGAAAAAAAGTCTTAAAACTTCTGTGGCTTTCTTATTTGCTTTTGGACCAGTAGAGTTGTACCTCTTGGAGCCTGGGCATGGAGTCCTTCAAAGTTTCAAATGCTCTTCTTTACCTTTCACAGAATCCGATACCATTTAGTGATAACGTTCTGCCTTGTCCAAATTCTGTAGCCAGTGTTTCAGCTTTGAAGTCTATTTCCAGCTCTATATCTTGGAATATTTAATATCTTTGTATCTTTTTTGCGTCCTTTTCTTCTTTGTGCAAGGTAATGGTAAATTCTCTTCACTTTTTGGATCACTCTCTTGACTTAATTCATAATTATAACAAGCAACCTAAAATCTTAGTCAGCAAGCCTCCAGCCAGTCCAGGTATTTGAGCTCTTGTTTTCTCCAGCACAACTGATGCCTTATGAAAACCCTTGATTTGTAAGTGCCATTTTCTGACGAATTTGGAGAAACCACTTGTTAAATTAATAGTTTTTAGGTATTTACATTGTTCTTGTTTAACTGGTTTATTGAAAACAGCAGAAAGTTTGTAAATTTTACTAACAATCTTAATTTGCAATGCAGGTTGAAAAATCTTGATTGCAACTGCACTTATATTTCTTTCGTATTTACTCAACTAATTTTCATTTAGGACCTGCAGTCCATATTGTTGATTTTTGTTGCATTCTCTTGTTGAAATATTTTGGCTCTTGATGAAGTCCATTAATTATGTATTACTTGGTATCCAAAGTACCGGAAAGATATAAACAATGAGCAAAGCCATACAGCAAATCTCTGTATATTGTGCAGTCCTGTTCTCAGGTACTGCAGCTCAGTTCCAATTGAATAAGAGCAGAGCTGCAGTAGCTGTCTCAGCCTCATGATGTCACGCTGTGACGGTCTTCAGTAAAGAAGGGGGGCCTCAAACTGTCCCTGGAACTGAGACCCTACCTATCCCTCTTCCAGTCGCTACTCTTAAAGGAAGAGAGGCCCGAGTCTCTGACCATTCTATGCTCCTGTTAAACCCTAATCTGTCCCCTCCCCCACACCACAAGGCCTGGGACAGAATATAAAGTAAACAAGACAGAAAAGCATACACCTATAAACAGCCTGCAACAATCTACAGTAGCAACAATGATCTCCTATTCAGCACAGCGTCTCCAAGGAGCCAGGAAGCAAAGCTGTCACTGGCAAGGCAGAGAAGGTCTGTCCAGGATTTATAGGGAAAGGTAATGACCAGATCAGAAGCAGCTGAAAATGGAGCTGCAAATTTCTGACCAGCATAGATAGGGCTGCTAACCTTTTCAGCACCAAAGGAAACCAAATCCATTTAATATGGGACACAAACTCACAGGTGTGATACAGTGACCCCTGTTACAGCTAGGGGGCGCTGTATGTGCTCCCCAGGACACGCATGGAGGCATAATGGGGATAGTAAGACAGTGTCCGGCATTGTGGTGAATGGTCTGTATGTGTGTCGCAGAGGATGGAACTCTGCGTTGTCAGTTTATGCGCGTTTTGCAATGTTGCTTCCTTGGGGGGCACTCTTCCTTTATCATTCCCAATATGATTTACTGCACATTACCTATGGATCTATGTTCCATTACAACTTGAGTTGGCTTAGCCGTATTTATTTAACACTATATTTGCTTGGGCTTTTTTATGATTACCCTTACCTGGATGTTTGTTTGCACTATGCATTTATCAGCTTATATCCTGGGACCCTTATGAATCATCTGAGATAATTTCTCAGTAGCTGCTACCATTTGTATTTTTACTATATCTATTACTCTATATGTATACAGTCTTTTTATTCGGCTGCCTCGTATAGGGATTATATGTGCATGTTTACATGTCTATGGGCTAATTAAACTAAATTAATTATACCAACTGTTTTTTGGACGTGGCACTAAGGTGTCACTATACCCTTTTTGTTTTCTGTTTTCTATTTATTTATTTATTTTCATGATGATAATACTGTCTTGTTAGAATCATCAATAACATTTCTATTTTATATATTGCTCTAAGATCGATTTTTTGCTTTTTGGTTCTAAAATGGAAAATCCGCAATTCACAATACGTAGTAATCTTCTAACCCCAGATTTCCCAGGAGGACGTGACACACTTTACTCTGCCCTAAAATACGCCAGCGCAGGAGCGCCGATGCCGGGGAGCAATGAAGAAGCAGGAGGGCAGCATCACAAGAAGATGGGAGGCGCCGGACCCTGACCTGCGACACCCATCAAACCGGACCGCCCCCCGAGTGAGTATAATATACCTTATTTCTTTTCACTTGCAGGTTGGACCGGCGGCTTATCTCCAGCATTATAGCATGCCGTAGATAAGCCCTGAAAGGCAGTGGACACATCTAATAGCGGCAAAATCTGCTGATAGGTTCCCTTTAAGGATCTCTTTAACATGCATTATTATAATTATCAGTATTGATTCCCATTGGCTAATCCTATTAAATATTGAAACTAATTGGCATATTTTGGATTTTTTTGCTTTAATCTATACTTATCCAGTTAGATGTGTTCCTTCTAATTCTTTTCTCCAGTGTTGTGATCAGACGTGTAAGTAAATCTCACATATTGTATTAAATTATTCAGGATTATTTGCATCGTAATTCTATTACCTTCATTACACATACGCAATCGAAAATGATTTCTAGCAATTACTGCGTGTTACTTCCATTATTACAAGACCCAATTAATGGATCTCACGGATGCTCTTCTGTTGCTCAGGTCTGCGAGATAATGTAACGCACTTTATGCAGCCGCTACAATGTTCATGTTCGCAGAGAATGCCGCGCTAATGCAAAGCAATTAATCATCTGTTTTGGAGTATACTCTACTAAATTGTCACTGGCGGACATGGAATTCGTTGCTTTCACTCCATAACAGTAAATCTTTCATAGCTGTTATGAAAATAAATTGATGCCTAAACTTTTTGAATTAGAAGTGTTCCCCGGTCTTTAATATTTAATCCTTTCTTTTTTTAACTTAAATTATCAAGGACTTGAGATGAAGGATCTGCTTATAATGGATAGTTTAGGTTTCTTTACAATATAGGCAATTATTATATTATATAAAAGCTGTAGAAAATCATGGTCTGTTGTCCTCATCCCTCCCCCCCACAACAAGCCTTCTTCACCCCCCACAATAGTAGACTAGTTTTAGTTCACATACCAGTCTACTATTTCCAGGAACTCTCCCAATTCTCAAGTTTTGTAGCTTGCCATCAACTCTTTTTCAGTGGGTGGTTCCATTTTTTTGCCTAGAACTTGATGAAATTTTTTTTTTTTTATTTAAAATATCTTCCAGTAGTGCAAAACTGTAAAAAAAATAATTTTAATACGGTGACAGAATTATAGCTCATTACCATTAGTGCTCCTAAAATGAAAGACAAATTAAAGAGATATGTGTTCCTCAAAAAATATTATTATTAAATAAGTTTTCCAGTACTTTAAAATTGATGGCCTAGCCTTAGTATGTCATCAGTCAAAAGAAAGATCAAAGAGGGTTTAGTCCCAGATCCTTAGATACAATTCTAATATTTTATTTAGACTATTGTAAAAAAAAAATTCCATGGCATTCACAGGCAAAAAGTCAATAAAGAGGAGAGAAAAGCAATACGTTTTGATTGCAGACTGCGATGAGTGCCGTAGAATATTCTACAATTGCCTAAATAAAGAATTGGCATTTTATCTATGTAGCTGGGACATAACTCTCTTTCCTTTTTCTTGACTTGTTTCATCGGATCGGAACGGAGTTCCGTACACCTGGACTGGTCCATAATTTTGGTTTCAGTTGAGCGTTGATACATCAGTTTGTTCTCAACAAGTTGCACAATTTCTATAAGTAAAGATTTTCAACTCGAATCTTTTAGTGTTCTGAAAATGGTTAATAAAAATAAGACCCTTTTCTGATTCAATTGATTTAAGTTTTGTAAATTTAAGTTATGTAAATCCAGTGTATCTAAGTAGTTTGGACTTTTTTTTTTAATCTGATCAATATACTTTGATGCTGTTTTCTGACAACAGCAAAAAACTCTTGGTCAGTGATGAATAAACGGCACCATGTTTATTTCCATGATAGTAAAACTGTTCAGAAACAGCTCTTTGATCTTTTTAAACTTGTATCTAAGGATGCAGACATGGAAGTGGATGAGACAGAAGATCACACAAAGAGTTTTCGCCATAACTATAATTTACATAAAAAAATATAGCAATTTTTGGGGGGTATAGAAATATGTTTTCAATTTCTTGCTAAATTCAAAACCCACAAAGCTTCCCACTTTCAATTAAGTACAAAATAAAATAAAGCCTTTGCGAAAAGTAGAAGCAACTTTACAGCTGTTGACCTATAAACAAAATATATTACCTATCCACAGAATAAATTAAATTATATATATATATACTGTATATAATTGTATGTGATTATTATTATTATTGTTATTATTATTATTATTTATTTATGTAGCATCATTAATTCCATGGTGCTGTACATTAGACGGGTTACCTCAAAATTCAAATATCACTTATAGTAAAAACAAAACTAACAATGGCAGACTGGTACAGAGGGGAAGGAGACAGTAGGTCGAGGGTTGCGCTGGCTCCAATGGTGTTGAGGTGGTCGTGTGGTCATTACAGGTTGTAAGCTTCTTTGAGGAGATGGGTTTTCAGGTTTCTTTTGAAGGATCCAAATGTGGTGGATAACCGGACGTGTTTGGGCACAGAATTCTAGAGGATGAGGAATATTTGGGAGAAGTCTTGGAGGTGATTGGGTGAGGAGTGAATAAGTGTGGAGGAGAGAAGGAGGTTTTGGGAGGACATGATATTACGTGAGGGAAGATATTGAGAGATTAGTTTGGAAATATACGGAGGAGAAAGTTTATGGATGGCTTTGAGGTGTTCTGTCATGACATTAAGCACCGGTGACATGGGTACCTGGTTGCGTGTGTCAGGCAATGTCTCTTTGCATGATCCTTCCTCTTGACCACAAACTGTAAGATTTTAGACCCAGCGTTTGATTCAGGATGTAAAGGTAAACTGTAGTTTATTTAGGAATTCCGCTTGAATGTAGCATCTTTTGGATTATACAGAGGCACACACTTTGCAGTTGAAGGTGGCGGCACATGTCTTGTGAGAAGTATAACAGCTTTACAGGATACTTGTATAGGGCACTACATTTCTAACTTGCTTGTCTTCCAACCACAGATCAGTTTCGTGAAATAATTGGGCCTCAGCCTTTCAAGTTCAACCTTTCTTCGTTAAAGCTTCCAGATCTCATCTACACACCAGCCTCTGTCTTTTTTATTCCCCTCTACTATCTCAGGGTCCCCACTATCTTACAGGAACATCGTTCAGGCGTCCAACTTTGTACTGCTAAACCTGCGCTAACAAGTTAGTTCTTTGTCCAAAACTTGCCCTCTGCCTTTCCGGATCCAACTGCTATGATGCATTCCATTGCTCACTTGCTACCTAGATCTCTGTGTATCGCTTATTTTCCCAAACACATCAGTTTTGAAGCCTCCTCTGTCACCACACCGGTTACTGGCTTAACTCTCTACCTGCAACTGAGAACAAGAAACTTCACTCTTGCTCCTAAAACGCCTCCCATCTACATGGCCCGGTTAACCACTAACTCTTTCTTCACCCTGTATCGGCAACATTTAGTTACACTTCCTGAATATTTTTACATTAGAAGGCAGTAATACTGCATCGAAATTGATAGGGATACATTATTTCAGTGTGTCACATCGATAATATCATCTTCAGGAGGCATTTCTTATTCTGTCACCCGGTCAGAATTCTGCTGTCCTTCTGGAGATTGACAACTAGTGGCTGCTTTTATTCACATTGACAAATTGTGATGCATTTCCCCTCCTTTTCACTAAAAGCTATCTCACTAAAACTCATCTCAATAAAAACAGGCCCTCATACAACTTTTGTCGAGGCAAAAATATAAAAAAGAAAATAGCTTTGGGAAAAAGAAGAAAATAACAAAAGAAAAACAAGCAAAAGAAAAATTGCCCAGGAGTCAAAGGGTTTTTTTTTTACGTCCCAACCAGTGTTTTATTTTTTATTTCCTTTTTTTTATGCTTGTTTGTGGTCATAGTCCAGTTTTATAAGGGATTTCTATTTACTGTTACTGCAAGGCAAACAATCTAGAAAGGAGTAAGTCGCATGTAAGGCATGACCCGAGTATAAAGGAACATATTATGTGCAACTCTCCAAAAGGCTGCAGCTCAGCAGAGGTCACTTGCCAACTTTGGCTTTTACGTTAGTTGAATCTGATCCAATACAATAATCAAGACAAACAAGAGAATCCAAACTATTAGCTCCTGATTCTTGCTCAAAAGAAAGGGTTATTCTATGTGAGAGGCTCCGCTGCCGTAACAGAACATTTCATAGTTCCAGGAGCTCAAGGTTAGAACATAGGTCAAATTGCAAATTGCTGGAGTTTTACTGAAATTTTGTCTAGTGTTGAAAGTAGTCTATCGCTCTATCAATCTATCTGTCTATCAATACATTATCTATCTATCATCTATCTATTATCTATCTATCTGTCTTTGTAAATCCCAAAATATGAGGGCAAAATTCCAAAGTCAGGTGATGTGAAAATGTCCGCTTTTTTGGGGTCTGTGTACAAGAGGTTCTGATGATAACGAGCTCCGCACCTTTTTTTTTTTTGCATGAAAAGTTATGTTTTTATCTATCTTTTTATCTAAATCCCCTCAATAGAAGGCAACATTTCAAAGTTAGATGGTGAGAAAATTTTACCATTTTGGGGGAGATTTGTATACAAGAGATCTCGGTGATTAACCTTGGGGGCTTTCTCTATCTATTTATAGAGTGGCATGTAAAAGTCTGGACACCCCTGGTCAAATATTGCTGTTATTGTGAACAGATAAGCAAGTTAAAGATGAAACAATCTCTAAAAGACCGAATGTTAAAGATGACACATTTCCTTTGTATTTTAGCCATATACAACTCCTGGCAAAAATTATGGAATCACCGGTCTTGGAGGATGTTCATTCAGTTGCTTAATTTTGTAGAAAAAAAAGCAGATCACAATTACAGACATGGCACAAAACTAAAGTTATTTCAAATGGCAGCTTTCTGGCTTTAAGAAACACTAAAAGAAATCAAGAACAAAAAATGTGGTAGTCAGTAATGGATATTATTTTTTAACCAAGCATAGGGGAAAAATTATGGAGTCACTCAATTATGAGGGAAAAAATTATGGAATCATGAAAAACAAACAAACACAAAAACACTCCAACACATCACTAGTATTTTGTTGCACCACCTCTGGCTTTTATAACAGCTTGCAGTCTCTGAGGCCTGGACTTAATGAGCATCACACAGGACTCTTCATCAATCTGGCTCCAACTTTCTCTGGTTGCTGTTGCCAGATCAGCTTTCCAGGTTGGATTCTTGTCATGGACCATTTTCTTCAACTTCCACCAAATATTTTCAATTGGATTGAGATCCGGACTATTTGCAGCCCATGACATTGACCTTATGTGTCTTTTTTCAAGGAATGTTTTCACAGTTTTTGCTCTACGGCAGGATGCATTATCATCTTGAAAAATGATTTCATCATCCCCAAACATCCTTTCACTTGATGGGATAAGAAAAGTGTCCAAAATATCAACATAAACTTGTGCATTTATTGTAGTTGTAATGACAGCCATCTCCCCTGTGCCTTTACCTGACATGCAGCCCCATATCACCAATGACTGTGGAAATTTACAGATTCATGATTCATCACTGAATATGACTTTCATCCATAATAGAAAAAACTTTGCACTCAGTAGTGAGAAAAATTATTTTGCTTCTTTTTATTATTAATGCATCTGGACAAAATTAAAGAATAAACGTTTTCGGTCCGGCAAAGGACCTTCATCAGACAATTCTTTAGTGTAAACTATAAATACTTAAATTAAGAGAATATCAGAAAATATGAATTGTCACAAGATGCAAAATATATCGGAAACAGTTGCTATACAGTGGTGATGATCATTAGAACTGAAACAAGAATTGTTCGGAGCACTACCAATACCAGGTATAGGCACAATGTAAATCAGGGTGCTACACAATGCATGAGACTACAAATACTGAACAAAAGAAGAAAGACACTGCATAAATGCGTGCACACCTACAATATATATATATAATAAGATACAACTTTATTGTGTAGAAGCAAAGGACATACAAAATATAAAACCAATTAAAACCTGATCCATAAGGATCAAACACGAGCACACCATTCCCCCCATGCGGTGTTAAACCAGCGAAAGGCAAAAAATGGATACTGGTACAGTAATAATATATATCAGTATTGGAAAGTTAAATACAATATAAGGTATACATTTAAACCTAAAAAAAGTAACTGGCATTAACCATATGTATATATACTCCCACAAAAAGTGACAACACACAGGGCGTCCCCAGAGTTGTCAAAGACCAACAGCACCAAACCCAGTGCTATATAGTAATAACTGGATATAAGCCAGAATCAAAGCCCAATATACAGCAGCACTGGGATTGCTAGCAAAGATGAAATAGAAGCAGGTATCAGGCCAAAAGCTGGGTATGCCCGCTGTGAAAACACAGCCTGGTGGCAACCTGTTGCTAATGAGGCCAAGCTATATATAAAGTATGCTCACAAGGAGTAGAGATCCAAAAAAATGGATCAGCGCGGTCACCGGAAGAAAAAGCCCCATGCTGGCTGGTCAGTGGGAGATGGAGGAGACGGTGTGGGAGAATCCCACGCGTATCGCTGCAGCTAGGCAGCTTCGTCAGGGAGGATAGCTCTCCAAAGCACGAGTACCGCTCTAAATAGCTGCGATAATTACCCAATGCAAGAGCGGTGTGTCGTAATCCAGCAGTCCGGACGAAAGTGCCCATCAGGGCAGGAGGCGCAGGCGCAGAGATCGGGTGAGTAGGAAGGGCAAAGAGCATGTGTGGGAAAGTGAAAGTGAAAGCAGGCGCGTTGTAGGGCCGCACAAGAAGCAAGGGGAGGAGCAAATGATGCAGAGCTCCTACTACAAGCACGCAAACAAGGCGTGCACCAAGGGGAAAAGGGCAACAATGGCTGAAACATATATACATAAGAGAGTATGAGAAAAATGAGGACTTGAATGAATGGTAGAGCCAACAGAAGATGGAATGCAGGCAAAACCAAAGATACACCAGTCGGCAGATAAACTGCACGGCAACCTAGAAGGAAAAACGATTAGGCATATATGTAAGCCCCAATAATACGGAGATTCCAATAACATGTAAACCTAAAAACAAGTACCCTCATAAACCTACACAGTGCAATGTAACTACATAAAGAAAATGCACACAGAAAAATAATAAAAAAGGATAATCATAATAATACTCCATAATGAAAAATAGAAATTAGAAAAAATAAATGGAAAAAATAACTAAACAAAATCAAAGTAGTAAACAAAATAAATATATGTAAGAAACAGGAAATCAAACATGATACATAAAGAAAAATTCCACAGATAATGCACAAGTCCAAAGCCATATAAATAGTCCAATTGTTGGAGCATGTCACTGCCCTGATTAATGACCCAATCCAAAGAGTACTCCATAAATGTCTTTGGGTGTAACCATATAAATAGGTCACCACAGTCATCCAAAATGAAAGAGGAGTCCAAGATACTGTCCGAAACCTCCTATAGAATGTCCAAGACTCAGCAAAGCAGGCATATCGAGATGAGAGCCGAGGAAGCATAAAGCTGATGAAGGGATGTTATCCTAAAAAGCCAGTATATAGAAGTTCTTCATTTAAACCAAAGGGCGCAATAGACCTCAGGCGAAAGATCCAACGGGCCTCATGTTGCAGCAACCATTTATGCCGATTTCCACCTCTTTCGTTGTAAAAAATCCTCTGCAGACCAAAAAAACGCGTGTTAGTTGACTTGCCTCCATGAACTTTGAGGTAATGGGCAGCGATAGGGGTTAAGACCTTACCCTTCTTCAAATCGGAATGAGCCAAATGGATCGTTGATAGATGTTTTTGTGCACGTTTTCTCAATTCCTGCGAAGTCTGCCCAATGTAGACCTTATGACATGGACAGATAACAGCATAAATAACAAAGCTTGTCTTACAGTTAATGTAATGATGCAGTATATGGTCTGAATTGTCTAGGGGATTACGAAAGAGATCTCTTGTGGACGGCATATAAGCACAAATCGTACAATCCCCACAAGGAAAGGAGCCCTTGAGACGGATGCCTCGGTTCAAGCTGGTGACAGTCCGAGTAAAATGACTTTTGGTGAGTATATCACGCAAATTGGGCGCTCTCTTTGCAGTCATCAAAGGTCTAGCACTAACACAGGTGGAAGTTTGGGAATCAGAAGTCAAAATGTCCCAGTTTTTAGTCAAAATATGTCTCACCTGGTTCCAATTGGTGCTGTATTCTGTAATGAATCTGACTGTAGAGTCTTGTACACGAGGACATGATGATAATAAAGAGACTTGGTTTGATGCTTGTGCTCGCTGAAAGGCTTTGGAGATCACTCTCCGAGGATATCCCCGTTGTTGGAACCTTGTAGTGAGGTCTCTCGACTGTTGTCTAAAGCTTTCATCCATGGTGCAATTACGGTGGACACGGAGAAACTGTCCTGTGGGAACTCCCATCCTAGTGTGCTGAGGGTGAAAGCTTTGAAATTGAAGCAAACTGTTGATTGCTGTCGGTTTCCGAAACAAATCCGTTATCAGTCTGTTGCCCTCCGTCATGACACGAAGATCCAAGAACACTGCTGAGTCCGGGGAACAAGAGTGAGTGAGGAAGATGTTTAATGGATTATCATTGAGTTCCCTAAGAAATTGTAAGCAAGCAGCTTCAGGGCCAGCCCATATAAAAAAGACATCGTCTATAAAGCGATGCCAATGCTTGACATGGTCACGAAATCCCTGGGAACGAAAGACAACCGTTTCCTCCCACCAACCAAGAAAAATATTTGGTTAGCTGGCGCACAACGTGCGCCCATGGCCACACCAGATATTTGTTTATAGAACGTCCTTTCAAATAGAAAATAATTATGGTGCAGGACGAAACTCAAAAGATCTAAAATGAAAGAATCATGGAGGCGGTTTGTCCCACCAAGACGATCCAGAAAAAAAGACAGTGCTTTGATACCCTGGGCATGACCTATATTGGAGTAAAGCGACTCAACATCGCATGTTATAAGTAACTCCTGACCTGTAAGAGTAATGTCACGACAGATACGGATAAAATCAGACGTATCCTTAATGAAGGCTGGCAAAGACGATGCTATTGGCTGTATAAAAAAATCAATATAGGTACACACCCGTTCACAAATACTACCTATGCTGGACACGATAGGCCTGCCAGGTGGTTTGCAGGCATCCTTATGTACCTTTGGTAAAAGGTAAAAAGTGGGAATGACGGGGTTTTCTACCACCATAAATTTCTTCTCATTTAGGGAAATCGTACCCATGACAGCAGCCTGATTGATTAAATTATGAAGCTTTTTAGAAAATACTTCTGTGGGATTCAAAGGTAATTTGACGTAAAAATTGGAGTTATTGAGTTGCCTATGTGCCTCTTCGAGATAAAGGTGGGTGGGCCAAAGCACCACATTCCCACCTTTATCAGCTTCCCTAATGATAAACAAGTTGTTGTTCTTTAGAGAGCCCAAGGCCCTCCTCTCCTGTGGTGAAAGATTGTGAGTAGGGTTGAGTGACCTTTACTTTTATAGGATCGGGTCGGGTTTCACGAAACCCGACTTTTGAAAAAGTCGGGTCGAGTGAAATCGGCCGATCCTATAAAAAAGTTGGGGTCGGGGTCGGACGAAACCCGAAACTCAATGCAGTGCATTGGGTTTCCATGGTTCCCAGGGTCTGAAGGAGCGGAAACTCTCCTTCAGGCCCTGCGATCCATATTTTAGTGTAAAATAAAGAATTAAAATAAAAAATATCGCAATACTTACCCTCTGACGCGCCCTGGTACTAACCGGGAACCTTCCTTCCTTAGAATCAGCCTTCCAGGACCCTGCGGTGACGTCGCGGTGACGTCGCGGCTTGTGATTGGCCGCGCGGCCGCCCATGTGACCGCTCGCGCGGCCAATCACAAGCCGCGACGTCACCCGCGACGTCCCCGAAGGTCCCGGAAGGGCTGATTCTTAGGAAGGAAGGCTGCCGGAAAGAAGCAGGGCGCGTCCGAGGGTGAGTATATACCTAATAGGAATATACTCACCCTCGGACGCGCCCTGCTTCTTACAGGCAGCCTTCCTTCCTAAGAATCAGCCCTTCCGGGACCTTCGGTGACGTCGCGGGTGACGTCGCGGCTTGTGATTGGCCGCGCGAGCGGTCACATGGGCGGCCGCGCGGCCAATCACAAGCCGCGACGTCACCGCGACGTTATCGCAGGGTCCTGGAAGGCTGATTCTAAGGAAGGAAGGTTCCCGGTTAGTACCAGGGCGCGTCAGAGGGTAAGTATTGCGATATTTTTTATTTTAATTCTTTATTTTACACTTAAATCTGAATTCCGATACCAATTCCCGATATCTTAAACATATCGGGAATCGGTATCGGAATTCCGATTCTAGATTCAAAAGATTGCCGACTTCATGGCCGACCCCACACTGGGGTCGGGTCGGGTTTCATGAAACCCGACCTTGCCAAAAGTCAGCGACTTTTGAAAAATTTCGACCCGTTTCGCTCAACCCTAATTGTGAGTATTGCCAGTAGGCAAAGGCAGCTGAAGAATGTCCCTTTTAGTAGATTCAAAGAAAAATTTAACTGCTGGAACTAAAGAAAAAGACGGAGCAGTAGAGGACTTATTCCTAAGATGAAAATGTTTCCTACCTGATGGTACAGTGTTCTCTTCCAGCAGATCTAGGAGATCCTGAAGCACTTGTTGATCATCCACGGATGAGGCATGAACGGCTTCCGGACGTTGATGGATAACCTGTAACACCAATTTTCTACAAAATAAGTAGAGATCTTTAATAAGGTCAAATTTGTCTGTGGTCTGAGTAGGAGAAAAAGACAACCCTCTTTTCAATACCGAGTCTTCAGCTGGAGAAAGGACATATTCCGATAGATTAATCACTTGTAATGCAGACTGCTGTACCTGTGTAGGTCCCAAGGGAGGAGAAGATCGTAGGGAAGTCATTAACGGTGTTTGCTCCTGTAGTTGCGTCGAAACGGTAATGTAGGACCCCTCCGGTTGGTTTGACGTTTTCTGAGACTTCTGACGTTTGTGTCCACGTCTAGTCTTACGTCGAGATCGCTGCCGCCCGAAGATAAAAAATCACTGGAACTGGTAGCGTCTGGTAAAGTCTCTAAAGGGCAGAGACGTGGCGATTTGCTGAAAAAGGAGTTGCACGTGAATTGCCCGAGTGTCTCCATCGGAAAGCCCTTTGGTTGTCAAAATCCGAGCAATCCCTTTGAAATTTTTTTTGTTTGCGATCTATAACCTCTTTTTCAAATTTATCAAGCGTCTCCTTTAATTTGGTTTTAAATGGTAACACTAATGATGTCTCATCAAACGCAGACAATTTCCCCTCCATCTCCTTGATATTTTGCTTGGTAGAACTAAGAAGTTGCCTATCATGCTCCAGTAACATGTTTATGATAATATTTGAGCAATGCAATAATCCCTTTTCCCACGTATGTTGGAATGAAGAAGATGGTTCCCATGCGGGAAAAATTTGGACCCGCAGCCCCCGTGGTGCAATGCCCACCCTTAGGTATTCCTCCAATGTTCTAATATTCCACCAAAGTCTCACGGCAGATTTATTGGCCGCAGTGATATCTAAAGAGAGCTTGGTGAAATCTGAGTCATTAGTAGTGTTGAGCATTCCGATACCGCAAGTATCGGGTATCGGCCGATATTTGCGGTATCGGAATTCCGATACCGAATTCTGATACTTCCTGCGTATCGGATACCGGAATGGGAAGTTCCCAGAATTCAAACTGAACGCAGCAGCCAATGAGGAATGATTGGAAGTGTGGGCACATCCTGTTTAGCATGGTGGGCATGTAACTACTGGCAAGGCTGTGATTGGCTGCTGAAATGATGTCACTCTGCACTATAAAAAACGCTGCCGCCATTTTGCGCTCACTCTGCTGTGATTTCAGTTAGGGACAGGACGCTGTGTTCTAACTGAGTGCCAGTTGAGATAGCTAATTGCTTTATTTTCCTTTCCCAAGGCTAATTTAGCAAAACACTGTGTGTTCTTCACTGTTCACCTTGCTCTTGCCTTGCAGCACTGTTTTAACAGCGTTCTGCAAGGTCTCTGTGTGTGTGTGTGTGCAGCTCACTCTGTAATCTGTGTGCAGCCATATACCCGGTTGTATTCAGCTCAGAGGGGGTTCACACTGCCTCACACAGTTGTCCTTTTTTGCTCATAGTGCAGCCTGCTGCACATTTTTTCTCAAATTTCCTATTAGTGTTTTTCCACCCGTCTCCAGCTAAATTGTGGAAATACACTACATAGGATAACCTAGAGGGGGGTTTTTGGGCCTTGCAGCGCCGTTTACGGCTGTCTGCACGGTCTCCGTGTGAGCCCAGCTCGCCCTGTAGTCTGTGTGCAGCCATAGCCGGTTGGATTCAGCTCAGGGTTCGTTACTGCCTCATACCTTGAAAAAAATTTTCCTTTTTTTCAAATAGTGCAGCCTGTTTAAAATTTAAAAAAAAAAATTCCTATTAGTGTTTTTCCACCCGTCTCCAGCTAAATTGTGGAAAAACACTACATAGGATAACCTAGAGGGGTTTTTTTGGGCCTTGCAGTGCCGTTTACGGCTGTCTGCACGGTCTCTGTGTGAGCGCAGCTCGCCCTGTAGTCTGTGTGCAGCCATAGCCGGTTGGATTCAGCTCAGGGTGCGTTACTGCCTCATACCTTGAAAAAAAATTTCCTTTTTTTCAAATAGTGCAGCCTGTTTAAAATTAAAAAAAAAATTTCCTATTAGTGTCTTTCCACCCGTCTCCAGCTAAATAGTGGAAAAACACTACATAGGATAACCTAGAGGAGGGTTTTTGGGCCTTGCAGCGCCGTTTACGGCTGTCTGCACGGTCCCCGTGTGAGTTAAACTTGCTCTGTAGTCCGATCTGCAGAAAAAAAAAAAGGAAAGTTCACCAAACACAACTTAACACTTGTGTAGGCCACATTTGAAAAATAATAAAGTTTAGTCCACACTTTACAACATTAGTGTTTCTTACACCTGTTAGGAGGAGCATTTCAGGAATAAGCACACTAAGGCCTTAGTACTTTTCTGCTTATCTTTATCTGTCAACCAAGATGAAGAGGGCAGGGAGTAAGGCACGTGGGCGTGGGCGCGGAGCAGGGAGAGGAGCAGGGAGAGGACGTGGTGATTCTGTGCCTGCTGCGGGCGCCGGTGACTCGTCGTCACTCAGTTTCAGCAGGGAACAGTCCTTCATGCGCAGCTTTATCGGAGAGCGCCGTGCACAGCTGCTGCGTGAAGACCAAATTGAAGCCGTTGTCGGGTGGATGGCAGCTAACGCCTCGGCATCGACTTCAGTTAGTGCCACATCCTCTCAGGCACAGAGCACTGGAGAGCAGCCTTCTGTCTCTTCACCACCTGCCAAATTGGCCAGGCAGTCAGAGAGCCCAGGACAGGAGCCATCTCTACTTCTGTTCTCTGAATCTCTTGGCTTGGAAACAGGGGGCCAGCCAAGCAGCATTGGAGAAATGGAAGAAGAGGCAGTGTGCAGTGATGCCCAACAGCTTTGTCTCTCTGACTCTGAAGAGGCGGGTGGGCCAGTGCCTCCGGTGACCACAGCGCAGTACGCATCTGATGATGAAACTCAGGTGCCGCTTTCTGGTGCGTACTGTGCTGCCGAGACTACCCAGGAGGAGCAGTTGGTGGCAGAGGGTAGTGGAGATGATGAGGTCGTTGACCCATCGTGGCGTGAGGAACAGGAAGGTGGTGGGAGCAGCTCTGAGGAAGAGATTCCCCTTACGGGCCAAAGAGGGAGAGGGAGGGGGAAGACTGCGGAGCCTGTAGCCTCCACTTTGGCACCCGTTAGGAGCCTGTCTCTTTCCGAAGCCAAAAAGGGCGCTCCCAAGACTTGCAGTGCCTGGTCCTTTTTTGACACAGTTGCAGATGACATTTGTTTTGTCAAATGCAAGCTGTGTCATCAGAAAGTAAAAAGAGGGAAAAATGTCAGCAACCTCAATACCACAAATATGTGGAAACATGTGCGGACCAGGCACGCGGTGGAGTTACAGAAACACACTGAAGATGTAGGCCAACCAACAGCGGCAGCTACCACCTCTTCAGCTCGTGTTGCCTCTTCCTCCAGCTCACGCACAGCTGGTTTGGCTTCCTCCCAGGATCGCCATGGAGGAACCTCTGGCACTGTTGTCCAGAGACCTTGTGTAATTCCACCCACAGCACCACCTTCCCAGTCATCCTCACACTCCCAGTCTACTCTACAGCCATCGGTAGTACAGGCATGGGAGAAAAGGCGGGCATTCTCGGCCAACCACCCCCGAGCACAGGCTCTGAATGCAGGCATTGCCAAACTGTTGTCTCTGGAAATGCTCTCATTCAGGCTGGTGGAGACTGACAGCTTCCGTGACTTGATGGCATTGGCAGTCCCACAGTACAAGGTGCCCAGCCGCTTTTACTTCAGCAGGCAAGCTGTCCCTGCCCTGCACAGGCATGTTGAGGGAAACATAAAACATGCGCTACTGAACGCCGTCAGTAGCAAGGTCCACCTCACCACCGATGCGTGGACCAGTCAGCATGGACAGGGGCGATACGTTTCCCTCACTGCCCATTGGGTTAATGTTGTTGAGCCAGGTACAGATCGTGCGAGTGGCGCAGGACGTGTCCTGCCCACTCCAAGGATTGCAGGAATCCAGTCTGTACGCATTGACTCCTCCTCTTACACAAGTTCCTCAGAATCATCTCTGCAGGAGCCGTCACAGTCCACCTCCACATGGACCCGTGAACGTTTACCTATGACCGACATGAGCACAGCCGTGGCCAAACGTCAGCAGGCCGTCTTGAAACTAGTTTCATTGGGGAATCGAAGCCACACAGCGCAGGAGCTCTGGAATGCCATCAAGCAGGAGAGCGATGTGTGGTTACTGCCAGCGAATCTCCAGCCAGGCATGGTAGTGTGTGACAATGGCCGAAATCTGGTGGCAGCTTTGGCCCTTGGCAACCTCACTCACATCCCATGTCTGGCACATGTGCTCAATTTGGTTGTGCAGAGTTTTCTGAGGGACTATCCGGATCTTGATGCCCTGCTGCACAAGGTCCGCCTAGAGTGTGCTCACTTGCGGCGTTCCAGCTTGGCAAGATCCCGCATTGCTGCTCTGCAGCGCCGATTCCGCCTTCCGGAACACCGCATCATATGTGACCTACCTACCCGGTGGAATTCCACGTTACATATGTTGGAGCGGTTGTGTGAGCAGCAGCAAGCAGTTATGGAGTACCAGCTGCATCAGGCGCAAAGAAGTCGCAGTCAGCGCCGATCAGACTTCACAACCACAGAGTGGGCCACTATGAAGGACGTCTGCCAGGTTTTGCGTCCTTTTGATTATTCCACACGGATGGCAAGTGCAGATGATGCACTAGTCAGCATGACTGTCCCCCTTATCTGCCTGCTTCAGCAAACTTTGCAAGGGTTAAGGGATGATGTTGTGGAAGAGGTGGAGGATGAGGAGTCACCTTTTCCATCAGCTTCTGGAGAGTCAGCGCCACGTGGTTCCTCACAAAGGGGTACGCAGGGGCCACTTTGTGAGGAGGATGAGGAGGAGTCAATGGAGGAGGAAGAGCTCCGTCAAGAGGAGGGAGCGACACAATTGTCCAGTGGTCAGTGTGTACAGCGAGGGTGGGGTGATGACGAGCGGGCAGAGATCATGTCTCAAGCAGGGGACAGCGTTTCTGGGCCAGTTGGCAGTCTGCAGCACATGGTGGATTTCATGCTGCAGTGCCTGAGAAACGACCGCCGCATCGACCACATTCTCAACATGCCTGATTATTGGGTGTTCACCCTCCTCGATCCTCGCTACCGGGACAACGTCCAAAACCTCATCCCAGCGTTGACCCGGGAGCGTAAATTGCGGGAGTACCACGACACACTGGTGAATTCCATCATCTTCTCCAGTCCAACTGAGAGGAGTGCTGGTAGTGCTTTGCAAAGCTGCTCAGTGCGTCGAGGCAGTGGGGGAGGCTCTGCCCAAAGAGGGAGCAGAAGCAGTGCCTCTGCCCAAAGCAAGCCCAGTATGGCACAACTCTGGCACACTTTTGTGTGCCCGCCCCAAATGTCTACACCATCACCGGCGGCTCTAGTCAGCAGGAGGCAACGGTTCCGTCAGATGGTGACAGACTACATGGCTTGCCCTCTTACTGTACTCCCAGACGGCTCTTCCCCGTTCAAGTTTTGGGTCTCTAAGCTGGATACATGGCCAGAGCTAAGCCAGTATGCATTGGAGGTGCTGGCTTGCTCTGCGGCTAGTGTCTTATCGGAACGTGTCTTTAGTGCCGCAGGTGGTGTACTAACAGACCGTCGCATGCGACTATCCTCCGATAACGTTGACCGGCTTACTTTCCTGAAAATGAACCAGGCCTGGATCTCGCAGGAATTTGCCACTCCTCTGCCTGATTAAGTAATTGGGTGTCATCCAGGTCTCCTGCTGTGTTCATCTTTCTACCACCTGAACTACTATTCCTGGGCTCCAACACCGCCAGTTGCTGCTCAGAAGTGCAGGCTGCACAGTAAAAACATACGACCCAGTGTTATTGGGTTTCAGTAACGTCAGCTGATTCCCAGCTGTGTAGCCGGCAATGTGTCCTGCGACCGCCATGCTGGCACAACAACCTAAATGTAAGGGAACCTGACCCCCCCCCGTCGTTTGTTACTGAAAGAGCCATCTTGTGCAGCAGTAATGCTGCACAAGGAAAAGGTAGCTCTTTTAGTTTAGCTCCTTGCACACGCAGAACTTAACACTTATAAAATGTGTTCACTGATACCGTTATACCGTCCCGGAGCTGGGACTTTCCTTCGTAATGTGACGCAGCACAGCCGTCATTCCTACCCCCTTGGTGCCATGTGCTGCCTCCTCAGCGTTGTTTTAAGCTGTCACGGAGCCTGCGCTGTTCTGTTATCCCTTGGCCATGCCCTATTTGCGCTGCCTGTCTTCTGACATAATTTGGTGTCAGGCTGGCTGCGCCTGTGCGGCCGCGCTGCCCGAGATCCCGCCTCGCAGTGTCTTCTGATTGAATCACACTGCGGGCCTGGGATCCATGGGCATGCGCAGTGCATATCTTCCCCTCGGGCTCTCGCTCATCTCCCTCCGCCTTCTTTAGACTGTGCGCCGTCAGCTGATCCCTAATAGCATGCCACGGCCATGACACCGCACAGTCTGAAGAAGAGGGAAGGAGGGGAGTGAGAGTCGAGGATATGCACTGTGCATGCCCATGGATCCAAGGCCCGCAGTGGGATTACGTTAGACGACACTGCGAGGTGGGATCTGGAGCAGCGTGGACGCACAGGCACTGACAGCCTGACACCAAATTATGCCAGAAGACAGGCAGCGCTAATTGGGCATGGCCAAGGGATAACAGAACAGCGCAGGCTCCGTGACAGCTTAAAACAACGCTGAGGAGGCAGCGCACGGCACCAAGGGGATAGGAATGACAGCTGTGCTGTGTCCCATTACGAAGGAAATTCGCACCTCCGGGACGGTTTAACTGTATAGGGGACACATTTTTAGTGTTTACTTCTGTGTTTGCAAGGAGCATAATTAAAAGAGCAACATTTTCCTTTGCATCCTTAGTGCTGCACAAGATGGCTCTTTCAGCTACAAACGTCTTGGAGGGGGGGTTAAAGGTTCCCTTTCAACTTGCTCCAATCAGGCTTCGGCCTACACTCTGTTCCTCTGCTCCTCCTGCTGTCCCTGGGCTCTAACACCGCCAGTTGGTGCCTGGAAGTGCTGTCTGCACAGTCAACAGTCGCTCCTCTGTTATTGGGGTTCAGTAACGTCAGCTGATCCCCAGCTGTGTGTGCGGCAATACCTCCAATCTGCTCCTCCTGCTGTCCCTGGGCTCTAACACCGCCAGTTGGTGCCTGGAAGTGCTGTCTGCACAGTCAACAGTCGCTCCTCTGTTATTGGGGTTCAGTAACGTCAGCTGATCCCCAGCTGTGTGTGCGGCAATACCTCCAATCTGCTCCTCCTGCTGTCCCTGGGCTCTAACACCGCCAGTTGGTGCCTGGAAGTGCTGTCTGCACAGTCAACAGTCGCTCCTCTGTTATTGGGGTTCAGTAACGTCAGCTGATCCCCAGCTGTGTATCCGGCAACGTGTCATGCGACCGCCACGCTGGCACAACTAAAATGTGAGGGGACCTGTCCCCCCCCCCTAGGCGTTTGTTACTGAAAGAGCCACCTTGTGCAGCACTAATACTGCACAAGGAAAAGGTCGCTCTTGAAATTATGCTCCTTGCAAACGCTGAACTACACACTCATGTAATGTGTCCCCTCACACCGTCCAACCGTCCCTGAGGTGGGACTTTCCTTTGTAATGTGACGCAGCACAGCCGTCATTGCTACCCCCTTGGCACCGTGCGCTGCCTCCTTAGCGTTGTTTGATTCCGTCATGGACCCTGCGCTGTTATGTTATCCCTTGGCCATGCACAGTTTGCGCTGCCCGTTCTCTGACATCATTTGTTGTCGTCCTGGCTGCGCCTGTGCGTCCACGCTGCCCGAAATCCTACCTCGCAGTGTCGTCTAATGTGATCCCACAGTGGGCCTGGTATCCATGGCCATGCGCAGTGCATATACTAGCCTCTCACTCCCCTTCTTCACGCTTCTTCAGACTAGGCGGCGTCAGCTGATCCCTAATAGCATGCCACGTCCGTGACGCCGAACAGTCTGAAGAAGCAGGAAGGAGGTGAGTGAGAGGCGATGATATGCACTGCGCATGCCCATGGATCCCTGGCCCGCAGTGGGATTACATTAGATGACACTGCGAGGTTGGATCTCGGGCAGCTTGGACGCACAGGCACTGCCAGCCTGACACCTAAATGATGTCAGAAGACGGGCACCGCTAACTGTGCATGGCCAAGGGATAACATTACAGCGCGGGCTCCGTGACAGAACCAAACAACGTTGAGGAGGTGGCGCACGGCACCAAGGGGGTTGGAATGACGGCTGTGCTGTGTCACATTACAAAGGAAAGTCCCACTTCCAAGACGGTTTGACGGTGTGAGGGGACACATTATATGAGTGTGTACTTCAGCGTTTGCAAGGAGCATAATTTTCGGAGCCACCATTTTCCATGTGCAGTATTACTGCTGTACAAGATGGCTCTTTCAGCAACAAATGCCTGGGGGGGGGGGGTTAAAGGTTCCCTTTCAACTTGCTCCACTGCAGGCTTCGGCCTACACTCTGCTCCTCTTTGATTCCCTGGGTTTCAACACTGTCAGTTGCCACCTGGAAGTGTTGTCTACACAGAAAAAACACTAGCTGATGTGTCAGTGGGGTTCAGCACCGCCAGCTGTTCCCCTGCTGTGTAGTCGGCAACATGTCCAGCACAAGCCACGCTGGCACAACAGAACAAATGCTGCCACCAGTGCAGGCTTCGGCCTACACTCTGCTCCTCTCCTCCTGCTGCTGCGCCTGGGCTCAAACACCGCTAGTTTTGGCCCGGAAGTGCTAGCTGCACAGAAAAAAACACCAGCCAATGTGTTAGTGGGGTTCAGCAACGCCAGCTGTTCCCCTGCTGTGTAGCTGGCAACGTGACCTGCAAACACCACGCAGGCACATGAACTGAAATTAAAGGGACCCTGCCACCCACCCCAAGGTGTTTCTATGTATAACAGCTACCTTGTACAGCAGTAATGCTGCATTTGTACAAGGTGGCTGACTTTTTCTCCTTGCCAACGTGGAACTCAACACGTACAAAATGTGTCTCATTGAGACCATTCCACTGTCCCTGAAGTGTGACTTTCCTTTCTAATGACACGCACCACCCCCCTTTGGAGCGCTGCCTGTCTTCTGACATCATTGGTTGGCTGCCTGTGCCTGGGCGTCCGCCCTGCCCAACACAACCCCCCTCGTTGTCTCATATATTTTGGCTGCGAGGGTGTGATTGATGGGCATGTGCAGTGCATATGTTCGCCTGTCTTAACTCATCTCCTTCCGCCTTCTTCAGACTGTGTGGCCTCATGGCCGTGGTAGGCGATAAGGGATCAGCTGAGGCCGCCCAGTCTGAAGCAGGTGTAAGGACATGTGTGAGCGGCAAACATATTTACTGCACAAGGCCACGAATCCCAGCCACGCAGTGTGATTTGTTGAAAACACACTGCGGGTCTGGGATTCATGGCCATTGCTAACCGCACCGGCCAACATGAAATGAGGTGAGAAGACAGGCAGCGCTCACAGCGCATGGCCAAGGGATCACAATAGCGCAGACTCCTGTACAGCAAATAACAACGCTCAGGAGGCTGCGCCCAGCACCAAGGCGTTATTCATGTGCACCTGTGCTGCGTCTCCTTAAAAAGACAAGTCACGCCTCCAATACAGAACTGAACTACTGTTCAATGGGCTAAATTGTGTACGTCTTTCATTCTGCGTGTGCAATGAGCAAAACTTAAAGAGCAACCTTTAACTTGTGGAGCTTTACTGCTGCACAAGGTGTGGCTCTTCAACATTGTAACACCTGAGGTTGGGTTAAAGGTTACCTTTGAAATTGGTTCAAGTAGGCTTCCGCCTACACTCTGCTCCTCCTGCAGACCCTGGGCTCTAACTACGCCAGTTGGGGCCCGGAAGTGCTGGCTGCACAGAGAAAAACACCCACCATTGTGTCAGTGGGGTTCAGCACCGCCAGCTGTTCCCCTGCTGTGTAGCCAGCATCGTGTCCAGCACAAGCCACGCTGGCACAACAGACCAAAAGCTGCCACCAGTGCAGGCTTCGGCCTACACTTTGCTCCTCTCCTCCTCCTGCTGACCCTGGGCTCTAACACCGCCAGTTTTTGCCCGGACATGCTAGCTGCACAGAGAAAAACACCAGTCAATGTGTCAGTGGGGTTCAGCACCGCCAGCTGTTCCCCTGCTGTGTAGCTGGCAACGTGTCCTGCAAACGCCATGCAGGCACCTGAACTGAAATTAAAGGGAACCAGCCCCCACCCCCCCAGGTGATTCTATGTATAACAGCCACCTTGTACAGCAGTACTGCTGCATTTGTACAAGGTGTCTGACTTTTTCTCCTTGCCCACGTTTAATTAAACACGTACTAAATGTGTCTCATTGAGACCATTCCACTGTCCCTGAGGTGTGACTTTCCTTTCTAATGATACGCAGCACCACCCTTGTTAGCGCTGCCCGTCTTTTGACATCATTGGTTAGCTGGCTGCGCCTGTGCGTCTGCCCTGCTCGAAACAACGCCCCTCGGTGTCTTATTTTGTTGGACAGCGAGGGTGTGATTGATGGGCATGTGCAGTGCATATGTTTGCCTGTGTTCACTCATCTCCTTCCGCCTTCTTCAGACTGGGTGGCCTCATGGCCGCGGCATGCGATAAGGGATCAGATGAGGCCGCCCAGTCTGAAGCAGGTGTAAGGACATGTGTGAGCGGCAAACATATTTACTGCACAAGGCCACGAATCCCAGCCACGCAGTGTGTTTTTTTGAAAACATACTGTGGGTCTGGGATTCATGTCCATCGCTAACCGCAACGGCCGACATGAAATGAAGTCAGAAGACAGGAAGCGCTCACAGCGCATGGCCAAGGGATAACAATAGCGCAGTCTCCTGTACAGCAAATAACAACGCTCAGGAAGCTGCGCCCATGCACCAAGGTGTTATTTTGGACACCTGTGCTGCGTCTCCTTAAAAAGACAAGTCACGCCTCCACTACTGTTTGACAGTATAATGGGCTAAATAGTGTACGTGTTTTATTCAGCGTGTGCAAGGAGCAAAATTAATAGAGCAACCTTTTACTTGTGCAGCATTAATGCTGCACAAGGTGTGGCTCTTGTACCTTGCTACACCTGAGGGGGGGTTAAAGGTTACCTTTAAAATTGGTTCAACTAGGCTTCAGCCTACACTCTGCTCCTCTCCTCCTCCTGCTGACCCTGGGCTCTAACACCGCTAGTTTTTGCCCGGAAGTGCTAGTTGCACAGAGAAAAACACCCGCCATTGTGTTAGTGGGGTTCAGCACCGCCAGCTGTTCCCCTGCTGTGTAGCCGGCATCGTGTCCAGCACAAGCCATGCTGGCATAACAGACCAAAAGCTGCCACCAGTGCAGGCCTCGGCCTACACTTTGCTCCTCTCCTCCTCCTGCTGACCCTGGGCTCTAACACTGCCAGTTTTTGCCCAGACATGCTAGCTGCACAGAGAAGAACACCAGCCAATGTGTTAGTGGGGTTCAGCACCGCCAGCTGTTCCCCTGCTGTGTAGCCGACATCGTGTCCAGCACAAGCCACGCTGGCACAACCGACCAAAAGCTGCCACCAGTGCAGGCTTCGGCCTACACTCTGCTCCTCTCCTCCTGCTGCTGCCCCTGGGCTCAAACACCGCTAGTTTTGGCCCGGAAGTGCCAGCTGCACAGAGAAAAACACCAGCCAATGTGTTAGTGGGGTTCAGCAACGCCAGCTGTTCCCCTGCTGTGTAGCCGGCAACGTGACCTGCAAACGCCACGCAGGCACATGAACTGAAATTGAAGGAAGCCTGCCCCCCACCCCCAGGTGTTTCTATGTATAACAGCCACCTTGTACAGCAGTACTGCTGCATTTGTACAAGGTGGCTGACTTTTTCTACTTGCCCACGTGGAACTCAACACGTACAAAATGTGTCTCATTGAGACCATTCCACTGTCCCTGAGGTGTGACTTTCCTTTCTAATGATACGCAGCACCACCCTTGGTAGCGCTTCCCGTCTTTTGACATCATTGGTTAGCTGGCTGCGCCTGTGCGTCCGCCCTGCTCCAAACAACGCCCCTCGGTTTCTTATTTATTTTGTCAGCGAGGGTGTGGTTTATGGGCATGTGCAGTGCATATGTTCGCCTGTCGTCACTCATCTCCTTCCGCCTTCTTCAGACTGTGCAGCCTCATGGCTGCGGCATTCGAGAAGGGATCAGCAGAGGCCGCCCAGTGTGAAGCAGGTGTAAGGACGTGTGTGAGCGGCCAAAATATTTACTGCTCAAGGCCACGAATCCCAGCACCGCACTGTGACTTTATGAAAAGGCACTGTGGGTCTGGGATTTATGGCCATCGTTAACCGCACCGGCCAACATGAAATGAGGTCATAAGACGGGCAGCGCTAACAGGGCATTGCCAATGGATAACACAAGAGCGCAGACTCCTGTACAGCAAATAACAACGCTCAGGAAACTGCGCTAAGCACCAAGGCGTTATTTGGGACACCTGTGCTGCGTCTCCTTAAAAAGCCAAAAATAAAAGAACATGCTTGACAAAGGCCATTGTGGCCGAAACGTTGCATCTTCTTTATGGCTGAATAAAGATCGTTTTTTGGACACAATTCACCTGGTATGGATGCTGCTTTTTTTCTTTTATTTGTGACTTTGGGCCCGATTGGATCCTGGGACCCTTGAGCGTGCATCCTGCATCCGAGTGCTGATGGTTGACTTTTTCTATGTTCCTTAAAAAGCCAAGTCACGCATCCACTACAGTTTGACTGTAGAATGGGCTAAATTGTGTACGTCTTTCATTTAGCGTGTGCAAGTAGACAAATTAACCCCTTCATGACCCAGCCTATTTTGACCTTAAAGACCTTGCCGTTTTTTGCAATTCTGACCAGTGTCCCTTCATGAGGTAATAACTCAGGAACGCTTCAATGGATCCTAGCGGTTCTGAGATTGTTTTTTCGTGCCATATTGGGCTTCATGTTAGTGGTAAATTTAGGTCAATAAATTCTGTGTTTATTTGTGATAAAAACGGAAATTTGGCGAAAATTTTGAAAATTTCGCAATTTTCACATTTTGAATTTTTATTCTGTTAAACCAGAGAGTTATGTGACACAAAATAGTTAATAAATAACATTTCCCACACGTCTACTTTACATCAGCACAATTTTGGAAACAAAATTTTTTTTTGCTAGGAAGTTATAAGGGTTAAAATTTGACCAGCGATTTCTCATTTTTACAACGAAATTTACAAAACCATTTTTTTTAGGGACCACCTCACATTTGAAGTCAGTTTGAGGGGTCTATATGGCTGAAAATACCCAAAAGTGACACCATTCTAAAAACTGCACCCCTCAAGGTGCACAAAACCACATTCAAGAAGTTTATTAACCCTTCAGGTGCTTCACAGCAGCAGAAGCAACATGGAAGGAAAAAATGAACATTTAACTTTTTAGTCACAAAAATGATTTTTCAGCAACAATTTTTTTATTTTCCCAATGGTAAAAGGAGAAACTGAACCACGTACGTTGTTGTCCAATTTGTCCTGAGTACGCTGATATCTCATATGTGGGGGTAAACCACTGTTTGGGCGCACGGCAGGGCTTGGAAGGGAAGGAGCGCCATTTGACTTTTTGAATGAAAAATTGGCTGCACTCTTTAGCGGACACCATGTCACATTTGGAGAGCCCCCGTGTGCCTAAAAATTGGAGCTCCCCCACAAGTGACCCCATTTTGGAAACTAGACGCCCCAAGGAACTTATCTAGATGCATAGTGAGCCCTTTAAACCCCCAGGTGCTTCACAAATTGATCCGTAAAAATGAAAAAGTACTTTTTTTTCACAAAAAAATTCTTTTAGCCTCAATTTTTTCATTTTCACATGGACAACAGGATAAAATGGATCCTAAAATTTGTTTGGCAATTTCTCCTGAGTACACCGATACTTCACATGTGGGGGTAAACCACTGTTTGGGCACATGGTAAGGCTCGGAAGGGAAGGAGCGCCATTTGACTTTTTGAATGAAAAATTATCTCCATCGTTAGCGGACACCATGTCGCGTTTGGAGAGACCCTGTGTGCTTAAACATTGGAGCTCCCCCACAAGTGACCCCATTTTGGAAACTGGACCCCCCAAGGAACTTATCTAGATGCCTAGTGAGCACTTTAAACCCTCAGGTGCTTCACAAATTGATCCATAAAAATGAAAAAGTACTTTTTTTTCACAAAAAATTTATTTTCGCCTCAATTTTTTCATTTTCACATGGGCAATAGGATAAAATGGATCCTAAAATTTGTTGAGCAATTTCTCCCGAGTACGCCGATACCTCATATGTGGGGGTAAACCACTGTTTGGGCACACGGCAGGGCTCGGAAGGGAAGGCGCGCCTTTTAACTTTTTGAATGGAAAATTAGCTCCAATTGTTAGCGGACACCATGTCGCATTTGGAGAGCCCCTGTGTGCCTATGCAATGGAGCTCCCCCACAAGTGACCCCATTTTGGAAACTAGACCCCCCAAGGAACTTATCTAGATGCATACTGAGCACTTTAAACCCCCAGGTGCTTCACAGAAGTTTATAATGCAGAGCCATGAAAATAAAAAATAATTTTTCTTTTCTCAAAAATGATTTTTTAGCCTGGAATTTCCTATTTTGCCAATGGTAATAGGAGAAATTGGACCACAAATGTTGTTGTCCAGTTTGTCCTGAGTATGCAGATACCCCATATGTGGGGGTAAACCACTGTTTGGGCGCACGGCAGGGCTCAGAAGGGAAGGCACGCCATTTGGCTTTTTAAATGGAAAATTATCTCCACTCATTAGCGGACACCATGTCGCGTTTGGAGAGCCCCTGTGTGCCTAAACATTGGAGATCCCCCACAAATTACCCCATTTTGGAAACTAGACCCCCAAAGGAACTAATCTAGATGTGTAGTGAGCACTTTGAACCCTCAAGTGCTTCACAGAAGTTTATAACGCAGAGCCATGAAAATAAAAAAAAAAAAATATTTTCTCAAAAATGAATTTTAGCCCGCAATTTTTTATTTTCCCAAGGGTAACAGGAGAAATTTGACCCCAAAAGTTGTTGTCCAGTTTCTCCTGAGTACGCTGATACCCCATATGTGGGGGTAAACCACTGTTTAGGCACATGCTGGGGCTCGGAAGTGAAGTAGTGACGTTTTGAAATGCAGACTTTGATGGACTGCTCTGTGGGCGTCACGTTGCGTTTGCAGAGCCCCTGATGTGGCTAAACAGTAGAAACCCCCCACAAGTGACCCCATTTTGGAAACTAGACCCCGAAAGGAACTTATCTAGATGTGAGGTGAGCACTTTGAACCCCCAAGTGCTTCACAGAAGTTCATAACACAGAGCAGTGAAAATAATAAATACGTTTTCTTTCCTCAAAAATAATTTTTTAGCCCAGAATTTTTTATTTTCCCAAGGGTTACAGGAGAAATTGGACCACAAAAGTTGTTGTCCAGTTTCTCCTGAGTACGCTGATACCCCATGTGTGGGGGTAAACCACTGTTTGGGCACACGTGGGGGCTCAGAAGGGAAGTAGTGACTTTTGAAATGCAGACTTTGATGGAATGGTCTGCGGGCGTCACATTGCGTTTGCAGAGCCTCTGGTGTGCCTAAACAGTAGAAACCCCCCACAAGTGACCCCATTTTGGAAACTAGACCCCCAAAGGAACTTATCTAGATGTGTGGTGAGCACTTTCAACCCCCAAGTGCTTTACAGAAGTTTATAACGCAGAGCCGTGAAAATAATAAATACGTTTTCTTTCCTCAAAAATAATTTTTTAGCCCAGAATTTTTTATTTTCCCAAGGGTTACAGGAGAAATTGGACCACAAAAGTTGTTGTCCAGTTTCTCCTGAGTACGCTGATACCCCATGTGTGGGGGTAAACCACTGTTTGGGCACACGTGGGGGCTCAGAAGGGAAGTAGTGACTTTTGAAATGCAGACTTTGATGGAATGGTCTGCGGGCGTCACATTGCGTTTGCAGAGCCCCTGGTGTGCCTAAACAGTAGAAACCCCCCACAAGTGACCCCATTTTGGAAACTAGACCCCCAAAGGAACTTATCTAGATGTGTGGTGAGCACTTTCAACCCCCAAGTGCTTTACAGAAGTTTATAACGCAGAGCCGTGAAAATAATAAATACGTTTTCTTTCCTCAAAAATAATTTTTTAGCCCAGAATTTTTTATTTTCCCAAGGGTTACAGGAGAAATTGGACCACAAAAGTTGTTGTCCAGTTTCTCCTGAGTACGCTGATACCCCATGTGTGGGGGTAAACCACTGTTTGGGCACACGTGGGGGCTCAGAAGGGAAGTAGTGACTTTTGAAATGCAGACTTTGATGGAATGGTCTGCGGGCGTCACATTGCGTTTGCAGAGCCCCTGGTGTGCCTAAACAGTAGAAACCCCCCACAAGTGACCCCATTTTGGAAACTAGACCCCCAAAGGAACTTATCTAGATGTGTGGTGAGCACTTTCAACCCCCAAGTGCTTTACAGAAGTTTATAACGCAGAGCCGTGAAAATAATAAATACGTTTTCTTTCCTCAAAAATAATTTTTTAGCCCAGAATTTTTTATTTTCCCAAGGGTTACAGGAGAAATTGGACCACAAAAGTTGTTGTCCAGTTTCTCCTGAGTACGCTCATGCCCCATGTGTGGGGGTAAACCACTGTTTGGGCACACGTGGGGGCTCAGAAGGGAAGTAGTGACTTTTGAAATGCAGACTTTGATGGAATGGTCTGCGGGCGTCACGTTGCGTTTGCAGAGCCCCTGGTGTGCCTAAACAGTAGAAACCCCCCACAAGTGACCCCATTTTGGAAACTAGACCCCCCAAGGAACTTATCTAGATATGTGGTGAGCACTTTGAACCCCCAAGTGCTTCACAGACGTTTACAACGCAGAGCCGTGAAAATAAAAAATCATTTTTCTTTCCTCAAAAATGATGTTTTAGCAAGCAATTTTTTATTTTCTCAAGGGTAACAGGAGAAATTGGACCCCAGTAATTGTTGCGCAGTTTGTCCTGAGTATGCTGGTACCCCATATGTGGGGGTAAACCACTGTTTGGGCACACGTCGGGGTTCGGAAGTGAGGGAGCACCATTTGAATTTTTGAATACAAGATTGGCTGGAATCAATGGTGGCGCCATGTTGCGTTTGGAGACCCCCTGAAGTGCCTAAACAGTGGAAACCCCTCAATTCTACCTCCAACACACCCCTAACCCTTATCCCAACTGTAGCCGTAACCCTAATCACAACCCTAACCCCAACACACCCCTAACCACAACCCTAACCCCAACACACCCCTAACCCTAACCACAACCCTAATTCCAACCCAACTCTAAGGCTATGTGCCAACGTTGCGGATTCGTATGAGATTTTTCAGCATCATTTTTGAAAAATCCGCGGGTAAAAGGCACTGCGTTTTACCTGTGGATTTACCGTGGATTTCCAGTGTTTTTTGTGCGGATTTCACCTGTGGATTCCTATTGAGGAACAGGTGTAAAACGCTGCGGAATCCGCACAAAGAATTGGCATGCTGCGGAAAATACAACGCAGCGTTCCCGCGCGGTATTTTCTGCACCATGGGCACAGCGGATTTGGTTTTCCATATGTTTACATGGTACTGTAAACCTGATGGAACACTGCTGCGGATCCGCAGCGGCCAATCCGCACCGTGTGCACATAGCCTAATTCTAAAGGTATGTGCACACGCTGCGGAAAACGCTGCGGATCCGCAGCAGTTTCCCATGAGTTTACAGTTCAATGTGAACCTATGGGAACCAAAAATCGCTGTACACATGCTGCGGAAAAACTGCACGGAAACGCAGCGGTTTACATTCCGCAGCATGTCACTTCTTTCTGCGGATTCCGCAGCGGTTTTACAACTGCTCCAATAGAAAATCGCAGTTGTAAAACCGCAGTGAAATGCGCAGAAAAACCGCGGTAAATCCACGATAAATCGGCAGCGGTTTAGCACTGTGGATTTTTCAAATCCGCTGCGGAAAAATCCGCATAGGACCAGAATACGTGTGCACATACCGAAACCCTAACCCTAGCCCTAACCCTACCCCTAACCCTACCCCTAACCCTAACCCTACCCCTAACCCTAGCCCTAACCCTACCCCTAACCCTAACCCTACCCCTAACCCTAACCCTACCCCTAACCCTAACCCTACCCCTAACCCTACCCCTAACCCTAACCCTAGTTCTTACCCCAACCTTAGTGAAAAAAAAAAAAATTCTTTATTTTTTTATTGTCCCTATCTATGGGGGTGACAAAGGGGGGGGTCATTTACTATTTTTTCTATTTTGATCACTGAGATAGGTTATATCTCAGTGATCAAAATTCACTCTGGAACGAATCTGCCGGCCGGCAGATTCGGCGGGCGCACTGCACATGCGCCCGCCATTTTGGAAGATGGCGGCGCCCAGGGAGAAGACGGACGGGACCTCGGGCGGCCAGGTAAGTATAAGGGGGGGAGATCAGGGCACGGGGGGGGCGTCGGAGCACGGGGGGGTGGATCGGATCATGGGGGGGGTGGATCGGAACACGGGAGGGAGGATTGGAGCACGGGGAAGGATTGGAGCACGGGGTGAGGGATCGCTGTGCGGGGGGGGGTGGATCGGAGCACGGGGGGGTCGCTGTGTGCGGGGGGGGATCGGAGTGCGGGGGGGGTTTGATTGGAGCGCGGGGGGTGTGATTGGTGCACGGGGAAGCGGACAGGAGGACGGGGGAGCGGAGCACAGGACGGAGGGGAGCGGACCACAGATCGGGGGGCTGGGGGGGCGATCGGAGGAGTGGGGTGGGTGCACATAAGTGTTTCCAGCCATGGCCGATGATATTGCAGCATCGGCCATGGCTGGATTGTAATATTTCACCAGTTTTTTAGGTGAAATATTACAAATCGCTCTGATTGGCAGTTTCACTTTCAACAGCCAATCAGAGCGATCGTAGCCACGAGGGGGTGAAGCCACCCCCCCTGGGCTAAACTACCACTCCCCCTGTCCCTGCAGATCGGGTGAAATGGGAGTTAACCCTTTCACCCGGCCTGCAGGGACGCGATCTTTCCATGACGCATATGCTGCGTCATGGGTCGGAATGGCACCGACTTTCATGACGCAGCGTATGCGTCAAAGGTCGGGAAGGGGTTAATAGAGCAACCTTTCACTTGTGCAGCATTAATACTGCACAAGGTGTGTCTCTTGTACTTTGTAACACCTGAGGGGGGGTTAAAGGCTTCCTTTGAAATTGGTTCAACTAGGCTTCAGCCTAGACTCTGCTCCTCTCCTCCTCCTCCTGCTTCACCATGGGATCTAACATAGCTAGTTTTTGCCTGCAAGTGCTAGCTGCACAGAGAAAAACACCCGCCATTGTGTTAGTGGGGTTCAGCAACGCCAGCTGTTCCCCCACTGTGCAGCCGGCAAAGTGTCCTGCAAACGCAACGCAGACACAAAGCTGCCTCCAGTGCAGGCTTCGGCCTACACTCTGCTCCCCCTGCTTACCCTTTGCTCCAGCATCGCTAGTTGGGGCTCTGGGAAGACAATCTTTAATAGGCAACGCATCTGGGTTCCAGCACCGCCAGCTGGTTCTCGGCAGTGTTTTTGTCACAGGTACTCCCTCGTGCCAAACCTGGTTTCAGCACCATCAGCTGTTTCCGGGTTGTGTCAAGCTCGCTGAGACGCCTATGCTTGCCCCGTTGTGTTGCGGTCGGGTTAGCGAACTCCAGGGTGCCTCCAGTTTAGGAGCTTCCTATGTGGGCTGCGTGAATTGGTAGTCAAGGCTGGTTCTGTAGTGCCAGTAGGCCCAGCTCCCCCTGTAGGACTGTTGGGGTTCGGTAACTGCGGCTGCCTCGCGGCCTAGCTGTTCTCTCCTCTCCTGTGGACCTTCGGGTCCACCACCTGGTTCCAGCACCGTCAGCTGGTTCCGGGCCGAGCCTTTGGCTTAGGTGCCTCCTCCTCGGTATCCGAGTTCCGCCAACGTCAGGCGGTCCTTGGTAGTGCTTTTAAGCGCGGGAACCTACAGCTTAGTAACCGGGTTCCAGCACCGTCAGCTGGTCCTCGGTTGTGCCATTGGCTCTTGCACACTGGGGCAACGCATCTGGGTTCCAGCACCGCCAGCTGGTTCTCGGCAGTGTTTTTGTCACGGGTACTCCCTCGTGCCCAGCCTGGTTCCAGCACCGTCGGCTGTTTCTGGGTACTGTCAAACTCACTGAGACACCTATGCGTTGCCCCGTCGTGTTGCGGTCGAGTTAGCCAACTCCAGGGTGCCTCCAGTTTAGGAGCTTCCTATGTGGGCTGCATGAATTGGTAGTCAAGGCTGGTTCTGTAGTGCCAGTAGGCCCAGCCCCCCCTGTAGGACTGTTGGGGTTCGGTAACTGCGGCTGCCTCGCGGCCTAGCTGTTCTCTCCTCTCCTGTGGACCTTCGGGTCCACCACCTGGTTCCAGCACCGACAGCTGGTTCCGGGCCGAGCCTTTGGCTTAGGTGCCTCCTCCTGGGTATCCGAGTTCTGCCAACGTCAGGCGGTCCTTGGTAGTGCTTTTAAGCGCAGGCACCTACAGCTTAGTAACCGGGTTCCAACACCGTCAGCTGGTCCTCGGTCGTGCCATTGGCTCTTGCACACTGGGGCAACGCATCTGGGTTCCAGCACCGCCAGCTGGTTCTCAGCAGTGTTTTTGTCACGGGTACTCCCTCGTGCCCAGCCTGGTTCCAGCACCGTCAGCTGTTTCCGGGTACTGTCAAACTCACTGAGACACCTATGCGTTGCCCCGTCGTGTTGCGGTCGAGTTAGCCAACTCCAGGGTGCCTCCAGTTTAGGAGCTTCCTATGTGGGCTGCATGAATTGGTAGTCAAGGCTGGTTCTGTAGTGCCAGTACGCCAAGCTCCCCCTGTAGGACTGTTGGGGTTCGGTAACTGCGGCTGCCTCGCGGCCTAGCTGTTCTCTCCTCTCCTGTGGGCCTTCGGGTCCACCACCTGGTTCCAGCACCGTCAGCTGGTTCTCGGCAGTGTCTTTTGCTCTTGTACCTTCTGCTCCCCATTCTGGTTCCAGTACCGTCAGCTGGTTCCGGGCAGAGCCTTTGGCTTAGGTGCCTCCTTCTGGGTATCCAAGTTCCACCAACGTCAGGTGGTCCTTGGTAGTGCTTTCAGGCACGGGTACCTCCTGCTTAGTAACCGGGTTCCAGTAACGTCAGCTGGTCCTCGGTAGTTCCATTGGCTCTTGGACCTTCGGCTACCCATCCGGGTTCCAGTACCGTCAGCTGGTTCTCGGCAGTGTCTTTTGCTCTTGTACCTTCTGCTCCCCATCCTGGTTCCAGTACCGTCAGCTGGTTCCGGGCAGAGCCTTTGGCTTAGGTGCCTCCTTCTGGGTATCCGAGTTCCACCAACGTCAGGCGGTCCTTGGTAGTGCTTTTTAGCACGGGTACCTCCTGCTTAGTAACCGGGTTCCAGTAACGTCAGCTGGTCCTCGGTAGTTCCATAGGCTCTTGAACCTTCGGGTAGCCATCCGAGTTCCAGTTCCATCAGCTGGTTCTTGGCATTTTCTCAGCCTTCTTGTACCTTCTGCTACATTTCCAAGTTGAAGACCCTAACGTCGACGACCCGGAAGACCACCCCAATGACGACGACGACGACGACGGCGGAGATGACGACGGCGGAGACGACGACGGCGGAGACGACGACACTGGAGACGACGACCCTGGAGACGACGACATGGAAGACCGAGAAGCAGAAGAACAAGAGGCTGCAGAACAAAGAGCAGAAGAACATTAAGCATAACACTTAATATCAGAGCAAAAGATATTATCTAAATTATATGCAGAAGAAGACTAAGCAGTGTATGGGGGTGAGTCCGTTCCTCCTCGTGGTGCCCCTGGTTAAAGCCTGATGCTGCAGGCCAAACTGAACGCGGACAAATGTAACTTTTGTGACTGGCAGAACGGAAGGTGTAATCTTCCAACTTTTATAGGTAACAACTACGGGAATGCCTGTCACAAATGAGAATATGATGAAGAAGTAGAATAGGAAGAATAATAACAGTTGAATAAAATGAATATGTAGAATAGGAAGAATAATAATAGTTGAATAAAATGAATATGAAGAATGTATTAAAAAAAAAAGAGGTAAAGGATGAAGAAGAAGATGAATAAGGTGAAGAAGAAGTTGATGTCAAAGATGCTGATGATGATGAAAATGAAAGTGTGGGAAAAGTAAAAAAAAAGAAGGGGAAGGGCGTGGAATAGTGAAACATCAATATCTGACAAAATAAAAAAAAAATTTACATAGTCAATATCTTTGTCACTCCGAACGTCTTTAAAAAAAACAAAAAAACATGGTATTCTATTTGATTGGGCTAAACCTCTATGACTTTAATGTCTCCGCCACCTCCCCAAATACATCCTGCATTATTCTTGGTTGTTTTCCTTCATGTAGAATGAACCTACAAGGAAAGAAAGGGTTTATTTTAATTCCGATATTTTGGTCCCATTGACTTGCATTGGGATCGGGTATCGGTATCGGCGATATCCGATATTTTTTGAATATTGGCCGATCCTATCCGATACCGATACTTTCCGATATCGGAAGGTATCGCTCAACACTAGTCATTAGCCGTAGGAACATTATTAGAAAACAAGTTGGATGATTGAGTCCGCCAAGCAGCCTCCCTGGCCTCCCAGTCCATACCCGCAAGGATATAGGACACACCAAAACTATATAGAAAACACAAAAAAGCTAATCCAAGAGACCTGTAAGGAAAAACACACTAAAAAATATCTATTGTAAGGTATAGAATAATCCTCACTATCAATTATCAACCAAGCCAAAAATAGGCCGTGTGCTACCTGAACGACAAGAAACACACCCCCATGAAAGTGGGGTGTTACACAAAGCATACGAATCAAAACAAGAATTGTTCGGAGCACTAGCAATACCAGGTATAGGCACAATGTAAATCAGGGTGCTACACAATGCATGAGACTACAAATACTGAACAAAAGAAGAAAGACACTGCATAAATGCGTGCACACCTACAATATATATATAATAAGATACAACTTTATTGTGTAGAAGCAAAGGACATACAAAATATAAAACCAATTAAAACCTGATCCATAAGGATCAAACACGAGCACACCATTCCCCCCATGCGGTGTTAAACCAGCGAAAGGCAAAAAATGGATACTGGTACAGTAATAATATATATCAGTATCGGAAAGTTAAATACAATATAAGGTATACATTTAAACCTAAAAAAGTAACTGGCATTAACCATATGTATATGTACTCCCACAAAAAGTGACAACACACAGGGCGTCCCCAGAGTTGTCAAAGACCAACAGCACCAAACCCAGTGCTATATAGTAATAACTGGATATAAGCCAGAATCAAAGCCCAATATACAGCAGCACTGGGATTGCTAGCAAAGATGAAATAGAAGCAGGTATCAGGCCAAAAGCTGGGTATGCCCGCTGTGAAAACACAGCCTGGTGGCAACCTGTTGCTAATGAGGCCAAGCTATATATAAAGTATGCTCACAAGGAGTAGAGATCCAAAAAAATGGATCAGCGCGGTCACCGGAAGAAAAAGCCCCATGCTGGCTGGTCAGTGGGAGATGGAGGAGACGATGTGGGAGAATCGGCATAAATGGTTGCTGCAACATGAGGCCCGTTGGATCTTTCGTCTGAGGTCTATTGCGCCCTTTGGTTTAAATGAAGAACTTCTATATACTGGCTTTTTAGGATAACATCCCTTCATCAGCTTTATGCTTCCTCGGCTCTCATCTCCTGCTGCCTGCTTTGCTGAGTCTTGGACATTCTATAGGAGGTTTCGGACAGTATCTTGGACTCCTTTTTCATTTTGGATGACTGTGGTGACCTATTTATATGGTTACACCCAAAGACATTTATGGAGTACTCTTTGGATTGGGTCATTAATCAGGGCAGTGACATGCTCCAACAATTGGACTATTTATATGGCTTTGGACTTGTGCATTATCTGTGGAATTTTTCTTTATGTATCATGTTTGATTTCCTGTTTCTTATATATATTTATTTTGTTTACTACTTTGATTTTGTTTAGTTATTTTTTCCATTTATTTTTTCTAATTTCTATTTTTCATTATGGAGTATTATTATGATTATCCTTTTTTATTATTTTTCTGTGTGCATTTTCTTTATGTAGTTACATTGCACTGTGTAGGTTTATGAGGGTACTTGTTTTTAGGTTTACATGTTATTGGAATCTCCGTATTATTGGGGCTTACATATATGCCTAATCCTTTTTCCTTCTAGGTTGCCGTGCATTTTATCTGCCGACTGGTGTATCTTTGGTTTTGCCTGCATTCCATCTTCTGTTGGCTCTACCATTCATTCAAGTCCTCATTTTTCTCATACTCTCTTATGTATATATGTTTCAGCCATTGTTGCCCTTTTCCCCTTGGTGCACGCCTTGTTTGCGTGCTTGTAGTAGGAGCTCTGCATCTTTTGCTCCTCCCCTTGCTTCTTGTGCGGCCGTACAACGCGCCTGCTTTCACTTTCACTTTCCCACACATGCTCTTTGCCCTCCCTACTCACCCGGTCTCTGCGCCTGCGCCTCCTGCCCTGATGGGCACTTTCGTCCGGACTGCTGGATTACGACACACCGCTCTTGCATTGGGTAATTATCGCAGCTATTTAGAGCGGTACTCATGCTTTGGAGAGCTATCCTCCCTGACGAAGCTGCCTAGCTGCAGCGATACGCGTGGGATTCTCCCACACCGTCTCCTCCATCTCCCACTGACCAGCCAGCATGGGGCTTTTTCTTCCGGTGACCGCGCTGATCCATTTTTTTGGATCTCTACTCCTTGTGAGCATACTTTATATATAGCTTGGCCTCATTAGCAACAGGTTGCCACCAGGCTGTGTTTTCACAGCGGGCATACCCAGCTTTTGGCCTGATACCTGCTTCTATTTCATCTTTGCTAGCAATCCCAGTGCTGCTGTATATTGGGCTTTGATTCTGGCTTATATCCAGTTATTACTGTATAGCACTGGGTTTGGTGCTGTTGGTCTTTGACAACTCTGGGGACGCCCTGTGTGTTGTCACTTTTTGTGGGAGTATATATACATATGGTTAATGCCAGTTACTTTTTTTAGGTTTAAATGTATACCTTATATTGTATTTAACTTTCCGATACTGATATATATTATTACTGTACCAGTTTCCATTTTTTGCCTTTCGCTGGTTTAACACCGCATGGGGGGAATGGTGTGCTCGTGTTTGATCCTTATGGATCAGGTTTTAATTGGTTTTATATTTTGTATGTCCTTTGCTTCTACACAATAAAGTTGTATCTTATTATATATATTGTAGGTGTGCACGCATTTATGCAGTGTCTTTCTTCTTTTGTTCAGTATTTGTAGTCTCATGCATTGTGTAGCACCCTGATTTACATTGTGCCTATACCTGGTATTGGTAGTGCTCCGAACAATTCTTGTTTTGATTCGTATGCTTTGTGTAACACCCCACTTTCATGGGGGTGTGTTTCTTGTCGTTCAGGTAGCACACGGCCTATTTTTGGCTTGGTTGATAATTGATAGTGAGGATTATTCTATACCTTACAATAGATATTTTTAGTGTGTTTTTCCTTACAGGTCTCTTGGATTAGCTTTTTTGTGTTTTCTATATAGTTTTGGTGTGTCCTATATCCTTGCGGGTATGGACTGGGAGGCCAGGGAGGCTGCTTGGCGGACTCAATCATCCAACTTGTTTTCTAATATTGTTCCTACGGCTAATGACTCAGATTTCACCAAGCTCTCTTTAGATATCACTGCGGCCAATAAATCTGCCGTGAGACTTTGGTGGAATATTAGAACATTGGAGGAATACCTAAGGGTGGGCATTGCACCACAGGGGCTGCGGGTCCAAATTTTTCCCGCATGGGAACCATCTTCTTCATTCCAACATACGTGGGAAAAGGGATTATTGCATTGCTCAAATATTATCATAAACATGTTACTGGAGCATGATAGGCAACTTCTTAGTTCTACCAAGCAAAATATCAAGGAGATGGAGAAGAAATTGTCTGCGTTTGATGAGACATCATTAGTGTTACCATTTAAAACCAAATTAAAGGAGACGCTTGATAAATTTGAAAAGGAGGTTATAGATCGCAAACAAAAAAAATTTCAAAGGGATCGCTCGGATTTTGACAACCAAAGGGCTTTCCGATGGAGACACTCGGGCAATTCACGTGCAACTCCTTTTTCAGCAAATCGCCACATCTCTGCCCCTTTAGAGACTTTACCAGACGCTACCAGTTCCAGTGATTTTTTATCTTCGGGCGGCAGCGATCTCGACGTAAGACTAGACGTGGACACAAACGTCAGAAGTCTCAGAAAACGTCAAACCAACCGGAGGGGTCCTACATCACCGTTTCGATGCAACTACAGGAGCAAACGCCGTTAATGATTTCCCTACGATCTTCTCCTCCCTTGGGACCTACACAGGTACAGCAGTCTGCATTACAAGTGATTAATCTATCGGAATATGTCCTTTCTCCAGCTGAAGACTCGGTATTGAAAAGAGGGTTGTCTTTTTCTCCTACTCAGACCACAGACAAATCTGACCTTATTAAATATCTCTACTTATTTTGTAGAAAATTGGTGTTACAGGTTATCCATCAACGTCCGGAAGCCGTTCATGCCTCATCCGTGGATGATCAACAAGTGCTTCAGGATCTCCTAGATCTGCTGGAAGAGAACACTGTACCATCAGGTAGGAAACATTTTCCTCTTAGGAATAAGTCCTCTACTGCTCCGTCCTTTTCTTTAGCTCCAGCAGTTAAATTTTTCTTTGAATCTACTAAAAGGGACATTCTTCAGCTGCCTTTGCCTACTGGCAATACTCACAATCTTTCACCACAGGAGAGGAGGGCCTTGGGCTCTCTAAAGAACAACAACTTGTTTATCATTAGGGAAGCTGATAAAGGTGGGAACGTGGTGCTTTGGCCCACCCACCTTTATCTCGAAGAGGCACATAGGCAACTCAATAACTCCAATTTTTACGTCAAATTACCTTCGGATCCCACAGAAGTATTTTCTAAAAAGCTTCATAATTTAATCAATCAGGCTGCTGTCATGGGTACGATTTCCCTAAATGAGAAGAAATTTATGGTGGTAGAAAACCCCGTCATTCCCACTTTTTACCTTTTACCAAAGGTACATAAGGATGCCTGCAAACCACCTGGCAGGCCTATCGTGTCCAGCATAGGTAGTATTTGTGAACGGGTGTGTACCTATATTGATTTTTTTATACAGCCAATAGCATCGTCTTTGCCCGCCTTCATTAAGGATACGTCTGATTTTATCCGTATCTGTCGTGACATTACTCTTACAGGTCAGGAGTTACTTATAACATGCGATGTTGAGTCGCTTTACTCCAATATAGGTCATGCCCAGGGTATCAAAGCACTGTCTTTTTTTCTGGATCGTCTTGGTGGGACAAACCGCCTCCATGATTCTTTCATTTTAGATCTTTTGAGTTTCGTCCTGCACCATAATTATTTTCTATTTGACAGGACGTTCTATAAACAAATATCTGGCGTGGCCATGGGCGCACGTTGTGCGCCAGCTTACGCAAATATTTTTCTTGGTTGGTGGGAGGAAACGGTTGTCTTTCGTTCCCAGGGATTTCGTTACCATGTCAAGCATTGGCATCACATTATAGACAATGTCTTTTTTATATGGGCTGGCCCTGAAGCTGCTTGCTTACAATTTCTTAGGGAACTCAATGATAATCCATTAAACATCTTCCTCACTCACTCTTGTTCCCCGGACTCAGCAGTGTTCTTGGATCTTCGTGTCATGACGGAGGGCAACAGACTGATAACGGATTTGTTTCGGAAACCGACAGCAATCAACAGTTTGCTTCAATTTCAAAGCTTTCACCCTCAGCACACTAGGATGGGAGTTCCCACAGGACAGTTTCTCCGTGTCCGCCGTAATTGCACCACGGATGAAAGCTTTAGACAACAGTCGAGAGACCTCACTACAAGGTTCCAACAACGGGGATATCCTCGGAGAGTGATCTCCAAAGCCTTTCAGCGAGCACAAGCATCAAACCAAGTCTCTTTATTATCATAATGTCCTCGTGTACAAGACTCTACAGTCAGATTCATTACAGAATACAGCACCAATTGGAACCAGGTGAGACATATTTTGACTAAAAACTGGGACATTTTGACTTCTGATTCCCAAACTTCCACCTGTGTTAGTGCTAGACCTTTGATGACTGCAAAGAGAGCACCCAATTTGCGTGATATACTCACCAAAAGTCATTTTACTCGGCCTGTCACCAGCTTGAACTGAGGCATCCGTCTCAAGGGCTCCTTTCCTTGTGGGGATTGTACGATTTGTGCTTATATGCCGTCCACAAGAGATCTCTTTCGTAATCCCCTAGACAATTCAGACCATATACTGCATCATTACATTAACTGTAAGACAAGCTTTGTTATTTATTCTGTTATCTGTCCATGTCATAAGGTCTACATTGGGCAGACTTCGCAGGAATTGAGAAAACGTGCACAAAAACATCTATCAACGATCCATTTGGCTCATTCCGATTTGAAGAAGGGTAAGGTCTTAACCCCTATCGCTGCCCATTACCTCAAAGTTCATGGAGGCAAGTCAACTAACACGTTGTTTTTTGGTCTGCAGAGGATTTTTTACAACGAAAGAGGTGGAAATCGGCATAAATGGTTGCTGCAACATGAGGCCCGTTGGATCTTTCGTCTGAGGTCTATTGCGCCCTTTGGTTTAAATGAAGAACTTCTATATACTGGCTTTTTAGGATAACATCCCTTCATCAGCTTTATGCTTCCTCGGCTCTCATCTCCTGCTGCCTGCTTTGCTGAGTCTTGGACATTCTATAGGAGGTTTCAGACAGTATCTTGGACTCCTCTTTCATTTTGGATGACTGTGGTGACCTATTTATATGGTTACACCCAAAGATATTTATGGAGTACTCTTTGGATTGGGTCATTAATCAGGGCAGTGACATGCTCCAACAATTGGACTATTTATATGGCTTTGGACTTGTGCATTATCTGTGGAATTTTTCTTTATGTATCATGTTTGATTTCCTGTTTCTTATATATATATATTTTGTTTACTACTTTGATTTTGTTTAGTTATTTTTTCCATTTATTTTTTCTAATTTCTATTTTTCATTATGGAGTATTATTATGATTATCCTTTTTTATTATTTTTCTGTGTGCATTTTCTTTATGTAGTTACATTGCACTGTGTAGGTTTATGAGGGTACTTGTTTTTAGGTTTACATGTTATTGGAATCTCCGTATTATTGGGGCTTACATATATGCCTAATCCTTTTTCCTTCTAGGTTGCCGTGCAGTTTATCTGCCGACTGGTGTATCTTTGGTTTTGCCTGCATTCCATCTTCTGTTGGCTCTACCATTCATTCAAGTCCTCATTTTTCTCATACTCTCTTATGTATATATGTTTCAGCCATTGTTGCCCTTTTCCCCTTGGTGCACGCCTTGTTTGCGTGCTTGTAGTAGGAGCTCTGCATCTTTTGCTCCTCCCCTTGCTTCTTGTGCGGCCGTACAACGCGCCTGCTTTCACTTTCACTTTCCCACACATGCTCTTTGCCCTCCCTACTCACCCGGTCTCTGCGCCTGCGCCTCCTGCCCTGATGGGCACTTTCGTCCGGTCTGCTGGATTACGACACACCGCTCTTGCATTGGGTAATTATCGCAGCTATTTAGAGCGGTACTCGTGCTTTGGAGAGCTATCCTCCCTGACGAAGCTGCCTAGCTGCAGCGATACGCGTGGGATTCTCCCACACCGTCTCCTCCATCTCCCACTGACCAGCCAGCATGGGGCTTTTTCTTCCGGTGACCGCGCTGATCCATTTTTTTGGATCTCTACTCCTTGTGAGCATACTTTATATATAGCTTGGCCTCATTAGCAACAGGTTGCCACCAGGCTGTGTTTTCACAGCGGGCATACCCAGCTTTTGGCCTGATACCTGCTTCTATTTCATCTTTGCTAGCAATCCCAGTGCTGCTGTATATTGGGCTTTGATTCTGGCTTATATCCAGTTATTACTATATAGCACTGGGTTTGGTGCTGTTGGTCTTTGACAACTCTGGGGACGCCCTGTGTGTTGTCACTTTTTGTGGGAGTATATATACATATGTTTAATGCCAGTTACTTTTTTAGGTTTAAATGTATACCTTATATTGTATTTAACTTTCCGATACTGATATATATTATTACTGTACCAGTATCCATTTTTTGCCTTTCGCTGGTTTAACACCGCATGGGGGGAATGGTGTGCTCGTGTTTGATCCTTATGGATCAGGTTTTAATTGGTTTTATATTTTGTATGTCCTTTGCTTCTACACAATAAAGTTGTATCTTATTATATATATATTGTAGGTGTGCACGCATTTATGCAGTGTCTTTCTTCTTTTGTTCAGGATCATTAGAACTGGTGAAATATAATTCAAAAACCGAAGAGATCTATCCGTGAGTGCTCCGTGGATGGTAGAGGCTCCAGTCAGTATGCCGACCGTGCTGTATGACATAAGTATAAGGGAAATACAAAAGTGATGTATTTGACTAATCGAAATCCACAACATATTAGAGTCCTGATAACACTGAATGGTGAAGGATACGTAATTGGATATCCATGCCCTAGAGTGAACACGGTCCCTAACAGTGAATATCACGTGAACAATCTGAAAAATATGAACTGGCGTTAATAGTAACCTGTATATAGAATGTGCAACAGATAATAATTGCAATAAGAGGAGTGACAGATATAGTGCCTGACATAGGAAAAAGGGAAGGAGCAAATAGTTTGAGTAAAGTAGAGCAGCTCAAATGGAAGATATAACGGAAGAAAAGGGGGGTTTAAGAGACCATAAATGGTGCAAAATATGTATACCTGGATATAGAAGCAATCTAAGAAGGTATAAGGAGCATCCACAGATTATATAGGTTATATAACTGCCTGCTGCAATAGGTATAATCTGCTGCAATAGGTATGAACTATAAAGGGCAAAGAGGGAGCACAGGTAATCGCATGAGTAAAGGAGGAAAATGAGGATAATCGAGCATGTAGCACCTTAGTGCCAAATACCTGAGATATGGTTTTTGGTCTTGACGCTTTGATGTCTTCCTTGGTCTACCAGTATGTTTGCCTTTAACAATCTTCCAATGTTGTTTGTATTTGGTCCAGATTTTAGACACAGCTGACTGTGAACAACCAACATCTTTTGCAACATTGGGTGATGATTTACCCTCTTTTAAGAGTTTGATAATCCTCTCCTTTGTTTCAATTGACATCTCTAGTATTTTAGCCTTGATTCATGCCAGTCCACTTGGTGCAACAGCTCTCCAAGGTGTGATCACTCCTTTTTAGATGCAGACTAACGAGCAGATCTAATTTGATGCAGGTGTTAGTTTTGGGAATGAAAATTTACAGGGTTATTCCATAATTTTTTCCCTCATAATTGAGCGACTCCATAATTTTTACCCTATGCTTGGTTAAAAAAAGTAACCATTACTGACTACCACATTTTTTATTCTTGATTTCTTTTAGTGTTTTTTAAAGCCAGAATGGTTGCCATTTGAAATTACTTTAGCTTTGTGCCATGTCTGTGATCTGCTTTTTTTCTACAAAATTAACCAACTGAATGAACATCCTCCAAGGCCGGTGATTACATAATTTTTGCCAGGAGTTGTATATATATATATATATATATATATATATATATATATATATATATATATATAATGTAGCCTTTTTCCATTTAAAAATATTACAAAAAGGAAAATGGGCCAATGCTATTTTTGGACCCTTGAAAATTTGTGTGCTCAGATAACTTTGACTAAGATTTCAGACCTTAATTAGCCTTATCAGGGTTACGGTTTGTTCACTATCATTGTTAGGATAGGCAGGTGATACAAATTTCTCAGCTTTATAAAACCGAGCCTCCTCTAACCTTGTGCCATAAAAACAGCAGCCGCGGGTTCCTCTAAGTAGCTGCCTAGCCTTCTGAAAATGTAAATTGTGGCCTAAAAAGCAGAAGAAGGCTATAAAAAGATAGCAAAGGATTTTCAAGTTGCCCTTTCCTAGAAATGTATTTAAGAAATGGCACTTAATAAGAACAATGGAGATTAAGATAAGATGTCGAAGGCCAAGCTTAATTTCAGTGAAAGCTTCTCGTAGGATTGAAGTGAGGCAGATCAGAACCTTCTCTTGACTGCAAAAGACCTTCAGAAAGATTTTACAGACTCAGGAGTTGTTATACATTGTTCTACTGTCCAGAGACGCCTGCACAAATATGGCCTTCATGTAAGAGTCATCAGAAGAAAACCTCTCCTGTGTCCTCTCCATAAAATTCAGCGTCAAAAGTAGAATAGTCCACAATGATAAAAGGTATATGCAGAGAAAAAAAGAGCACAACAATTCAGGGAAAGAACATCTTGCCAACCATTAAGTATGGGGTGGATCAATCATGCTTTGGGGTTGTTTTGCTGCCAATGGCATGGGGAAAATTTGATGGGAAGAGGGAAGAATGGATTCAATGAAATTTAAAATAGTTCTTGATGCAAACATAACACCATCTATAAAAATGCTGATAATTTATAATGATTCTAAACACACATCAAAATCCACAATAGACTAAGTCAAAAGGCTCAAGCTGAAGGTTTTACAATGGCCCTCACAGTCCTCTGATCTGAACATGACTACAAACCTGTGGCTAGATCTAAAACATTGAAGTGCATGCAAGACAATCCAGGACTCTCACAGAACTGGAAGAATTTTCCAAGGAAGAATGGATGAAAATCTCTCAAACAAGAATTGAAACACTCTTGGCTGGCTAACAAAAGCATTTACAAGATGTGATACCTTCAAAAGAGGGGTGCCAGAAGATATTATGGAGAAAGTTTGGAACGGCTCATTATTAGTGATGAGCGAGTATACTTGTTGCTCGGGTTGTCTCTGAGTATTTGTGAGTGCTCAGAGATTTAGTTTTTGTCGACGCAGCTGCATGATATCGGAGTAACCTTTGACTCTGCCCTGTCCTTCAAACCGCACATCCAAGCTCTCTCTACCTCCTGTCGCCTCCAGCTCAAAAATATCTCCAGAATCTCTCCTTACTAAAATGCTTGTGCATGCCCTCATCATCTTAAGCCTTGACTACTGCAACATCCTTTTCTGTGGCCTCCCTGGTAACATCCTTGCACCTCTCCAGTCCATCCTTAACTCTGCTGCCCAATTAATTCATCTCTCTCCTCGCTACTCCTCCGCTTCCCCCTATGCAAATCTCTTCACTGGCTCCCATTCCCTCAGCATATCCTGTTCAAATTACTAATACTGACCTACAAAGCCATCCATAACCTTTCTCCTCCATATATCTCTGAACTAATCTCCCGATATCTCCGGTCCTCCCGAGACCTCCTTCTCTCCTCCACACATATTCGCTCCTCATCCAACCGCCTCCAAGACTTCTCCAGAATATCCCCCATCCTCTGAAATTCTTTGCCCCAACACGTCCGACTATCAACGACATTCGGATCCTTCAGACGGAACCTGAAAACCCATCTCTTCAGGAAAGCCTACAGCCTGCACTGACCCTGCTGCCTCCTCACCACTACCGGAGATTCTGCCTCACCAACACCGGAGCTCCTGCAACCCTCAACCTATTGTCTCCTTTCCCATAATCCTGTGGAATGTAAGCCCACAAGGGCAGGGTCCTCGCCCCTCTGTACCAGTCTGTCATTGTTAGTTTGTTTACTATAAGTGATATCTGTAATTTGTATGTAACCCATTCTCATGTACAGCACCATGGATTCAATGGTGCTATATAAATAAATAATAATAATAATAATTATAATGATATACGGCTGCTAGCCAGCCTGAGTACATGTGGGGGTTGTCTGGTTGTTAGGGAATCCCCACATGTATTCAAGCTGTCTAGCAGCTTCAAATCATGCAGCTGCATAAACAAAAACTAAATCTCAGAGCAATCACAAATACTCGATGACCACCCAATCGTGCTCGGGAAAACCCGAGCGACGAGTATACTCGATTATCACTACTCCTGATCCAAAGCACACCACATCCTCTGTAAGACATGGTGGAGTTAGTGTGATGGTGCGGGCATGCATAACTTAGAATGGCACTGTTCACTAGTGTTTATTGATGATGTAATGGAAGACAGAGGCAGCCAGATGAATTCCGAAGGGTAGAGGGCAGTATAACAAAATACTTCTATAAAACGTGAATGTACTATTATGGAATTGACATGACACAAATCACTGTATTTCATTGAAAACCTAATAACACAAAGCACTTTGAGTTTGAGGACTAATTAGTTTTCACATGTCAACATATACATTTACAGTCAGTGACAAACAAGCAATTAACTTGATGCCAACAAATCTATTGTGGAGAATGTAGCTAACAAAATGTTGAAGACTAAAGTTGTTGTCGTTAGACGCAAAATATGTATTCAAGCGATACTTGAATAGCAATCAAGCGGCCTGTATATTTTGTCAAAAATCCATTTAATGTATTTTTGTTATGTTTTTAAGTGAAAACAACAGTTATTATGCTGGTAGCTATGTGTTGCAGATAAAACATGCCTCCAACATAAATATTCAATTATCTCCCATTTAGCACAAAAATCATTTCGAAGCAAGTGCTTTTACCGGATAAACAAAAATGCTGATATGTGGTACATTTTGAATAACTGCTGGGGCTCTTAAAAGATAATGGGTTTTGCAGAAGAAAATGATTAATGTGGAAATATTAACCAAGAAGAAATAGAAACCCTCTACAGAACACACTTACTAACACCTTACGGGAGGTGATCCCTATTCGTGGGTGTACTCTAAATTCTATTTTGGAATGTATCCAAAATAAAGAATATAATAGAAGCAAAAAGAACGTGTATATAATGTGTAGTCTGTTAGGTGACGAGCTCCCGCCTCTGCACAGGGGGAATCTCGAACCACCTCCGCTGCGGTCTCCCATTCTTCTCCAGCCGCAGTGGAGCCTGCTCAGCGGAGACGTCGGTCCCTGCGTCTGGCTCATGCTGATACTGGGCAACTGGTTACTACTGTTCTTCCAGGCTCTGCCTTTGCAGCCAGTACTGGTCAGCGGCGAGCAGACATCTCTGGGACTAAGTCCTGCTTTTCCCCTTATGAGCATGCCCAGGGTAAGACCTCTCATTAGAGGTCAGGGGTCACATGCTCAGATACTGCAACAGCTCCCATTGGTCCACTAGGAAGGTCCTGAAGTTATTATTATTATTATTTATTTATAAATACCTTAAGTTGGTCAGGTACTGTAGCAGCTCCCATTGGTCCTCTAGGAAGGTCCTGAAGTTGCTGCAGCTATAAAAGGTTTGCATGGCCGCACGGCCATGCGCTAGTATCAAACCAATGTCTATGAGCTCAGTGCCAGTGTGGTCATGTCTGGATGCGATTAGGGTTTGGCTGAAATAAGCCCCTAGAATACCGGCACCTCAGGTGAGGAGTTTGTATGAGTGTATTCAGGGCCTTGGCTGAAATAAGCCTCTAGAATACCGGCACCTCCGGTGAGGAGTTGTTTGTCTGTTTTCTCTGACTGCATGACCACAGTTTGCTCTGGTTGGTAGCTGTGTACCTCTGTGAGGTTAACAGGGCACAGCATCTTGTTTCTAGCGACTTTGTGGAGTTAACAGAGTTCACTTATACCGCCATATAGCGCCGCCATTTGCCAGCAGCAGGTTCCTCTCCTGCACGGTGGACCCCAGGTTGTGAACGCACCTACAAATATATATACTCCGTGCGTTCCGCCAACCCTAACATAGTCTAAGTGAATAATAACAATAGATGTAAAACTAGAAGGACTATGTGCTGTTTAATTCCGAGTCCTCAGTGGCTGATACCTTTTAATGGCTAACTGAAAAGATGGTAACAAATTGCAAGCTTTCCAGACTACTCAGGTCCCGTCGTCAGGCATAGACTAATAGAATATCTGAAGAATCACTTATTTATACACAACACAGCACAGAAATAATGCCATAGATAAGATAGGTGACTGAAGCAGAACTATCATTATGTAAGTGATAAGCAGTTATGTCCATAAATGTTGGAACAGTTCATAGATAAGGAGTGTGAATGTTTAACTATGATTGGAGTCTTGTTCTATGTTATGATGCCCCCACATGGTCTGAGGAGCAAATTCCTTAATTGCTGTAAAAAGACATACCGTATTTTTCTGACCATAAGAAGCCATTTTTTCCTCCAAATTTGAGAGGAAAGTGTGGGTGCGTCTTATGGTAGGGATGTAACGTGGGGAGGGGGCAGTAGCGAGTGGGATTGCACTGGGAGGCAGGAGGCAGAAAAATGTCCCTGCCGGGCTTCAGGAATCAGCACTGGGGAAACCACATGGTCCCAATCATTAAAGTGCAGTGAATATTCATTAGCTGCTTCCCCGCCCATTTGTCAGCTGAGCAATGAGTTCATAAAAGCAAATGAATACTCTTCAGAGGGACACACATGGTTTCCCCAGCGCTGGATTCCTGCAGCAGCTGGGGAGATCTGTGTGTCTGGTGGAGGAGGCAGCAGCAGGGGCCAGAGGGGACAAGATCACTGCATACCTGCCTGCCAGCTGAGTGCTCCAGCTCAAGGACCTGTGTGATGTCATGAAGAGGGTGGGCTGGAGCATCACATGGCAGCACAGAGCCCTCCTTCTTCTGATGTCATCACAGGTCCTGCAGACACCACTCTACAATCTGCAAGCTTACTCCTGTGCTGTGGAGAAGCAACAAGAGGGAGCGCTCTGTGGCGTCATGGGATGCTTCAGCATTTTACCTCACCACAGTGCAGCTGGCTGCCACAATTAAAAGGTTAGTCACTACAACACACAATAAAGCACTCTGCCACTTCTGTGGTGAACTATAACTCCCAGCATGCCATAGGTTCTGCAGGACATGCTGGGAGTTATAGTTCTCCCATTGGGATCTCAAAACAGCACTCCAGTGTTATTTTTCAGTGCTGGAGTGGTGCTTTGAATATAAGTCCTGTGCCCCCATTCTTATACTCACCCTCCAGCATCTTCATACAGTACTTTACAGACACGACACTGGTCCCGCAGCTCCATCTTCTACCCGCAGCTTCCAACATAATAACATACTATTATATATAATAACAACACATATAATAGTATGTTTATGTTTTTAAATATTTTACCATCTTTTTTGCTTCAAATATTTTTTTCCCTATTTTCCACCTCTAAAACCTGGGTGCGTCTTATAGTCTGAAAAATACGGGTAAATCCATTTGACATAAATCCATAATGCTGTGATCAGGGAGACAAATTGTATTGCCACAGGTAGATCCATTCTTTTTTCTCTTATTGTGTGGCGTTGAGAGTTCATACTTGTTCTCAGTTTGTTTCTCAGTCTTATGGACATGAAATTACTTGTATTAAAAGGTAACTTCAAATCTCAGAGAAACAGAAGAATCTGTGAATATAAGCTGATGATGACCTTTGACATACTCAGTGCAGAAATGAATGTGTCGCATGGATTTATGTCTTTTTACATCAATTAAGGAATTTGCTCTTAGACCATGAGGGCATCATAACATAGAACCAAACCCCAATCGGAGGACAATAAAACATTCACACTCCTTGTCTATGGACTGTTTCAATATTTATGGACATAACTGTTTATCACTCACAAAATGAAAGTTTTGCTTCACGTCGCCTGTCTTATCTGTGGCATTATTTCCGCAATGTGTTGTACATAAGCATAAATTAGTCTATGCCTGATGAACCCACAAGATGGAGAGACACGTTAAATAGGGGACCAAGAAAAAGGGATGCGTTAAAGAGTCAAACACCCTTCCCATAATATCAACAAATCAAAAGAAAGCGGAAGTCAAAAGGCGAGCAATTCTAGGCGATAAAACATCATATAACAAATTTTATTAAAGCCAGTAATAAACGATAAAATAAAGATAAGAATCATAGAGTGTCACATGGCCAGGAATACAGATGGTCTATGGGCTACACAACATATGGACAACAACATACAGCATAGGGTGTACAGAGTAAATCATGAAGTATAAAATAGACTGTGGAACAAAAAACTGATGTAGTAATAATGTTAAAGTACTACAGTCAGACGCTCAAAATAACATGGAAATGTCCTAAGTAAAATAACAGTGCCTGTAATCCATTAGTCCAACAATTCAATCGATATAATAAGCCCCTTAATCAGAGGAAATATTATCCATTCTCTATTCGCCCAGTAGTCACTCATGCTGCAGAGATTCCCATATGAGTAAGCATCCAGACAAACAAGGGCAAAGTGCCTATTGTATTTACCTGGCAATGAGATACAGCAACCCCAACGCGCGTTTCGTGTAAGCTTCTTCGGGGTTATGGATAGGGTTTCCCCCATATATGGGATATTTGCGTACTCAGGAGAAATTGTACAACAAATTTTGTGGTCCATTTTCTCCTGATACCCTTGTGAAAATAAAAAAATTGGTTCCAAGAAGGGCTAATAAACTTCTTGAATGTGGTTTTGCACACCATGAAGGTTGCAGTTAATAGAATGGTGTCACTTTGGGGTATTTTCTGTTATATTGACCCCCCACTTCCCCCTCAAATGTGACGTGGTCCCTAAAATTGGTTTTGTAAATTTTGTGGGAAAAATGAAAATTCGTTGGTCAACGTTTAACCCTTATACATCCTAACAAAACAAAATATGTTTCCAAAATTGTGCTGATGTAAAGTAGACATGTAGGAAATTTTATTTATTAATTATTTTGTGCGATATGACTCTCTGATTTAAGGGCACAAACATTAAAAGTTTGAAAATTGCAAAATTTTCAAAATAGTTGCTAATTTTCAATTTTTAAAAATAAATTCAAGTCATATCGAAGAAATTTTACCTCTAACATGAAGTACAATATGTCATGAGAAAACGTTCTCAGAATCAGCGGGATCCGTTGAAGCATTCCAGAGCTATAGCCTCATAAAGTGACAGTGGTCAGAATGGTAAAAAGTGTCTCAGTCATTAAGTACCAAATTGGCTCTGACACTAAGAGGTTAATTCCATACCATATTTTGATATACAATCAATTTACTTATTGAGCTTGCATGTATTCTTTTGATTATATTTATCTTTGCATTATCTATATATTGCAAATTATCCTTCATTATTATTATATTATTTACAATTATTTACAAAGTCTTATTGCATCTGATCTTGCCATCATAATTATGATCTTCCCTCCGGTGATACTTTTTATCTATCATGTCACTCATTTTTAAATTTATCTTTTTATATGTAAACTAATAATTGACATACAGTGGGGCAAAAAAGTATTTAGTCAGTCAGCAATAGTGCAAGTTCCACCACTTAAAAAGATGAGAGGCGTCTGTAATTTACATCATAGGTAGACCTCAACTATGGGAGACAAACTGAGAAAAAAAAATCCAGAAAATCACATTGTCTGTTTTTTTAACAATTTATTTGCATATTATGGTGGAAAATAAGTATTTGGTCAGAAACAAAATTTAATCTCAATACTTTGTAATATATCCTTTGTTGGCAATGACAGAGGTCAAACGTTTTCTGTAAGTCTTCGCAAGGTTGCCACACACTGTTGTTGGTATGTTGGCCCATTCCTCCATGCAGATCTCCTCTAGAGCAGTGATGTTTTTGGCTTTTCGCTTGGCAACACGGACTTTCAACTCCCTCCAAAGGTTTTCTATAGGGTTGAGATCTGGAGACTGGCTAGGCCACTCCAGGACCTTGAAATGCTTCTTACGAAGCCACTCCTTCGTTGCACTGGCGGTGTGCTTTGGATCATTGTCATGTTGAAAGACCCAGCCACGTTTCATCTTCAATGCCCTTGCTGATGGAAGGAGGTTTGCACTCAAAATCTCACGATACATGGCCCCATTCATTCTTTCATGTACCCGGATCAGTCGTTCTGGCCCCTTTGCAGAGAAACAGCCCCAAAGCATGATGTTTCCACCACCATGCTTTACAGTAGGTATGGTGTTTGATGGATGCAACTCAGTATTCTTTTTCCTCCAAACACGACAAGTTGTGTTTCTACCAAACAGTTCCAGTTTGGTTTCATCAGACCATAGGACATTCTCCCAAAACTCCTCTGGATCATCCAAATGCTCTCTAGCAAACTTCAGACGGGCCCGGACATGTACTGGCTTAAGCAGTGGGACATGTCTGGCACTGCAGGATCTGAGTCCATGGTGGCGTAGTGTGTTACTTATGGTAGGCCTCGTTACATTGGTCCCAGCTCTCTGCAGTTCATTCACTAGGTCCCCCCGCGTGGTTCTGGGATTTTTGCTCACCGTTCTTGTGATCATTCTGACCCCACGGGGTGGGATTTTGCGTGGAGCCCCAGATCGAGGGAGATTATCAGTGGTCTTGTATGTCTTCCATTTTCTAATTATTGCTCCCACTGTTGATTTCTTCACTCCAAGCTGGTTGGCTATTGCAGATTCAGTCTTCCCAGCCTGATGCTGGGCTACAATTTTGTTTCTGGTGTTAACAGCTCTTTGGTCTTCACCATAGTGGAGTTTGGAGTCAGACTGTTTGAGGGTGTGCACAGGTGTCTTTTTATACAGATAACAAGTTTAAACAGGTGCCATTACTACAGGTAATGAGTGGAGGAAAGAGGAGACCCTTAAAGAAGAAGTTACAGGTCTGTGAGAGCCAGAAATCTTGATTGTTTGTTTCTGACCAAATACTTATTTTCCACCATAATATGCAAATAAAATGTTAAAAAAACAGACAATGTGATTTTCTGGATTTTTTTTTCTCAGTTTGTCTCCCATAGTTGAGGTCTACCTATGATCTAAATTACAGACGCCTCTCATCTTTTTAAGTGGTGGAACTTGCACTATTGCTGACTGACTAAATACTTTTTTGCCCCACTGTATGTTATTCAGATATGCATTGTTTGCTACTTTTTCTTTGTAGTTTTTCATGCCCTAGAAAGCAGCAGCAAAGCAGCGCAATATTTTTACAGAGGAAATAATCTAAAATTAGTGTCAGTCAGAGATGATGTGCTGGTTCAGTTTTTACATATTTGTTGTAATCCTTTTTGTGAGGAGGGATAATAGTTTTTGAAAAATACTAAAGAAAATTCCCACAACATTTAGATGACTAAGTGACACTTAAGTTACACAGAGTGTACATGTTGCAAACAATTTTTTTGCCATGATTTATTCATCAAATTGTACATCCGTCCACACCACATTATGTCAATTTTTCTTGTCTTTTAACTTTTTTTTAGGTAAATGATGTTCTAGACAGTCTGAATGCATGTAGGGATTGCCTGTTTTTTAGGGAATCCCCACATGTATTCAGGCTGTCTAGCAGCTGTAAATCATGCAGCTGCTGGTTAAACAAACGCAATCTACGAGCATGCTCGGAAAACTCGAGTAATGAGCACACTCACTCATCACTAGTAGGCAAGCATAATATACTCTAAGATTTTTTACATTTTATTTTAGTACTATTGTTATTTTGTGCTTACTTTAAGATCTTTTCCTTACAGTTTAGTGCAATTTAGATTATTTGTTAGACTTTCGCATCATGTTTTTAATGTTGATTGGTTTGTCCTATCTCTTTAAGAAAACAAGAGCAGAACTTTACTACGTGTAGGGAAAGAAGTCTCGCTCAGCCCTGGGGTCTCTGAGGGCCCTGAAGGTTTCTTTAACTCAATAATGAGAAGACTAATACTATTTAAGAGACATGAAAGTTGGGGAACCTGTTGCGATTTTCATGTTGAAGACAACAAGGTTCAAATAACACTACATATATTGTATTTTGTAATCATGTTATGATTTGAACTGTACTACTTTTATTTTTCCTTGTTGTTCTGTCTTCATACACGTTGATACGGTGTGTGGTCCGACATACGGCATAAACCACTTCTGTCTCCCAAATAAGCAGACTGTTCTCTGTAGTCTAACTTGTTTATTGGTAAACATGAGCGCGGTAAAACTATAAGAATACAAATGATTTGAGTAAGTATTGGGCAAATAATAACATGACTGCAACTAACAGGGAAAGCATACAGGATGATGCAACTTCTATAATAACTACATACAGCAGGTAACTGAAATCACATTTCCTGTGTACTGGCTGCTATACAGTTAATCACACTCTGTACAACTTTACATAGCAAGAACAGGGATAATGGTCTTACCGGATAATCTTAACCGGAATGGCAAGTAAGTGAGGTAGTTCAACACAGCAGATTAACACGTGTGTCCAGGGAAATACACAGAGAGAAAATGGAGTTTCCCCTTCCCATGATACCTTGGTGAATCCCAGAATGCAATACTCTAATAGTTACTGAAAAACACAGGTAATAAATTTAACCACCACTAGGTGGTGCTATAACACAGCAAAACCAAAACTATGGTATTAAACCTTTTTAAAGCTAGATACGAAACCTGACCTTCGCTAGAATGGGCAGAACACTCCCCGCTTGGCATCAACCGATGCCACCCACAGGTTCTTTTGGCGAAAACAGTAAGGCAAGTTCCGCAACTGGTCTGAGGAATAGTTTACTCTCCCCGGACTTGCCTACTTTGACCTCGACCTTACGCACCTTCCCATCTTTGCTTGGGAGTATCTTAGTGATGAGGCCTAGTGGCCACTCATTACGGTGAGACTGGCTGTCTTTCATGAGAACGACATCATCAGTTTTGATGTTTGGTTTGTCGGTCTGCCACTTCTTCCTGGGTTGTAAGGTAGAGAGGTACTGCTTCCTCAAACTGTCCAAGAAGGTATTGGAGAGACTTTGGACTTGTCTCCATTGTCGTCTGTAGAGGTCCTTGTTGCTAAATTTTCCAGGTGGAGCGCTGAGAACGCTGGCTTTCTGAGTAAGTAACATGGCAGGGGTGAGAATGGTCGGATCCTCAGAGTCACTAGAAAGTGAAGTCAATGGTCTAGCATTAATGATGGCCGAAACTTCTGCCAGGAATGTGGTTAAACTTTAATGTGTGAGTCTTGCTTCAATGGATCTGGTTGCGTGGTCTGCAGGATTGTGGTTTGTGGACACATAATGCCACTGTTTAGGGTTGGTGGATCTCCTGATCCTTAGCACCCGATTGCTGACATAGACATAGAAACGACAAGTTTCATTGCAAATGTACCCCAACACTACCTTGCTGTCGGTGTAGAACTCGATTTCTTTGACCTCCAGGTCCATTTCTGTCGAGATAAGCTCAGCTAACTCTACTGCTAACACAGCTGCACAGAGTTCCAGTCTGGGTACTGTGTGTTCACGGAGTGGGGCCAATTTTGTCCGGCTCATAACAAGCCTCACGTGGCATTGTTCATTGATGTCAGTAGTTTTCAAATACGCCACTGCTGCAATTGCTTTGGTTGAGGCATCGCAGAAGATACAAAGCCTTTGCATCTTGATTTCTGTTGATGGCACAGAAGCATATGGTCGTGCAACGTAGAGACTTGACAGGGCTTCTAAAGAGTTCTTCCATCTTACCCACAAGTCTCTTTTCTCACTGGGAAGCGGATCATCCCAGTTGGACGTCTCTTGGGTGAAGTCTCTCAACATCATTTTACCTTGGATAGTTACAGGAGTTACAAATCCCAGAGGATCGTACAAGCTGTTCACAACGGACAGGACGCCTCTACGCGTGAAAGGTTTCTCTTCTTCGCTGATCTGGAAGGTGAATGCATCCTTTTTCAAATCCCAAAGTAAACCCAGGCTCCGCTGCATAGGAAGGGAGTCCGTGCTTAAATCCAAGTCTTTTAAATCGATTGAGTAATCTTGAGAGGGAAAGGCTGCCATTAGTTTTTGGCTGTTGGAAGCAATTTTGTGCAACCTCAAATTGGATGAAGCGAGCATTTCTTGTGCCCTTTTCAGGAGACTGACTGCCGACTCATCTGTGGGTGTGGATTTCAGGCAGTCATCTACGTAGAAATCCTTTTCCACAAAAGATCTTACATCCGATCCATACTTTGCTTCACCCTCTCTAGCTGAATGTCTAAGCCCATAAATAGCGACAGCAGGGGAAGGGCTGTTCCCGAAGATGTGTACCTTCATACGATATTCCACGATGTCCTTGTAGGGGTCATTATCGCGGTACCAGAAAAACCTCAAGTAGTTTCTGTGTTCTTCTTTAACAAGGAAGCAGTGAAACATCTGTTGTATGTCGGCCGTAAATGCTGCTGCATCTTTGCGGAAACGAAGGAGTACTCCCAGAAGTCTGTTGTTGAGGTCTGGACAAGATAGAAAGACGTCGTTTAAAGAAACACCTTCGTATCTGGCACTTGAGTCAAATACCACTCTTATCTGACCAGGTTTCTTCGGATGATACACGCCGAAAATAGGTAAATACCAACATTCCTTGGAATCTTGAAGTACAGGTGCAATTTCCGCGTGGCCACTCTGGAATATTCTCTCCATGATGGTAAAGAAGTGTTCTTTTGTCTCTGGTGACTTCTGCAGTTTGCGTGTAAAGGAGACAAATCGACTGTACACAAGTTCTCTGTTGTTGGGTAAGCGTTGCCTCTGTGGTTTGAATGGTAAAGGTGCGACCCAACTCTTTGATTCATCTCTTACTATCTCTCGCTCCATGATGTCCAAGAACAGTCTGTCCTCTATGGACGTTGCTACCTGGTTGTCTTCTCTTGTCCTGTGGAAAACTGTGCACCCTATATGATCTTGCTCACCGTCGCATGCATGGTCTTCACAGGAGGGATCAGCTAACGGACAAGATGGAGGGGTGTTGTGTGGCAATTCTTTAATCAGGAAACTGCTCTCGCATGGCTGGAAGAGAGACGGGCATCCATTCTCGAGGGTATTGGTGAGCATGCTGTTGACTGATGTCGGCCTGTGTGCTCCACCCAAACAGACGTCTCCCACAATGACCCATCCTAGGTCAAGTCTCTGAGCATATGGGGCATTTTGTGGGCCGTTGATCTGTCCTCTAGCCTTGTGGACCCGTAGAATGTCTCTTCCGAGGAGTAAGACGATAGGGGCTCCTTGGTCAAGCTCCGGTATCAGGTGAGCTATACGTCTCAAGTGGGTGTGATGAGTTGCTACCTCCGGTGTAGGTATCTCAGACCTGTTGTCCGGAATTTGATTGCACTCTAGTATTGATGGTAAGGATAAGCAGGTTTGACCGTCCATAGACTCTACTTTGAATCCGGTCGCTTTTCTCCCCGCCGTCTCGACAGTACCTGCACATGTCTTCAAGGAGTACGGAGAGCCGGGACCAGCAATGTTGAAGGTGTCGAAGAGAAAGGGCTTAGCTAGAGACCTGTTGCTCTGATCGTCCAATATTGCATATACCTTGATTGCCTTATCCCGTTGGCTCACTGGGAATACTCTGACAAGACAGATCTTCGAGCAGGATCTCCCTGCTACAAATTCCTTGCAGATCTCTGTACACTGAGAAATGACCACTGGGGTGTCAATGTCAGTGTCCGTCTGTTTTTCGGCAGACTCTTCTACTCGTGACGATACCCCTGAGGGTGGTTCAGGGTGTAAAGCCGTGTTGTGCTCCACACTACTGCATTCTGCGCATTTCACACTGGTTTCACAGTTCTTGGCGAAGTGTGAGGTAGTCGTGCAGCATCTGAAGCATATCTTGTTTTCCCTTAGGAAGCTCTTACGGTCTTCTAGAGGCTTCTCCCTGAAGGCTCTACATTTTAGTAGAGGATGAGGTTTCTTGTGTAGGGGGCAGTGTTTGCTGGGATCCTGAGGTTTGTCCTCCTCTGGAGAGGACTTACTTGCCCTGTAAGGAAAACCTGTGGAGGTAACATTAGTTTTGTGTACTGCCACTGGTGTTTTACTGGGTTTTACACTGGAGGCAGTGGTACATGACATAGTGAAATCGAAACTGGGGTCATTTCTAACTTTAGCCTGCTGAGCAACAAAGTCTACAAACACCCTGAAAGGAGGAAATGGCACCTTATGAGCCTGTTTGTAACGGGACCCGTGACTGATCCACTTTTCTTGTAAATTGTAAGGGAGCTTTTGGACAATCGGGTTGACACCTCTGGCAGTGTCCAGGAATGCCAACCCTGGTAGGTCACCTTCTGCCTGAGCAGCATGTACCTCCATTAACAAGTCGCTCAGTTCCCTGAGCTTTTGATAACCCTTATTTGCTATCTTGGGGAAATCATCAATTCTTTTATACAAAGCATTTTCTATAGCTTCTATTGACCCATAACATTCTTCGAGTCTCTCCCACACCATGCGAAGTCCTGTGTGTGGGTACTTTATGTTAATGTTCCTGATTCTTTTGGCGTGTTCAGCTGACTCGTTCCCAAGCCACTTAACCAGTAGATCTAACTCTTTACTACTGGAAAGATGCAAGTCTCTGATGGCGTTCTGGAAGGAGGCTCGCCAAGCTCTGTAGCTTTCAGCTCGATCGGTGAACTTTACAAGTCCCTTGATCACCAGCTCCCGGCGGGTAAAGAACCTTGCAAAGTTCATAGTAGCTGAGTCAGTGTCAACATGAGCTGGTGTGCTGTTGTCATGCAGTGTGTGTGGTGCATCCTGTTATGGCTGGCAATCAGGCAACACAGCGTGCAGTAATCAGCGCACATACAGAGATCTGGCAATAACCAAAAACAATAGGACGAGCTCTGAGACGTGGAATCTCTGTAGACTGCAGTACCTAATCTATCCTCACACAACTATAAGCAGCAGTGGATTGCGCCTATCACTACCTATGCAACTCGACACTGCCTGAGGAGCTGACTAGCCTGAAGATAGAAATACAAGCCTGACTTACCTCAGAGAAATACCCCAAAGGAATAGGCAGCCCCCCACATATAATGACTGTTAGCAAGATGAAAAGACAAACGTAGGAATGAAATAGATTCAGCAAAGTGAGGCCCGATATTCTAGACAGAGCGAGGATAGCAAAGAGAACTATGCAGTCTACAAAAAACCCTAAAACGTAAACCACGCAAAGGGGCAAAAAGACCCACCGTGCCGAACTAACAGCACGGCGGTGCACTCCTTTGCTTCTCAGAGCTTCCAGATAAAGTTAATAGCAAGCTGGACAGAAAAAACAGAAAACAAACTAGAAGCACTTATCTAGCAGAGCAGCAGGCCCAAGGAAAGATGCAGTAGCTCAGATCCAACACTGGAACATTGACAAGGAGCAAGGAAGACAGACTCAGGTGGAGCTAAATAGCAAGGCAGCCAACGAGCTCACCAAAACACCTGAGGGAGGAAGCCCAGAGACTGCAATACCACTTGTGACCACAGAAGTGAATTCAGCCACAGAATTCACAACAGTACCCCCCCCTTGAGGAGGGGTCACCGAACCCTCACCAGAACCCCCAGGCCGACCAGGATGAGCCACATGAAAGGCACGAACAAGATCTGGGGCATGGACATCAGAGGCAAAAACCCAGGAATTATCTTCCTGAGCATAACCCTTCCATTTGACCAGATACTGGAGTTTCCGTCTAGAGACACGAGAATCCAAAATCTTCTCCACAATATACTCCAATTCCCCCTCCACCAAAACAGGGGCAGGAGGCTCCACAGATGGAACCATAGGTGCCACGTATCTCCTCAACAACGACCTATGGAATACATTATGAATGGAAAAGGAGTCTGGGAGGATCAGACGAAAAGACACCGGATTGAGAATCTCAGAAATCCTATACGGACCAATAAAACGAGGTTTAAATTTAGGAGAGGAAACCTTCATAGGAATATGACGAGAAGATAACCAAACCAGATCCCCAACACGAAGTCGGGGTCCCACACGGCGTCTGCGATTAGCGAAAAGCTGAGCCTTCTCCTGGGACAAGGTCAAATTGTCCACTACCTGAGTCCAGATCTGCTGCAACCTGTCCACCACAGAATCCACACCAGGACAGTCCGAAGACTCAACCTGTCCTGAAGAGAAACGAGGATGGAACCCAGAATTGCAGAAAAATGGAGAGACCAAGGTAGCCGAGCTGGCCCGATTATTAAGGGCGAACTCAGCCAACGGCAAAAATGACACCCAATCATCCTGGTCAGCGGAAACAAAACATCTCAGATATGTTTCCAAGGTCTGATTGGTTCGTTCAGTCTGGCCATTAGTCTGAGGATGGAAGGCCGAGGAGAAAGATAGGTCAATGCCCATCCTACCACAAAAGGCTCGCCAGAACCTCGAGACAAACTGGGAACCTCTGTCAGAAACAATATTCTCAGGAATGCCATGTAAACGAACCACATGCTGGAAGAACAAAGGCACCAAATCAGAGGAGGAAGGCAATTTAACCAAGGGCACCAGATGGACCATTTTAGAAAAGCGATCACAGACCACCCAAATGACCGACATTTTTTGAGAAACGGGAAGGTCAGAAATGAAATCCATCGAAATATGTGTCCAAGGCCTCTTCGGGACCGGCAAGGGCAAAAGCAACCCACTGGCACGTGAACAGCAGGGCTTAGCCCTAGCACAAATTCCACAGGACTGCACAAAAGCACGCACATCCCGCGACAGAGATGGCCACCAGAAGGATCTAGCAACCAACTCCCTGGTACCAAAGATTCCTGGATGACCGGCCAGCACCGAACAATGAAGTTCAGAGATAACTTTACTAGTCCACCTATCAGGGACGAACAGTTTCTCGGCCGGACAACGATCAGGTTTATTAGCCTGAAATTTCTGCAACACTCTCCGCAAATCAGGGGAGATGGCAGACACAATGACTCCTTCCTTGAGGATACTCGCCGGCTCAGATAACCCGGAGAGTCGGGCACAAAACTCCTAGACAGAGCATCCGCCTTCACATTTTTAGAGCCCGGAAGGTATGAAATCACAAAATCAAAACGAGCAAAAAATAACGACCAACGGGCCTGTCTAGGATTCAAGCGCTTGGCAGACTCAAGATAAGTAAGGTTCTTATGATCAGTCAAAACCACCACGCGATGCTTAGCACCCTCAAGCCAATGACGCCACTCCTCGAATGCCCACTTCATGGCCAGCAACTCTCGGTTGCCCACATCATAATTACGCTCAGCAGCAGAAAATTTCCTGGAAAAGAAAGCACATGGTTTGAACACTGAGCAACCAGAACCTCTCTGTGACAAAACCGCCCCTGCACCAATCTCAGAAGCATCAACCTCGACCTGGAACGGAAGAGAAACATCAGGTTGACACAACACAGGGGCACAGCAAAAACGACGCTTCAACTCCTGAAAAGCTTCCACGGCAGCAGAAGACCAATTAACCAAATCAGCACCCTTCTTGGTCAAATCGGTCAATGGTCTGGCAATGCTAGAAAAATTACAGATGAAGCGACGATAAAAATTAGCAAAGCCCAGGAATTTCTGCAGACTTTTTAGAGATGTCGGCTGAGTCCAATCCTGGATGGCCTGAACCTTAACCGGATCCATCTCGATAGTAGAAGGGGAAAAGATGAACCCCAAAAATGAAACTTTCTGCACACCGAAGAGACACTTTGATCCCTTCACGAACAAGGAATTAGCACGCAGTACCTGGAAAACCATTCTGACTTGCTTCACATGAGACTCCCAATCATCTGAGAAGATCAAAATGTCATCCAAGTAAACAATCAAGAATTTATCCAGATACTCACGGAAAATGTCATGCATAAAAGACTGAAAAACAGATGGAGCATTGGCAAGTCCGAACGGCATCACCAGATACTCAAAATGACCCTCGGGCGTATTAAATGCCGTTTTCCATTCATCTCCCTGCCTGATTCTCACCAGATTATACGCACCACGAAGATCAATCTTAGTAAACCAACTAGCCCCCTTAATCCGAGCAAACAAGTCAGAAATCAATGGCAAGGGATACTGAAACTTAACAGTGATCTTATTAAGAAGGCGGTAATCAATACACGGTCTTAGCGAACCATCCTTCTTGGCTACAAAAAAGAACCCTGCTCCCAATGGTGACGACGATGGGCGAATATGTCCCTTCTCCAGGGACTCCTTCACATAACTGCGCATAGCGGTGTGTTCAGGTACGGACAAATTAAATAAACGACCCTTAGGGAATTTACTACCAGGAATCAAATCGATAGCACAATCACAATTCCTATGCGGAGGTAGGGCATCAGACTTGGACTCTTCAAATACATCCTGAAAGTCCGACAAGAACTCTGGGATGTCAGAAGGAATGGATGACGAAATAGACAAAAATGGAACATCACCATGTACTCCCTGACAACCCCAGCTGGTTACCGACATAGAGTTCCAATCCAATACTGGATTATGGGTTTGTAGCCATGGCAACCCCAACACGACCACATCATGCAAATTATGCAGTACCAGAAAGCGAATAACTTCCTGATGTGCAGGAGCAATGCACATGGTCAGCTGGGCCCAGTACTGAGGCTTATTCTTGGCCAAAGGTGTAGCATCAATTCCTCTCAACGGAATAGGACACCGCAAAGGCTCCAAGAAAAATCCACAACGTTTAGCATAATCCAAATCCATCAGATTCAGGGCAGCGCCTGAATCCACAAACGCCATGACAGAATACGATGACAAAGAGCACATTAAGGTAATGGACAAAAGGAATTTGGACTGTACAGTACCAATAACGGCAGAGCTATCGAACCGCCTAGTGCGTTTAGGACAATTAGAAATAGCATGAGTAGAATCACCACAATAGAAACACAGTCTGTTCAGACGTCTGTGTTCTTGCCGTTCTACTTTAGTCATAGTCCTGTCGCACTGCATAGGCTCAGGTTTACTCTCAGACAATACCGCCAGATGGTGCACAGATTTACGCTCGCGCAAGCGACGACCGATCTGAATGGCCAAGGACATAGACTCATTCAAACCAGCAGGCATAGGAAATCCCACCATTATATCCTTAAGAGCTTCAGAGAGACCCTTTCTGAACAAAGCCGCTAGTGCAGATTCATTCCACAGAGTGAGTACTGACCACTTCCTAAATTTCTGACAATATACTTCTACATCATCCTGACCCTGGCATAAAGCCAGCAGATTTTTCTCAGCCTGATCCACTGAATTAGGCTCATCGTAAAGCAATCCCAGCGCCTGGAAAAATGCATCAACATTACTCAATGCAGAATCTCCTGGTGCAAGAGAAAACGCCCAGTCCTGTGGGTCGCCGCGCAAAAAAGAAATAATAATCAAAACCTGTTGAATAGGATTACCAGAAGAATGAGGTTTCAAGGCCAAAAATAGCTTACAATTATTTCTGAAGCTCAGGAACTTAGTTCTGTCACCAAAAAACAAATCAGGAATCGGAATTCTTGGTTCTAGCATCGATTTCTGATCAATAGTATCTTGAATCTTTTGTACATTTACAACGAGATTATCCATTGAGGAGCACAGAGCCTGAATATCCATGTCCACAGCTGTGTCCTGAAGCACTCTAATGTCTAGGGGAAAAAAAAGACTGAAGACAGAGCTAAGAAAAAAAAATGCTGTCAGGATTTCTTTTTTCCCTCTATTGGGAATCATTGGTTTGGCTCCTTGTACTGTTATGGCTGGCAATCAGGCAACACAGCGTGCAGTAATCAGCGCACATACAGAGATCTGGCAATAACCAAAAACAATAGGACGAGCTCTGAGACGTGGAATCTCTGTAGACTGCAGTACCTAATCTATCCTCACACAACTATAAGCAGCAGTGGATTGCGCCTATCACTACCTATGCAACTCGACACTGCCTGAGGAGCTGACTAGCCTGAAGATAGAAATACAAGCCTGACTTACCTCAGAGAAATACCCCAAAGGAATAGGCAGCCCCCCACATATAATGACTGTTAGCAAGATGAAAAGACAAACGTAGGAATGAAATAGATTCAGCAAAGTGAGGCCCGATATTCTAGACAGAGCGAGGATAGCAAAGAGAACTATGCAGTCTACAAAAAACCCTAAAACGTAAACCACGCAAAGGGGCAAAAAGACCCACCGTGCCGAACTAACAGCACGGCGGTGAACTCCTTTGCTTCTCAGAGCTTCCAGATAAAGTTAATAGCAAGCTGGACAGAAAAAACAGAAAACAAACTAGAAGCACTTATCTAGCAGAGCAGCAGGCCCAAGGAAAGATGCAGTAGCTCAGATCCAACACTGGAACATTGACAAGGAGCAAGGAAGACAGACTCAGGTGGAGCTAAATAGCAAGGCAGCCAACGAGCTCACCAAAACACCTGAGGGAGGAAGCCCAGAGACTGCAATACCACTTGTGACCACAGAAGTGAATTCAGCCACAGAATTCACAACAGCATCCTCATACCTGGTAGGAGCTTCTGGCTTAGGAAAGTCTGTATAAAACCGTTCTGAAGCGAAGGGTGTCCCTGTCAGTCTGGGAGGAGGCCGTACCTTCTGTTCTGTAAGACGGTAGTGGTGGTCGACGTCGTTTCGCAGTATACCTTCCTGCTTCCAGTGCGGTGTTTGGAGGAAGGATCTCCGGTAATCTGTATAGGCTGGTTGGTGTAACGGATCAGAGTTGTCTTCTATTCCGGGATGTTGGTGGACATATTCTGAGACGCGTTGAGCAGGGTCCTGACGATCAAGGTCTGGTCCACGTACGTCGCTGTCACGCTCAGATTCGGGAAACTCCGCAGCTTCTAAGAACTCAGCTTTGGCTATTGCGGCTGCTGCTTCTTTTTCAGCGGAAAGCCTTTCTAAGGTCGCTCGCAGGCGTGCTGTATCTGCGTCTCTATCGGCTTGCAGGCGGGCTCTTTCTGCTTCTTGGCAGGCTCTTTCTGCTTCTTGGCAGGCTCTTTCTGCTTCTCTATCTGCTTGCAGGCGGGCTCTTTCTGCTTCTTGCTCTGCTTGTCTTAACTTTAACTGCATCTCTTGTGCAGCGAAGGAGGATCTTACCTTCGCCGCCTCAGCTTCTGCTCGGGCGAGGGTGACAGACCTTTTCGAGGAAGACTTGCTAGAGCGGCTTGTTTGAGACCTCGTCCTGACTGAGGATGCTCGACTTGCAGACATCGTGTGTCCGTTTGCAGGCTGTAGGATGTCTCAGAGCGGGTAGGAATGACTTCAGCGTAGACTGAGACGTGTAGCGCTTGGCGGGCAATATGGCGGCCGCTGCGGTATCTGCAGGCTGTGCGGTGAGGTACAAGCGGCTGTGTAAGTGGTCTTGTTATTGCTGGCGTCTAGCCTGGTTTTGCTAGCCTCCGCTGGTATTTAGCTTCTATTTTACTGCTTGCTGGTATCTAGCCTGCGTTTTACTGGCCTCCGCTGGTATCCAGAATCCGTTTTACTGCTTGCTGGAATCTAGCCTGCGTTTTACTGGCCTCCGCTGGTATCTAGAATCCGTTTTACTGTTCTGTCTTCATACACGTTGATACGGTGTGTGGTCCGACATACGGCATAAACCACTTCTGTCTCCCAAATAAGCAGACTGTTCTCTGTAGTCTAACTTGTTTATTGGTAAACATGAGCGCGGTAAAACTATAAGAATACAAATGATTTGAGTAAGTATTGGGCAAATAATAACATGACTGCAACTAACAGGGAAAGCATACAGGATGATGCAACTTCTATAATAACTACATACAGCAGGTAACTGAAATCACATTTCCTGTGTACTGGCTGCTATACAGTTAATCACACTCTGTACAACATTACATAGCAAGAACAGGGATAATGGTCTTACCGGATAATCTTAACCGGAATGGCAAGTAAGTGAGGTAGTTCAACACAGCAGATTAACACGTGTGTCCAGGGAAATACACAGAGAGAAAATGGAGTTTCCCCTTCCCATGATACCTTGGTGAATCCCAGAATGCAATACTCTAATAGTTACTGAAAAACACAGGTAATAAATTTAACCACCACTAGGTGGTGCTATAACACAGCAAAACCAAAACTATGGTATTAAACCTTTTTAAAGCTAGATACGAAACCTGACCTTCGCTAGAATGGGCAGAACACTTGTGGTTAAAAATTTTGGAGGGGACGATTAAACAATTTGTGACTTATTTTGAAAGTCATGAGTATCAACCATTGACATCCAGGAAACACCACACCGACCCATGCTCCAGCTATTTCTAAACAATCCATGAAACACTAAAATTAAGTATGCCAAATATATCATTTTTTGCTACTTATTAGTTCATTGATTAAAATAATTATATAGATTATCTTTGAAGAGTTGTTATAACAGTTAATGAAACTTAATTAGAGCCATATCTAATTTTAATTTATTCAAGTTCAAATTAGCGCTATGCATGATGCTACATAACAGTAGAGATGAGCGGTGTTCGAGTCGAACTGTTCGCCAATTTTAAATTTGAGCTGTGTTGGGCGGTGTTCGAGTCGTTCGACGAACCCGAACAATTTGCTTAAAATTCGGCTGTTCGAGTTTCTGTTTGATAACTGTTCGTTCACCAAAAGCCTAGCTTGATTTGCACAATAAAACTGTTTATCATTGTTAATAGATTGTTTCAGTGTATAGTGGGCGGGGGGATAGATCTGTGCTGAAATAACGCTGATCTCTAATCCCAGGCCCAGGAAATCCTTTTGGGCCTAGTAGCAATTTCTGCTACTCAGCAGAGTACCCCACCCATGAAGCAAGCTACACCGCCTTCTTTCTTTCTCAATCTAACCCCTCAACTCTGGGGTGTCTACTCTCCCTCCAGCTCTCTCCTTCTCACAGGTGGACTATCGCGTGTTTTCACACTGTGGCGAATCTTTTGGGCCCAGGCATAAGAAGTCGTCGGGGTAATAGATAATATGTGCCGCCTTACAAATGTCCATGATGACACATTCGAGGAAGCAACTAAACGCCTCAACTAGTGAGCAGGATATGGAGCACTCCATGGGCAAACAGCGATCTATGCAGTATGCTCCTTCACAGAAGCAGCCCAATGGGAGGACACTATTCGGAGGCACAGGTAGTAACCAGAATGCCCCCTCAATGTCTGTTTTGGCCATTAGGGTGCCCCTTACCAACTTCTTGACCCGCCTGATTGCCTCGTCAAAGGAGGTACAGTACATAGTACTGTACTTGGTTCCGTGTCGATGTTGTCGTTTACTGACCTGCCCCTTGGATATGACAAATGGTGGATTAGTCTGAATGTATTGGGTTCATTTTTTGGCACAACTCCCAACTGGGTACCACTACGTCTACTAAGGAAAGTGTTCTGAATGGACATGCCACCATTCTACCTAAAGATATTTCTTTTTTTCTTTTTTTTGTCAAGACGTCTGGGTGTTGGTAGAGTGAGTTTAGATTTTTACTCCAGCCTTTCTTGATTTTAGAAGGGCATGACATGCCTATTTCTGTGTCTCCTCCTCCTTTTACTCCTCCACCTCTTTTCTTTTCACATGACTATATGTAGTTGGGACTTTTCCATGTGTTTGTTGTGTCTTCTGAGCAGTTTGTCAGCTTTTGGACACCTTTAAAGGTGTTTTCTATGTGTTTTCCATGTGTTTGTATGTGTTTGCGTTTGCCTGCCATTGGTTTCAATGGGGTTCGACGGTGTTCATCGAACGTTCGACGAACATTTCGTTGAACACATCCCTGTTCAACGAACCGAACCCGAACACTAGGGAGGTGGCTCAACACTACATAACAGGCATTTTTACATATGTAGGAAGCTTACACAATTCATATTCAGTCACCTGAATCAATGAGTTTTTCAGACATATTCATTTGTGTTTGCCAGACCATAAAGAGGTTGCTTTCTTATTATGTAGCAAATTAACCTGTCAGCGTAGGTGATGTTTCTACACAGTGATGAGATGAGATGAGGAAAATCTGGAGTTTCAATAGAAAGTAATAATTGAGTGGGCTTTGCACTGCTTAAATTGGATTCTGTGGTGTTTTGATAGCTTGAGATGGCTTGCAACTTCGTGTGGGGTTTGACAAAGACAAAGCTCGTTGAAGGTAGTCTTTATGCAAATGGAAGAATTAATAAAATTCAGTGTGAAGATGTGTGCCAATACAAATATTACAAGGACATAGCGGTTTCCAGTAATGCCATATATTGTTACATTGAGGCACCCTATAATAGAGTCTGACATGGCTATATTTGGTAAAAACGTTGTCATTGAGCATGGACCCTTGAGCCTAGAGGACCGCAGATGGACAGCAGAGGTAATGAAATAGCAAACAGGTAGCAGAGGCATTGGAAACTGCAGGCAGAAAAGAGACATCCGGGAGACCGCAGGCGGGTAGTAGAGGTACTGGAAGCGCAGGCAGATGTGAAATGTCCTGGAAACGACAAACAGGTGGCAGAGGTACTGGAAACCGCAAATAGGTAGCAGCTCAACCATCATGGCGACTGCAACATCTACATAAGTTATATCGAAATGTCTAGTTTTTCATCACATGACACCGCAATGTGCACTAATGAAATACAACAAAAAAAATCCATCAACCAAAATAACTTTCCTGTTATTCAACTCGCAGCTCCGTGTTCTTTCTTTGAAAGTACATCTTTCGTTTTAATCAGGTAAATACTGTAAATTCCTTTGACATCTTAAATACTTTTTTTTGTCTCTCCGGACTAAAATAATGAGCCTTTAACACAATTTCTTGCTTTTCAAACTGTCTGCAACTCTTCGAGTGTAGTGACAACAAAAACACTTTTTTCGACCTTAAAAGCCATACTTCGTTATATAATTGTAATAAGGAATGTACTAAGAATGCAATTAAGGCAGCTCTTGATGTACGTACAAAGACATTTCCGTTTGAGAACCATTAACCTCTTTCTGTTTCAAAATCACAGTTGTCAAGGTGGGTACATAAGGAACGAGTCAGGCAGTTAAGTGCCAGGCAGGACTAAGTGACCTCTAAAGAACCGTTTGTTAAACACTACAACCATTTATGCAGAAACTGACCAGCTGTGCCCCCAAATAGCAGCTTTGTACAAATCTGGTACAATTTATTCCCCTATTCATATTTTAAGCTTTCTAAGGGATTTTCAATTAATTAACACACAAAACTAAGCTTCGAAACTTAACTCTCCGAAACTTGGAACAAGTCGCCGAAGAGCAAAGTAACTTTCTAACTGTAATTTAGATGTAAAATTGCACTTCAAAAATATTTGGCAGCCAGAGTGAAAAAAAGAAAGACTTGTATTATGACTTATTTTGTTATTTGTGAAGCTTAAAATACGCACAAAAGTTCAAGTGCATGTAAAGAAAGAAAAATAAAAAGTTTGTGACTTGTTAGCACTTTGCAGGTTCAAACATATGTTTAGTAAATAGCTGTTTTTTAGATGGATGTACAGTACAGACCAAATGTTTGGACACACCTTCTCATTTAAAGATTTTTCTGTATGTTCATGACTATGAAAATTGTACATTCACACTGAAGGCATCAAAACTATGAATTAACACATGTGAAATTATACACTTAACAAAAAAGTGTGAAACAACTGAAATTATGTCTTATATTCTAGGGTCTTCAAAGTAGCCACCTTTTGCTTTGATGAATGCTTTGTACACTCTTGGCATTCTCTTGATGAGCTTCAAGAGGCAGTCACCGGGAATGGTCTTCCAACAATCTTGAAGGAGTTCCCAGAGATGCTTATCACTTGTTGGCCCTTTTGCCTTTACTCTGCGGTCCAGCTCACCCCAAACCATCTCGATTGGGTTCAGGTCTGGTGACTGTGGAGGCCAGGTCATCTGACGTAGCACCCCATCACTCTCCTTCTTGGTCAAATAACCCTTACACAGCCTGGAGGTGTGTTTGGGGTCATTGTCCTGTTGAAAAATAAATGATGGTCCAACTAAACGTAAACCAGATGGAATAGCATGCTGCTGCAAGATGCTGTGTTAGCCATGCTGGTTTAGTATGCCCAACAGTGTCACCAGCAAAGCACCCCCCACACCATCACACCTCCTCAATGCTTCACGGTGGGAACCAGGCATGTAGACTCCATCTGTTCACCTTTTCTTCACCGCACAAAGACGCGGTGGTTGGAGCCAAAAATCTCAAATATGGACTCATCAGAAGAAAGCACAGATTTCCACTGGTCTAATGTCCATTCCTTGAGTTCTTTAGCCCAAACAAGTCTCTTCTGCTTGTTGCCTGTCCTTAGCAGTGGTTTCCTAACAGCTATTTTACCATGAAGACCTGCTGCACAAAGTCTCCTCTTAACAGTTGTTGTAGAGATGTGTCTGCTGCTAGAACTCTGTGTGACATTGACCTGGTCTCTAATCTGAGCTGCTGTTAACCTGCGATTTCTGAGGCTGGTGACTCGGATAAACTTATCCTCAGAAGCAGAGGTGACTCTTGGTCTTCCTTTCCTGGGGCGGTCCTCATGTCATCCAGTTTCTTTGTAGCGCTTGATGGTTTTTGCCACTGCACTTGGGGACACTTTCAAAGTTTGCACAATTTTTCGGACTGACTGACCTTCATTTCTTAATGTAATGATGGCCACTCGTTTTTCTTTACTTATCTGCTTTTTTCTTGCCATAATACAAATTCTAACAGTCTATTAATTTGAGATAGTGCTGGCAATAAAGATGAAAGCAAGAATGCATTCACAATGTTTAGAAGAAATAAGGTTTCATACTTGAGAAGATGAAACTTGCTGCTGAAGAAAAAGTTTTGTGGTTAATTCATTACAACATTTGAAAATGGAAGGATTGGAAAAAGGAGATATTGAATCTGAGCACTGCCAAAGAGGGTTGGAGACTGATCGTGCATCAAGATAGGAGATTCATTCGCGTTTCGGAGCTGGTTCAACTCCTTCCTCAGGCACTTGAGAAGTGGATAAAACTGACTTTGAAACCTGAGGACCCGAGGAAGAAGTTGAGCCAACTCCAAAATGTGTTGAATGAGTAAGTCTCCTATCTTGGTGTCCGTTCAGTCTCCAACCCTCCCAGCCAGTGCCCAGATCCAACCACTGATTTTTCCAGTCCATCCAGTTCTTTCTAAATCTAAGTGTTGGTCAGAAGCTGGAGCAGAAGCCTCCTCATTGATCCATCTTCACGTTCAACGAAGTTGTGCCAGAACACATCCCACTTGGGTGATTTGTAATCTCCAGTTGCCTTCTCAATCATTTTTAAATGGTCTTGGAATGTTCTCTGTAAGAAAAAAATGTACGTTAGAAGAAGAAATATTTTTTTTAGATTAGAAAATATAAAAGTCAATTTTTCGCTGCAAGATGAAGAATGAACATTGAAAGAATCCATTGGAAACTTCATGTTGACCAATATACCAAGGTGGAAAAGATCCATATATCTAAATCCAAAAGATTATATAAGATTGTAATCAAAACAGGTATTATATGTAGCATAGTCACTGTCTGAATGCATGTAATAGAAGAATTTCATAGATCTTATTTATAGCCTTTCGTGTCCATCCTTTCCTACTCCTATTTACCATCTAAAAGCGTCTCTTACAAGATAAAGCTGTGAAATAACAAACAGCTCCTCATAAAACTTTCACATAACAACAGTCCTACATTTAACACACAAGTGCTAAATGAAATGTACCTCGATGTGCAGTAAGTGAGTTGATGGGTTCATCTTTAGGGCAGCAATAACCTGTCAGTCAGCAATTTAATGGTTTTTGGAATAAGAACACATCCGTCACCTACACTCATGCACCTGAATCAAAATAACATTCACAGTGGTCAAAGTGCAAAAATTTGTCAAGTTCCCGCCATGATTTGGACTGTACAGTTTTTTTTCCTTCCTTTCATTAAAATGTATAGTAAAAACCCAAAACTGAGGTCAAGAAACTCAACTTCGATTTTTGGAAATTACAGTAGGCCGGTACTGCCATTGGTCTGAAGTACAGTGGGGGAAATAAGTATTTGATACACTGTCGATTTTGCAAGTTTTCCCACCTACAAAGAATGGAGAGGTCTGTAATTTTTATCGTAGGTACATTTCAGCTATGAGAGACAAAATCTACAAATAAAAAGCAAAAAATCGCATTGTAGGATTTTTAAATAATTCAATTGCATTTTATTGCATGAAATAAGTATTTGATCACCGACCAACCGGAAAGAATTCTGGCTCTCACAGACCTGTTAGTTTTTCTTTAAGAAGCCCTCCTACTTTGCACTCATTGCCTGTATTAATTGGACCTGTTTGAACTCATTACCTGTATAAAAGACACCTGTCCACACACTCAATAAAATCACACTCCAACCTCTCCACCATGGCCAAGACCAAAGAGCTGTCTAAAGACGCCAGGGACAAAATTGTAGACCTGCACACGGCTGGGATGGGCTACGGGATAATTGACAAGCAGCTTAGCGAGAAGGCAACAACTGTTGGTACAATTATTAGAAAACTCAAACACAAGATGACTGTCAATCATCGTCAGTCTGGGGCTCCATGCAAGATCTCTCCTCATGGGGTAAGTATGATTCTGAGTTAGGACAGGAATCAGCCCAGAACTACACAGGATGATTTGGTCAATGACTTAAAAACAACTGGGACCATAGTCTCAACCATTACCTTGGTGGGAAAACTTGCAAAATTTTCAGTGTATCAAATACTTATTTTTGCCACTGTAGTTAGAAGATATATAAAAAATAAAACTATTTACAAATACAATATCTACTCATTCTAGATTTCACTGAAGCTTTACAATGTAGATCACCAATTTTTCCCAACCATGCTTCGCTCTGACAGCCATAAAGGATTTTAGAAAAGTGGACATCAACCAATCAAATAGTAGTAAAAAAACCCCACAACCAATAGAAAGATTATGCTCATCCTCCGTTGGTTCCAATGCTTGTTCCCCACTGCTACTCTGGTCTTTGTGCTTTAGCTGCAGCTGTGACATTGTTGCACTTCACCGCTGCAGCCAGTCATTGAGCGTAGCAGCTCTGCTGTTGTTAAGATGACTGCACAAGCTTAAAAATTTAAAAAAATGGGATTTCTCTTTAAATTTGGAAAAAATGGTTTTCAAGACAGTTTAGCAATCTTGGGGTCATTCAGTTTTGAAAAATTATTATTTAGAGGCAATTATTATTATTACAATGTACAAATATAAGAGGGGACAGTACAGAGATCTTTTTAATAATCTTTTTACCCCTACGTTTGCAATAAGGGGGCATCCTCTCTGGCTAAGGAAAGAAGGTTTAGTCATCTTCACAGATGGTAATTCTTTACTGTACTAGCATTAAAATTGTGGATTCCTTACTGTAAGAGTAGTGAGACTATGGATTCTTTACTGTACGAGTAGTGAGACTATGGATTCTTTAGTGTAAGAGTAGTGAGACTATGGATTCTTTACTGTAAGAGTAGTGAGACTATGGATTCTTTACTGTAAGAGTAGTGAGACTATGGATTCTTTACTGTAAGAGCAGTGAGACTATGGATTCTTTACTGTAAGAGTAGTGAGACTATGGATTCTTTACTGTAAGAGCAGTGAGGCTATGGATTCTTTACTGTAAGAGTAGTGAGACTATGGATTCTTTACTGTAAGAGTAGTGAGACTATGGATTCTTTACTGTAAGAGTAGTGAGACTATGGATTCTTTACTGTAAGAGCAGTGAGACTATGGATTCTTTACTGTAAGAGTAGTGAGACTATGGATTCTTTACTGTAAGAGCAGTGAGGCTATGGATTCTTTACTGTAAGAGCAGTGAGACTATGGATTATTTACTGTAAGAGCAGTGAGACTATGGATTCTTTACTGTAAGAGTAGTGAGACTATGGATTCTTTACTGTAAGAGTAGTGAGGTTATAGATTCCTTACTGTAAGGCTATGTGCACAAGTTCGGAATTGCAGCGGAAATTTCCGCAGCAATTCCACAACTCCCTGCCGCGGGTAAAACGCATGTGGAATTCGCATGCGTTTTCCCGCAAAACACAAGGGTTTTGCAAGTGTTTTTAGCTTGCAGAATGCTTGCGTTTTCCAAGCGATTTGAAGCATCACTTGGTAAAGTGATTGACAGATTGGTCACACTTGTCTAGCATGGTGCTTGACAAGTGTGACCATCTTTTTACTATTGATGCTGCCTATGCAGCATCAATAGTAAAAGAGAGAATGTTAAAAATAATAAAAAAAATAAAAAATCTGGTTATTCTCACCATCCTATGGCCCCCGATCTCCTCAGCGGTGACCCGGTACGTTTCGTTCCCAGGGATGCATTGCTCGAAGCACCTTTGTGACGTGACGGTCGCGTGTCCGCGACGTCATCTCAGGTGATTTGTGCAATGCATCCCTGGGAACGGAAGCCGCCCAGTGCACCGCTGAGAGCCGGGAGAGCTCCGGGGGGCATCGGAAGGTGAGTATATCCCTATTTTTTATTTTAATTCTATTTTTTACAGGAATATTGTACCCAGGGCCAGGATGAGTGTCACCTCTCCTGCAGACCCTGGGTACCATCCGCACATGAAGCGCTCACTTTACTCATGGTGGGCATTGCCACATGCGTAAAGTGAGCATTTCAATGCAATCCTCTGGCTGTGGAATCGCCGCGATTCCGCAGAAATGATGAACATGCTGCATTTTTTCCCGCAAAGCGTTTCCGCTGCAGAAAAAAACACAGCATGGGCTCAAAAATTGCGGAATGCATTAAAATGATGGGATGCTTAAATTAAGCATTTTTATCTTGCTTTTATTGTGGAAAACCGCTGGAAAAACGCGGAAAAAAATGTGAAAAATCCTGAACGTGGGCACATAGCCTTAGAGTAGTGAGGCTATGGATATTTTACTGTAAGAGCAGTGAGGCTATGGATTTTTTACTGTAAGAGTAGTGATACTATGGATTCTTTACTGTACTAATAATTTGAGGGGGCACCACAGAAGACAATATACTGGGATCCTAACCTTGACCTATGAAACGCATTAACAATAGAAAACAAGACACAGAATAGGCCATACAAATGGGGATCACCAAAACGCAGAGATTCTTTACTGTAAGAGCAATGAGACTATAGATTATTTTCTGTAAGAGCAGTGAGGCTATGGATTCTTTACTGTAAGAACAGTGAGGCTATGGATTCTTTACTGTAAGAGCAGTGAGGCTATGGATTCTTTACTGTAAGAGCAATGAGACTATGGATTATTTTCTGTAAGAGCAGTGAGGCTACGGATTCTTTACTGTAAGAACAGTGAGGCTATGGATTCTTTACTGTAAGAGTTGTAAGTATATGAAACTTTCTGTCACGTGATGCTGTCATGGTTGATTCGCTACAATAGTACAAGGAGGATCTGGATGTCTTTCTTTTAAATATAATTATTTCAGGTTATGGGTACTAGACTCCTTGATGGGACATTAATACAAGGAATTTGTCTCATTGCCTTTTGAGAAGTCAGGAAAGCGTTGTTTCCCCTAATATTGGGCAATTAGCATCTTCCTCATGGAGTTTTTGCCTTCCTTGTAACAGGTTATAAGTTGAACTCGATGCCTTCAATCTTAAAAACTCTGGAACTATGAAAAATTGCTTTTCTACATCTTATGTGAGTTTGTTTAACTTTCTTTATGACTTTTTTGTGTTTTATAACTTTGACATTCTCAGCTTCCTGACACCTTCTTCACCAAAGAAACGCTATACTTGCCTCCAGTTTAGAAAATACTTGATAGAACTTTTCCGGTAACGCAAGAGTCAACTCGAACACTCTGTCAGTTTAATAGAAAATACCACAAGGCTTCTAATCAGTGGCAGACAGAAAGAGTTATCATGAAACTGCCGGGTTCAGAAGCATTAAATCAAACATTCCTTCTGTTATTCTGCATGGAGATTTTTCAGTTGAACCTGTGTGCAACTGCTTTTCCACCGTCCCTCTCTATCATTCTCTCCATATTGACGAGCAAAGTTCTGTTTAAGGCAAGCCAGATAGAAAACAATCACGCAGAAGATAGAATGTTCTGCAAAGAGAGATTATTCATTTTCAAGGCTCACACAAGTTTAGGGTGAACTGGCAAAACAAGGCTTCATTTGTGCAAGAATAACGCATCCTGTGTTATTATGTGTTATCTATTATATAGATATGAAGATTTGATGACTTTAGGAAACATTTATTAAATATCCATTGGCTAACCCAATTTACATACCAATATAACATATAGAATGCTTGTCCTGAAACACATAGCGCATTTAATCATAGACAGCCATTATATACAGTATATGTTATATGTGTGTAAGGGCCCATTGAACAAGGAGACCCATCATCACCTTTAATTTTATTATTATTTCATTTGATTGTATTCTGGGTTGATAGCAAAGCTTTTTACTGTTTCTAGAATATCTTGTTTCCTCCAGCTGGTCATTGAAGTGAAATCATAGTACCAGATTTCACAATACACACTTCACACCTTATTAATCAGAATCTGTCAGTAGGATCAAGACTCCTAAAGTTGTCTATATGGACATATAGGTCAAAGGAAGCTGAATAGAAAGGTACCTTGATATCTGTAATCTAATGTCTTAATCCCTAGAAATCCACATTTTTCCTAATATGGAAATTAATTGTTAAGATCTATAGGCTGGATATAGATCTTCCCGAGAATCTGCCTCCAGAGCTTATTATAAATGAAAGGGGGTGTTACCAGTGTGAGACAAGCTCTGGAGGCAGATTTTCTGGGAGATCTATGTCCGGCCCATAGACATGTACATCCGGAGAGCGGACTGTCAGTAATTACATATTATTAATGCCCCTTTTCATTTATAATAAGCTCTGGAGGCAGATTATCAGGCAGATCTATGTCCTACCCATAGATCTTAACAGCCCAATGTCTTAATCCCTAGAAATCCACATTTTTCCTAATATGGAAATTAATTGTTAAGATCTATAGGCTGGATATAGATCTTCCCGAGAATCTGCCTCCAGAGCTTATAATAAATGAATGGGGGTGTTACCAGTGTGAGACAAGCTCTGGAGGCAGATTTTCTGGGAGATCTATGTCCGGCCCATAGACATGTACATCTGGACACATGTACATCCGGAGAGCGGACTGTCAGTAATTACATATTATTAATGCCCCTTTTCATTTATAATAAGCTCTGGAGGCAGATTTTCTGGGAGATCTATGTCCGGCCCATAGACATGTACATCCGGAGAGCGGACTGTCAGTAATTACATATTATTAATGCCCCTTTTCATTTATAATAAGCTCTGGAGGCAGATTTTCTGGGAGATCTATGTCCGGCCCATAGACATGTACATCCGGAGAGCGGACTGTCAGTAATTACATATTATTAATGCCCCTTTTCATTTATAATAAGCTCTGGAGGCAGATTTTCAGGCAGATCTATGTCCGACCCATAGATCTTAACAGCCCATTTACATATTGAGAAAAACGTGGATTTCTCGGGAGTAAGACATCAGATCGCAGATATCAAGGTGTATTTTATTCAACTTTCTATGACCTAAATGATCATGTAGACGGCTTAGGAGAGTTGACACTACTGACAGATTCCCTTTGAAAGGACTCTGATAGCTGATTCATGATATACCAAATCACAGGCAGCTGTAATCCGAGACTCCATAATACTCCATATTTTCAGAGTAAAACATAGATGATTATGATCTCTGAATCATGCTGTTCATGGTTATAAATATCTCTCTTATGCCTAATGAGGCTGGTGTATTTACTTTGAGAATTCATGTTAGCATGATTGTATAATCTATTTTCTTTTGGATTTTTTTTCTGACTGGCATGAAAATAAACATGAGCCAAAGATAGACTTGTCAAATAATCTGTTAAGATTTAAAAAAAAAATAATCTTGATTTGACATCTTGTACTGATTTGATCTTCCTGGAAACAATGTTTAAAGAGTAGCCGTCATTTTAATTTCCGAATTCAATAGTTCACATGAAAATAAGGAACTATTTTATCAGAGAATTTTGCTTCTTTCACCTCCTGGGTTGATCTTTCACGCTCAAATCATGGCTGAAGCCTATGAAATCTGTATTCAGAGTAAATACATTTTCTATTACTGAGATTGTAGATGGCAGTTGGTGCTTATACAATTCTATGGAGGTGAGAGATGGGAGGAGCTAGAGGCGGACCTAGATCTCCAAAAGCAGCAGATGCAGTTCTCCTTGTAACTTTCTCAGCACCAACTGCCATCTCTTATCTCAGTAATGGGAAAGTCTGTATTTAGTGAAGAATGAATTTACCTGAGAACTGACAATTTAGAGAACGAATGATCAGTGCAGGAAAAGAAATAAGCAGATTTCTCTATTAAGACAAATAGAAAATTTTCTTATTTTAAAGTGTATAATTGACTTATGGAAAAAAATAAAATGATGGTTGCTCTTTATGTAACAGAGCCATAGAATGATGTGTCATCATCTCAATAAAATTCTATATTTTGAGATGGCAAATGATTCTGTGACATCATCTCAATAAAATTTAGCATGGGATTGGGAAAAGACATGAAGGGTATTGTGACATCATCACAACGGAATCCTGTCTAGGTCTGAAGACAAACACTATGATGACATCATCACAACGGAATCCTGTCTAGGTATCAAGACAAACTCTCTGATGACATCACAATGGGATCTTGTCTAGGTATCAAGACAAACATTCTGATGACATCATCACAATTGGATCCTGTCTAGGAAGTGTCATCATCTCAATAAAATTCTATATTTTGAGATGACAAATGATTCTGTGACATCATGTCAATAAAATTTAGCATGGGATTGGGAAAAGATATGAAGGGTATTGTGACATCATCACAATGGAATCCTGTCTAGGTCTCAAGACAAACACTATGATGACATCATCACAACGGAATCCTGTATAGGTCTCAAGACAAACACTATGATGACATCATCACAACGGAATCCTGTCTAGGTATCAAGACAAACTCTCTGATGACATCACAATGGGATCTTGTCTAGGTATCAAGACAAACACTCTGATGACATCATCACAATTGAATCCTGTCTAGGTCTCAAGACAAATGCTATGATGACATCATCACAATGGGGACCTGTCTAGGTATCAAGACAAACTCTCTGATGACATCACAATGGGATCTTGTCTAGGCATCAAGACAAACATTCTGATGACATCATCACAATTGGATCCTGTCTAGGATGTGTCATCATCTCAATAAAATTCTATATTTTGAGATGACAAATGATTCTGTGACATCATGTCAATAAAATTTAACATGGGATTGGGAAAAGATATGAAGGGTATTGTGACATCATCACAATGGAATCCTGTAAAGGTCTCAAGACAAACACTATGATGACATCATCACAACGGAATCCTGTCTAGGTATCAAGACAAACTCTCTGATGACATCACAATGGGATCTTGTCTAGGTATCAAGACAAACATTCTGATGACATCATCACAATTGGATCCTGTCTAGGATGTGTCATCATCTCAATAAAATTCTATATTTTGAGATGACAAATGATTCTGTGACATCATGTCAATAAAATTTAACATGGGATTGGGAAAAGATATGAAGGGTATTGTGACATCATCACAATGGAATCCTGTAAAGGTCTCAAGACAAACACTATGATGACATCATCACAACGGAATCCTGTCTAGGTATCAAGACAAACTCTCTGATGACATCACAATGGGATCTTGTCTAGGTATCAAGACAAACATTCTGATGACATCATCACAATTGAATCCTGTCTAGGTCTCAAGACAAATACTATGATGACATCATCACAATGGAATCCTGTATAGGTCTCAAGACAAACACTATGATGACATCATCACAACGGAATCCTGTCTAGGTATCAAGACAAACTCTCTGATGACATCACAATGGGATCTTGTCTAGGTATCAAGACAAACACTGTGATGACATCATCACAATTGAATCCTGTCTAGGTCTCAAGACAAACACTATGATGACATCATCACAACGGAATCCTGTCTAGGTATCAAGACAAACTCTCTGATGACATCATCACAATGGGATCTTGTCTAGGTATCAAGACAAACTCTCTGATGACATCACAATGGGATCTTGTCTAGGTATCAAGACAAACATTCTGATGACATCATCACAATTGGATCCTGTATAGATATCAAGACAAATAATCTGATGACATCATCACAATGGGATCTTGTCTAGGTATCAAGACAAACACTCTGATGACATCATCACAATGGAATCCTGTATAGGTCTGAAGACAAACAACATGATGACATCATCATAATGGAATTCTGTCTCAGCATCAAAACAAACACTCTGATGACATCATCACAATGGAATTCTGTCTCAGCATCAAAACAAACACTCTGATGACATCATCACAATGGGATCTTGTCTAGGTATCAAGACAAACACTCTGATGACATCATCACAATGGGATCTTGTCTAGGTATCAAGACAAACACTCTGATGACATCATCACAAGTGGTAAAAGTAAAAAAAAATTGCATTAAACCGCACCTTACACCCATACGGCCTTAATAGGCTTAGTGGCGCACGTTACTGCCAGGGGGTCAGCCCAGCTACAAAGTCCAATCCATAACAAAGAAGAAGACAGCGCCACACCGGTCAGTGAAAAAAGACTTACAGATTTAATCTGCCGTCTGCGGCGACGTTTCGGTACAATGACCTTTATCAAGCACAGTGTGCTTGATAAAGGTCATTGTACCGAAACGTCGCCGCAGATGGCAGATTAAATCTGTAAGTCTTTTTTCACTGACCGGTGTGGCGCTGTCTTCTTCTTTGGTATGGATCATCACAAGTGGATCCTGTCTAGGTCTCAAGACAAACACTATGATGACATCATCACAATGGAATTCTGTCTCAGCTTCAAGATAAACACTCTGATGACATCATCACAATTGGATCCTGTCTAGGACTAAAGACAAACACTATGATGACATCATCACAATGCAATCCTAGATCTCAAGACAAAAACGATGATGATGTCATCATAGTGTTTGTCTTGATACTTAGACAGGATTCTGTTGTGATGATGTCATCATCGTTTTTCATCATAATATCATCATCACAATGGGATTCTGTCTAGGTCTCAAGACAAACACTCCGATGACATCATTACAATGGAATTCCAATTTAGAATAAAGGCAAATAAATATTATTGTAGCATGGTATAAATGATATTCTGCATTTGTGGGAAGAACACATGCTATTGTGACATCAATGCAATTACATTTTGCCTGGGAATGGATATAAATGCTATTCTGACACAATCAGGGTGATTTTCTGATGTGGGAAACTGGCTAAAGACAACGACATCACAATGAAATTTAAAAAAAAAATTAAATTGCGACTTTGTAAGAAAAATAATTTTGAATTCTAAGGGCCGGTGCAACCATCTTTGCGGTCTTATGCACACATGACGTTGTGATGGACCTATATTTCAGAAGAGGCATTGTGAACTCTAATATATAGGAGATGGTTCACGGGGCTCCAGTCCGGTGACTACGGACCACCGTCATAGTCGCTGTACCGATTCAATCATCTATTTTCAACTGATTTTCATGCTCTGAGTACAGCATTTCTGATGTACCTGTCGAAATGTACCACCATAGAATATTGTACATTAATCAGGTGGTTAATTTGTTTCCCACTGCTTATTTTTTTGCATTCATTACCAGTCAATTAATGATTTTTTTTTAAAAATCAAGCTGAACTAATGATTTCTGTGAAAAACTGGTAATTTGCTGCAGCATGCTACTTACCACCTGGAACGGGTCAATTATGGAAATAATAACTTATGTTTTTCTTCATTATCTGTCTTTTCCACGTTGTCTTATTTTTCCAGATGTAGCTATGGATTCCAACCGTCAGCCTAAAATCAATTACAGATCAGGGTCATACGAAGCGTAAACTATAGTCAGGAACACATAAATAGGTTAAAGCTCTGCAATATGGCATTCATTATTAATTTAACACTCAAATCCACTATTTATGACCAGGCTTATGTTCAAAGAGAAAAGTAATACTATAAAATGGCATAAAAACACACACATGCAACACACACACAAATCACATGCGAGCCCTTGAGAAACAGAATCCAAGCAGTTCTCTTTGCACTTTTGATTTTTCTTCCTCATCGATGAAGAGCTGTAATAGGGCTTGTTTTTCCTGATATAGCTGCTGTTTTAATTATTATTACTATTGGTTGACCATGGAAGTGACAAAGAAGAGTGAAGAAGAGAAGATTAGAGCCTTAGGTAAAGCGAAAGAAATGAGCCATAGCATAAGTTGGTTTACGTCCAATGTGTAAGAGGACGTTCACACCGTTGCAATTTCAAAGATCGAACCCAAGAAAAAACAAAATGAGCATAAACCCTGTAGTCATTAAAAAAGTAAATAGAAACAGTGTGTGTAAATAACCTAGCTATTACGATCAAAAAAACATAAAAGCCATCTCACAATGACAGGGTGTAACAAGTTAATATACTATACCAGAGACAGTCTATACTGGAGACTGGAGACAGGATCGGACTAGTGATGAGCGAGTGTACTCGTTGCTCGGGTTCTCCCGAGCACGCTCGGGTGGTCTCCGAGTATTTGTAACTGCTCGGAGATTTAGTTTTTGTTGATGCAGCTGTATGATTTACGGCTGCTAGCCAGCCTGAGTACATGTGGGATTGCCTGGTTGCTAGGGAATCCCCACATGTACTCAAGCTGGCTAGTAGCTGTAAATTATTCAGCTGTGGAGATGAAAACTAAATCTCTGAGCAGTTAAAAATACTCAGAGACCACCCAAGTGTGCTCGTGAAAACCCGAGCAGCGAGTATTCTTGCTCATCACTCGTTGCTCGGGTTTTCACGAGCACACTCAGGTGGTCTCTGAGTGTTTTTAACTGCTCAGAGATTTAGTTTTCATCTCCACAGCTGAATAATTTACAGCTACTAGCCAGCTTGAGTACATGTGGGGATTCCCTAGCAACCTAGATAGGACCATGCCAACGTGGTACACCTTGTTGCGGTAGATGACTTTTATGCCTTTTTTGATCAAAATAGTGTTAACTAAGTGCAAGAATTAAAAGCACGTGCATATACTCATTGTTTTTTTCTTGAGTTTATGCTTAGGGACCAAGTGGATTATTAGTGGAGAATATGATGTTATATTGTTTTTAACCCCATCGTAACACCAGAAAAATGGTGGAAAAATTGGTGGTATGAAAGAAAATCTAAACAAACCAAGACTAATTGAATCTGCAAATTTAGGGAAATTCTAAATGAATTTATTGAAAATCGATTCAATTGTCCTCTTCTTTAGAACTGTAGTTAAATCTCTCAATACTTTTTTGATCAGTCTTCTTTTTCTGTAAGTCACAGTTTTTCTGAAGTGCGACTTTATTATACTAAAATTATTCCGAATGATAATGACAATGACTGTTTTGTCTACTCACCTGACTCCAATGTTGGTGAAGGCACAAATGAGTTATTAGCGCCTGTGTTTGCTTTTAATTCTTTGAAGGTAATTCATTTTGTTTACTTTGCTAAAAAGAACAGAAAAGTGTAATTTGTGTTCACCGCAGATAAAAGACCCTACTCTGCATGTTGTATTCCAATGGATAATCTTTCTGGCCTAATGCAACAGCTGCGCACGTCTGAAAGGCGAGGATAAGTAATAGCGTCTCTCTTGCAGAGTGTTTAGAAATGCTAGGAATTACTCTCTTCTAATTATGGTATACGTATTTCATCTATTACCTTACAATTGCAGTCCACAAAGTACAGAACCATAAAAAGCAAGCAAATAACAGATAAATAGCCAGCAAAATGACTTGAAAAACATTTTATTCTTTTAAGATTTCGGCAGAATGATGTGTATAGTAGTTACATGTCCATCACTTCTTTTATGGAGGACTTAAGGCAAATAATTTGTGATTTAATGGCTTACTTGACTGTTTTTTTTAATGTAACACCTTATATACGTAGGTAATGTACATGGTTTATAAGAATCACAAAAAATGTCTATCTGTCTGTTAAATATGCTTATTTTGCACATTTATTTAATCAGGACTCTTTACCAGATGCGTTATTCTTAAAGAAAAATGTCATTATATTTTCATAAAAAAATGTATTGGTTTATTGGATTATCCACAGAAAAAACACATTGCAGTAAAACATAAAATAGGTGAAATAGTTACGAACAGATTGTCCATTTGTCCATATCAGCGTTTGTTCCACATTTTTCACAAAGTTCTGAATGGTAAATGGTGTCTGTCCCTGCCATGGAGTATGGTATTAGTCATCCTTGTTAACTCACATACCAGCTGTTCATTTCTTCTGTGTGTTGTCAGAAGTCCATGGAGAATGAAGAAGAGAAGAGTCCCAAGGTGACGGCCCCACGTGACAGCCCCACGTGACAGCCCCCACCTCCTAAGAGATGTGATTATATATATATGTCCCACAGACCACGTGTTCTCTCTATATGGTGTTGACTTATACTCTGAGCTACTTATACAGAAATAGCTTTTTGTAATGTCAACGAGAGGCAATGTGCTGTGCTCAGTACAGAATTGAGAATAAGAATAATTCAATTAATAATTAACACTGTCTTGAAAATACTCTTCATCAGAATTGGTGCAAATCGATTTTCAAAACACAATCTGTCGGCCATTTCAGTAATTTGTGACACTTGACCAGAGCACTGAAAATAGTCTCTAACCTATGGTTAAACTCTAAGGTGTGACATTTTCTCAATATCCAGAGTCACCACAAAACATCTACTGCATTTCCTGCCTTTGCTTTTATACAGGCCATGATAGCTCATCTTGATTGGCTGTCATTTACCATGTGATGTGATAGCTGCAAGGCATTGTGTGGAAGCCTGTCCGGCCATACCCGAAGTCATTTGAGCCTTTTCTGGCTGATTCAGGATTCTTTAAAATAGCGGTGATCTTTTAAGGTTATTCATGCAAATCGAGTTGTAATTTGTTTTAATTTGCCAAGTTCAGAAAATTCCTAAAATTCAACACATTTCAGTTCATATCAAATACTCTATTCTGGTCTTTTTCCACACTACAATAAATAAAACATAATAAAAGTAAGATGTAAAAAATCACCAAAAATAATATAAAAATTACTTATGTTTAACTTTCCGCTCACCTCCGCTCTTCCCTTTAATCCGTCCAGTCTTCACTAAATCTTATTATGACCGATGTGAGTGCTGAAATCTTTGGCTCCCACATTAGACTAGAACGTTTGGCTCTGATGAAACACTGGAGGGCTCTGTATATGCGCTGTAAAAGTTATAATTCTAGATGCACCATGACCTTTGGAATTTCAGCACTTGCAACGAGGAATAAACAGGTGGTGTTGAGGAGTGGAGAAGCTGGATAGGCAAGGGGTTCAGGTGAGTAAAAGCATTTTTTAACCTTTTTATGGTCCTTTATGGCCATCGGTCACCAGTTCACTGAATCTTTGGAAGCAAATTTTTTTAAAAATCCGCATTTTGGCTGATGAAGATTTTGTAATATTTGAGTAGAATTCAGTTCCACTTGAATATATTCGCTCATCTCTGCTTGCCACCAATGACTAAAAGAAGCTCCTAAATCATGCTTTAGTGTTCTAATCACTGTGTTCTTCAGTGATTGAAATGTAATCAAATATACCAATTTGGGTGCTCGGTGCAATCTGAGGACTAAAGGCTCAGTACACCATTATTATTATTATTATTATACATTTTTTTCTAGCACCATTTATTACATGGCGCTTTACATGTGAAAAGAGGGCAAGTATAGAAAAATGCAATAAACATGAGCAAAAACAAGGCACTAACAGGTACAGATGGAAAGAGGACCCTGCCCGCGAGGGCTCACAGTCTGCAGGGGATGGGTGACGATTAGTGTTGAGCGATACCGTCCGATACTTGAAAGTATCGGTATCGGATAGTATCGGCCGATACCCGAAAAATATCGGATATCGCCGATACCGATATCCGATACCAATACAAGTCAATGGGACATCAAGTATCGGAAGGTATCCTCATGGATCCCAGGGTCTGAAGGAGAGGAAACTCTCCTTCAGGCCCTGGGATCCATATTAAAGTGTAAAATAAAGAATTAAAATAAAAAATATTGTTATATTCACCTCTCCGGCGGCCCCTGGACATCAGCGGGAGGATCCGGCGTCCGGCACGGCTTCTTTCTTCAAAATGCGCGCCTTCAGGACCTGTGGAATGATGTCCCGGCTTCTGATTGGTCGCGTGCCGCCCATGTGACCGCCACGCGACCAATCAGAAGCCGCGACGTCATTCCTCAGGTCCTAGAAGGCGCTCATTCTAGGACTTTAGCTGAGGAATGACGTCGCGGCTTCTGATTGGTCGCGTGGCGGTCACATGGGCGGCACGCGACCAATCAGAAGCCGGGACGTCATTCCACAGGTCCTGAAGGCGCGCATTTTGAAGAAAGAAGCCGTGCCGGACGCCGGATCCTCCCGCTGATGTCCAGGGGCCGCCGGAGAGGTGAATATAACAATATTTTTTATTTTAATTCTTTATTTTACACTTCCGATACCGATACCCGATATCACAAAAATATCGGATCTCGGTATCGGAATTCCGATACCGCAAGTATCGGCCGATACCCGATACTTGCGGTATCGGAATGCTCAACACTAGTGACGATACACTAGGAGTGGGTAGAGCTGGTCGTGCGGTGGTTCAGTAGGTTGAGGATCACTGCAGGCTGTAGGCTTGTCGGAAGAGGTGAGTCTTCAAGTTCTTTTTGAAGGTTTCCGTGGTAGGTGAGAGTCTGTCCACTGGCTTTGCATGTCTCCAACTCCCGCTCGGTGATTGACAGCTTACAAGCCAGTGGTGTCAATTACCAGTGAGAGAGGCAAAGGAATAAAAGGAGAGGTAGCTCAACTGTGCAGCCATGCTGGAGGTGGATTGAAGGGGAGCAAGAGTGTTTGATGGTAGACCACAAAGAACAATTTTTCAGCAGTCCATGTGGGAAAAGATGAGGGAATGTGAGTGAGGAATGTTTGCATACAAAGTAGAATGTCAACCACTGTTAGGAAGGTGGGGAGATGTGGAGGGGCGCCCCAATGATGAATACACCAGACTCACAAACTATTTGTCCAGTACATTCTTTAATTGCCCTTATGAACCAAATGGTTCAATATTTTGATTTTATTTTGGTAGACCTGTTCCTATGCTGTGCTGCTCTTAAACAGGCGACTAAACAAAAAAAAAAATAAACTGGAGTGTAAGTTGGTATGCATGCAAAATAGAGAGAAGATGATTATGTTTACTCTGCTGTGAGTAAATAAGTAAAAGCAAAAGTGCACATAAATAACACAGGGTACTTTGCAAACACGGTTTTTGTTCAGAAGAATACTAGAAGGAATAATGACCAAATTTTGTACTATTGGTTAATGATTGCAATTATTTGAATGGCTGTTGTCAATTTATCTTCTTGCTCTGAAAGCAATAAAGTTTATGTTATAAGAAAAAGAATACTATACATTAGGACCATTCCGATTTGGGTATACCTTGGCGCTGTTGGGATGGCTATTACGTTCATTTTGTCTGTGTCTTAGGTTTTGTATGTTTAACGATCAGTGTGAACATGCTCCTATTTTGCATGGAAAATAGCTTACAATCCAATTCATTTTGGGGGGTTTAGTTTTAGGTTTCGGCGTTTAGTTCGGGTAAGGTTGTGGTATCCCTTCCTTTCCTTTACACTGGACATTATATTTTTATAGCTTCCCATTTACTGTGTGTCCATATTAGGGACCCGGTCCTGCTTGGCCCATATTTACAGTGATGTCACTATTACGCATGGTAAGGTTTTAATACGATAAGTTAGAACTATCCCGATTTGGGTACACCTTGACGCTGTTGGAATCACTCTCACATAGGCAAGAAAAATCTGATTATTGATACCCTTTCAGTTTATACTATCTAGGTTAGAGAACTTTCTTCCATAGCAGTATTGTGATGAAACTGTAACAAGGGTTCTGCACGTTACCGCTTTCCAGTTTCTCTTTGACAGATATTTTAACATCTGTCAGTTTGTTCTGTAGGAAATTGACACACTATGGAAGGTTCCAAAAATAAAAGTAAAATACATCAGATAAAAACTAAATCTCTAACACATCCATTTGCATCTCATTGTATCCTGCTGTGTACGGTACATTATGCATAATGCAGTTATGTAGTGCTGACATTTTTCAGTCTCTTCCATGGCAACATTCTCAAAAAGTTTTCACATTTTCAGATTTTTTTGAAGAAAATGGTAATTTTCCTGTAATCACTTCATTTCTGCACTTAGTATGGCCTAAAAGCTTATTCTGCGTTTGTCAAAGAGTTTTTGAAGAATTACACAAAATTACTCTTTATGTATACAGTAGATATCAGTATAGATCAGTAAAAGGAAAAGTTATGGGACTCTGTTGTATATATTAAGAATTCCATTTTCTCAACACCTCTGCTTGCTGTTAATGAATAAAAATGGTCTTATTTAGGTTTAGACCTAGTCCTGCTCAACCAGTTGCAGTTTAGTATAGTGTATCAAGCTTAGCATTTCTTGGTAAGCTGTATACAGCAGTCAGGGGATGATAAGAGCTGATAAAAGTCACATGGCAAAAAAGGGGACCTGTCAATTGCTCCAAAAGTAAATATTTAAAAACAATCCTGAACTCCCCTGATTCTGCCGCATTTTACCATTTTGCGCTGCGTCACTCCATTGCAGAGATATTCACAAGTGTTCATTCTGGTACACAGTATGTAAAATCTGTGCTTTGCCTTCCAATTGGGCGTTTCTTCATAGACTTCTCAGGGGGTGTGCATTTTCTCCCCGCTCACCCCAACACACCCAATCACAGCTCAACAACTGACCTAGCAGTGTATAAGTTTCAAATGCTACTGAGCTGTGATTGGAAGAGTCTTTGCAGGAGAAAAGAAATTGCACTCTCCCATAAATAAACTCTGCTGGACTACAAGCTGAGATTTCACATAGTGCACTTCTGAAAAAAGAAATGTGAAAATCTCCGCTAAGGAGTAGCGCAGCATGAAATAGAAAAGAGCAAGAGAATCAAGGAAGCTCAGGGGTTTTTACAAGTTATATATAAACACTTTTTTTTAGCAAGTAACGGGTCTCCTGAAGATGTCCACTAGAGTTGAGCGAATATGTTTGGAATCGGTTGCCAAATCTGAATTTGCCATATTTGTGCCATATTGGCACCCTATTCATGACGATTTTTTTTTTTAAAGATTGATTCCAAACCTATTTGTTCATTTCTACTCCCATTGACTCCAATGACATTTGGCTGTGTTCGGCGAATATTGCAAATACAATAGTTGCAGCCAATCGTAATCAGAACCGAATTTAAAAAAATTTGCTCAACGCCAATGCCCACACACCTTAGAATGCTTATTTAGATGAAAGTTATCTTGATCCCTTCTCCTGCCATATACATGCATGCTCGATTCGGACCAAAAGTGTTTAGTTTTCAAAGGGAAGAAGGATGCTGCTAGACACTTCTATTAGTGTTGCATCTTGTGTGGTTATTAAAGGGCTTGGCCTTTAAATTTAACAGGCCAACATACGCTTAAGATGGTGGTTTTGCGTTTAATGAAATTATGCACTTGATAAAAAGTGGAAATCCTATAGGTTGTTTGAATTGCTAAAAAAATTGGATTACCAAGAATCCAAACTTTTTGCAATTTGATTTGCAAGGATCCATTCATTTCAGACCCTAGAAAGTGGTATAACCAATTCACTGTTACAACTACAGTCTTATGCTCCATTCTGGTGCTTTTACCAATTCGAGGCTTGTGATTAACCTCATGAAGTCACATGCTCGGGAGGGGTCAACAAAGTGTTAGGGCTAGCGGAATGCACCAAATAATAAAGAGATAGATATGAGGTGCATTCGCAGCCCGGGGTCCACCGTGCAGAGATACCTGCTGCTGAGTAATGGTGGATGAACACTTGCTCACACGTGGGTCAGACTTCACCCCGTGTGAATAATAGTGAACGCTGTGGCTTCACAGAGTTGCCTATATATGCTGCGCCCTGTTAGCAGTCACAGGGTGCAGCTGCAAGACACTAGTGGGATCCCTACGAATCACCCACACTAATCTGGTGATTGGACTCGCTCTGACTCTCAGTGGCTTTTAAGCCCGTGCCTGAGGATGCCCCGAGTCAGATGGAGAGTCCAAGCGGGAATTCCCACCCTACACTGAGAGGCTGTCAGGAAAGCACACTGATTGCGAATGGTGCCGTATAAGCGGGCACTGCAAAAGGAACTGTAACGTGTGCTAGGTGTGAAGGTAGCAATATCGGGCTCTAGATAGCTTCCATCATTTGCGAGCAGTCAACAACACTAGGAATAGGAATGATTAAGGAGCTTTCATCCATCGACAGTCATTCATCTACACACACACATTATCAAGTTTATACTAGCGCATGGCCGAGCGGCCATGAAAACCTTTTATAGAAGTAGCACTCCAGGACCTTCCAAATGGTCCAATAGGAGCCGCAACAGGACCTGAGTATGTGACCCCCGACCTCCAATGAGAGGTCATCCAGTGGGCATGCTCAGTATGAGAAAAGCAGCACTTAGTCCCAGAAAGACCTGCTTGCTGCTGATCAGTACTGGCTACAAAGACAGAGCCTGGAAAGGCAGCAGTAACTAATTGCACAGTGTCAGCCTGAGCCAGACGCTGGGACCAACGTCTCCGCTGAGCAGGCTCCACTGTGGCTGGAGAAGAATGGGAGACCGCAGCGGACATGGTTTGAGATTCCCCGTGCAGTGGCAGGAACTCGGCACCTAACATAAAGTCATGACATATGTTGGCTGAGATTGGACTTAGTACTGGAAAGTGATGAAATATTTATGTACAAGAACAGAACTGTAGCAACAGCAGAGGTGAGTATAATATTTCTTTCTAATCTTTTGATGCCTTACCTCCCATCACAGAATTGTGAAAATTTCATTTTGGATTAAATTGTATCCACTGTCCGAATTTGAGCAAATCTGTCTGAATTAAATTTTTAGAGATTCACTCATATTTAAACTCTAGTATATTTTGATCTATAACAAATTACAACTTCCAAAAATATGAATGCAGGAAAAAGAGAGGGTCTATAATGAATACAATGTGTTTGGTAATGGCCCAGCAGAGAGGTTGGTCAGGACGTTACTCTTGGTCCCTGAAGACTTTAGTTTCGCCACTCTTGCTCTTAATTGCATTCTTATAAGTCTTTACCAGCACCCTTTTCTTACTCATCAATACATTTTCTGTTTTTCTTCCTTAGGTTCTGTCTTTCACGTCTATTAAAGCCCATTAAGTAGATTACAAGCACACAATGTAAGGCTAAAACATGTTGCTTGCATTAGTGCTGAGCATATACTGCAGCAAACGGCCACTATAAGATGCATTTTAATTAACACGGGTAATACTTTTTTTCCATTCATTCTCCATAGGGTATAGTGCTAATTTAGTCTTAGAGAAGAATGGCTTGTAAATAAATTGGCACCTCCATGGCAACTAGTGACTTGCTTCATCCATTATTTACCCTTTTATTGCCAGAGGCTATTTCTTCAAACAGATTTGTCTAAAGCGAATGGAAAAGTTAGAAAAGACGATAATTTTCGAAGCCATACTATCTTATATACAGTAGAACTGAACTCTTAATTTCTATTCGATTTCCACAGTTTGACATTTCTGAAAGTAGTTAACATTGTCCTAATTAACACGTTGGTAAGCAATTAACACTGTTCTCATTAACTTTGAGACAGTTAGACTCAACTGGTGTTTTAACAAAAAAAAATCATATATCATATATGTATATGTCTATGAGATAAAACATTGACATCTGAATGAGGTCTTACCATTTGGGAAGAGTTAGATGACCGTGTAAATTGGATGGAGATCACAACGCAATGCTTGGACTGTCGGGCGCCTCTCCTGTCCCAAGTATGACAATGGTACAGAAGTGAATGTTCAAGCTATGTTAATAGATTAGAATACTAATGTGTTTAGTATCTGCAATACAACAGAACCCAGTCCCATTCCGAACCAAAATGGACATTTGCAAGTATTTCTAACCACTAGAGTAGAGTGTTATGGCTCGTTCATGCATCCGTTTTTCACGGAGTTCTATCCATGCTATTTACGGATAAAACACATAATCATTTTAGTCTATGTGGCTCTTCACAAGTCCGTGTTTTTCATGGATAGAACTTTTATCGATCATAGTCTAATCGACTGTTGACACATCTATGCTTTTTTGCGGACTTAGTGGTCCACACCAAAGCATCATGACATGTCTGATTTTGATGTTATCCATGGGTGAAACTGACCAATGAAAATATGTGGGTCTGATCTCATCCATGTGCTCTACATGACAAGTCCAACTTTCTTGTTAGTTTGATAGGAGAAGGTTAAGAAATTTCTCATGCCAAAAAATTAAATATTAAACTTTGATGGAAAAATCTGACACATGGAAAAACCACTGATAAAAATCGGTCCCTTATATGTCTATGAGATAAAACGTTGACATCTGAATGAGGTCTTCCCATTTGTGAACAGTTAGATGACCGTGTAATTTGGACGGAGATCACAACGCAATGCTTGGCATGTCGGGCTCCTCTCCTGTTCCAAGTATGACAATGGTACAAAAGTGCATGTTCAAGCTGTTAATGGATTAGCATACTAATGTGTTTAGTATCTGTAATACAACAGAACCCAGTCCCATTCCGAACCAAAATCCACATAAAAATGGCTAAAAAATGCATTCTATTTTTAAAAAAAATAATATGGGGCTTACCGAAGATGCTTCAATAAATTACATGTTGGCTATCAGCAGTTTCTGGAGGGATTGCACATAAAATCCAAAATCGATGATTACATGGAAATTGTCCTTATTGAATAAGGACGATGTCATCTGTCCAAGGTCATTTAAACCCACCTGAGTTTTCAAGAAAACTTTTCAAAAAGTAAAAAAAGTATTCAATATTTTCCATTGTTGCACCAGTCTTGCCAAAAGTTGAAAAAGAGGCTATGGAGTTTTAATAATAATAATCTTTATTTTTATATAGCGCTAACATATTCCGCAGCGCTTTACAGTTTTGCCACATTATCAATAAGCTGTACTCATTAAAGTTTCACACATTTTGGCACAAATTGGCACCTGCTCATATCTGAGAGGTGTAGATTTTACTTCCTGACTTGAGAACAGCTATAGTCTAGCATATTACATGTCATGCCTTGATAAATCTGTGTATAAGTGACATTATGGGGGCATTGCTAACAAATGGGTACTCTATTAACACTCTGTAAGTCGGACACTAATGGTGGTTTTGTGGAAGGAAACTTTTGGCATTGATTCTATGAAAACGGGTCTTCCCACTTTAGTGTTTATTTAGGTAGACTATTGGTTATTCTGATACCACAGAAGGTGGTCTACTGACTATGAAGCCCATGCTTCCTGTTGAATACATACCTCACTCTTTCTGCATTCTTAGACAGGAGCTGTGTGCTCCTGTCTGCTGAGCTTCACACTATGTACTTCTTGGGAATCACGCGCAATCAGTGGGGGTCTTAGGACCCAGATCCCATCAACCTGTAGACAATTTGAAAATGAGAGTTAATACAGATGATCAAATCTCCCCAAAAAATGGATTTGGGCAGGCTTACTCAATTCATGGAAAATTAAAATAAATGATGTAAAGTAAAAAAAATCTAATCACTAGTGATTACCAAGTGTACTCGTTGCTTGGGTTTTCTTGAGCACGCTCGGGTGACCTCCGAGTATTTATGACTGCCCGGAGATTTAGTTTTCATCATGGCAGCTGAATAATTTACAGCTACTAGCCAGGCTGAGTACATGTGGGGGGTTGCCTGGTGGCCCGGGAAAACCGGAGCATCGAGTACACTCGCTCATCACTAATCACCTCTCCTCGTCTTTCTCCCTACCAGTCCCACCATAGCCAGTCGTACAATGGGTTCTTTTCTTTCTACCTTCCATCTTCCATCTTTCTTATGGCCTATTCTTCCATTCACTAGGGTCTTGGTCATAACTATGCATGCAATACCCATATGTGAATTTCGTCGTGCTCCACGTGATGGAGTGAGACCTAATAAATGGAAGACTTGACTGGAAGGAAAACAGAAGATGTATGCCAAGGGCAGAGGAACGGAGAGTATAAAATGTCTTAAACACATTCCCAGCCCTCAATAATATTGAAATTGGCAGCTGGCAGCACCCCATTTTGCCAGTCTTACACAAAGCGAACTGATTACGGTAATCAGAATTTTGGGGGTGAAATTTCTGGTATACTTGATTTGCCTTGCATTGAATGTCTCTAGAGTTTGATACCTTATTGTAAATTAACTCTCTTCCTAGCTGCCTCCAATAGGTGTCACTAAAGAGCCAAATTTCTACAGGAGCCTATTTGCATATTTTTTATTCCCAGAAGGCTGCAGAGGTCTCCACAAAGAGAAATAACACCTCCTGTACTTATTTGTAATCACAGTTAACAAAGACATGACTTCAATATTATGGGTTGACACTTGTTTTATATCACTTTTCTTTTGTGCTATATGTCAGCATTTCTTGAATTAATGATGCTTTATGAAGTGCATTTCAATAGACGTTAGACAATTAGCGGTGTATATGGAAGTTCTATTCTTCTCTGGCTTCAGCGCCGTTTGTAATGCACATTTAGACGTTTCAAAGATTCGGGAACTTTTATCTACATTTAGTAGAGAATATTACCAGTTTGTCTTTCATGTAGGACAAACATCAGCTTCAAACAGGCAGTGGAAATAAAATTAAAACCAGCGGAGTATTGCATTAAAATGATATTACATTAATTTAAGGTTCATTATTCTTTTTATTAGATTTGTTCACAAGAATGCACATTATGTCTTTAAAACAACAAGCCTGTAAGTCAGACATTAAATGCACAGTGAGTCTCATAACCATGACTCCGGAAAAGACGCCACAACTCTCAAAGTAAAATGAAGAAACTGCATGGGTTTGTTTAAAACAAAGCGCTATTAAGCTTAAGAACATCAAGGCCTATGTTCAATATGGAGAGCGGTAGCTCCGAAACATAAGCCTTGTTTTACTGTCTCAATAAACCTAGAATGGAATTCATAAAACTATATGAGTCAAAATCACAAAGTATCATATTTTTTTAGACTTTTCAGCAAAGTTCTTCTCGTTGACAGACAATGTACACCCACAGCAGAGGAGGGCTCCTCAGTAGCCAGAGCACAGTTTAAATATTTTAGGTCTATGCGATTACATGTGTTTATTTGGTTTTATGTTAATAATACTAACAATAAAAATAATAATAATAAAAAATAATACAAATTGTTCAGGAAATCTTCCAAAATTCTATTTGCATTGAATAAATTTGATGCAAAATTAATCAACCAGGACCGTCCCATAGTCCTATGTCCTATGTTCTTTCTTTCACTTCCTTCCTTCCTTCCTTCCTTCCTTCCTTCCTTTCTTTCTTTCTTTCTTTCTTTCTTTCTTTCTTTCTTTCTCTCTTTCTTTCTTTCTCAATTTCTTTTTAATTTTTCTTTTGTTTGTTTCTTTCTTTTTCACTTTTCTTTTCTTTCTTTCTTTCTTTCTTTCTTTCTTATTATGGACAAAAATGTTTTTAAAAAATATGATGCCCTACAGTTTTTGGAGATCATGAAAACTAAACCTACTTAAAAATATGTTATCATATCTGAGAAATTAAAGGGGTTGTTCAGTTCAAACCGATATGTCACTTTGTGTGACTGTAGACTTATCAATCCTCCCGGTGCACACACTGTGCGCTCCGAGGATTCACCTGTTTTAGACCCGGTAACAAAGGGTATGTATGAGTTATACAAACCCCCGGCCAGTGGGTTTTGCTCCATACACTTGCATTGAGCCAAACCTTCGCCCCGCCTAGTGAAGTGTCCGGTAAGTGGGCGTAGCTGACTAGAGGGTATGGCCTCAGCTCAATACGAGTGTATGGAGAGCAAGGCCGTGCCCCCTAGCTGGGAATATGTATAAGGCCGGGGTCACACTTGCGAGTGCAATGCGAGAAACTCGCGTGAATCTCTCGCATCAATACCTGACACTACCGCTGGCACTCGGGACCAGAGCGTGCGGCTGCATGTATTTCTATGCAGCTGCATGCTCCAGTCCTTAGTGCCGGCGGCAGTGCCGGGTATTGATGCGAGAGATTCACGCGAGTTTCTCGCATTGCACTCGCAAGTGTGACCCCGGCCTAACTCATACTTACCCTACGTTCCCAGGTCGGAAACCAGCAAAACCAGGGAACATCATGCGCTGCGTGGATTCATAAGTCTGCAGTCACACAGAGTGACTGCAGACTTATCAGTTTGGACTGAAAAACCCTTATAAGCTAAAACTTTGGAAGAAGATAACTGAGGATAAAGTAATTGACATTTTGATCAAATGCAATACTCAGGTGACTTTCTTCCTCTGTAATATTGTTTACTTGTAAATAGTGTTGAGCGATACCGTCCGATATTTGAAAGTATCGGTATCGGATGGTATCGGCCGATATCCGAAAAATATCGGATATCGCCGATACCGATATCCGATACCAATACAAGTCAATGGGACACAAATATCGGAAAGTATCCTGTAATGGATCCCAGGGTCTGAAGAAGAGGAAACTCTCCTTCAGGCCCTGGGATCCATATTCATGTGTAAAATAAAGAATAAAAATAAAAAATATTGATATACTCATCACATGACCGCTCAGCGACCAATCACAAGCCGCGACGTCATCGAAGGCCCTTTACGCGCTCATTCTTCAGAACGAAAGCAAGGCGGTTGCAGTGGTGACGACCAGGGCGCGTCAGAGGGTAAGTATATCAATATTTTTTATTTGTATTCTTTATTTTACACATTAATCTTAATCCTGATACCGATTCCCGATATCACAAAAATATCAGAACTCGGTATCGGAATTCCGATACCGCAAATATCGGCCGATACCCGATACTTGCGGTATCGGAATGCTCAACACTACTTGTAAGAAAAGCTCAGAATAATCTGGACCTGAAGGACCACAATGAGGGACCAAATAAGGGATAAGTCTTTTAGGATAGGGGGTGCTCTCTGTAGCAGCTATTTGATCTATCTAATAGACGGGATCCATAACTGATTATTCAGGCTTCCCACAAATTTCACATCACATCTTTCTGAATGAAATGTGAATTGTCATCACACCAGAAATATAATTGTGAATCTTGATCATCTACATTATGGCTTCTATGATGTCTAACATTACTCAGAAATGGAGATACAAATGCTTTTGCCAAATAAACATACACAAGCAATTACACCACTTGATGGGCATAAGCTTAATGGCACATTCACACAAAACAAAGTTTCATCATGTTTGGTAGTCATGTTTCCTATTTAAGCTGATAATCGTTTCTCATTTTCTAGAACGATTTGCTTTGAATGGCAAATCACCTAAATCAAATCACTCAATTTTAGATATGGGTTGATAATCATAAAAAAAGATCAGTTAATACCGTAATTGAAGCAGCAAAAAAATATCAAGCACAAACTTGGCAGCTTTTTAAGTTATTTCCACTTAACTGAAAATGGCTGGTAATTGCAAAGATGGTAAAGTAGATGCATGCATACAAATCAACAAGACGCGGTATTTATAATGCAATGTTACAATATTAAAATTCTCAAAAAATGTAGCTGCAAAAAAATGTTCTGGCTCTTTATACTCCATGTCTAGAAATAGAGGAAGCTGTCGGACTCAGGCCAGGAGAATCTCTGTGTAAACCAAGACAACAAACAAATCAATTTTGGAACAAACCAAGCCAGACATGTCACTCGAAGCAAGGGTCATCAACCTACGACTTGCCTACTCTGGACACATCATACGAAGACGGCAATCACTGGAGAAGGACATCATGGTTAGGAGAATAGAAGGAACAAGGCGAAGAAGAAGACCAATCAAGATAATGGCCGAGAAGAACCTAGTGGACCCATCTAGGCTTACACAAGATCAATCTTCCTTTAGAGCATTCATCCATCAAGTCACTCGAGATTGAGAGTGACTCGAGATCGAGCTGAAGGCCTGTAATAATAATAATTTTTGAAGAAAGAACTCATGTAAAAGAGCAAAATCATAATGCTCACTGTCCCTGTCAGCACCACGTCTAGTGACTAGATTTGCAAAGTTCTGGATTCTCCGATCACTCTACATATAGATACAACTTGATAAATAAGACATACAGACAAAACATTTCCTTTTTCTTTTCAGCATCGATCAGACTACAAGAAAATCATTCTCTAAGACTTTACTTACTTGTATCTCGTGTGTGACAAGATTTTTTCTATGTTTTCTTTATCTAGTTTCTCCTATTTAGACAATCTTGTATTTATATCCCCTTTCTATATGATTAACCTTACATTTATTGTCGATAAACCTTATTTGACACTTCTTTGTCCCATAACTCCAATTTAGTCACCTCTATTTATAACGGAACACAGTCTTTTTTTGCATTAAATACTTTATATAATTTTGTATAATCTGTAAAGATTGATCTTTTACTTTGTAATCCTTCTACAAGTTCATTAAGGGAATAAGGATCATGATTAAGACCTCACGGTCGAAACGCGTCGGTCGCGAGCCATCTTCGGATTCCAAGTGTATCCACTACATGTCCTTTTAATGTTTCTATAATAAACGTGAAGTTTTATTTTCCTGACCACGCTGGAGAACCTTTTTCACATTATGGGAATAGCACTTATAACTCACTAACCTGGAATGACCAAATCTCAGTAGATATGATTACTTCTTTTCTTCTGGCTTGAACTCAATAGACAAAGATAAAATCCATCACTGAAGACAAGATGGATGGGGACATTAGATGACAGCTCTTTACAGAAGTGTATACAGAAAGAGTAGGGTTATTTGCAAGCAACTGTAATTTTGATCCAAGTGCGATTGATTAAAAATATCTGATTTCACTCGGATGAATGTTATTCAATGAGGCAGTACACATTTCTGATTTCACATGATGCACGATATACCTCCGATAATCGGATGGCACTCGCCCATTCAGGCCTATTGGTCTGTGGAAGACATCCAAGTGTGGTTTGATTTTCACGGATAGACTGAATGGAGAAACCTTTTTATAAATTCTCCACAATCTGGAAAAATGGATCACATTCTGATCAAACTCTGATCAGAATCTGATCAGAGTGTTATTAGTACAATTAGACTGCTTTTCTCGGATGGGGAACATGCGGTCATCTGCACATGCCCTTAGAGAGCGATACAGAAAAAGACACACACAGAGACAATGTCACTGCTTTCTAGTCTTTTTTCTCACTCAGAGATGAATTTACAGCTACACTGCTTAGTACTGTATATGATGTTCTCCATTCTGTTGCTGCTTCTAAACATGAACAACATGAAATCAAGGAAGCACAAATAACTCACATTTGTGTGCACTGTGTGTATGAGACATTCTAGCTGCTAGTCTCTACCCATGAGTTGAGGGCCATCTGAAAATAAGAGCTGTACCCTGTAGTGAGAAACTAGTGAAAAATTCAGGATGCAAGTCATTTCATGACACGATCTAGTGTTATTCCTCATGTACACACTTGTGACATCAGATTCTAAATGACCTGAAATGACAAATACAATTTAAGGACTTGTCTTATGATGAATGAATTTTACTTTAGAGTTTAGTGTTGTTTTGCATCTTCTCAAAAAATAGCCATTTGAAAGGTAGGTGAAAATTTATTATGTCATGATCACTATTCCTAGGAAGCCCTCACCCTGCACTTTTGTTCTATTGGTTAACATACATAACCGAGAATATTAATGAATTGAGTAAATACCCTGGAGAAAGTAAAAAAGTAAATAACAATAGTACATATAAATAACATAGGGTAATTAGTTGACATTATTTTGATTAAAAAAAGGTATAAAACTTGGGGATCATCAAGATGTTTTCTGGCAAAACTGATATGAGCCTCTATGTTCTTGTTGCTCAGCAGTGGTTTTCTTCTTGGACCTCTGCCATGCAGGCCACTTTTTCCCAGTCTTTTTCTTATGGTGGAGTTAAGAACACTGACCTTAACTAAGACAAGTGAGGCCTCCAGTTCTTTGAATCTTGTTGTGTGTTTTTGTGACCTCTTGGATGAGTTGACGCTACCCTCTCGGGGTAATTATGGTTGGCCAGCCACTCCTGGGAAGGTTCACCACTGGTCCATGTTTTCACCATTTATGGATAATGGCTCTCACTGAGGTTCGCTGGAGTCCCAAAGTTTTAGAAATTGCTTCATAACCTTTTCCAGACTGACCTCAATTACTTTGCTTCTCATCTGTTCCAGAATTTCTTTTGGATCGCAGCATGATGTCTAGCTTTTAAGGATCCTTTGGACTACTTCACTTTGTTAGGCTGGTTCTTTTTAAGTGATTTCTTGATTGAAAACAGGTGTGGCAGTAATCAGGCCTGGGTGTGGCTAGGGAATTTGGACTCAGTTTCCCAAAGGTGTGATAAACCACAGTTAATCTATGTTTTAAGGGGGGCGGGGGCAATCACTTTTTCACATAGGACCTGTAGGTTTAGACTTCTTTTTCCCTTAATAATAAAGACCTTCATTTATAAACTGCCTTTTGTGACTACTTGTGTTATCTGTGTCACAAATTTATTTGGCGATAGGAAATCGTGTAGGGGCAAACACTTTTTCACACCACTGTATATAAACTAAATGCACAGCCAAAAAAGGTACAAAGTACAAAATACTAAGCCAAAAACTTGATCTTGAACATACAGTATGTTGATAGAAGTGCAATGCGTAAGTGCACATTCTGACTGTGGTTATGTTACTGCGTGAATGAGCATTTACAGATTGCACTTCTATATGCTTCAACTCATTTCTTCACTTTTGATTTATTTTTTTTTGTATCTGATTGGGTACACCTTGTCGCGGTTGGATGGGTTTTATGCTTTTTTGATCAAAACAGTGTCAAATAAGTTCTCTATGTTACTAACATGTACAATTTACTTATTTACTTACTGGAGGGTATTTGTTGATTTCGTTTTTATATTAGGTTATATTTTTTAATGGCAACACTGTGGATACGTACATACATATTTCACTTCTACCAACATGTGTTTCATATACCGTAATCTATTTGTTTTTTTCTTGGTTAATATGTGCTACAGAAAGACAGAAGAATAGTGGCAGCTCATAGCTGTGTGTACTGTATATGGAAGACATTGTAGCAGATAGTTTCCACCATCCATTTTGGAGGCCAAGAGAAGAGTTATGGGGAAAATTACATAACTTTATTTCTATGCAAGTGCAAAGTTCTTCATATGTGTCACGCTGCAGCTATGCAGGTAACTACAACCTTCACTAGAAGGCAATAGAGTGGAAGAATAGTAACAAGTCTGCAAGAGCAGACCTGCAATGCTGCAGCAAAGCTACCACCAGGTGGCAGCAGAATAGTCAAACAAGCCTAGTCAAAACCTAGACCGTCACACAGTACAAAGGCAAAAAACAAGCACAGAGTCAGTGGAGAGCCAAAGGATCAATACCAGACGAAAGGCAGAAGTACCAGGGACCAGATGTAAAGTCAAGTCAGAGTTAAAGCCGAGTCAAACACCAGGAAATCCAAGAGCAATCAGGAAACACTAAGACAGGATGGGCAGGGAAGGAGGAATAGACACGGGCAAGGTCAGAAAGCACAGCAGGACCAATCAGAGTACTGCCAGAGTCAGATACACACACCGTAGGCAGAAAATATAACTGACACCGCCTTCAGGATGCAACAGAGCTAAATAGCAAACCTGAACCCAGAATGAGGCAGAGCAAAGTTAACATTTGACATGATCAAAAGAGCAGACAGGACTCAAAACCCTGACTGGATCATAACAATATGTTCTTGAATGAACAATTGTACGCTCACCTAGATAGTGTCCTGAATATTCTGCTGCTCACGTCAAGATATTATTTTTTATGTTGGACAGCCCCTTTAAGTTTTGGCAGCTGTCATGCCAAAGTTAAATTACACAAATGGAATTCTATGGTTGGACTTCACAATTGCAAAAAGAACATTTTCTGGTAAAGTCAACGACGTTCAGATCTAAACATCTCACAGAGTAATTGCAACTTGGTTACGTTAGCAATAACGGAATGTGGTGAAATATGTCCGATAGCGTCTACATCAAACATCGAGCAATATAACTCAAAACGACAGAGGTATGAATATTTAGGGTTATGGCAGGCACATTAAAATTAAAAGCTGAAGTTTCAATTCCTTCAGACACATATGTATGTGGAACTGCCTAACCGATCTTAAAATAATCTGTGTCTTGGGAGTCATGAAAGCAGAATATTCTTTCTATAGAAGATTTGAAAATGCGTGTCAGCCAGCATCAGTAACCGGGAGTTAAATCAAGTTCTATGGCGGCGGTACATTCAGTTATCATTTCATTCTTGTTACCATGGAAACATCTTTAAAAAAAAATTATCAAACTCCAGTGCCCTCACCTGTTAGAAGAGAGTTTGTCAAGCTGCTAATCCTTTTCTTTTCATTATTTATTATTATATTTTTTATATTTATTTATTTGCCTTTTCTCCCATTAGTCGTGACCGCTTGTACGAGGCTAGGATTAAATCTTGATGGAATAGCCGTATGTTTGTGCCTCTGGCGAAAAAAAAAATAAAAGTCTTAAATTGGCTTTTTCTTTCGAGAATGTAAGGGTTGAAGTTAGAAATAGCTTTATGTCCTTAAGCAGAAATGCCGAATTAACCCCCTGGAGTAAACAGTTTCTGCTTTTTTTTTATTCGCTATTTTGTGGTTTGATGAATAACTATTTTACATTTGTCGTAAAGAAGTGTTGAAATCTGCACAGTAAGAGGTCAATTCAACTACAACCAATTTAACCTGTCTTGACTAGGTCATTTTTTCATTTTTTTTCCACTTAAATTTTTTCCCTCCCCTTCTTCCAGATACATTACTTTCTTATTTTTCCATCGACATAGCCGCATAAGGACTTGGACTTTATTTTTTTGAAGGACCAGTTATAGTTAAGAATTGAACCATTCATTGTTAGGGCTAGCGGAACGCACCAAATAATAAGATAGATTAAGGTGCGTTCGCAGCCCGGGGTCCACCGTGCAGAGATGGAACCTGCTGCCAAGTAATGACGGACTATATGGCGGTACAATGTGAAAACACACACGGGTTAACTTCACCCTTTGTGAAGGAAGTGAACCCTGTTAAGTCACAGGGCCGCGGTACCGCACACAAGAGCGCAAGCAAGGAGTCACCAAGCTCAGTCCCAAGACTTGGGATCCGAGTCCGACTAGACTACTTGCGCTCGACACCGCTAATGGGGTGTCAGTGTAACCAAAGTAATAATAAAAGATGCACGAGAGTGCATGCGGTGCCGCACTGGCGGACGCCACCAACCACCCAGGCTTGGGTCAGGAAAACACTGTGAAAGCGCACGGCGCCGCACTGGCGGTCACAGCAACTAGACGCTGTATGGTGTGTAACGTGCTGGTAGCTAAGTCGGGCACTAGATAGCAATCACCCCCCTTCCGCGAACAGTCATCCAATAGGGAGGGGATTTTAATGAACGACTTTCACTCACAACACACACACGTTTACAAATGTACACTAGCGCATGACCATGCGGTCATGCGCAGCTTATATAGCTGCTGCACGTTCAGGACCTTCCAATAAAGGACCAATGGGAACCGCTGCAGCATCTGAGCATGTGACCCTCGATCTCCAATGGGAGATCTCCCCCTGGGCATGCTCAGAAGGGAAAAAGCAGGACTTAGATCCCAAAAGCGTCTGCTCGCCGCTGCCCAGCACTGGCCTCAATGGCAGAAGCAGGCAAAGCAGCAGTAAGGCTACGTTCACATTAGCGTTGCGCCGCTGTTGCGTCGGCGACGCAGCGGCGACGCAGCGGCGACGCGCCCCTATGTTTAACATAGGGGACGCGTGCGTTTTTTGGGTGGCGTTTTTCGCCACGTGCGTCGTTTCCGACGCTAGCGTCGGACGCAAGAAAATGCAACAAGTTGCATTTTCTCTGCGTCCGATTTTCGTCAAAAACGACGCACGCGTCGCAAAACGCGCGCGTTTTTGCGCGCGTTTGCGCGCGTTTTTCCGTGCGTCGCGCGTTGGTTCGCCGACGCAGGGCGGCGCAACGCTAATGTGAACGTAGCCTTATCCTATGCACAGAGTGAGACTGAGCAAGATGCTGGGACCGACGTCTCCACTGAGCAGACTCCACTGCTGCTGGACAAGAATGGGAGACCGCAGCAGAGATGGTTCAAGATTCCCCCTGTGCAGAGGTGGGAACTCGACACCTAACATTCATTTTACTATATAAAGTTAAGAAAACGCAGCAAAAAATGTCAAAGTTGGGTGAAAAATGGTTTAAAAAAATGCAAATTGGCCATTGATTTTTCGGCTTTGTTTTAACAATGTTTAATGTGTAGTAAAAATGACATAGTAATGGAATTCTTCGAGTCAGTACAATTACAGCATTACCAAACTTTTATTCCTTTAACCCCTTCATGACCTTGGGATTTTCCGTTTTTTCGTGTTCGTTTTTCGCTCCTCTCCTTCCCAGAGCCATAACTTTTTTATTTTTCCATCAATATGACCATGTATGGGCTTATTTTTTGCGGGACGAGTTGTACTTTTGACTGACATCATTGGTTTTACCATGTCGTGTACTAGAAAGCAGGAAAAAAATTCCAAGTGTGGTGAAATTGCAAAAAAAGTGCAATCCCACACTTATTTTTTGTTTGGCTTTTTTGCTAGGTTCACTAAATGCTAAAACTGACCTGATATTATGATTCTTCAGGTCATTACGAGTTCATAGAAACCAAACATGTCTAGGTTCTCTTTTATCTAAATGGTGAAAATAAATTCCAAACTTTGCTCAAAAAAAGTGCGCAGATAGTTCAGAGAGGCCCGGCGCCTGCGCACTGCAGTACTGTGCTCTGCTCTCAACAGGGCAGACAAAGTACGCCTGCGCCGGAGCTGCGGCATGAAGACAAGAAGGGGAGGACATCATCATAAGAAGATGGGAGGCCCCGGACTGCGACGTCCATCGGACCGGACCGCACCGCAGCAAGACCGGCCCTGGGTGAGTATAATCTAACCTCTTTTTCTCATCTTTCAGGATACATTGGGGCTTATCTACAGCATTATAGAATGCTGTAGATAAGCCCCTGATGCCGGTGGGCTTACCTCACCCTCGATTTTGGGGATGACAGGTTCCCTTGAAGCACCGCTATTCTAAAGGCTTGGGATTGTGTGTTGAAGGGATCTGAAGAAAGAGAAGAGGGATATTCTGTAGGATGGGACAAAATGGACAGAATTACAAGGCTAGATTCACACTATGCGATTTTGCTGCGTTTTTAATGCAAATTTTCAGCTGCGTTTTGCAGCACCAGCAAAGTCTACGAGGTTTCAGGAATCTGATGCACACACATTGTTTGTTATCAGTAATTTGTGCTTTGCATGTTTTTTTGCACAATGGGCCATGCCACTTCTTTCAGCGTTTTTCTCTCTTGGAAATGAATGGGTGGTGAAAAAACGCACCAAAAATGCAGGTATTGTGTTTCGCTGCATGTTTCGTGCCAAAACTTGATTGCATAGAATATGACTTCTTTTTTTCAACACTAAAGTTCAGCATGCAGAAGAGACAAATCTGGCATGCCAAAACTTCTGCAAAAAAACGCAAGAAAAACAAAGGAAAACATGCTTTGTTCTGCAGCTTCTTTTCTGCCAAGAGATCAGGTTTTGATGCAGAAAGAAAACGCTGAAAAAACGCCTAGTGTGAACTTACCCTAAGAATGAATGTATGGTCATAGGGCAACTAGTGATGAAGAGACTTTTTCTAACTTTTCCTTACCATGACATCAACGACATTCCAATCTTCTTTTGAACCTGTCATGTAAAATAGTGCTATTATCCGGCAGATATGGGGTTAATCTGCAGGTTAATCGCTTTCTAACACTGTGCAGTTGCTGTGCTGAGAGCCCCACTGCCGGGAGGAAATTAACTTTATTCCTCCAGGCAGCCTTGTACTTTTAGTCACAGCTCTGTGCATAGAGAGCAGGGGCTGTAACCGCAACCCCAGCACTGACAGCCTGCCCTAATCCTAAACTGGCTAAACTAATCAGGCAGTGCTGGCGCCACGCCTATAACTGAAAGAGCACGTCTGCCTGGAATAATAACATTACTTGCACTTGGGCTTTCTGTACCAGCACCGCATCATGTCAGAATGCCATTAACCTGCAGATTAACCCCATTACTGCTGGTTAATAGCATTATTTTTGATGACAGGTTCCCTTTAATGGTGTTTTCCACTTTAAAGAAAGTAGACCCTAAACACTCCCATGCAGCTATCCAATGCCTCCGAGCAACATGGTGGGGGAGCGGTACACTCACAAATGTTTTTGTGGGTTCACTAGGATTACGGTTGCATCCCTGGTAGTGATGAGCAAATATACTCATCGGAGATCTAGCTTTCTTCGCTGCAGCTGAATGATTTACATCTGATAGCCAACATAAGTACATGTGGGGGTTGCCTGGTTGCTAGGGAATCCCCACATGTAATCACGCTGACTAACAGATGTAAATCATTTAGCTGCGGTGAGGAAAACTAAATCTCCGAGCACTAAAAAATACTCGGAGGACCCCCGAGCGTGCTCTGGAAATCTCGAGTAACAAGTATATTCGCTCATCACTAATCCCTGGTGTTCTATTTAAGTTGCACAGCTCCTAAACTCATCCAGTTCAGTTCTGCTTCTTACCAATGTATTCAAAGTGTAATTTTGTTTTTGTGACATGGTACTTAGGTATGGCATAATAATCAAGCGACAATGAGTGCAGTATGCATTTTGGAATTGTAGGTCAAATGGAAGAAATTTTCATTTCCTCCAGTGTCAATAAGGATCATATTTTTAAGACTGGGGTCACACGATCTTATATTCCCCAACTGAGAAAACCAGTCTGATTATGATAATGGCACTCTGATTAGAGCGTGATCAGAGTGGGATCCAAATTTTGCGCTTGTGGGGAATTAAAAAAAAGTTTCTCCATCTTCTTCATTCACTCTGTCCATGATGTCATCTGAGTGCGGTCCAATGTTTTCCGTGGACCCAACATGAATGGGCGAGTGCCACCCAATCATCAGACATAGAATAATATGTGGATGACTGCTGTCCTTCAAAATCATGGATAGCACTCGCCGGGATTATATGGTCATCTGTACGAGCCAGCTAACATAGAAAAAACTCAGAAAAAATACATACCATGAGATACGGCCTTCCCAAAACCCTGTCTGATGACAAATGCACACTAAGCAGGATGCAGCAGGCCTCCACTGATAAAGGCTAGGGGCGGCACAGGTGCAAACTACTTGATAAAAACAGCCACCCCAACCAAACATTGCAGGGTTTGGCTGCCTAGCAGAAAAAATGCACATTGATATGACTCACATAGGACGCCAGTCACACTGATAAGTGTGGTGCACAGTGTCTGTATGCAACCTATTGATGACGCCCCTTGTATTAACAGGCGGGCTGCCCAGCACTAAAAAAATGCAGCACACAGTGACAGACGCCCCAGAAAAACCTAGCCAACATAAAGAGGCCTGGCCACATCCTGCAGAAAAAGATATGATATAGTGCAAAAAAATGCATGCATATGATAAATGCATACACTATATGGGGTATTGGTTTAATATTTTGGCCAAAATAAAGTAAGCCCGCAACCCAACGAACCCAAGGAAGTTGGTTTGGCGAGGGAAGGCGCAGGATAGGGCTTCGTTCTTCCAAATAACAGAGCTGAATTTGATTCCTTGCTTGGGTGACATGCATGGCTTGTATCCTCTGATCTTTCAGAGAAAAAAAAAAACATTTTCTGATGGCTATTTTAAGCATCGTGTATGCAAATCCGGGTGAGGGGGTTATAGTTGAGCAGCTATGTCCTATTATCTGACAACCTTCGATACTGTTATTTTGGAGGATACAAATGTAATGAAAAGCCTTCGAAAAGCCAACACATCTCTGGACAGATTTCAACATATGTGATTATCTGGATACCAGTTTCAAAATAGATGGAGTGATAGTTATTCCCAGCAGGAGCCTGAAGTTTTTAAGCTAGTGACTAGTGTTGAGCGATACCTTCCGATATCGGAAAGTATCGGTATCGGTTTGGATCGGCCGATATTCAAAAAATATCGGATATCGCCGATACCGATACCCGATCCCAATGCAAGTCAATGGGACCAAAATATCGGAATTAAAATAAACCCTTTCTTTCCTTGTAGGTTCATTCTACCTGAAGGAAAACAACTAAGAATAATGTAGGATGTATGGGGGAGGTGGCGGAGACATTAAAGGCAATGAGGATTAGTCCAATCAAATAGAATAGCATGTTTTTTTTTTTTTTTTAAAGAAGTTCGGATTGAAAAAGATATTGAGTATGTAAATTTTTTTTATTTTGTCAGATATTGATGTTTCACTATTCCACGCCCTTCCCCTTCTTTTTTTCTTTTTTTTTTTTTTCTTTTCCCACACTTTCATCTTCATCATCATCAGCATCCTTGACATCAACTTCTTCACCTTATTCATCTTCTTCTTCATCTTCTACCTATTTTTTTTTTTATTACATTCTTCATATTCATTTTCTTCAACTATTATTATTCTTCCTATTCTACATATTCTTTTTATTCCACTGTTATTATTCTTCCTATTCTACTTCTTCATCATATTCTCATTTGTGACAGGCATTCCCGTAGTTGTTATCTATAAAAGTTGGAAGATTACACCTTCCGTTCTGCCAGTCACAAAAGTTACATTTGTCCGCGTTCAGTTTGGCCTGCAGCATCAGGCTTTATCCAGGGGCACCACGAGGAGGAACGGACTCACCCCCATACACTGCTTAGTCTTCTTCTGCATATAATTTAGATAATATCTTTTGCTCTGATATTAAGTCTTATGCTTAATGTTCTTCTGCTCTTTGTTCTGCAGCCTCTTGTTCTTCTGCTTCTCGGTCTTCCATGTTGTCGTCTCCAGGGTCTTCGTCTCCAGTGTCGTCATCTCCGCCGTCGTCGTCTCAGCCGTCGTCGTCTCCGCCGTCGTCGTCGTCGTCGTCATCGGGGTGGTCTTCCGGGTCGTCGTCATCGGGGTGGTCTTCCGGGTTGTCGACGTTAGGGTCTTCAACTTGGAAATGTAGCAGAAGGTACAAGAAGGCTGAGAAAATGCCAAGAACCAGCTGATGGAACTGGAACTCGGATGGCTACCCGAAGGTTCAAGAGCCTATGGAACTACCGAGGACCAGCTGACGTTACTGGAACCCGGTTACTAAGCAGGAGGTACCCGTGCTAAAAAGCACTACCAAGGACCGCCTGACGTTGGCGGAACTCGGATACCCAGAAGGAGGCACCTAAGCCAAAGGCTCTGCCCGGAACCAGATGACGTTACTGGAACCAGGATGGGGAGCAGAAGGTACAAGAGCAAAAGACACTGCCGAGAACCAGCTGACGGTACTGGAACCCGGATGGGTAGCCGAATGTCCAAGAGCCAATGGAACTACCAAGGACCAGCTGACGTTACTGGAACCCGGTTACTAAGAAGGAGGTACCCGTGCCTGAAAGCACTACCAAGGACCACCTGACATTGGTGGAACTTGGATACCCAGAAGGAGGCACCTAAGCCAAAGGCTCTGCCCGGAACCAGCTGACGGTACTGGAACCAGGATGGGGAGCAGAAGGTACAAGAGCAAAAGACACTGCCGAGAACCAGCTGACGGTGCTGGAACCAGGTGGTGGACCCGAAGGCCCACAGGAGAGGAGAGAACAGCTAGGCCGCGAGGCAGCCGCAGTTACCGAACCCCAACAGTCCTACAGGGGGAGCTGGGCCTACTGGCACTACAGAACCAGCCTTGACTACCAGTTCACGCAGCCCACATAGGAAGCTCCTAAACTGGAGGCACCCTGGAGTTGGCTAACTCGACCGCCCCACGACGGGGCAAGCATAAGCGTCTCAGTGAAGTTGACACAACCCGGAAACAGCTGACGGTGCTGAAACCAGGCTTGGCACGAGGGAGTACCTGTGACAAGAACACTGCCGAGAACCAGCTGGCGGTGCTGGAACCCGGATGCGTTGCCCCAGTGTGCAAGAGCCAATGGCACGACCGAGGACCAGCTGACGGTGCTGGAACCCGGTTACTAAGCTGTAGGTGCCCGCGCTTAAAAGCACTACCAAGGACCGCCTGGCGTTGGCGGAACTCGGATACCCAGGAGGAGGCACCTAAGCCAAAGGCTCGGCCCGGAACCAGCTGACGGTGCTGGAACCAGGTGGTGGACCCGAAGGCCCACAGGAGAGGAGAGAACAGCTAGGCCGCGAGGCAGCCGCAGTTACCGAACCCCAACAGTCCTACAGGGGGAGCTGGGCCTACTGGCACTACAGAACCAGCCTTGACTACCAGTTCACGCAGCCCACATAGGAAGCTCCTAAACTGGAGGCACCCTGGAGTTGGCTAACTCGACCGCCCCACGACGGGGCAAGCATAGGCGTCTCAGTGAAGTTGACACAACCCGGAAACAGCTGACGGTGCTGAAACCAGGCTTGGCACGAGGGAGTACCTGTGACAAGAACACTGCCGAGAACCAGCTGGCGGTGCTGGAACCCGGATGCGTTGCCCCAGTGTGCAAGAGCCAATGGCACGACCGAGGACCAGCTGACGGTGCTGGAACCCGGTTACTAAGCTGTAGGTGCCCGCGCTTAAAAGCACTACCAAGGACCGCCTGGCGTTGGCGGAACTCGGATACCCAGGAGGAGGCACCTAAGCCAAAGGCTCGGCCCGGAACCAGCTGACGGTGCTGGAACCAGGTGGTGGACCCGAAGGCCCACAGGAGAGGAGAGAACAGCTAGGCCGCGAGGCAGCCGCAGTTACCGAACCCCAACAGTCCTACAGGGGGAGCTGGGCCTACTGGCACTACAGAACCAGCCTTGACTACCAGTTCACGCAGCCCACATAGGAAGCTCCTAAACTGGAGGCACCCTGGAGTTGGCTAACTCGACCGCCCCACGACGGGGCAAGCATAGGCGTCTCAGTGAAGTTGACACAACCCGGAAACAGCTGACGGTGCTGAAACCAGGCTTGGCACGAGGGAGTACCTGTGACAAGAACACTGCCGAGAACCAGCTGGCGGTGCTGGAACCCGGATGCGTTGCCCCAGTGTGCAAGAGCCAATGGCACGACCGAGGACCAGCTGACGGTGCTGGAACCCGGTTACTAAGCTGTAGGTGCCCGCGCTTAAAAGCACTACCAAGGACCGCCTGGCGTTGGCGGAACTCGGATACCCAGGAGGAGGCACCTAAGCCAAAGGCTCGGCCCGGAACCAGCTGACGGTGCTGGAACCAGGTGGTGGACCCCAAGGCCCACAGGAGAGGAGAGAACAGCTAGGCCGCGAGGCAGCCGCAGTTACCGAACCCCAACAGTCCTACAGGGGGAGCTGGGCCTACTGGCACTACAGAACCAGCCTTGACTACCAGTTCACGCAGCCCACATAGGAGGCTCCTAAACTGGAGGCACCCTGGAGTTGGCTAACTCGACCGCCCCACGACGGGGCAAGCATAGGCGTCTCAGTGAAGTTGACACAACCCGGAAACAGCTGACGGTGCTGAAACCAGGCTTGGCACGAGGGAGTACGTGTGACAAGAACACTGCCGAGAACCAGCTGGCGGTGCTGGAACCCGGATGCGTTGCCTTGCCTATTAAAGATTGTCTTCCTAGAGCCCCAACTAGCGGTGTTGGAGCAAAGGGTAAGCAGGGGGAGATGAGTGTAGGCCGAAGCCTGCACTGGAGGCAGCTTTGTGTCTGCGTTGCGTTTGCAGGACACTTTGCCGGCTACACACTGGGGGAACAGCTGGCGTTGCTGAACCCCACTAACACAATGGCGTGTGTTTTTATCTGTGCAGCTAGCACTTGCGGGCAAAAACTTGCGATGTTAGAGCCCGTGTTGAAGCAGGAGGAGGAGGAGAGGAGCAGAGTGTAGGCCGAAGCCTAGTTGAACCAATTTCAAAGGAAACCTTTAACCCCCCCCTCAGGTGTTACAAAGTACAAGAGACACACCTTGTGCAGTATTAATGCTGCACAAGTGAAAGGTTGCTCTATTAATTTGTCTACTTGCACACGCTGAATGAAAGACATACACAATTTACCCCATTCTACAGTCAAACTGTAGTGGATGCGTGACTTGGTTTTTTGATGAGACGCAGCACAGGTGTCCAAAATAACGCCTTGGTGCTTGGCGCAGCTTCCTGAGCGTTGTTATTTGCTGTACAGGAGTCTGCGCTCTTGTGTTATCCCTTGGCAATGCCCTGTTAGCGCTGCCCATCTTATGACCTCATTTCATGTTGGCCGGTGCGGTTAACGATGGCCATAAATCCCAGACCCACAGTGTCTTTTCATAAAGCCACACTGCGGTGCTGGGATTCGTGGCCTTGAGCAGTAAATATTTTGGCCGCTCACACACGTCCTTACACCTGCTTCAGACTGGGCGGCCTCTGCTGATCCCTTCTCGCATGCCGCGGCCATGAGGCTGCACAGTCTGAAGAAGGCGGAAGGAGATGAGTTAAGACAGGCGAAGATATGCACTGCTCGTGCCCATCAATCACACCCTCGCAGTCAAAATAATTAAGACAACGAGGAGCATTTTATTCAGGCAGGGCGGACGAACAGGCGCAAGTAGCCAACCAATGATGTCAGAAGACGGGAAGCGCTACCAAGGGGGGTGCTGCGTATCATTAGAAAGGAAAGTCACACCTCAGGGACAGTGGAATGGTCTCAAAGAGACACATTTTGTACGTGTTGAGTTCCACGTGGGCAAGGAGAAAACGTCAGCCACCTTGTACAAATGCAGCAGTACTGCTGTACAAGGTGGCTGTTATACATAGAAACACCTGGGGGTGGTGGCCAGGCTCCCTTCAATTTCAGTTCATGTGCCTGCGTGGCGTTTGCAGGTCACGTTGCAAGCTGCACAGCAGGGGAACAGCTGGCGGTGCTGAACCCCACTAACACATTGGCTGGTGTTTTTCTCTGTGCAGCTAGCATGTCCGGGCAGAAACTGGCGTTGTTTGAGCCCAGGGTCAGCAGGAGGAGGAGAGGAGCAAAGTGTAGGCCGAAGCCTGCACTGGTGGCAGCTTTTGTTCTGTTGTGCCAGCGTGGCTTGTGCTGGACACGTTGCCGACTACACAGCAGGGGAACAGCTGGCGGTGCTGAACCCCACTAACACATTGGCTGGTGTTTTTCTCTGTGCAGCTAGCATTTCCGGGCAAAAACTAGCGGTGTTTGAGCCCAGGGTCAGCAGGAGGAGTAGAGGAGCAGAGTGTTGGCCAAAGCCTAGTTGAACCAATTTCAAAGGTTACCTTTAACCCCCCCCTCAGGTGTTGCAAGGTACAAGAGCCACACCTTGAACAGCATTATTGATGCACAAGTCAAAGGTTGCTCTATTTAATTTTGCTCCTTGCACACGCTGAATTAAACACGTACACTATTTAGCCCATTATACTGTCAAACAGTAGTGGAGGCGTGACTACTAGTCTTTTTAAGGAGACGCAGCACAGGTGTACAAATTTACACCTAGGTGCTGTGCGCAGATTCCTTACCGTTGTTATTTGCAGTACAGGAAACTGCGCTCTTGTGTTATCCCTTGGCAATACCCTGTTAGTGCAGGCCGTCTCATGACCTCATTTCATGTTGGCCGGTGCGGTTAACGATGGCCATAAATCCCAGACCCACAGTGGCTTTTCCTAAAGTCACACTGCGGTGCTGGGATTCGTGGCCTTGTGCAGTAAATATGTTCGCCGCTCACACATGTCCTTACACCTGCTTCAGACTGGGCGGCCTCAGCTGATCCCTTATCGCATGCCGCGGCCATGAGGCCGCACAGTCAGAAGAAGGCGGAAGGAGGGGAGTGAAAACAGGGGAACATATGCACTGCTCGTGCCCATCAATCACACCCTCGCAGTCAAAATATATGAGACAACGGGGGGCGTTGTGTCGGGCAGGGGGGACGCACAGGCACAGCCAGCCAACCAATGATGTCAGGAGACGGGCAGCGCTAACAATGGGGGTGCTGCGTGTCATTAAAAAGGAAAGTCACACCTCAGGGACATTGTAATGGTCTGTAATGAGACACATTTTGTACTTGTTGAGTTCCACGTGTGCAAGGAGAAAAAGTCAGCCACCTTGTACAAATGCAGCAGTACTGCTGTACAAGGTGGCTGTTATACATAGAAACACCTGGGGGGGTGGGGGGCAGGCTCCCTTCAATTTCAGTTCATGTGCCTGCGTGGCGTTTGCAGGTCACGTTGCAAGCTACACAGCAGGGGAACAGCTGGCGTTGCTGAACCCCACTGACACATTGACTGGTGTTTTTCTCTGTGCAGATTGCATGTCCGGGCAAAAACTAGCGGTGTTAGAGCCCAGGGTCAGCAGGAGGAGGAGGAGGAGAGGAGCAAAGCGTAGGCCGAAGCCTGCACTGGTGGCAGCTTTTGGTCGGTTGTGCCAGCGTGGCTTGTGCTGGACACGATGCCGGCTACACAGCGGGGGAACAGCTGGCGGTGCTGAACCCCACTAACACATTGGCTGGTGTTTTTCTCTGTGCAGCTAGCATGTCCGGGCAGAAACTGGCGTTGTTTGAGCCCAGGGTCAGCAGGAGGAGGAGAGGAGCAAAGTGTAGGCCGAAGCCTGCACTGGTGGCAGCTTTTGTTCTGTTGTGCCAGCGTGGCTTGTGCTGGACACGTTGCCGACTACACAGCAGGGGAACAGCTGGCGGTGCTGAACCCCACTAACACATTGGCTGGTGTTTTTCTCTGTGCAGCTAGCATTTCCGGGCAAAAACTAGCGGTGTTTGAGCCCAGGGTCAGCAGGAGGAGTAGAGGAGCAGAGTGTTGGCCAAAGCCTAGTTGAACCAATTTCAAAGGTTACCTTTAACCCCCCCCTCAGGTGTTGCAAGGTACAAGAGCCACACCTTGAACAGCATTATTGATGCACAAGTCAAAGGTTGCTCTATTTAATTTTGCTCCTTGCACACGCTGAATTAAACACGTACACTATTTAGCCCATTATACTGTCAAACAGTAGTGGAGGCGTGACTACTAGTCTTTTTAAGGAGACGCAGCACAGGTGTACAAATTTACACCTAGGTGCTGTGCGCAGATTCCTTACCGTTGTTATTTGCAGTACAGGAAACTGCGCTCTTGTGTTATCCCTTGGCAATACCCTGTTAGTGCAGGCCGTCTCATGACCTCATTTCATGTTGGCCGGTGCGGTTAACGATGGCCATAAATCCCAGACCCACAGTGGCTTTTCCTAAAGTCACACTGCGGTGCTGGGATTCGTGGCCTTGTGCAGTAAATATGTTCGCCGCTCACACATGTCCTTACACCTGCTTCAGACTGGGCGGCCTCAGCTGATCCCTTATCGCATGCCGCGGCCATGAGGCCGCACAGTCAGAAGAAGGCGGAAGGAGGGGAGTGAAAACAGGGGAACATATGCACTGCTCGTGCCCATCAATCACACCCTCGCAGTCAAAATATATGAGACAACGGGGGGCGTTGTGTCGGGCAGGGGGGACGCACAGGCACAGCCAGCCAACCAATGATGTCAGGAGACGGGCAGCGCTAACAATGGGGGTGCTGCGTGTCATTAAAAAGGAAAGTCACACCTCAGGGACATTGTAATGGTCTGTAATGAGACACATTTTGTACTTGTTGAGTTCCACGTGTGCAAGGAGAAAAAGTCAGCCACCTTGTACAAATGCAGCAGTACTGCTGTACAAGGTGGCTGTTATACATAGAAACACCTGGGGGGGTGGGGGGCAGGCTCCCTTCAATTTCAGTTCATGTGCCTGCGTGGCGTTTGCAGGTCACGTTGCAAGCTACACAGCAGGGGAACAGCTGGCGTTGCTGAACCCCACTGACACATTGACTGGTGTTTTTCTCTGTGCAGATTGCATGTCCGGGCAAAAACTAGCGGTGTTAGAGCCCAGGGTCAGCAGGAGGAGGAGGAGAGGAGCAAAGCGTAGGCCGAAGCCTGCACTGGTGGCAGCTTTTGGTCGGTTGTGCCAGCGTGGCTTGTGCTGGACACGATGCCGGCTACACAGCGGGGGAACAGCTGGCGGTGCTGAACCCCACTAACACATTGGCTGGTGTTTTTCTCTGTGCAGCTAGCATTTCCGGGCAAAAAATAGCGGTGTTTGAGCCCAGGGTCAGCAGGAGGAGTAGAGGAGCAGAGTGTTGGCCAAAGCCTAGTTGAACCAATTTCAAAGGTTACCTTTAACCCCCCCCTCAGGTGTTGCAAGGTACAAGAGCCACACCTTGAACAGCATTAATGATGCACAAGTCAAAGGTTGCTCTATTTAATTTTGCTCCTTGCACACGCTGAATTAAACACGTACACTATTTAGCCCATTATACTGTCAAACAGTTGTGGAGGCGTGACTTGTCTTTTTAACGAGACGCAGCACAGGTGTCAAAATTTGCACCTAGGTACTGGGCGCAGATTCCTGAGCGTTGTTATTTGCTGTACAGGAGTCTGCGCTCTTGTGTTATCCCTTGGCAATACCCTGTTAGTGCAGGCCGTCTCATGACCTCATTTCATGTTGGCCGGTGCGGTTAACGATGGCCATAAATCCCAGACCCACAGTGGCTTTTCCTAAAGTCACACTGCGGTGCTGGGATTCGTGGCCTTGTGCAGTAAATATGTTCGCCGCTCACACATGTCCTTACACCTGCTTCAGACTGGGCGGCCTCAGCTGATCCCTTATCGCATGCCGCGGCCATGAGGCCGCACAGTCAGAAGAAGGCGGAAGGAGGGGAGTGAAAACAGGGGAACATATGCACTGCTCGTGCCCATCAATCACACCCTCGCAGTCAAAATATATGAGACAACGGGGGGCGTTGTGTCGGGCAGGGGGGACGCACAGGCACAGCCAGCCAACCAATGATGTCAGGAGACGGGCAGCGCTAACAATGGGGGTGCTGCGTGTCATTAAAAAGGAAAGTCACACCTCAGGGACATTGTAATGGTCTGTAATGAGACACATTTTGTACTTGTTGAGTTCCACGTGTGCAAGGAGAAAAAGTCAGCCACCTTGTACAAATGCAGCAGTACTGCTGTACAAGGTGGCTGTTATACATAGAAACACCTGGGGGGGTGGGGGGCAGGCTCCCTTCAATTTCAGTTCATGTGCCTGCGTGGCGTTTGCAGGTCACGTTGCAAGCTATACAGCAGGGGAACAGCTGGCGTTGCTGAACCCCACTGACACATTGACTGGTGTTTTTCTCTGTGCAGATTGCATGTCCGGGCAAAAACTAGCGGTGTTAGAGCCCAGGGTCAGCAGGAGGAGGAGGAGAGGAGCAAAGTGTAGGCCGAAGCCTGCACTGGTGGCAGCTTTTGGTCGGTTGTGCCAGCGTGGCTTGTGCTGGACACGATGCCGGCTACACAGCGGGGGAACAGCTGGCGGTGCTGAACCCCACTAACACATTGGCTGGTGTTTTTCTCTGTGCAGCTAGCATGTCCGGGCAGAAACTGGCGTTGTTTGAGCCCAGGGTCAGCAGGAGGAGGAGAGGAGCAAAGTGTAGGCCGAAGCCTGCACTGGTGGCAGCTTTTGTTCTGTTGTGCCAGCGTGGCTTGTGCTGGACACGTTGCCGACTAGTCTACACAGCAGGGGAACAGCTGGCGGTGCTGAACCCCACTAACACATTGGCTGGTGTTTTTCTCTGTGCAGCTAGCATTTCCGGGCAAAAAATAGCGGTGTTTGAGCCCAGGGTCAGCAGGAGGAGGAGAGGAGCAGAGTGTAGGCCGAAGCCTAGTTGAACCAATTTCAAAGGTTACCTTTAACCCCCCCCTCAGGTGTTGCAAGGTACAAGAGCCACACCTTGAACAGCATTAATGATGCACAAGTCAAAGGTTGCTCTATTTAATTTTGCTCCTTGCACACGCTGAATTAAACACGTACACTATTTAGCCCATTATACTGTCAAACAGTTGTGGAGGCGTGACTTGTCTTTTTAACGAGACGCAGCACAGGTGTCAAAATTTGCACCTAGGTACTGGGCGCAGATTCCTGAGCGTTGTTATTTGCTGTACAGGAGTCTGCGCTATTGTGATCCCTTGGCCATGCGCTGTGAGCGCTTCCTGTCTTCTGACCTCATTTCATGTCGGCCGTTGCGGTTAGCGATGGACATGAATCCCAGACCCACAGTGTGTTTTTAAAAAATCACACTGCGGTGCTGGGATTCGTGCCCTGGTGCACTAAATATGTTTGCCGCTCACACATGTCCTTACACCTGCTTCAGACTGGGCGGCCTCATCTGATCCCTTATCGCCTGCCGCGGCCATGAGGACACCCAGTCTGAAGAAGGCGGAAGGAGATGAGTGAACACAGGCAAACATATGCACTGCACATGCCCATCAATCACACCCTCGCTGTCCAAAAAAATAAGACACCGAGGGCCGTTGTTTCGAGCAGGGGAGATGCACAGGCGCAGCCAGCTAACCAATGATGTCAAAAGACGGGCAGCGCTAACAAGGGTGGTGCTGCGTGTCATTACAAAGGAAAGTCACACCTCAGGGACATTGTAATGGTCTCTAATGAGACACATTTTGTACGTGTTGAGTTCCACGTGGGCAAGGAGAAAAAGTCAGCCACCTCGTACAAATGCAGCAGTACTGCTGTACAAGGTGGCTGATATACATAGAAACACCTGTGGGTGGGGGGCAGGCTCCCTTCAATTTCAGTTCATGTGCCTGCGTGGCGTTTGCAGGTCACGTTGCAAGCTACACAGCAGGGGAACAGCTGGCGTTGCTGAACCCCACTGACACATTGACTGGTGTTTTTCTCTGTGCAGATTGCATGTCCGGGCAAAAACTAGCGGTGTTAGAGCCCAGGGTCAGCAGGAGGAGGAGGAGAGGAGCAAAGTGTAGGCCGAAGCCTGCACTGGTGGCAGCTTTTGGTCGGTTGTGCCAGCGTGGCTTGTGCTGGACACGATGCCGGCTACACAGCGGGGGAACAGCAGGCGGTGCTGAACCCCACTAACACATTGGCTGGTGTTTTTCTCTGTGCAGCTAGCATGTCCGGGCAGAAACTGGCGTTGTTTGAGCCCAGGGTCAGCAGGAGGAGGAGAGGAGCAAAGTGTAGGCCGAAGCCTGCACTGGTGGCAGCTTTTGGTCGGTTGTGCCAGCGTGGCTTGTGCTGGACACGTTGCCGACTACACAGCAGGGGAACAGCTGGCGGTGCTGAACCCCACTGACACATCACCTAGTGTTTTTTTCTGTGTAGACAACACTTCCAGGTGGCAACTGACAGTGTTGAAACCCAGGGAATCAAAGAGGAGCAGAGTGTAGGCCGAAGCCTGCAGTGGAGCAAGTTGAAAGGGAACCTTTAACCCCCCCCCCCAGGCATTTGTTGCTGAAAGAGCCATCTTGTACAGCAGTAATACTGCACATGGAAAATGGTGGCTCCGAAAATTATGCTCCTTGCAAACGCTGAAGTACACACTCATATAATGTGTCCCCTCACACCGTCAAACCATCCCGGAAGTGGGACTTTCCTTTGTAATGTGACACAGCACAGCCGTCATTCCAACCCCCTTGGTGCCGGGCACCACCTCCTCAACGTTGTTTGGTTCTGTCACGGAGCCCGCACTGTAATGTTATCCCTTGGCCATGCACAGTTAGCGGTGCCCGTCTTCTGACATCATGTAGGTGTCAGGCTGGCAGTGCCTGTGCGTCCAAGCTGCCCGAGATCCAACCTTGCAGTGTCATCTAATGTAGTCCCACTGCGGGCCAGGGATCCATGGGCATGCGCAGTGCATATCATCGCCTCTCACTCACCTCCTTCCTGCTTCTTCAGACTGTGCGGCGTCACGGCCGTGGCATGCTATTAGGGATCAGCTGACGCCGCCTAGTCTGAAGAAGCGTGAAGAAGGGGAGTGAGAGGCTAGTATATGCACTGCGCATGGCCATGGATACCAGGCCCACTGTGGGATCACATTAGACGACACTGCGAGGTGTGATTTCGGGCAGCGTGGACGCACAGGCGCAGCCAGGACGACAACAAATGATGTCAGAGGACGGGCAGCGCAAACTGTGCATGGCCAAGGGATAACATAACAGCGCAGGGTCCATGACGGAATCAAACAACGCTAAGGAGGCAGCGCACGGTGCCAAGGGGGTAGCAATGACGGCTGTGCTGCGTCACATTACAAAGGAAAGTCCCACCTCCGGGACGGTTGGACGGTGTGAGGGGACACATTACATGAGTGTGTAGTTCAGCGTTTGCAAGGAGCATAATTTCAAGAGCGACCTTTCCCTTGTGCAGTATTAGTGCTGCACATGGTGGCTCTTTCAGTAACAAACGCCTAGGGGGGGGGGGGGGGACAGGTCCCCTTACATTTTAGTTGTGCCAGCGTGGCGGTCGCATGACACGTTGCCGGATACACAGCTGGGGATCAGCTGACGTTACTGAACCCCAATAACAGAGGAGCGACTGTTGACTGTGCACACAGCACTTCCAGGCACCAACTGGCGGTGTTAGAGCCCAGGGACAGCAGGAGGAGCAGATTGGAGGTATTGCCGCACACACAGCTGGGGATCAGCTGACGTTACTGAACCCCAATAACAGAGGAGCGACTGTTGACTGTGCACACAGCACTTCCAGGCACCAACTAGCGGTGTTAGAGCCCAGGGACAGCAGGAGGAGCAGATTGGAGGTATTGCCGCACACACAGCTGGGGATCAGCTGACGTTACTGAACCCCAATAACAGAGGAGCGACTGTTGACTGTGCACACAGCACTTCCAGGCACCAACTGGCGGTGTTAGAGCCCAGGGACAGCAGGAGGAGCAGAGGAACAGAGTGTAGGCCGAAGCCTGATTGGAGCAAGTTGAAAGGAAACCTTTAACCCCCCCCCCCAAGACGTTTGTAGCTGAAAGAGCCATGTTGTGCAGCACTAAGGATGCAAAAGGAAAAGGTTGCTCTTTTAATTATGCTCCTTGCAAACACCGAAGTAAACACTAAAAATGTGTCCCTTTATACCGTTAAACCGTTCCGGAGGTGCGAATTTCCTTCGTAATGGGACACAGCACAGCTGTCATTCCTATCCCCTTGATGCCGTGCGCTGCCTCCTCAGCGTTGTTTTAAGCTGCCACGGAGCCTGCGCTGTTCTGTTAGCCCTTGGCCATGCCCAATTAGCGCTGCCTGTCTTCTGACATAATTTGGTGTCAGGCTGTCAGTGCCTGTGCGTCCACGCTGCTCCAGATCCCACCTCGCAGTCTCATCTAACGTAATCCCACTGCGGGCCTTGGAACCATGGGCATGCACAGTGCATAACCTCGACTCTCACTCCCCTCCTTCCCTCTTCTTCAGACTGTGCGGTGTCACGGCCGTGGCATGCTAGGGATCAGCTGACGGCGCACAGTCTAAAGAAGGCGGAGGGAAATGAGCGAGAGCCCGAGGGGAAGATATGCACTGCGCATGCCCATGGATCCCAGGCCCGCAGTGTGACTCAATCAGAAGACACTGCGAGGCGGGATCTCGGGCACCGCGGCCGCACAGGCGCAGCCAGCCTGACACCAAATTATGTCAGAAGACAGGCAGCGCAAATAGGGCATGCCCAAGGGATAACAGAACAGCGCAGGCTCCGTGACAGCTTAAAACAACGCTGAGGAGGCAGCGCATGGCACCAAGGGGGTAGGAATGACGGCTGTGCTGCGTCACATTACGAAGGAAAGTCCCAGCTCCGGGACGGTATAACGGTATCAGTGAACACATTTTATAAGTGTTAAGTTCTGCGTGTGCAAAGAGCTAAAAAAAAAGAGCTACCTTTTCCTTGTGCAGCATTACTGCTGCACAAGATGGCTCTTTCAGTAACAAACGACGGGGGGGGGGGGGGGACAGGTTCCCTTACATTTAGGTTGTTGTGCCAGCGTGGCGGTCGCAGGACACATTGCCGGCTACACAGCTGGGGATCAGCTGACGTTACTGAAACCCAATAACACTGGGTCGTATGTTTTTACTGTGCAGCCTGCACTTCTGAGCCGCAACTGGCGGTGTTGGAGCCCAGGAATAGCAGTTCAGGTGGTAGAAAGATGAACACAGCAGGAGACCTGGATGACACCCAATTACTTAATCAGGCAGAGGAGTGGCAAATTCCTGCGAGATCCAGGCCTGGTTCATTTTCAGGAAAGTAAGCCGGTCAACGTTATCGGAGGATAGTCGCATGCGACGGTCTGTTAGTACACCACCTGCGGCACTAAAGACACGTTCCGATAAGACACTAGCCGCAGGGCAAGCCAGCACCTCCAATGCATACTGGCTTAGCTCTGGCCATGTATCCAGCTTAGAGACCCAAAACTTGAACGGGGAAGAGCCGTCTGGGAGTACAGTAAGAGGGCAAGCCATGTAGTCTGTCACCATCTGACGGAACCGTTGCCTCCTGCTGACTGGAGCCGCCGGTGATGGTGTAGACATTTGGGGCGGGCACACAAAAGTGTGCCAGAGTTGTGCCATACTGGGCTTGCCTTGGGCAGAGGCACTGCTTCTGCTCCCTCTTTGGGCAGAGCCTCCCCCACTGCCTCGACGCACTGAGCTGCTTTGTAAAGCACTAGCAGCACTCCTCTCAGTTGGACAGGAGAAGATGATGGAATTCACCAGTGTGTCGTGGTACTCCCGCAATTTACGCTCCCGGGTCAACGCAGGGATGAGGTTTTGGACGTTGTCCCGGTAGCGAGGATCGAGGAGGGTGAACACCCAATAATCAGGCATGTTGAGAATGTGGTCGATGCGGCGGTCGTTTCTCAGGCACTGCAGCATGAAATCCACCATGTGCTGCAGAGTGCCAACCGGCCCAGAAACGCTGTCCCCTGCTTGAGACATGATCTCTGCCCGCTCGTCATCACCCCACCCTCGCTGTACACACTGACCACTGGACAATTGTGTCGCTCCCTCCTCTGGACGGAGCTCTTCCTCCTCCATTGACTCCTCCTCATCCTCCTCACAAATTGGCCCCTGCGTACCCCTTTGTGAGGAACCACGTGGCGCTGACTCTCCAGAAGCTGATGGAAAAGGTGACTCCTCATCCTCCACCTCTTCCACCACATCATCCCTTAACCCTTGCAAAGTTTGCTGAAGCAGGCAGATAAGGGGGACAGTCATGCTGACTAGTGCATCATCTGCACTTGCCATCCGCGTGGAATAATCAAAAGGACGCAAAACCTGGCAGACGTCCTTCATAGTGGCCCACTCTGTGGTTGTGAAGTCTGATCGGCGCTGACTGCGACTTCTTTGCGCCTGATGCAGCTGGTACTCCATAACTGCTTGCTGCTGCTCACACAACCGCTCCAACATATGTAACGTGGAATTCCACCGGGTAGGTAGGTCACATATGATGCGGTGTTCCGGAAGGCGGAATCGGCGCTGCAGAGCAGCAATGCGGGATCTGGCCAAGCTGGAACGCCGCAAGTGAGCACACTCTAGGCGGACCTTGTGCAGCAGGGCATCAAGATCCGGATAGTCCCTCAGAAAACTCTGCACAACCAAATTGAGCACATGTGCCAGACATGGGATGTGAGTGAGGTTGCCAAGGGCCAAAGCTGCCACCAGATTTCGGCCATTGTCACACACTACCATGCCTGGCTGGAGATTCGCTGGCAGTAACCACACATCGCTCTCCTGCTTTATGGCATTCCAGAGCTCCTGCGCTGTGTGGCTTCGATGCCCCAATGAAACTAGTTTCAAGACGGCCTGCTGACGTTTGGCCACGGCTGTGCTCATGTCGGTCATAGGTAAACGTTCACGGGTCCATGTGGGGGTGGACTGTGACGGATCCTGCAGAGAGGAATCAGAGGAACTGGTGTAAGAGGAGGAGTCGATGCGTACAGACTGGATTCCTGCAATCCTTGGAGTGGGCAGGACACGTCCTGCGCCACTCGCACGATCTGTACCTGGCTCAACAACATTAACCCAATGGGCAGTGAGGGAAACATATCGCCCCTGTCCATGCTGACTGGTCCACGCATCGGTGGTGAGGTGGACCTTGCTACTGACGGCGTTCAGTAGCGCATGTTTTATGTTTGCCTCAACATGCCTGTGCAGGGCAGGGACAGCCTGCCTGCTGAAGTAAAAGCGGCTGGGCACCTTGTACTGTGGGACTGCCAATGCCATCAAGTCACGGAAGCTGTCAGTCTCCACCAGCCTGAACGAGAGCATTTCCAGGGACAACAGTTTGGCAATGCCTGCATTCAGAGCCTGTGCTCGGGGGTGGTTGGCCGAGAATGCCCGCCTTTTCTCCCATGCCTGTACTACCGATGGCTGTAGAGTAGACTGGGAGTGTGAGGATGACTGGGAAGGTGGTGCTGTGGGTGGAATTACACAAGGTCTCTGGGAGGAAGCCAAACCAGCTGTGCGTGAGCTGGAGGAAGAGGCAACACGAGCTGAAGAGGTGGTAGCTGCCGCTGTTGGTTGGCCTACATCTTCAGTGTGTTTCTGTAACTCCACCGCGTGCCTGGTCCGCACATGTTTCCACATATTTGTGGTATTGAGGTTGCTGACATTTTTCCCTCTTTTTACTTTATGATGACACAGCTTGCATTTGACAAAACAAATGTCATCTGCAACTGTGTCAAAAAAGGACCAGGCACTGCAAGTCTTGGGAGCGCCCTTTTTGGCTTTCGAAAGAGACAGGCTCCTAACGGGTGCCAAAGTGGAGGCTACAGGCTCCGCAGTCTTCCCCCTCCCTCTCCCTCTTTGGCCCGTAAGAGGAAGCTCTTCCTCTGAGCTGCTCCCACCACCTTCCTGTTCCTCACGCCACGATGGGTCAAGGACCTCATCATCTCCACTACCCTCTGCCACCAACTGCTCCTCCTGGGTAGTCTCAGCAGCACAGTACGCACGAGAAAGCGGCACCTGAGTTTCATCATCAGATGCGTACTGCGCTGTGGTCACCGGAGGCACTGGCCCACCTGCCTCTTCAGAGTCAGAGAGAAAAAGGTGTTGGGCATCACTGCACACTGCCTCTTCTTCCATTTCTCCAATGCTGCTTGGCTGGCCCCCTGTTTCCAAGCCAAGAGATTCAGAGAACAGAAGTAGAGACGGCTCCTGTCCTGGGCTCTCTGACTGCCTGGCCAATTTGGCAGGTGGTGAAGAGACAGATGGCTGCTCTCCAGTGCTCTGTGCCTGAGAGGATGTGGCACTAACTGAAGTCGATGCCGAGGCGTTAGCTGCCATCCACCCGACAACGGCTTCAATTTGGTCTTCACGCAGCAGCGGTGCACGGCGCTCTCCGACAAAGCTGCGCATGAAGGACTGTTCCCTGCTGAAACTGAGTGACGACGAGTCACCGGCGCCCGCAGCAGGCACAGAATCACCACGTCCTCTCCCTGCTCCTCTCCCTGCTCCGCGCCCACGCCCACGTGCCTTACTCCCTGCCCTCTTCATCTTGGTTGACAGATAAAGATAAGCAGAAAAGTACTAAGGCCTTAGTGTGCTTATTCCTGTAATGCTCCTCCTAACAGGTGTAAGAAACACTAATGTTGTAAATTGTGGACTAAACTTTATTATTTTTCAAATGTGGCCTACACAAGTGTAAGTTGTGTTTGGTGAACTTAACCTTTTTTTTGGTGCAGATCGGGCTACAGAGCTAGTTTAAATCACACGGAGACCGTGCAGACAGCCGTAAACGGCGCTGCAAGGCCAAGAAACCCTCCTCTAGGTTATCCTATATAGTGTTTTTCCACTATTTAGCTGGATACAAGTGGAAAGACACTAATAGGAATTTTTTTTTTCAAATTTTAAACTGGCTGCACTATTTGAAAAAAAGGAAATTGTTTTTCAAGGTATGAGGCAGTAACGCACCCTGAGCTGAATCCAACCGGCTATGGCTGCACACAGACTACAGGGCGAGCTGCGCTCACACAGAGACCGTGCAGACAGCCGTAAACGGCGCTGCAAGGCCCCCAAAAAAACCTCTAGGTTATCCTATGTAGTGTTTTTCCACAATTGAGCTGGAGACTGGTGGAAAGACACTAATAGGAATTTTTTTTTTTTTCAAATTTTAAACAGGCTGCACTATTTGAAAAAAAGGAAAATTTTTCTCAAGGTATGAGCCAGTAACGAACCCTGAGCTGAATCCAACCGGCTATGGCTGCACACAGACTACAGGGCGAGCTGGGCTCACACGGAGACCGTGCAGACAGCCGTAAACGGCGCTGCAAGGCCAAAAAACCCTCCTCTAGGTTATCCTATATAGTGTTTTTCCACTATTTAGCTGGATACGAGTGGAAAGACACTAATAGGAATTTTTTTTTTCAAATTTTAAACAGGCTGCACTATTTGAAAAAAAGGAAAATTTTTCTCAAGGTATGAGCCAGTAACGAACCCTGAGCTGAATCCAACCGGCTATGGCTGCACACAGACTACAGGGCGAGCTGGGCTCACACGGAGACCGTGCAGACAGCCGTAAACGGCGCTGCAAGGCCCAAAAACCCCCCTCTAGGTTATCCTATGTAGTGTTTTTCCACAATAGAGCTGGAGACTGGTGGAAAAACACTAATAGGAAATTTGAGAAAAAATGTGCAGCAGGCTGCACTAAGAGCAAAAAAGAACAACTGTGTGAGGCAGTGTGAACCCCCCCTGAGCTGAATACAACCGGGTATATGGCTGCACACAGACTACAGAGTGAGCTGCACACACACACACACACAGAGACCTTGCAGAACGCTGTTAAAACAGCGCTGCAAGGCAAGAGCAAGGTGAACAGTGAAGAACACACAGCGTTTTGCTAAATTAGCCTTTGGAAAGGAAAATAAAGCAATTAGCTAGCTCGACTGGCCCTCAGTTAGAACACAGCGTCCTGTCCCTAACTGAAATCACAGCAGAGTGAGCGCAAAATGGCGGCAGCGCTTTTTTATAGTGCAGAGTGACATCATTTCAGCAGCCAATCCCAGCCTTGCCAGTACTTACATGCCCACCATGCTAAACAGGATGTGCCCACACTTTCATTCATTCCTCATTGGCTGCTGCGTTCAATTTGAATTCTGGGAACTTCCGATTCCGGTATCCGATACGCGGGAAGTATCGGAATTCAGTATCGGAATTCCGATACCGCAAATATCGGCCGATACCCGATACTTGCGGTATCGGAATGCTCAACACTACTAGTGACCTATCAGCAGTACATTTATTTTCCTGCTCGGTGGAATCCAAATTGTAGCACAAGAACGAAACAAAAATGGCAAAAATAAAACACAGAGAGGGGATAAATGAAAGTCAACAAGAAGTAAACAGGGTCATTATTTTCCTATATTGGAAGTTTTTCTCTTGGTAAATTTGATAACAAAAACACAGAAGACAATAAAAAAAAAATCATAGGAATAATATAAGCCAAACTGCAAGTTCATCTAATAAACACGGAAAACATTTTTTTTCTATTTTCCTTCTGGCTTGAATAAAGGCAGATAAAGCTCATCATACTAAATAGATAAACTAAAGGAGTCAGAAAAGCTTCAATGGTTTACAGCACTAAGTGGCATAGGGAACCAAAATCAATGGCGGATCTCCAATGGAAGCGGACCATGCTCTGGGGCATGTAAATTGGGGAGAGGAGGTTACTGACTGGCCTTGGCCCCTTAGCAGGGCCACTTACTTCTACTTATATTCATCACATAGAAGTCAAAAGGAATTGTGCTTGAAAGGACTCTCCATACACGGTGGTCACCAACTCATTTACACAGCGCACACCCACCAGTGACTGCTTCGATTGGAGCTAGCTCTAATCACAGGGGTTAAACCCCTTAGATGCCATTGTGAACAGAAGCCATAGTATCTGTATGGTTATACAGTGGGAGGTCCACTATTTACCCTTATTGCTCCCCAGTATGCAATTATCGGAACCCAAATAGTTGCTGTCAAGGGGACGCTTAATAAAAGCCCAAACTGATGGGATCTGATTCATAGGGGACCTTATAATTTCTAATTACAAAACTGAGCTACATAATGCCATGAATAGTAACAAATTGTACTGTAGTTTATACAGTCCGAGCCTAGATAAAAACTCTATATTGTGTCAAGATAAACTGTATCATGCACCTTCTTCACAGTATGCAAGTGAATAGTAAATAGACTAACCAAATAAATAATGCTTATGTAGCTATATACAGTACAGACCAAAAGTTTGGACACGCCTTCTCATTTAAAGATTTTTCTGTATTTTCATGGCTATGAAAATTGTACATTCACACTGAAGACATCAAAACTATGAATTAACACATGTGGAATTATATACTTAACAAAAAAGTGTGAAACAACTGAAAATATGTTTTCTAGGTTCTTCAAAGTAGCCACCTTTTGCTTTGATGACTGCTTTGCACACTCTTGGCATTCTCTTGATGAGCTTCAAGAGGTAGTCACCAGGATTGGTTTTCACTTCACAGGTGTGCCCTGTCAGGTTTAATAAGTGGGATTTATTGCCTTATAAATGGGGTTGGGACCATCAGTCGCATTGTGCAGAAGTCTGGTGGATACACAGCTGATAGTCCTACTGAATAGACTGTTAGAATTTGTATTATGGCAAGAAAAAAAAGACAAAAGTAGCTAAGCAAAGAAATACGAGTGGCTATCATTACTTTATGAAATGAAGGTCAGTCAGTACGAAAAATTGGGAAAACTTTGAAAGTGTCTCCAAGTGCAGTTGCAAAAACCATCAAGTGCTACAAAGAAACTGCCTCACATGAGGACCGCCACAGGAAAGGAAGACCAAGAGTCACCTCTGCTTCTGAGGATAAGTTTATCTGAGTCACCAGCCTCAGAAATCGCAGGTTGACCACAGCTCAGATTAGAGACCAGGTCAATGCCACAGAGTTCTAGCAGCAGACACATCTCTACAACAACTGTTAAGAGGAGACTTTTTTCAGCAGGACTTCATGGTAAAATAGCTGCTAGGAAACCACTGCTAAGGACAGCCAACAAGCAGAAGAGACTTGTTTGGGCTAAAGAACTCAAGGAATGGACATTAGACCAGTGGAAATCTGTGCTTTCTTCTGATGAGTCCAAATTTGAGATCTTTGGTTCCAACCACCGTGTCTTTGTGCGACGCAGAAAAGGTGAACGGATGGACTCTACATGCCTGGTTCCCACCGTGAAGCATGGAGGATGAGGTGAGATGGTGTGGGAATGCTTTGCTGGTGACACTGTTGTGGATTTAATCAAAATTGAAGGCATACTGAAACAGTATGGCTACCACAGCATCTTGCAGCGGCATGCTATTCCATCTGGTTTGCATTTCGTTTGACCATCATTTATTTTTCAACAGGAAAATGACCCCAAACACACCTCCAGACTGTGTAAGGGCTATTTGACCAAGAAGGAGTGTGATGGGGTGCTACGCCAGATGACCTGGCATCCACAGTCACTAGATCTGAACCCAATCGAGATGGTTTGGGGTAAGCTGGACCGCAGAGTGAAGGCAAAAGGGCCAACAAGTGCTAAGCATCTTTAGGATCTCCTTCAAGATTGTTGGAAGACCATTTCCGGTGACTACCTCTTGAAGCTCATCAAGAGAATGCCAAGAGTGTGCAAAGCAGTCATCAGAGCAAAAGTTGGCTACTTTGAAGAACCTAGAATTCAAGACATATTTTCAGTTGTTTCACACTTTTTTGTTAAGTATATAATTCCGTATGTGTTAATTCATAGTTTTGATGCCTTCAGTGTGAATGTACAATTTTCATAGTCATGAAAATACAGAAAAATCTTTAAATGAGAAGGTGTGTCCAAACTTTTGGTCTGTACTGTATACATTTTTTAAACAGACAATAAATACATAGCATGCAGAAGATAATTTCCCGAGTAACAGTGGAGTGACTAGATTCTGATGGGCCCTAGTGCAAAATTTGGACCAGGCTCCTCCATCCTGAATAAGTTTTATATATATATATATATATATATACACTGTGTTCCAAATTATTATGCACAAAGAGTTTAGGAGTGGTAAGGTTAGAATTCTTTTGTTTGTCATTTAAACTCATATCATAATAATTTGGAACACAGTGTGTATATATATATATATATATATATATATATATATATATACTAGCTATTGAACCCGTTCTACGCCCGGGTGGCGAGCATTTATGTTGGTATATGGTCTCCATCCTGGTATGTGCTGCTCCATCCTGCGTCCCAATCCTGTCATGTGCTGCTCCCATCCTGCTCCCCCATCCTGTCATGTGCTGCTCCCATCCTGCGTCCCCATCCTGTCATGTGCTGCTCCCATCCTGCGTCCCCATCCTGTCATGCCCTGCTCCCATCCTGCGTCCCCATCCTGTCATGCGCTGCTCCCATCCTGCGTCCCCATCCTGTCATGCGCTGCTCCCGTCCTGCGTCCCCATCCTGTCATGCGCTGCTCCCGTCCTGCGTCCCCATCCTGTCATGTGCTGCTCCATCCTGCGCCCCATCCTGTCATGTGCTGCTCCATCCTGCGTCTCCATCCTGTCATGTGCTGCTCCATCCTGCGTCCCCATCCTGTCATGTGCTGCTCCATCCTGCGTTCTCATCCTGTCATGTGCTGCTCCATCCTGCGTCCCCATACTGCCTCTGACCCGCTCAGCCCCGCTGCCTCTGACCCGCTCGGCCCCGCTGCCTCTGACCCACTTGGCGCCAAGTGCTGGGGGGCCTGAGCAGGCAGGGACACCGGCGCGCTGTGGGGGTCAGGTGCCGGTATTGCCGCCAGCTCAGGCCCCCCAGCACTTACTATATTCACCTGTCCTCCATTCCACTGCGGTGCGCCGCCATCTTCCCGGTCCTCTGGCTGTGACTGGTCAGTCAGAGGGAGGCGCCGGCGTGCATTAAGCGCGTAATTGCGCCCTCTGAACTGAAGGTCACAGGCCGAGGACCGGGAAGATGGCGACGCACAGCGGTGGAACGGAGGACAGGTGAATATAGCCGATACTCACCCTCCTGGCAGTCCCTGCTTCTCTGTTGGAGATCGCGGTGTGCGTTCAGTGTTAACGCATACCACGATCTCCTGGGAGCGTCACTCTGTGAGGCCCAGACTGCGCCGGCGCTTGCGGAGTCTATAAAGGCTTCGGACAGAGTGATGCTCCCAGCGTTATATTATAGATATATAATATGTATTTATTATTATATTATTTATATATCTATCCCTCATTCTTGCCCCATCCTGGTATATATTTCATCCATTCTGCCATATGTCCCTTATCCTGGGCCCCATCCTGGTAAATGTCATCAATTCTGCTGTTGTTCTTTAATGTATGAACCAAAGTCAACCATATTATTATAATACACAGCCCATGTCCTTCATATAATATAATGCATAACCCATAGTCCTCCATATAGTATTATGCACGCCATAGTCCTCCATAAAGTATAATCCACCCCATAGTCCTCAATAAATCACCCCGTAGTCCTCCATAAAGTACAAAGCACCCACATAGTCATTCAAGTACTAGTATAGCCACTGATTTTTGCTAAAAATAAATATTTACCTTCCCTTCGTTTCCCACCGCGCATCCTCTCCTGAAGCCAGCAGCTGCCTTCGGCGTGTGACTGGAGTGTATGACATCACTGCCATGCGCCACATCATGCGCACACTGACGTCAGCTGCTCGCCTCTGATTGTCCGTCAACATGTATTGTTGCACATGTACCAGATGGGTCTGGGCGCCACGATACACCGCAACTGGATGTGTGTCCAAGGACGTACATCCAGTTGAAGTTTCTGCTGGTGTCCACGGGCCCCTCACCCCTGAGCCCGGTTGCAGTGGCGACCGCTGTGAGCGCAGTCATTACACCCCTGCTGATTAACTAAAACATGTTCAAATGCTAAGATTCTTAATTAATTTGAATAACTAGCTTTTCAAAGTTCCTGATACTTATAAAGCATCTAGATAAACAGCTTATACAGTTGCAATCCAAATGATTCAACTGCATTTGCAAATGACATTTATCAAAATGTACTAACTTTTTTGTTGCGTGCAATAAATTATTGAAACAAGAACAATTAATATTACAAGTAGCTAATTCTCAGACTGCGTTTCTTAGTTAAAGTTGGATTTTGCATTGAATTTGTAGAAACCATTCATTATATTAGTTGTGCTGAGCTATTTAGGTTGTTCTTGTTTCGTTTGGATGTTTTGTTGCGCATAGCAAAAAATTTACACATTTTGATAATAAACTTAATTTTTAGTGGGAGGTCATTAATATTGATGTCATATGTACAATGGATAGATAGTGTCAGGTTGAAGCTATAGTCTCCTATGTATGGCGACTTTATGTTAAATCTGGATTCCAAATTGCTATTGGACCAATCAGCTAAATGCTTTTAGGGTTCCCATGGTATAAAAACATCTCAGTAGGGTTGAGCGACTTTTACTTTTATAGGATCGGGTCGGGTTTCATGAAACCTGACTTTTTCAAAAGTCGGGTCGAGTGAAATCGGCCGATCCTATAAAAAAGTCGGGGTCGGGGTTGGCCGAAACACGAAACCCAATGCAGTGCATTGGGTTTCCAATGGTTCCCAGGGTCTGAAGGAGAGGAAACTCTCCTTCAGGCCCTGGGATCCATATTTAAGTGTAAAATAAAGAATTAAAATAAAAAATATTGCTATACTCACCCTCGGACGCGCCCTGGTACTAACCGGCAGCCTTCCTTCCTTAGAATCAGCGCTTGAAGGACCTTTGGTGACATCACGGCTTGTGATTGGTCGCGCGAGCGGTCACATGGGTGGTCGCGCGACCAATCACAAGCTGCGACGTCATCTAAGGCCCTTCACGCGCTGATTCTAAGGAAGGAAGGCTGCCGCTTAGTACCAGGGCGCGTCAGAGGGTGAGTATAGCAATATTTTTTATTTTAATTCTTTATTTTACACTTAAATATGGATTCCGATACCGATTTCCGATTTTGCAAACATATCGGAACTCGGTATCGGAATTCCAATACCAGATTCAGAAGATCGCCGACCTCATGGCCGACCCCACACAGGGGTCGGGTCGGGTTTCATGAAACCCGACTTTGCCAAAAGTCGGCGACTTCTGAAAATGGCCGACCCAATTCTCTCAACCCTACATCTCAGATTTTCAGCTGCATTTTCACTTGCAAACATGTCTACTATTTCAGTACATTGCATGAGATTTCTTGATATGCTGTGAAATATATCTACACCATGAGTCTAGGGCTACATAAGGCCAAAGTTTGCAGCATAATACAAGGGAATGGAGTCGCAATGGGATGCAAAAGGTATTGTGACCAGGACGAGCAAATCTCAAAAAATTCGACACACTTTTTGTGACTTGCTTCATCGCAATGATACCGGCAGCATAAAATGGCATCGTAGGTATCACTTTGGCAACTCTGCTGCAGGAGGTCCGCTGTGGACTTGCTACATTAAAACATACGGTAGCTTAATATAGTAAATATTTCCTTCTGGTAAAAAAAAAATATTGTCTCTGAAGAAGCACAAAGCTACATCATTCCCTATGTCTCAGACAAAATGCATTCACTGCTTGTGACTCACAACGACTACTCAAATAATAAGAGATGTAAGTTTCCACAAAAATACATAAAATATTATGTTCAACATAAAAGAAACAAAATTCATCAGCAAAATGCTTACAAAGAAACAGATGGTTGATGCTTAGGTTGTAAGACGCTCGCAAACTATCAACAACAGAATTTATTAGGAAAAGCAAAAATATCTCATGCAGATTGTGCAATGTCAAAACATAATCAGACAGAGGATGCAAAATGCTTTCCATGCCGATTCAATGGTGCTGGTTAGTGATGTGTTACTTGAGTTTGTCTAAGGTGCTTGGGTATGCCCCGAGAATCGCGGGAGTTCGAGTGACATGTTCGGGTCTACGCAGCCCAACGATTCGCGGCTGTTAGACAGCCATAAAACATGTGAGGATCACCCATGTTTGTCAGACAATCCCCACAAGTTTTGTCGTTGTCTAACAACTGCAAAACATGCGGCCGCGGGGACTCGAATATGTCACTCGAGCACCTGCAATATTCGGTGCGTACCCCAGCACCCTAGGATATCTCGAGTAACGAACACTTGCGCTCATCACTAATAATGACCCTTATACAGTCACAATCCTTAGAAGGTCTTGGAGATAATGGATGACTTCCAGGGAGGTTATAGGCTGCCAGCAATATCGGAGGCAATGACCAGAACATTTGAAGGCTTCCAATGTGAGTCAGTATTTTTAGATACGGCTTACGCATATTTCTGTTGGTCATGGTTAGAGGAACTAGCACTGATAATATACATAAAACTGAATCCTTATAATAATAATAATAATAATTTTATTTATATAGCGCCAACATATTCCGCAGCGCTTTACAAATTATAGAGGGGTCTTGTACAGACAATAGACATTACAGCATAACAGAAATCACAGTTCAAAACAGATACCAGGAGGAGTGAGGGCCCTGCTCGCAAGCTTACAAACTATGAGGAAAAGGGGAGACACGAGAGGTGGATGGTAACAATTGCTTTAGTTATTCGGACCAGCCATAGTGTAAGGCTCGGGTGTTCATGAAAAGCTGCATGAACCAGTTAACTGCCTAAGTATGTAGCAGTACAGACACAGAGGGCTAATACTGCATAAAGTGTATGAGAACATGATGCAAGGAACCTGATTATGATTTAAGTTTTTTTTTTCTTTTTTGTGAATGTGCCACACAGGGATAGTTAGGTTAATGCGTTTGTTGCGGTAGGCCAATCTGAACATATGAGTTTTTAGGGTACGCTTACAACTGTGTAGATTGGGGATTAATCGTATCAACCTGGGTAGTGCATTCCAAAGAATGCACAGCTCGTGAAAAGTCTTGGAGACGGGAATGGGAGGTTCTGATTATTGAGGATGCTAACCACTGCTCATTAGCAGAGCGGAGGGCACAGGTAGGGTGGTAGACTGAGACCGGAGAGGAGATGTAGGGTGGTGCTGAGCCATGGAGTGCTTTGTGGATGAGGGTAGTAGTTTTGTACTGGATTCTGGAGTGGATGGGTAACCAGTGTAATGACTGGCACAAGGTAGAGGCATCGGTGTAACGGTTGGTGAGGAATATGATCCTGGCTGCAGCATTCAGGACATATTGGAGCGGGGAGAGTTTGGTAAGAGGGAGGCCGATTAGTAGAGAGTTACAATAGTCCAGACGAGAATGAATAAGTCAAACATTAAGAGTTTTTGCAGAGTCGAAAGTAAGAAAAGGGCGAATTCTAGAAATGTTTTTGAGATGTAGATAAGAAGAGTGAGCCAGTGATCAGATGTGGGGGGTGAATGAAAGCTCGGAATCAAGGATGACCCCAAGGCAGCAGGCATGTTGCTTTGGAGTAATGGTGGAATCGCACACGGAGATGGCAATGTCAGGCAAAGGTAGGTTAGTAGAGGGAGAGAACATGAGGAGTTCAGTATAATATATATATATATATATATATATATATATATATATATATATATATATATATATACTTATAAAGAAGTTATCCTGTCCAGATGCATTAGACTTGTCTATATGGGCATCATCGGGTCGTTTCTTGTTCAGAACCTTCTTTTTTGAGTCAAAGCAGATTAGGTTCATCTATTTATTACATGAAAGAATAGAAATGTTATCTCAGGACAGCCTAGTCCCGATTATATATCATTAGCTATATGGGTATCAGGGGTAGTCCTAGGCTCAGATATCTCATCTGTGGACCAAGTGGTCTAAAGCCATCCATTTTTTTTATGTGAAAGGATGGGTTCATCCAATTAGTACGAGCTCGGCCCAAGAGACAAACGATTCTTTCATATTTTCATAGTTTTATCATCTTTCAGGTTGAAGGTAAACTTAAGTCCATCGAGTTCAACCTAAAACTTTACATGTTGATCCAGGAAAAAAGGCTAAAACCCCTTGGGCATGACACTAAAAGCTCCATATTAAGGGAAAAATTCCTTCCCGACTTCACATACGGCAATCAGACTAGTTCCCTGACTCAACGTCCCATCACAGAATCTAATTTCTATGACCTGTATATTTTTCAAGAAAGACATTCAGACTAGTGATGAGCGAATATACTCGTTACTAGAGATTTCCCGAGCATGCTCAGGTGCCCTCCGAGTATTTTTTAGTGCTCAGAGATTTAGTTTTTATTGCCGAAGCTGAATCATTTCATCAATCTCTGAGCACTAAAAAATACTCGGAGGACACCTGAGCGTGCTTGGGAAATCTCGAGTAACGAGTATATTCGCTCATCACAAATCCAGACCCTTTTTGAATTTTAGTAATGAATCAACATTACATGTGGTAGAGAGTCATATAGTTTCACTGCTCCTACAGTAAAGAATCTGTGTGTCTGATTATGATTAAACCTTCTTTCCTCTAGATGTAGAGGATGCCCCCTTGTCCTTCACAGGTCTAAGTGTAGAAATATCATTAGTGCAGGTAATGGAGAAGCGAATAGGTTAAATCGGCGCTGCCATGTGGAAAAGATGATGGATGCCAGTACGAGTGTAGGTGGTTTATTTGTCAACGTGTTTCGAAGTATACATACACTTTTTTCAGGACAACCATGATCATGGTTCATACTTTCATGGGTCTGCAGCAGCACACAACCCGACCAGGTGAGCACTATTAGACAATTCCTTTTGGCATTTTACCCAGGAAAGACATTATTTGTGCCTTGTGTATTTCTAGTCTTCATTTATTTTAAAAATATCATTAGAAAGATCTCTGTACTGTCTTTTCATATATTTGTAAATTGTACATTGTATTAAAATCTAAGCTTTCGTTTTTTGAAAGTGAATAACCGCAAGTTTGATAGCCTGTCTTGGTGCAGCCCACCCATTCCCATAATAACCTTGGTCCCTCTTCTCTGCACTCGCTCTGCTGAAGCTGTTGTCTATATGGGAATCATGGGATGGTCTGTTGCTGAAACTCTTCCTCTGTAAAGCAGAGAAAGACTTACTTTTGGTGCAACCTGGGCAGCTGCACAGAGTCCCAAGAGGTAAGAGCTCACTTCCATCTTCAAAACAGATAAACTTGTGCATGATGATGAGCTATTGGACTGCAAAGATTCCAAATATTGTTCTTGCACGGGGGCTTTCTATTGTTTTTTTCCACTCCTGATCTGAATGAACAGAGTCATGCTGATACAGGATGATATCATCATTGTCATCATGGGACAATCTCTTTTTTTACCTCTCACTATTCGAGCCAATGGAGACCGGAGGAATCAAAACGACAAGCTAAAAGGACAAACCCTATCCGGATGACTTACCTTTGTATAAATGGGCATAATGGGATGGTTTCTTGCTTGGCCTTCTCCTCTATGAGCCAAAACAGGCTTGGACCATCCATTATGGATGAGGTCATCCTTTAAGGACCAACCCTCTCCAGATGACAATCCATTATCTACATAGGCATAGTGAAGTGGTGTCTTTCTTGGACTCCTCGATGAGCCAAAGTGGACTGAAGCCAACCTTTGTTACATAAATGACCTTTCAGAGCAGTCCCTTGTGCAGATGACTTAGGCTAGGTTCACATTGCGTTAGGGCAGTCCGTTTAGCGCATAGCGCTATGGACTGCGCTAACGCAATGTGCCAAAAGGGATCGTGTTTGCTGATCCCGCTAGCGCAGATGTCCGATCTGCACTAGCGAGGAACGGACCGCGAACGCTGCAAGCAGCGTTTGGGGTCCGTCACTCAAATGACGGCACATCGGTAGCGCACGCCCAATGTGGGCGTGCGCTAGCGATGCGTTCGCCATTACAAGCAATGGTGGCGTTAACGGACTACGTTACACCATGTTATGCTGCGGTGTAACGTAGTCCGTTTAACGGGTTCACATAACGCAATGTGACCCTAGCCTTACCCATTTCTATAAATATATCGTGAGGTTGTCTCCTACTTGGATATCTTCTAATTGAGTCAGATTGGATCGGAATCAGCCATTTATTACCTTAAAGGCTGTCCAATAATTTATCTAATGACCACAACTTGGGAGACTGACCTGTGGCTCCTGTATAAACGGGATACTCGAAATAAAAGTTTCCACTCCTGTTAAAAGTATGTATCTTCACATGACATTTTAGTTTCCTTTTTGAGACTCATTGTATTAAATTTAATTTTTTATACACGTGAGACCATTCCAGCACAGACTCTGACACGTCTGCCCTGCACCAACCTACCGGGAATTGCTGCCGCACATCTTTGTAATTTCACTGTACCTGGATGTAGGAATCATTTATCTGTCACTAAGAGCTTATTGCTAAGCTCTTCATCACCACCGAAGCTCCGAAATTAAATCAGAGGAATGTCTTTTATTCGGAACTTCTGTCGCACTTCTGATAATAAAAGGAATTTTTTTTTTTGCAATTCTGCTCTTGGAAAAATAAAATTCACACACATTTTATATTGAGTGCATCTTGATAAAAAATACATCACTTTAGGGATACAATCTGAAATATTAATATCACTGATAATAGAGGAATATGGGCCAAGACTTTATGGAAAGTAATAAAGTAAAAACTTTCCTTTGTTCTTCTATTTTACTGCATCTTATTTCTAGTGTTTGGTAAGATTGGTGCAATAAACATAATACTAGAGGCAGAAAGACAAAAATGAATTGAAATGAAGGAAAAGGTAGGTCATTTCGATGCCACGGAATACAGTCGTTGGGAATCTATAACATATTTTACGTTAAAAATATTCCTGATCTTTAGACGTTTTTTTCAGGATAAAAAAATGCTTCTGAAAATGGCATAAAGACTCACATTTACCGATGTAGCAGTTTCTGTCATTGCACAAGTGCTGAAGAGTAGGGTTGAGCAAAACGGATCGGTCATTTTCAGAAGTCGCCGACTTTTGGCAAAGTCGGGTTTCATGAAACCCGACCCGATCCCTGTGTGGGGTCGGCCATGAGGTCGGCGATCTTCTTATCGGGTATCGGAATTCCGATACCGAGTTCCGATATTTTTGCGATATCGGGAATCGGTATCGGGATCCATATTTATGTGTAAAATAAAGAATAAAAATAAAAAATATTGATATACTCACCCTCGGACGTGCCCTGGTTCTAACCGGCAGTCTCCCCTCCTAAGAATGAGCGAGTGAAGGACCTGCGGTGACGTCGTGGCTTGTGATTGGTCGCGTGAGCGGTCACATGAGCGGTCACGTGACCAATCACAAGCCGCGACGTCATCGAAGGTCCTTCACTTGCTCATTCTTAGGAAGGAAGGCTGCCGGCTAGAACCAGGGAGCGTCCGAGGGTGAGTATATCCCTATTTTTTATTTTTATTCTTTATTTTACACATTAATATGGATCCCAGGGCCTGAAGGAGAGTTTCCTCTCCTTCAGACACTGGGAACCATTAGTATCCCATTGCACTGCATTGGGTTTCGTGTTTCGGCCGACCCCAACCCCGACTTTTCTATAGGATCGGCCGATTTCACTCGACCCGACTTTTGAGACCCTATAAAAATAATAGTCGCTCAACCCTACGGAAGAGTGTAGAGGGTCCGGTAGCCGGTAGGTAAGTATGATTTTTTACTCTTATTTTAAAGACGAAAATGGGTCCTTCTACTACTAAGAAAAGTAATGGAAAACTAATTTTAAAGTTTTCTTTCCAGATTTTTTAAAATTTTCTACTAAGATCTGAAATTCCACAATACTGAATAATATACTCAGTCCACCGTGACTCCTTATTGTCAGTCTGAAATAGTGATACGAGTACCCAGGAAAAGTTTATTAACATAGAATTTTTATTTTCTTTTTTTTTTTAAATCCATTTAATCCTGTGTGATTTATATCCACCCTCTATGATTTTCCCTATCAACAGCCTAGTGATTTGCATTCCTTTACAATACCGGATGCTTCTACTTCTCAATATTTAATATTTTTCTATCTACTGGCTAACATGGTACAAATATATATTTTTCCAATTCTTTCTTTGATCTTGGTACACGTCCTATGAAAACTCTATGGCTATCTTTAACACTTGGAAAAAAGGAATGGGAAAGAAGAAGTCAGGAGAAGAGCGATGTCAGACCTCAGATTCAACAGAACTGTTAGCTATATGAAGGAGTTATGCACACTCTACAACAAAAATTTATCAGGGCATTTTTAATTTAGATTATCTACAAAGTGATTACAGTTTGGATTTTGGAAGAAACAGAAAATTAAAAAAAATCTGTGCAAAGTTGGCAATTGTCCTTAAGCTTAACCCCTTCATGACCTTGGGATTTTCCGATTTTCCGTGTTCGTTTTTCGCTCCCCTACTTCCCAGTGCCATAACTTTTTTATTTTTCCGTCAATTTGGCCATGTGAGGGCTTATTTTTTGTGGGACGAGTTGTGCTTTTGAAAGACTTCATTGATTTTACCATGTTGTGTACTAGAAAACGGGAAAAAAGTTCCAAGTGCGGTGAAATTGCAAAAAAAAAGTGCAATCCCACACTTGTTTTTTGCTTGGCTTTTTTGCTAGGTTCACTAAATCCTAAAACTGACCTGCCATTATGATTCTCCAGGTCATTACGAGTTCAAAGACACCTAACGTGACTAGGTGATTTTTTTATCTAAGTGGTGAAAAAAAATTCCAAACTTTGCTAAAAAAAAAAAAAAAAAAATTGTGCCTATTTCCGATACTCGTAGCGTCTCCATTTTTCGTGATCTGGGGGTCGGTTGAGGGCTTATTTTTTGCGTGCCGAGCTGGCGTTTTTAATAATAGCATTTTGGTGCAGATACGTTCTTTTGATCGCCTGTTATTGCATTTTAATTCAATGTCGCGGCGACCCAAAAAACGTAATTCTGGCATTTCGAATTTTTTTCTCACTACCCCGTTTAGCGATTAGGTTAATGCTTTTTCTTATTGATAGATCGGGCGATTCTGAACGCGGTGATACCAAATATGTGTAGGTTTGATTTTTTTTTATTGATTTATTTTGAATGGGGCAAAAGGGGGGTGATTTAAACTTTTATATTTTTTATATTTTTTTCACATTTTTTTAACTTTTTTTTTTACTTTTGCCATGCCTCAATAGCCTCCATGGGAGGCTAGAAGCAGGCACAACGCGATCGCCTCTGCTACATAGCAGCGATCTTATGTTCGCTGCTATGTAGCAGAAAATCAGGTGTGCTGTGAGCGCCGACCGGCGATCAGTAACCATAGAGGTCTCAAGGACCTCTATGGTTACTATTCAGAAGCATGAAAAGAAGCTGCGGAGACACCATCACGTGTTTCTCGACGCAAGCAGTGAATAGCCAGGCCTTTCCCCGGGAAGGAACAACCACGGGAAGGGCAGCATCCTATGAAGGAAAGCCACCTATGCCAAGCATGGTATCCATCCACAGACAGCTGTTTCGGGGTTTTTGCCCCTCATCAGTGTGGAGTAGGAATCTGGCTATTAGGAGCAGTGCCTAGTAAAAAGGCTACAAAGGCACAGAAGATTGGCCTCGGGGAGACCAAAACATCCAACACCGCGGAGACACCATCACGTGTTTCTCAACGCAGTGATTCCAGAACACTGCCCCCATCCCTTATGGGAAATATGCAGATGCATGAAAAGAAGCTGCGGAGGCACCATCACGTGTTTCTCGACGCAAGCAGTGAATAGCCAGGCCTTTCCCCGGGAAGGAACAACCACGGGAAGGGCAGCATCCTATGAAGGAAAGCCACCTATGCCAAGCATGGTATCCATCCACAGACAGCTGTTTCGGGGTTTTTGCCCCTCATCAGTGTGGAGTAGGAATCTGGCTATTAGGAGCAGTGCCTAGTAAAAAGGCTACAAAGGCACAGATGATTGGCCTCGGGGAGACCAAAACATCCAACACCGCGGAGACACCATCACGTGTTTCTCAACGCAGTGATTCCAGAACACTGCCCCCATCCCTTATGGGAAATATGCAGATGCATGAAAAGAAGCTGCGGAGACACCATCACGTGTTTCTCGACGCAAGCAGTGAATAGCCAGGCCTTTCCCCGGGAAGGAACAACCACGGGAAGGGCAGCATCCTATGAAGGAAAGCCACCTATGCCAAGCATGGTATCCATCCACAGACAGCTGTTTCGGGGTTTTTGCCCCTCATCAGTGTGGAGTAGGAATCTGGCTATTAGGAGCAGTGCCTAGTAAAAAGGCTACAAAGGCACAGATGATTGGCCTCGGGGAGACCAAAACATCCAACACCGCGGAGACACCATCACGTGTTTCTCAACGCAGTGATTCCAGAACACTGCCCCCATCCCTTATGGGAAATATGCAGATGCATGAAAAGAAGCTGCGGAGACACCATCACGTGTTTCTCGACGCAAGCAGTGAATAGCCAGGCCTTTCCCCGGGAAGGAACAACCACGGGAAGGGCAGCATCCTATGAAGGAAATCCACCTATGCCAAGCATGGTATCCATCCACAGACAGCTGTTTCGGGGTTTTTGCCCCTCATCAGTGTGGAGTAGGAATCTGGCTATTAGGAGCAGTGCCTAGTAAAAAGGCTACAAAGGCACAGATGATTGGCCTCGGGGAGACCAAAACATCCAACACCGCGGAGACACCATCACGTGTTTCTCAATGCAGTGATTCCAGAACACTGCCCCCATCCCTTATGGGAAATATGCAGATGCATGAAAAGAAGCTGCGGAGACACCATCACGTGTTTCTCGACGCAAGCAGTGAATAGCCAGGCCTTTCCCCGGGAAGGAACAACCACGGGAAGGGCAGCATCCTATGAAGGAAAGCCACCTATGCCAAGCATGGTATCCATCCACAGACAGCTGTTTCGGGGTTTTTGCCCCTCATCAGTGTGGAGTAGGAATCTGGCTATTAGGAGCAGTGCCTAGTAAAAAGGCTACAAAGGCACAGATGATTGGCCTCGGGGAGACCAAAACATCCAACACCGCGGAGACACCATCACGTGTTTCTCAACGCAGTGATTCCAGAACACTGCCCCCATCCCTTATGGGAAATATGCAGATGCATGAAAAGAAGCTGCGGAGACCCCATCACGTGTTTCTCGACGCAAGCAGTGAATAGCCAGGCCTTTCCCCGGGAAGGAACAACCACGGGAAGGGCAGCATCCTATGAAGGAAAGCCACCTATGCCAAGCATGGTATCCATCCACAGACAGCTGTTTCGGGGTTTTTGCCCCTCATCAGTGTGGAGTAGGAATCTGGCTATTAGGAGCAGTGCCTAGTAAAAAGGCTACAAAGGCACAGATGATTGGCCTCGGGGAGACCAAAACATCCAACACCGCGGAGACACCATCACGTGTTTCTCAACGCAGTGATTCCAGAACACTGCCCCCATCCCTTATGGGAAATATGCAGATGCATGAAAAGAAGCTGCGGAGACACCATCACGTGTTTCTCGACGCAAGCAGTGAATAGCCAGGCCTTTCCCCGGGAAGGAACAACCACGGGAAGGGCAGCATCCTATGACGGAAAGCCACCTATGCCAAGCATGGTATCCATCCACAGACAGCTGTTTCGGGGTTTTTGCCCCTCATCAGTGTGGAGTAGGAATCTGGCTATTAGGAGCAGTGCCTAGTAAAAAGGCTACAAAGGCACAGATGATTGGCCTCGGGGAGACCAAAACATCCAACACCGCGGAGACACCATCACGTGTTTCTCAACGCAGTGATTCCAGAACACTGCACAAACTGGACAAAAATGTTAAAAAAGTGCGATTTTCAAACTTTGAATGATTATCTCTTTCATTCAGATTGTCATACCACAGAAAAAAATTATTAAATTACATTTCCCACGTCTTCTTTATATCAGCACCATTTTTAAAATGCTAATTTCTTCTGTTAGCCTTTTAGGAGGTTTAAAAATGGAGCGGTATAATTTTTCATTGTTTCAAGGAAATTTACTAAATTTACTTTTTTAGGGACCTATCTAGGTTTGAAGTTACTTTGGGGGTGCTATTATATTGGAAAACCCCAAAAGTGATACCATTTTAAAAGCAGCACCCTCTGACATATTGAAAACTTCGGTCAGATAGTTTATTAACCCTTCAGGGGATTTTCAGGAATTAATGCAAATTGGTATAGAAGGAATGAAAAAGAGTTTGCTTACCACCTACTGTAAATGTTGCTAACTTCTGAAACCGTCACATTAGGCGACACTGCAGCGATATAGACAACGAGCCGATCGCTGCAGCGTCGCTGTTTAGGTCGCTAGGAGACGTCAAACACGGCAACAGCAGAACGATGCAGGAGCGATCCAGTGACGTACTTATCGTTCCCGCTGGTTGTTTGCTCCATGAAGAAACATTGCAGGCATCGTTGCTTTTGCTGTCAAACAGGACGAATCACGCCGACCTGACGACCAAATAAAGTTCCGGACTTTCAGCGACGACCAGCGATGGCACAGCAGGATCCTGATCGCTGCAACATCACGGATCGCTGTCATTCTCGTTGGAAAGTTGTTCAGTGTGAAGGTACCTTTAGGCCGCTATTTGGCCATGAACTGTCATGGAAAACATCAGGACCACACAATCATGATCTCAGTGTGTCAATTAGATTAACACGGATGCTCCCACAATCTATTAACCATTTATTTGATTTAGCCACTTTCGACAGCAGCAACTAAGGGGTTAGACTGATATGGACGGTGCCAACACTGATTGTGGCTGATACAGCAAGTTGTCAGCTATATTGTGCATTTGACAGCTGCGGTATTGTCACCTGTATAGGGATGATATTTTTCTTATACCTCAGGTCAGTAAAAAGGCGTATTGGCTGTCATTGAGGGTTAAGGGAACCTCCAAAATTGTTTGACTACAACATAAATATATCAATTGCTTTTTATTTTAAAAGTTCAGGAAATTAGAAAATTATGGCAGGAATTTATCAGGGCACCAGTTTTCTGGTATTAAAAATTGCAACTTTTGATGCACATTTGGTTTGCTCAATAATGTGCAAATGTTTGAGCTTCTACGACACTCTCGACACTTTTTTAAAAGTAGTTGGAGAATCGGGCAGTAGGTTAGGTCTAACACAGATTTCTACTTCTCTTATGTGGAAGGTAAGGTAGAGTAAAAAGTGGTAAAACTACACCGGATTGAAGAATTATTTAATGAAAGATGTTCCAAACGTATAAAAAATTGTCCGACTCATTGATACATTTTACTTGCACACTAGAGGGGATTCCAATCGTCTTCAGCATATATATCTACTCACCAGTTCTTCAGCCTTTGTTTTCAGGTGAATTCTTCTATGCAGTGGTTCCAATTATTTGCCAAGGTAAATAATTTGTGAATTGATACCACCCACATTCAACAGTGCAAAGAAAATGACCATTTGCCAGCCCTTGGCGTTTCGGCTAAATCTGTAAGTGGCTTCTTGCTCCCCTTGGTCTTTGCCCAAATAGTAGGTGTTATCTGTATCTTCTTCATCTATATCAGTCTCCTTACCATCCTGCTCTATTCCGGAATCACTTTTACATTCTTCCATCTCATCTTGAGATGAAATGTCAATATCATTCCCTAATTCTTCACTCAGTGTGGGGTCTCCCTCATCATCATTTAACAGCAGATTCTTCATTTCTTTAACATGTTGGGGTTTCGGTAAATTAAACACTTTACTGGACATTTCAGTGGAAAATCTAAAGCAAGAGAGTACGTGTTAGGGCGCAATAAGCCTTGAAGGCCACCTTCTTTTTTCTTAGAAAACTCTACTTATTTCCCTAAACTTTACATTGTCCATTCATAAAACAAGCTAAATAGACACTGTGATTGATAAAAAGAGAAAACATTAACCTTCAAATGTGAGACGAGTTCATGTGCAATGAGCCTAAGAAGCCACATAGGCCTGATCTGCTCTCCAGAAGGTCTGCTGTAATACTTTGAGATCAGGTTTCAAAGAACACGTAAAGACAGGAAATAAATGGGAGGGGGAAGATTTTCTGATAATTTGGAGAGAGAAACAAAACTTAATTGAGCAGTGCCTCTCAGATCAGCTGCGCCTGATGGAGGGTTAAGCCCATACATAGTATTAAGTTCAATTATTTGTAGCCCCACACACAAATACCTATTTCATTTTCTAAAGGGATTGTTCAGACTAAAATGAAAAGTCTGCAGACACTCAGTGTGATTACAGACTTGTGAATTCTCCCAAAACACGCACGAGGATTTGCCGTTCCCTGCCCCAGAACTGCGGTCAGATATGCGATATGCATGCTCCCGGGCAAAACCCGTCTAGTAGGCATGGACGTCTAGTGGGTACGGCCATCAAGTGGGCTCGACCTTGCCAATGCAAATCCTTTGAGCACATAAGGTGTGCCCTGGGAGTGTTCACAAGTCAGTAACTGCAGACTTTTCGTTTTTTGGGTACGGCCATCAAGTGGGCTCGACCTTGCCAATGCAAGTGCATGGAGCTGTGCCAGGCGCACTAGATAGGTTCTGCCTGGAAGAATGCATTTCGCATACTTGACAGCCTTCTTGGGGCAGACAGCGGCAAATCCTTTGAGCACATAAGGTGTGCCCTGGGAGGGTTCACAGGTCTGCAGTTACGCAGAGTAACTGCAGACTTCGTTTTTGGGTACGGCCATCAAGTGGGCACTACCTTGCCAATGCAAGTGCATGGAGCTGTGCCAGGCGCACTAGATAGGTTCTGCCTGGAAGAATGCATTTTGCATACTTGACAGCCTTCTTGGGGCAGACAGCGGCAAATCCTTTGAGCACATAAGGTGTGCCCTGGGAGGGTTCACAAGTCTGCAGTTACGCAGAGTAACTGCAGACTTTTCGTTTTTGGGTACGGCCATCAAGTGGGCTCGACCTTGCCAATGCAAGTGCATGGAGCTGTGCCAGGCGCACTAGATAGGTTCTGCCTGGAAGAATGCATTTCGCATACTTGACAGCCTTCTTGGGGCAGACAGCGGCAAATCCTTTGAGCACATAAGGTGTGCCCTGGGAGGGTTCACAGGTCTGCAGTTACGCAGAGTAACTGCAGACTTTTCATTTTTGGGTACGGCCATCAAGTGGGCTCGACCTTGCCAATGCAAGTGCATGGAGCTGTGCCAGGCGCACTAGATAGTTTCTGCCTGGAAGAATGCATTTTGCATACTTGACAGCCTTCTTGGGGCAGACAGCGGGAAATCCTTTTAGCACATAAGGTGTGCCCTGGGAGGGTTCACAAGTCTGCAGTTACGCAGAGTAACTGCAGACTTTTCATTTTTGGGTACGGCCATCAAGTGGGCTCGACCTTGCCAATGCAAGTGCATGGAGCTGTGCCAGGCGCACTAGATAGGTTCTGCCTGGAAGAATGCATTTTGCATACTTGACAGCCTTCTTGGGGCTGACAGCGGCAAATCCTTTGAGCACATAAGGTGTGCCCTGGGAGGGTTCACAAGTCTGCAGTTACGCAGAGTAACTGCAGACTTTTCGTTTTTGACCAGACAACCCTTTTAGTTATACTCACCAATAATTCAATAACCAGGCAGCATGGTGGCGCAGTGGTTAGCACAGCAGCCTTTCAGCGCTGGAGTCCTGGGTTCTAATCCTACTCAGGACAGCATCTGCAAAGAGTTTGTATGTTCTCTCTGTGTTTGCGTGGGTTTCCTCTGGGAACTCCGGTTTCCTCCCACATTCCAAAGACATACTTATAGGGAATTTAGATTGTGAGCCCCATCGGGGACACCGATGATAATGTGTGCAACCTGTAAAGCGCTGCGGAATATGTTAGCGCTATATAAAAATAAAGATTATTATTATTTATTATTAATTCAAACCTGAAAATTTCAGAAATTAAGTCCCACCCCAATGACCAGGAGGCAAGGCCCCGAAATGGTAAGAAACACCCACAAAATGACAACTTTTAAGCTTGACTTTTCAAAATCCATTGTTACCCTGGTCATGGGACTGTCCATGATTGATCACTAATTCTGGAAAATGTGCCCAAACTACATACAATGTGCACAGAGACTAAAACTTCACATTCTTGCCTTTCTGAGCTTCCATGACTGCACAACCTAGTATGCAATATATTACTTTGCTCCACCGGAAATCCAGAACTCTGCATCAGAATCAGCAAAAAAATGCTTATATTTTACTAAAGAATGTAACTGTTATCAAGCAAGTTTACAATATTAGGCTTATTTAACAAGTAATACGTAATTTTAAATGCAAATGTGTGTCCCAAAGTTTCGGAGTATACTTGGCTCCATGGAAAAAAAATCATCTAGAATAAGTTACAGTTCACTGTTTGGGGACAAAAAAATAAATACCAAGTTTCATATCTGAAAAAACACCTAATGTAACAATTTATTACAGAAAACATCCTTAACCAGATGCTAGTTACTTTGGTCTTGAACTTTTCAAAGTTTTTAAAGTCTACTTTTGTAAGATTAGCCAGCATTATTATTAATTACATAGTGACGTTCCGGGACAAGTTGACAGCCAGTTGGGTTCGCCAAATGTAATTAGTGATGACATTAACATCTCCTGGATTAACATGATTAATTCTTTTGTGCTTTTTAATACTATTGATTCTTGATCCCCAGCACTAATATGCAGAGCAACATATTCTTAATTGACATAGCCCCATTTGAAGAAATATGAGAGTTCTCGAGGGTTTCCTAGGCTGGACTTGATAATTACTTTTTGGTAATAGTTCCATCTGATTATTTAACCAGAGTTCGGCTGTAAATGCAAAACTTGATCAATACTTGAAGAATTTTTTCCTTTTATTATGGAACAAAAATAAGTTTAGAAGGTACTTTATGAGAAAAGGATGGGTTCACTTAACCCTTTCATGACCTTGGGATTTTCCATTTTTCCGTGTTCGTTTTTTGCTCCCCTCCTTCCCAGTGACATAACTTTTTTTATTTTTCCATAAATATGGCCATGTGAGGGCTTACTTTTTATGAAACAAGTTGTACTTTTGAACAACATAATTGGCTTTAGCATGTCCTGTACTAGAAAACAGGAAAAAAAATTCCAAGTGCGGTGAAATTGCAAATAAGGTGCAATCCCACACTTGTTTTTTGTTTGGCTTTTTTGGTAGATTCACTAAATGCTAAAACTGACCAGCCATTATGATTCTCCAGGTCATTATGAGTTCAAAGACACCAAACATGTCTAGGTTTCTTTTTATTTAAGTGGTGAAAAAAAATTCCAAACTTTGCTTAAAAAAAAAATTGCGCCCTTTTCCGATACTCGTAGCGTCTCCATTTTACATGATCTGGGGTCAGTTGAGGGCGTATTTTTTGCGTGCCGAGCTGGCGTTTTTAATGATACCATTTTGGTGCAGATACGTTCTTTTGATCGCCCGTTATTGCACTTTAATGCAATGTCGCGGCGACCAAAAAAACTTAATTCTGGCGTTTCAATTTTTTTTCTTGCTACGTCGTTTAGCGATCAGGTTAATCCTTGTTTTTATTGATAGATCGGGAGATTATGAAAACGCGGCGATACCAAAAATGTGTAGGTTTGATTTTTTTTTAATCGATTTATTTTGAATGGGGCGAAAGGGGGGTGATTTAAACTTTTATATTTTTTTAACTTTTTATTACTTTTTTTTTACTTTTGCCATGCTTCTCCATGGTAGGCTATTAGCTGGCACAACTCGACCTGAACCCAATCGAGATGGTTTGGGGTGAGCTCGACCACAGAGTGAAGGCAAAAGGGCCAACAAGTGCTAAGCTAAGCATCTCTGGGAACTCCTTCAAGATTGTTGGAAGACCATTCCCGGTGACTACCTCTTGAAGCTCATCAAAAGAATGCCAAGAGTGTGCAAAGCAGTCATCAAAGCAAAAGGTGGCTACTTTGAAGAACCTAGAATATAAGATATATTTTCAGTTGTTTCACACTTTTTTGTTAAGTATATAATTCCACATGTGTTAATTCATAGTTTTGATGCCTTCAATGTGAATGTACAATTTTAATTTATAGTCGTGAAAATACAGAAAAATCTTTAAATGAGATGGTGTGTCCAAACTTTTGGTCTGTACTGTATATATATATATATATATATATATATATACTGTATATATATATGTCGCTGAGGTGGCATATCTTGCGACTGTTTGACAATGGCAACACATGCAGGGATTTCCTGTTTATTAGGCAATCCCAGCATGTGATCCGGCTGTCGTACATAGTATTCGAGCAAGTTGAAGACACTCTATTCGCACAGGAGTATGCTCACTCATCACTAGCCGGCAGCTCTCCTGACCTGAGTGGGACAGCATGTATTTCTATGTAGCTGTCATCATGCTCTGGTCAGGAGAGCCGACAGCCGGTCTGAGCATTGCGATACTAGCATCCTCCATGTTATATGGCCATCTTAATTCGTCCTTACTCAGCCAGTCCATAGTGTATTGCAGGCAATAATTCACATATACGATGCCATAAAAGCAAACCCATATGTTGGATCACTGGCGGGCACAGGAAGAAGAGGGCCCCAATGCAAGAATAATATAGGGGCCCTTTGCAGCCCAAAAGCTTCTAAAAATGCAAAATGCATCTGCTTTGGGTGTAGACATGTGCCCCCTTATCTTTTGGGCCCCTGTGCGGCTGCACAGGTTGCACCAATGATATGTCCGCCCCTGTGTTGGATGCCTACATCTCGTATGGAGCAACAGGCAATGAAACATCGCATAAAATAATTGGGCATGACCCGGGTGTCTCTGCATTGGAAAAACGTTTGATCTGAGCTCCTTTTTGCAAATATAATGCATGAACTAGAAATAATTACAAGTTTGCATTCTATTTTTGGCCAATAGGCAACTTCATGAGTATATTAAGGCAAAATTCATGAATTATGTAAGTTGCTCGTGCAGTTTCCCTGGTGCTGATCTGCACAACTCCTTGTAAACCATTATCCTCTGGGCATTGGATGTTGCGCCATCCATGACATTCCTTAGCTACCAATCTATTACATCTTGTAAATATTAATTACTCTGCTAGTCTCTGGCTTTTGTTGAATCGAGCAAAAAAAAAAAAGAGTTTGAAGAATGCTTTAATTAAATAGTCCATTAGCTCAGACATCATTATTAGTCTTGGGGAAAAAAGAGTCTGTCTATAAGCAATCTCGCATTTACTTAGATGTGTGAGGATACCAGATGGCTCAACAGCAGAGAATCTTAGATCCCCTCGGAGACTTCTACTTGTATGCTTCGGACACTTTCATTGTTTGTTTCTAATTAACATTTGCGTTTTTTTCTCACATCTGTGCAAGGATTTTACAGATGTGGTTATTATGACAGCCATGGATAGGATAAGAGAACCACAGCTAATGAGCATTTACACTCCAAAAAGCATTTCTAACGGTGTATTCACACAAACATTTTTTTATATGATATTTTCTCCAAAACTTCACTTTAAAAAATATGTTTCATATCCTCTTTGATGAACCTTTTTTTTTCGATGGGGAAAAACATGCATTGAGTTCTCATGGTGCTGCTTTTTCCCCCAAGTTTTTGTCTTGAGATTTTTTTGCTTGAAAAAAAGCTCAGAGATTGAACACTAAAACCATAAAGGCAGGCAAAAATAATAGAAAAAAAATAGCAAAAAGTGCTATACACAAAGATCACATACAAAAAAATCCAGCAAAAACACAAAAATTGAAAAACTTGTTCTCCACGCATTTTTCAACCACAAAAAATCTAAATTAAAAAAATACATGTGAACTTTTGTTCACAATAACTTTTTTTTACCAGTAGAGTAGGAACAATCCAGAGTGGTTTTCAAAAGAAATGTTTTTTTTTAGGGGGTGAGGTTTTTAGCTCTGAATTGATTTTTGAAGAATTTTTTGACATTTATTGAGGTCTTTTTTTTCTTGTCAAGTTTGTCGAGGTTTCAAGCTTGGATTGAAGTGAAAAGAAAATGACGTTATGACATTTTTTCCTATTTGAAAAGTAATTTGGATTTTTTTATGTGGATTCTGAATCCAAATCAGCATCCACGTAGAAAAATCTCAGGGAGAACATTCCCTAATAAATATAATAAATTCACCTGGCCCTGATATTATTTAGGACATACTTAGCCACTGCTATAGGCTAAGAGAATATTGAATGTACAATTAAATTTTGTACAATTGTGCTGCGATTCTCTCATGTCAGAAGATCTCTACGATCCGATCGCGGGAAACGGACATTCGGCTCGAGCTCGCAAAAAAGTTGGAGCCTAGTATCATTCATTAGCATATCGAATCCAGTGCTCTCTCTAATGTGACTCTGGCCTCTTAGGCCACCTTCAGACATCATTGGTTTTCTAGTATACAAAACCAGTTTGCGTTTCAGAAGTGTTTATTTACTAGAGTTTCGTCACAGTTTTGTTCTAGTTTCAACAGTGTTTTTTATCAGAATTTCTTCAGAGTTTGGTCCAAGTTTCATCAGTTTTTCTCAGATGAAAAAAAAAGTTGAAGTTTTTCAACATTCTTTTATGAAAGGCTGCAAAAAAAATGGACAGCTAACAAATGGCACGTGAGGAATGTCTGATTTTTCATGAACTCGTAGACATGCATTGTTGAGTTTGAGCCGAGGCTTTGGTCAAAGTCAAAGAAGTCTATATGAGTTTTCGTGGACAACTCAGTCATCAAAACTACACGGATGCATGAACAGCCGCATAATATATAATAAGTATAAGTTCTATCAATGAAAAATACAAATAGAAATCAAATGATAAAAACTGATATCTGAAGTAGGCTTTACCTGCCTATGACTACCATTAGCATTAGCAACTTCTATTATTACTATTGAATAAGCACTTAAGGAACTAACAAGTATATAAATTATCCCTGAGTGTATCATATTCTGATAGGATATGGGTAAAGATGAACAAATTACGGCACTTAAAGTGGAATTGAATTATACTCAAAATTACAGCATGAGCCAAATTACGGAATATGTGTAATTCACTTCTGCATGCATTGACTAATATCATGTCAGAAATGTGTCACGCCAACCTGGTAGGTCTTGGGGTAGAAGATCACTGCATATTGTGAATTGCAGATCTTCCATTCAGCCTGTGTGTTTGGATTCCATATTACATTAATTTAGTTTCCTTTGGTGCTGATGAAGTTAGCGACCCTTTATATGCTGGTCAGCAGCTTGTTTTCTGCTGCTTCTGATTTGGTTGTTAACTCTTCCTATAAAACCTGGCCAGACCCTCTGTGCCTTGCCAGTGAAAGCTCTGCTTCCTTGATTTTAGGGTCATGCTTTTAATACATTTTGGAGGCCGTAATGGTACAGCGAATGCAAAAAACGTAGAGTAGGACTGCCCCATTATGAGATTGCCTTGTCGTGGTGGAGTGGCTCAAAGAATTGATCAATTGTTTGCTAAATGTCTCATTTTGAAATACAGTTAGAAATCAATATGTGCACTTTATGTATTGCGTTCTGACCATAAGCAGCGCTGGCTTCTCCCTTTTTCTATTTTGTGCAGAATAGGAGTTTGTTGTTGGTATTTGAGATTCATCTTCCTGTGCAGCGTGCTTAAGCTAAGTGTTTTGGAGAGAAGTTGTTGTAGAGGTGTTCTGTTGTTCATGTGTGTTAATCTCCTGGTCCCTGTTCCCATTAAGTTTATTCCTCCCTGTCCCTATCCTACTTCTTTTTCTTGGTTTGTGCTTTTGTATGAAAGATGGTTTCTGTTATCCCTGTTTTGTCTTTTGTGGCTTGTTCACATTATATATCTTCCCTAGGTTCTATGGGATGGGGGAAGGGACAGACCAGGGTTTGACCAGAGCATAGTGAGGTCAGAGATTCAGGTCTCTCTATCATCAAGAGTACCTGTGGGACAGGGATAGTTAGCGATAGTTCACACTGTGTTAGTGCAGTCCGTTCAACACATACGTTAAACGGACTGTGCTAACGCAAGTGCCGACGTTGGCACAGCGCTAGCGCAGATGGAGAATCTGCTAGCTCCATCTGCGCTAGCAGTAACAGACCCGGAAACGCTGCAGCCCGCATCTCGGGTCTGTCACTCAATAACGGCACATCGCTAGCGCACGCCAATTGTGGGCGTGCACTAGCGATGCATCCGCCATAGAAAGTAATGGCGGCATTAACGGACTACGTTACACCACGTTATACTGCGGTGTAACGTAGTCCATTTAACGGGTCACACTAACGCAGTGTGAACCCAGCCTTGGGGGCCCAGTTCCAGGGACAGTTTAAGGCCCCTCTCCCCTACCTTAAACCGACACAGAGGGACATATAAACTGTAAAGGGCCATCAAAAGTTTACATATTTTAAATAACACTTTACTCATAATACCGCTCACCTCTCAAGCCGTTTTCACCCGTCATTTTCACCCTTCTGGTACTCGGAGCATCATCATCCTGCTACTTCTTCTGAATTCCCGCTATCATGCTTTGCTAAGACTTCTAACTCCGATGAAGCCTTTTCTGGTTCTACCGTTTCTATGTATGCACGTCCAAGGTCACAACAGAACACTAGCCAGTGCAAATCAGTGTGGCAATGAATGTTTTTACAATTTGAAGTGATGATCTGCATATAAAAAAAATAGCTTGCACTAGTCTGATTCATATTTTAGGATATATTCATTACAAGTCAATAGTTGTGCAAAAAAATGGATCATATTCGGATTAGGATCCATATTTCATGTGTTTTCACAGATCCATTGCAATTATTAACATAGGTAACTATACTTGGCCATACAGATGTAAAAAACAGGCATAGGATGACAATATACATAAAGAAAGTCTGGGGGTTTTTTTTAAATGAAAAACACATGATTTTGCATACTCTAGTATGAATCTGGCCTGACAAGTAAGAGAAATTTCGATTTGTTTTTTGTGAACAAGAAAAACAGATGACACAATTTTGTAAAAAATGGTCAAAAAATCAACAAAATGGATGAAAATAATTTATTCCAAAATATTGATGAAAAACTGTCCATCTGAGGTCTGTGCATCAATGAAGAACGGGAGCCTGAAGCTTTAGCCAAACTCCTTTTGCAGCAAAGTGGCAGCATAATGACCCGTGCCCCTGCATGATGTCGCCTTCTCTTTCCATGTAGGGACACTGTCGTACTCACCGTCCAGCCCGGTGGAGTGGTTTCCTAGTGTGCTCCTGGGTCTTTCTGATGTACACGCTGCAGTTCCCATGGGTGCACCTAGTGCACGCGCTCCCTTGCTCTCAAAGCATGCATATAGAAAATTATTATTATTACTATTGAGAGGCATTTAGTATAATGAGTACACCTGCAAGATGACCCCCAGCCAGTTGCTGGTAGTCATCCTTTATAAAAGACTCCAACTCCCTTAAGGACTTGCCAAGCAACAAGTTGAATCATTAGGTAGTTGGTGTTCTATCAGTGCAGTCGTGAGGTCCCTTGGTCCCGGTGTGGTCAGTGTCTTGAACCCAAACCCTTGGTCCTGGTGCAGCCAAGCCTGAACGTTGTCCTCTGGTCTCGGTGCAGCCAGATCTGTTCCTGAAGTCCCCTCATCCTGGTGCGGCCAGTGCCTGAACGTTGACCCCTGGTCATGGTGTGGTCAGTCATGTTCCCAAAGTCCACTGGTACCAGTGTTGCCAGTGCCTGAATATAGACCCCCGGATCCATGTGCGCCAAGTCCCTGATCCAGTATCCTAGACCGGTGTGTCTGAACATAACCCTAATTAGTGTCAGCAAACCTTAGAAGCTGCAGAAGCAGGATCTGCCTAAGAATGGTACCTGGCAACTACCTGCAGCCCAGCCTGTCGCCATTGAACACCTGGAAACCTCTTAGCTACCCCCTTCCAAGGCGGGCCCAGTTTTGTGGCACAGTGGGTCCACAAATGCACGTGCGCCACTGTTGAGCATAACAAAAGTGTCCAATTTGAGATGCCAGTAGAAGTGATGAGCAGTCCCAAATCTACAAGATAAAGAACAATGCAGAATGAAGTAAAACAATGATCTTCTATCATTTACGCGCATTTTTAAGCTCTATACACTATTACTATACCTGACAAAGCAGTTTCTGCCTCAAACTATTATTTCGGAGAAAATGTAATTAATCATTTCCTGTCATATTCGGAAACCCTACGGAGACTAATCATCAGGCGCATCACCCCACCTCTTACATTACCAGTTTTCTAATCAATATTCTCTATGCTAAAGGCCATTGCTGATATTTAATAAGCCGGACTAATGTATAATCACTAATCCTGATCCTTTCACGTGTGATAAATGATGATGGGAATGCAAGCAATTCAGGTATTTTCATAAGCTAGTTTACGCAGTGATATTCCTTCAATCCTGCACATATCTGATAATCCAGCATTCGTTCCAGTAGGGAATGTACAATATTATGTGAGCTATTTCTGGTAGCAGAATTAGGTTAAAATCGAAAACATCTAGAATGAGAATACAGTCATGGCCAAAATGTTTGAGAATGACACCAAAATTATATTTTCACATGATCTGCTGCCCTCTGGTTTTTATTAGTGTTTGTCTGATGTTTATATCACATACAGAAATATAATTGCAATCATATTATGAGTACCAATAGGTTATATTGACAGTTAGAATGAGTTAATGCAGCAAGTCAATATTTTCAGTGTTGACCCTTCTTCTTCAAGACCTCTGCAATTCTCCCTGGCATGCTCTCAATCAACTTCTGGACCAAATCCTGACTGATAGTAGTCCATTCTTGCATAATCAATGCTTGCATTTTGCCAGAATTTGTTGGTTTTTGTTTGTCCACCCGTCTCTTGATGATTGACCACAAGTTCTCAATGGGATTAAGATCTGGGGAGTTTCCAGGCCATGGACCCAAAATCTCTATGTTTTGTTCCATGAGCCATTTAGTTATCACCTTTGCTTTATGGCAAGGTGCTCCATCATGCTGGAAAAGGCATTGTTTGGCGCCAAACTGCTCTTGGACGGTTGGGAGAAGTTGCTCTTGGAGGACATTCTGGTACCATTCTTTATTCATGGCTGTGTTTTTAGGCAAGACTGTGAGTGAGCTGATTCCCTTGGCTGAGAAGCAACCCCACACATGAATGGTTTCAGGATGCTTTACAGTTGGCATGAGACAAGACTGGTGGGAGCGCTCACCTCTTCTTCTCCGAATAATCTGTTTTCCAGATGTCCCAAACAATCGAAAAGGGGATTCATCAGAGAAAATGACTTTGCCCCAGTCCTCAGCAGTCCACTTCCTGTACCTTTTGCAGAATATCAGTCGGTCCCTGATGTTTTTTCTGGAGAGAAGTGGCTTCTTTGCTGCCCTCCTTGAAACCAGGCCTTGCTCAAAGAGTCTCCGCCTCACAGTGCATGCAGAAGCACTCACACCAGCCTGCTGCCATTCCTGAGCAAGCTCGGCACTGCTGGTAGTCCGATCCCGCAGCTGAAACAGTTTTAAGATACGGTCCTGGCGCTTGCTGGTCTTTCTTGGGCGCCCGGGAGCCTTTTTGACAACAATGGAAGCTCTCTCCTTGAAGTTCTTGATGATGCGATAGATTGTTGACTGAGGTGCAATCTTTGTAGCTGCGATACTCTTCCCTGTTAGGCCATTTTTGTGCAGTGCAATGATGGCTGCACGTGTTTCTTTAGAGATAACCATGGTTAACTGAAGAGAAACAATGATACCAAGCACCAGCCTCCTTTTAAAGTGTCCAGTGATGTAATTCTTACTTAATCATGACTGATTGATCACCAGCCCTGTCCTCATCAACACCCACGCCTGTGTTAATGGATCAATCACTAAAACGATGTTAGCTGCTCCTTTTAAGGCAGGACTGCAATGATGTTGAAATGTGTTTTGGGGGTTAAAGTTCATTTTCTGGGCAAATGTTGACTTTGCAAGTACAGTAATTGCTGTTAAGCTGATCACTCTGACATTCAGGAGTATATGCAAATTGCCATTACAAAAAATTAAGCAGTAGACTTTGGAAAAATTAATAATTGTCTCATTCTCAAAATTTTTGTCCATAACTGTACATTGGATTTGTGCAAATTTATTGCACAGTTGTATGAACCACGCTAACACTGGCACGCTAACAAAATTCTGCACCAAGGTGACCCATGCTACTAGTCAGGCTCATCTCATCCACTTTGAATGAGTGGCCAAAGCATCATGATGGCTGCTGCATCTATAGTTGACCTCCCTGACCCTTTACTACCCATCTAGTGCGTTTTATTAACTTTTCTTAAACTTTGTGCAGTTGCTGGGAACATATTCCATTGAAAAAAAATGAAAGATTTTATAAATCATAAAAATTAGAAATTGCCAAATTTATTCAAGAAGAGTTTAATTCTCCTTGAATTTTATAAAAATTTGTATTTTTGCAATTTTTTCCAATTCACTCTGCATGAATTCAGAAAAATTACAACGAGCTGCGGCTGTCATTTCTACTGCACTGTAGATGGCCAGGTAAAGGTTTAAAAAACTAATACTGGTCACCTGTCCTGCCGGCCTTCCAGTTGGCTGTCTGGTCCTCTACTTTTTACCTTTCCTCTATCACACACCACCTCTTCACTCTCTTCAGTCCAGCCAGGGCTTCTTGCTTGACCAGAACTCTGACATCACTATGCTCCATGATATGTCATGAAGTCCCAAAGTTATGACGAGCATTGTTAAAGTGATGACACATTCTAAAAGGCACAAAAATATGGAAAAGTTACAATATCAAAGTTTTTATTTGGTCCCATTGGTATAGGTGTATAAAATCCAGCCCCTACAATGCCGTCTGCCTTTACTGCCATGTGACATAACAGCCGGTGGTGCAGGGGTCACTGATACGAGCGCAGTCCTGTAATTGGAGCCACCGGAGTAACAAGTCTGTTCATTACATTTCTTTCCCCCTAAATCTTCCCCCATCACCTGTGAGTAATATCATTGAGATGTGGAAGGAACTGCAGCAACTCAACCATGAAGTGGAGACCCTGCAACCAGGTACGGACTGGAGCTGAAATTCACACAGGCCCATGTTGTCCTGGTCCCCGGGACCCAGATGGAATATATCATTAATTTTACCCTGGAAGGAGGAAAGGAAGATTTTCTATAAGACCAATAGTTCTAATGTTACCCGTGGCCTGCTAGGGTGGGTGACGGAGTCAGCGACTTTGTGCTCCATCACAACTCTTAACAGTATGGGTGTCTTGAGAACACAGATTCTGTTAACAACATAGCAGACAATGCAGCCCATGACCAGACCGACCCTTCTGGCATTTGCCAGAATTGCCAGATGGCCAGTCCGGCCCTGCCCGCAACATTACAGAACGGGTGCTGAGTGCTCTGGAGCAGAGGGCAGAAAAGTCACATCCTCTCTGCTAACTCCATAACTGCAGGGTCCAGATCTCCCCTTGAATTAACAACTGTAAAAACACTGCACCCCCCCCTGGGAGCTTCATGGTCGAGCTGCTGCATTCATGCGAGCAATGCCGAACCTTGGAAGGAATGGTGTAAAGCCGCCAACTCTGGACACTTGAGCATGTGATTGACCATGTTTCTCTATCTGGTGTTTGATGCATGAGGGTTAATACCAGGAGAACGTTACCCACTGTGAGGTTTGGTGGAGGATGGATAGTTTTATGAGTTTGTTTTACATGGGCTGTTCTAGGCTACTTAGTTCCAGCAAAGACAATTCTTCATGCTTCTTCACAAGACATTGTGGACAATTGTAGTTCAGCTTTTTAGGAACAGTTAGGGAAAGACCCTTTTCTGTTCCCCATGACTTTGCCAAGTATTACGTTCAAGGTGAAAAGAGAGTGGACCCTCTGGACCGTGGAAGAGACCTACCCCTGGGCGAGCAGACCTAATGGTAACCAACCCCTATACAGGGACTGTCAGGAGCAGGCCTAGAGGTCGCTAATCCACGGTAGCAGATACCAAGAGGGATGGCTCCGGAGGACAAAGAAAAAGACACAAACTGGAGTACCGGAGCGGAGGCGGAGGGACAAATGGCAACGGAGAATGGAAGAGGACGACTAGCTAGAGCTGAAGAAAGACTGGAACAGGAGCGGAACAGAGGAAGAGAAAGCACCAAAAGAAACGGGAAAGTGGCGAGCAAAAGGCGAGAGCAAAGGAGTAACACTCGGAGCTGACTGAAGCACAGTAGCACAAAGCAGAAGGGCCAGAGACAGAAGCAAAATAGCAAATGATACTCAGGCACCTCCAAACAGAGGAGGTGGCCTGAAATACCCCGAACCTACCTAGGATTGGCCGAGACAGAAGGTATCCGGAAACAGAGGATCAGCGTCAGCTGCGAATCCCTGCGCACCTGCACAGAAGCTAGACAAGGTGCCGGGAACGAGCGCGCCACCCACCAGCAGTAGGACAGCGGGAGCGCGCACTGAAGGCGGGAGTTTGCGACGTCGAGGAGGAAGCGCGCCGGAACCCGGAAGCCGCAGCATCGGCGGAAGGAGCGGCGCGACGAGAGCCAGGGACAGAGCCGCAAAGGTGAGTAGCGGCCGTAACACCAAGTCAAGGTCTATAAAGACATGGATGGGGAATTTGGTGTAGAAAAACTTAAGAGATCTCACAGAGACTGGACGTCAATTCCATCAAACACCTTTGGAATAAACTAGAACGGAGAGTGCGATCCCGACTTTTACACATAAAGTGCATAGCCTTTTACACACAAAAATACACATATTTGTACTTGTCAATAGGGTTGAGCGAAACGGGTCGGCAATTTTCAGAAGTCGCCGACTTTTGGCAAAGTTGGGTTTCATGAAACCCGACCCGACCCCTGTGTGGGGTCGGCCATGAAGTCGGCGATCTTCTGAATCTGAAATCGGAATTCCGATACCAATTCCCGATATGTTTAAGATATCGGGAATTGGTATCGGAATTCAGATTTAAGTGTAAAATAAAGAATTAAAATAAAAAATATCGCTATACTTACCCTCTGACGCGCCCTGGTACTAACCGGGAACCTTCCTTCCTTCGAATCAGCGCTTCCAGGACCTGCGGTGACGTCGCGGTGACGTCGCGGCTTGTGATTGGTCGCGCGACCGCCCATGTGACCGCTCGCGCGACCAATCAGAAGCCGTGACGTCACCGCGACGTCACCGAAGGTCCTGGAAGCGCTGATTCGAAGGAAGGAAGGCTGCCGGAAAGAAGCAGGGCACGTCCGAGGGTGAGTATATTCCTATTAGGTATATACTCACCCTCGGACGCGCCCTGCTTCTTTCCGGCAGCCTTCCTTCCTTCGAATCAGCGCTTCCAGGACCTTCGGTGACGTCGCGGTGACGTCACGGCTTCTGATTGGTCGCGCGAGCGGTCACATGGGCGGTCGCGCGACCAATCACAAGCCGCGACGTAACCGCGACGTCACCGCAGGTCCTGGAAGCGCTGATTCGAAGGAAGGAAGGTTCCCGGTTAGTACCAGGGCGCGTCAGAGGGTAAGTATAGCGATATTTTTTATTTTAATTCTTTATTTTACACTTAAATATGGATCGCAGGGCCTGAAGGAGAGTTTCCTCTCCTTCAGACCCTGGGAACCATTGGAAACCCAATGCACTGCATTGGGTTTCGAGTTTCAGCCGACCCCGACTTTTTTATAGGATCGGCCGATTTCACTCGACCCGACTTTTGAAAAAGTCGGGTTTCGTGAAACCCGACCCGATCCTATAAAAGCACTACTTGTCAACCTTTGAAAACAATCATCTATGATGAGCATCCAAATGCACGACTTCAAATTTTGAATGTAATATTATCCCAGTTTTTGAATCAATCCTCCCTTCTACATGTCAACTTCTCACATCCGTGCCCCTTTCTCTGTTCCCATTTCAGAAAAATTCAGCAGGGTCCAAAAGATTTTCTGTCACTTCCTGGAGTCCATGAAGTCTTCACTGATTCCAAAAGAGTTGGCAAATATGGTGTAGATATACATGCCCATATTTATGTATCCATACATGTGCACTAGTCAGGAAACAATAAAGGTAGTGGAGGAAAAGTTGAGGTTGAACTCATATGGTGGTTGAGTTTCCTGGCTCAGATTTTTCATTGGGGTCCAGAGACCCTCTGGGTAGCACATATAACTGTGACTTGAAGGTTTTGCAGGATTAAAATATATGACTGATCACATTGGCCTAGATGAATGACACTATGAATACCGATTCTAGCCAATCAGCAATAAAGTAGAATTCTAAGTTTCTGAAACTTGCAGAACACACTGTAACTCTTATCTATTCACTAGAAGAGCTCATACATTAAACTGTTTACTTTCAACAGGGTTCTGAAATATATAGCTATAGTTCACAGATCCCAGCGCTGCGTGCGGGTCAGCGAACATTGCCCAAGCCTGACAGGAGATAATAAACAGGAGGCTGAGTACACAATAAACCATACAGCGCTGCCCTCAACTTTATAGTGAATCAAAAGACATGCTGAAACGAGAGATCGGACAAAGAGGCCATCACACCATTTACTGGCGGCGGTCAATGCAATTTTCGCTCCATAACTTCTGACTCGAAATGTTAGGATGAGGGATCGATGCAGTGCAGAATCCCATTATGTTATATTATCCTGCCATCCTAGAAATAAAAAATACTTTTTGTTGATGAAGAAAAAGAAATGACCATTTACTATAGATTCTTTAAATCTATTCATTTTTAAGAGTTTTAAAAATCCCAGGGGCTTCTGAGATGTATCTAAAGCCGAAAAAGTTTCTTCATGTTTCCCAGGTTTTCGAGACTCCTCCCGATGTGATTTTTTGGTTGCAACACCTTCTACACTCAGAAGGTAGTGCTGTCATTCATAATTATTTTTAGACACTTGTGTTTTAGATGTTTTTTCTGGCTTTTTTTTATAACAAGAATGACCTATTAGAAAAGGGTTTGGCTGAAAGGAAAGATATGGCTTAAAAGGCAAGATTGTGTGCCAAAGTTATTTCCAAAAAGTAAGCCAAGTAATGGGTATTGTTTCCTTGAGAAAAGGTGATTCTTATTATTCAAAATCCCATGATTGGTGCCCCTTTTTTATGCAAAGGCTGAATCAGATGAGCAGTGTGTCCAGGATTGCAGCTTGTCCTACTCACATGTTATGCACCTGTCTCGACTCAAGAGCTGGACTCTTCTCCTTATCACCTATGGCCTCTGCCCTTTGCTATGCTCCATGCCAGGTTTCACAAGTTGCCCAGTGAACTCCAGTGACATCATCGTGTCTGATTATTTACTAAGCTACATAGCTACATGTTCCATTTCCATGTACTTCATGGTTTGCACAATTCAATTCACTCAGTTGCAATCGTCTCTGTAAACTCCTTTGTTTCTACAAGCTTCATCTACTTCCTGGCTAAGAACTCTACATTAATCCTTCGTCTGATGTAAGCTTTGTGAACTGTTATCTTGATTTGTTCACACTTCAAAACGTCCCTGTATAAAAATGTATCTTCTCTACAAACAAGTTTGGCCCTTCATTTCTGCTGCCAGCAGCTATCCATTGTTTGCTGATTATCCCTTCGTCTGCTGTAAGCATAACATACTCTCCTCTGGACGAGTTCACATTGCAAGCCGGTTTGTAATTGCTTGACTGATTATTTGCACTACTCAGACACAGACAGGAGAGGAACCCTGTGCAAAATCAATATATGGGCCCTTTGCAGTCTAATAGCACATTATAATGCGCAATGCCATTTGGAGGAGGCTCATGTACCTCTTGGGCTCATGTGCGACTGCACAGGTTGCATCAATGGTATGTCCACCCCTTGACTCTGTCATCTTGTTTGTCTTGCTTGTCTCCTGTTCTCCTGGTCTTTTCTATTCTATGTGCCATCTTGCAAGTCCAGCCCTCTGTGCCGTTGCCTTCAGCCCGTTTCTTTACCCTGACCTATGCTCAATGAAAACACTTCATCAGGTGAGCCTCTAGCAATGTGAATATGACTTAGGCTAGCGGATTCGACGCTAGCATTTGATGCGCCGCACAACGGGTGCAGTGGATGCATTTCTCCTGTCCCATTGTGAGGTGCGGGGAGGTGGGGGCGGAGTTCCGGCCGTACATGCGCAGTCGGAAAAAGCAGTCCGACGGCAGCAAAAAACTTTACATGTAACGTTTTTTGCTCGTGGCGATCCGCCACAACACGGCGCAACCGTCGCAAGACGGTTGCGACGTGTGTCAATACGTCGCAATGCGGCGGTAATGTTACTCTATGGGGCAAAAACGCATCCTGCAAACAACTTTGCAGGATGCGGTTTTTCCACTAAACGACGCATTGCGAAGTATTAAAAAAAAACGCTAGTGTGAAAGTAACCTTAGGTGAAGTATCAGACACAACTGCCACAGAAAATGAACCTCCATGATTGTGTAAAAAAACTAAGTAAATGCTGAGCTCTAAATAGCAGCGATCCCCCTTTCTTTTTACTAATAAGTAAAGGTGTTCAAACCACTCAGGATCACACTTTGATGTCTTATTCTAAAGAACTGCTCACTGGGCAAAATAATTGTTTTTTGTGTGCCGCCTCATTCATTGGCTTTATATGAATAAATTCCCAATAGTATAGGAAAGCGGTTGGCTGAACAGCTCTTTCTCCAGACTACCCCATTCACATAAAAGCTCAGCTTGGCCAATTGTTCAGATAACTGTTGGCCAAACAGTCAACCTTCAGCTTATCTCTTGACGCCACCACACACATAAGCGCTTTGAACCCTTGAGTGTTTTCTTTGGGTAGAGCAGAGTTTTCTGCTGTCAGAATTTTCTGTCAGTGGCTAATCTACCAGCAAAACAAAAAGCCAGAAAGGAAATAGAATAAATGGGTCCTTTCTCGCTGCTGATGGAGATTCAGAAGACTAATCCAGGAGACTGGTTGGACTGGATGTGGTTTTATCATCGATACATTTCAAAGTAAAATGGCTTCTTCATCAGGATACAACCACACACTAGGCAGGAAAAAACAAAAGTCTCAGAGGACTGAATCCCAATCATAAGATACTTATCTACGTCAACGTAATCTTGACTAAATCATGTTTCGTTGTTTTTTCTACTGTACATGTGGACATTTAATTCCTTTTGATGGCAGATTACCTCGCGTGAATCAAAAGGGGTCTGAACTTAAAGAACCGATCCCATCAAAATGTTTATAGTATTAATATATTGCAGTCATCATATATCCATATATCACTGGATACTTACAATTGCTCATTTTTCCTTTCTACCCACCGAATTCTTCTCTATTCCATTAGGTCTATGATGACATCACGTGTTAAAAACTTAAAAACTGACTAGCTGTATTCTTCTAAGCTGTATGTAGAAACAGGAAGTCAATTTTGTCTGCATGAGTCATGAGTCACTGCAAAAGTCACTGGCAGGGGGAGAAGGGAGCAGCTGGGTCAGGAGGTGAAAGGGGGAATGATCAATGCAAGACGCGATTTCCTGTTTCTACATACAGCATAGAAAAGAGAAGAAATATCTGGGTAGAAAGGTAATATGAGCAATTGTAAGTACACAGTGCTATATAATATGATGACCGCAATATATTAAGTGTATAAAAACTAGAGTTGAGCGAATTTTTCAAAATTCGGTTCTGATTATGATCGGAGATGAATTTTGTTTTTGCAATATTTGCCAAACACAGCCGAATGTCATTGGAGTCAATGGGAGTAGAAATGTTCAGAACCGATCATCAAGCATAAATTCGGCACGAATAGGGTAACAATACGGCACAAATATGGCAAATTCAGATTCATCAACCGATTCTGAACATAGTTGTTCAACTCTAATAAAACTTTGAACTGCCCGATCAGTACCTCCCTGCACATCAGCTGCCGGGGGAGAGCCAGTAGGCCCTCATACACTTTAGATGGTTGGTTGGTTTATATAAGATTGGCAAGCTCGGCTAACTTTAGTCTTGAGTACATTTAGGTTCTCATAATTGTCAGACGTAGAGTATGCTTATAGTTTTTAGCATTTAGGCTTGAATATTTATGAAGCCTGATAACATCATGGTGTTGTGTAAGTAAAGGGTACTATTATTACTGTTATCATTTAATATACTTTTCTGTCGTTTTTCTATTGTCTCATTTCCATTGTTATTATATCTGAGGATCTAGAGTCTATTAATATTTATCTTTTTTTATTCATGAAACCCATTTGTGTCACACTTTATGCCCCAGCGGTAACACTGTTCAGACACAGTATTATCTTATTTACACAAAACATTATGTAAATGCTGCTCATTACGGGCAAAGTCTGGAAATCAAACAAATGGCTCCTCGCTCATAAATGACCACCAACTGCTCTCTCCTCCATTTCAGATTGGCAGCATATTTACAATGACATTTTAAAACTGCCACGGATAAAACTAAAGCAAGCTGTTCGTACCATATCTCCGCACAAACCGTAATTGATGCAAACATTACCTTTCTTATCTTCTGCAAAAGGGCAGGATTGCAATAGAGGAGTGCAGGATGAAATGGACCTCGCTGACTTAGATGAGATTTCTAAAGGACATATAAATGTACGAATTGACATGTAACTGTCTTATTAGATTAATACTCACAATTTTTTAAAGAATTTTCCTGCAGAGGCGTATACTACTACCAGTAGGTCTGCTAAAAATTACACATAAATTATAGAGAGCCATCTCATTCCAGCACTAGAGTCATAACGTCAGACTCAACAAGGACACATTTCTTGGTTTTCATGTATCTACAAAGCATCCTGCAAAATTTGCGGCTGCTAGACAGCCTGAATACATGTGGGGATTGCCTAACAAACAGGCCTGTGTTCAGGCTGTCTAGCAGCCGCAAATCATGCAGCTGCAGAGACAAAAACATAATTTACGAGCACGCCAAAGATACTCGGAGAACACCCGAGCATGCTCGGAAAACTCGAGTAACGATCATACTCGCTCATCACTAGTTGTCACAATAAGGTTGTGCTGTTTATTATGGCTTCCATATGGGTGACCCTAAGGTTTAACAGCTAGAAAGAGGACGGTTTGGACAAATCAGTTTTAATGATATGCTGTCAGGTTAAGTCAAGTAAAGATGCACCCGTTTAGATATAAGAAATCCAATAGGATCTAAGATTCCCAACTGAATCCTACATATCTGCACCTTTAAAGAACATCTTTCACGTGCTCAAAAAATTGAGTTAATCAGCTTGTAAAAATTCTCCAGCTCCCCCAATTCTGATGTTTTTTTTTCCATTTTGCTCACCATTGCTTTATAGCAGAGATATCACATTTGTTTTTTTCTGGAGAGCGCTATGTGAAATCTCTGCTTGTAGTGCAACTGGGCGTATGGCGTATGCTTTCACTTCCTCCCTACCAAATGTTAGCAATTACAGCTCAGCAGCCCTTGATTGGTAGATTCTAATTGGCGGTGCCTGGGAGGATCACATGAAGGTGCATACCCCTCAGAAAAGACTGTAAAGATAGACTCAGTTGCATTATAAGTTGAAATTTCACATACTGCGCTCCAGAAGAAACAAATGTGAATATCTTAGCAATAGAGCGACGCATTGCCAAATGGAAAAAAGCATGAGCGTCATGGGCGCTCGGGGAATTTGACAATGTATTTAACTCAATTTTTTATCAAGTATCTGGTCCTTTTTAAAGGGTTGCATTATTTAATAGATGTAACAGAATTTGCTAAAAATCTGCTGGCATTTTATATTAGAGAGAGCCAAATTGACACCATAAACGATCGGTATGTTGTTAAGCTTCATTGCTATATAAGAGGGGAATACAGCTCCGAAACAGAAAATGTTCTTGTCAGTGTGCTTTTGAAGCAGATTTTCACTATTTCATACATCTCTGTCCTATAAGTCATGAAGCTAAAAGGAACATATCATGTCAAAAAATGATATAAACCTGCAGATATGGTGTTAATCTGCAAATTAATAGTGTTACAATGCTTTCCAGCTACATGCAGATATTGGGAAAAAATGAATTCCTCATGGGAGCTGCCAGCTTTCAGTCAAAGAGTCAATCCGTGGGCAGCTTCAGTCAATGCTCAGTACACAGCGATTGGCGGTTCTAAGCAATCCTTGTCACTTTGATTGACAGCTTTCAATCAAAGGCCTGGGGCAGGCTTACAGTAACTACTCACAACGATGTAAGCTATAACTGTAGCCACTGTGCGTACAGCTATATGACTGAAAGTTGGCGGCTACCAAGAGGAAAAAAGTTAATTTTCTTCAAATAACTAGATAGATTTAAAGGTTAGTTGCATTTGGGGACATGACAAGTTTCCTTTTTAAAGGGATTTTCATCTGTTGTTAATGTAAAAAAAAGTCTGAAATAGTATACAGTAGGTCTTTTCCTATTGGCCAATTGGACTTTTTAGACCCCTTAGGCTCCAGGGTCCAGGTGTACTTGCAACCCCTGTCGCTATTGTAGTCACACCCCTGGGTTTATTGGTCCCTCAGATTATTCAAAATTAGCACCGAACCCATGTGCTTGATTGATGACAGTGCAGTTTATATGCAATGTCTTTATTTAAAAAAGAAGGGGTACTAGTGGGGAACTCAAGGCACATGCATGAGATTTTTCTCCCAACAGCAGCGATTTATCGGTGAGACCTCTCATTAAGACAAAACAGATCTCATGCTTTGCACTGATGAGGGGCAACACCCCAAAACACATGTCTGAAAATTGAGATTCTGGTTTGGCCTCCTATCCTAAGTCATGGGCCAAGGATCGTTAAAGGGCCGAAATTGACTTTTAGGATTGCCACTTCCAATAGATGTCGTAAGAGTTCAAGTCCTTTTCCTCTCTGAAGAGAAAATTTGCATATTTAATTTCTCAGAGCAGCATTGGAAGTCCTTTAAGTCTCCTTATACTGGCATGTTGCACCCCACAAGAAGACACATTACCCCTTAGACCCTAGTCAGAGGCATCTCATACAGCCATATCGTGTTTCATGTTTGCGCTGAGGGGGAGAAGCACCCCAAAACACAGGTCTACAAATTGAGATTCTGGTTTTGGCTTTTGTCCTCAGTTATGTGGCCAAGGCTCATCAAGGAGTCGATATTGACTTTTAGGATTGCTACTTTGAATAGGTGGCACTACTGTTCAAAGCCTCTTCCTCTCTGAAGAGACAATTTCCAATCTCAATAATCAAGTACATATTGGTGGAGTTAGGAGGGGAATAATGCAGAAAACTTAACGACTTGCTGTGAATACACCCACTCTCAGTGCACTTGCAGCCTAATTTACCTAAAGATTCAAGGCTGATTTTCTCAGCCATGGACTGTCCATTTGCGGACAGGAAGGAATGTCTGAACTTGTCTTTCTCTCCGTTATCCAAATGTGTATTCTGCTGTGTGACACTAAAACGCGAGATAGTTTCCTAATAACTGTGCCCAATAGTAGAGATACACAATGTGCATTTATTTTGTGTAAAGGTTACATTTTTCTGGAAGTTTGTAATGAATATCGTGACTTATTTACCTAGTATCAAGCTTACGCTTCATGAATCCACAATAATATTTCTCCAGACAAGCATTTCATCTCCTTCCGGATATCTTTTAGCTTCTTTAAAAGACGATCACTTGTGAGTCTGGTCTTTTCTTTCAAAGCATGTGGAGCACCGCAAGAAAGGGAAGCCAATCCAAAATGACAGTTTAGACAAAGGAGCGACATTTCCACACTATCACAAAAAAAACGAATCATCCGCTAAGCTGACAGTAGACCAGAAGCACATCTTCACATTTTACATTGGTGAGTCAGGCATTGTATTTCTTAATATCTTCAAAGGCTGTGATACGGCTATGTCTCGTAATGGATGTAAAAAATGTCAAGCAGAAAGCAACAAGGAACAGATGTGTGTATCCATCTTAACCTCTGTCTCTGACTCAGGCATGAAAGCTTCTCGCGTTAGTGCAGTAATTGAATTTCAAGGATGTCTTGGTATGGCGGCTATTACTTGGTTGTCCCGATTTCTTTCTTGGCACCGTAGACTTCTATTTATCCCAAAGTTGCTTCTGTTTCTACGACTGGGCAAAGATGGGCTGGAGCCAGGTCACAAAGGATTTAATTCAGAATTCAGTAACTGACTTCAAAGGATGTTTCTTTCATGGGTTTACTAGACAACGTGAATCTTTAACCCTGCTGTTGTCTTCGGTCTGGGGAGACCGATTTTGAACTCTGGTAGTTTTGGGGGTGTTCAAGATGCGGTTCTGAAACTTGTGGTTGATTGACATAAATGAGGATGGGTCGGTCGGCCACGGGTTTCAGAGCCACATCTTGAATATTTTAAAGAATATTGAAGTTCAAGGTCGGTCGTTTTTGACCGAATACAACAGCAGGGTTTTTAAAGAAGCCCTCCTCCCCATCAAAGTTTTTATCCTTTTAATATATTGCGATCATCATATTATATAGCACTGTGTACTGTGGTAGAGTGGCTCACTCAGCCGACATGGAGGTAGGCACACGAACACGATATCTTTACATCCTTTCACAGTTTAATTATAGACATGCTGCATAAACCACGGTGATGACAAAGTAAACATGGCCCCTCAGGGCAAAACAGAAAAATAAGACAAAATAATATAACACAGTCCATTCATGTGTGGGAAGTCCGCCCAGCTCAGGAGACATAAGAATCCAAAGATTCAGTTTTCCTTCACAGGACACAACGTACTGGAGCTCCACTCTCCAATCCTACCAAACGCTGACTGCCTGCGGAAGTCAGCTATTTAAGCCCCAGACCACACCCTGGGGTTGGAGATAAGGTGGACAACCTCCCACCCACTCTATGGTTGTCCACATAAAACCCAGCCCATTATGTAAATTAGTGGTTAGTGTACTGGAGGAAAATCTATGGGTTTTATATCACTGAGGCCATTAAGCATAGTGAAATATATCTCCCCTACAGCACTTTACCAGTGACTTTTTCACAGTACTTACAATTGCTCATTTTGCCATTCTATTATAGGCTGAACTGGATGGACAAATGTCTTTTTTCGGCCTTACTAACTATGTTACTATGTTACTATGTTACCCAGCTAATTCTTCTCTTTTCCATTAGGTCTATGACATCACGTGATTAAAAACAGACTAGCTGAATCCTTCTAAGCTGTATGTAACAGCAAGAAGTCTCTTTTCCCTACAAGAGTCATGAACCAATGCAAACATTCCTGGCAGGGGAGGAGCGAGCAGCTGGGTCAGGAGTTGAAGAATGGGATGACTCATGGAGTAAAAAGCGACTTCCTGTTTCTACATGGAGCAGAGAAAATGGAAGAAATAGCTGAAGAGAAAGTCAAAATGAGCAATTGTAAGTACACAGTGCTATATAATATGATGACTGCAATATATGAAGAGGATAAAAAATTTGATGGGAGGAGGGCTTCTTTAAGGATCGTCTGTCACCAAAATATCTCCTTGCTATAAATCTCAATCAAAGTGATGAAATATTTTGCTTTCTGAGTAGTGGGATCCCTGTGAATGTGTTTTCTAATACATTAATATGGTTTCACCTACCGGCGGACAGCTGACAGGAACCTTCTGAACATTAAAAAAGTAATACTAAAAAAGCAATAAATAAAATAATAAAAAATAAAAAAAATGTGCAAGTATATATATATATATATATATATATATATATATATATATATATATGGGCATTTCAAACTTTAAACTATTCAGACTATTTCAATCTTAGAACACATTTCCTTAAATTATAAGAGACATAAAAAAGCAACATTTTATAATTTTGCCAGAAGAATAAGAGAAAAAAGATTCAGTACAAGTTGCCCATACTCTTTTCATTTGCTACGTCTTTCTCTTTTTACTGCACTCACATGAATTCAGTTATTCATTTGTCGAATTTATTATTCTTAGTACATTCTTATTAGATTTTTACTGTTAGTGTACAGTTCATTATTGGGGTGATTCCCGTTCCCAATGTTTGTTCGTGTTGCACTGCCTGTACAAAGAGGAACCCTGTCCGCATAGCAGAGAGAGGGATGTTACGTCTGTCAGCAACAGTACAGGCAGCTATGTGCAAGAGTTACACAGACTCTACAACATCATCATTGCAAACAAATTATTGATCAAACTTATTTTTAAAAAGATGCTTAAGTTTAGCATTTTAACACAAAACTAGCAGTAAAAGAAATATGTGCAAGTAGTCAACACCCTTTTAATGTTCTATGCCGTTATCTTTTTATCATGAATGTGATTTATTATTCTTATTACATTCTTGTTATATTTTATTTATTGTTGTATGTTACTATACATTTTATTATTGGATTGATTACCATTTCCTATGTTTGCTCATGTTGCACTGCCCGTACAGAGGGAAAAACTGACCACATTAGGGTGAGAAATGGACCCCTTTAGTGCTCGTTTACCCCCAGAGTCCACCGATACAGAGGTACATACGTTAATAAGTTCAGCTTTTACAGTTCAATTTACAATTTCAACTAACATGACTCTCCTGGCATGCCTCATTAATTTTGATATTAATATTACACTACCCATATTTTCCATAACAGGTATATCATTTTTTTTAAATCCTTTCCATCAGCAAATTCTGATTAAAGTATGATATTAGTTTTGATAAATAGTCATTTTAAGCAATATTATTATTGTACTAGCAGGTGGTAGAACTCTCTGACAATGCCGGGAACCTTCCCGATCTTTATTACCAGTCATATTTTTGTTTTCATCTTCCTGTTACAAAGCAGGAATTTTAATATTTTTTCATTTTCAGACACTTTTTTTTTTTTTTTAATTTTGTTGATAAAAATCCCCAGGGATTTAGAGAATTGCAGAAAATCATTCTTTTTATTTCACTTTGATCTTTAAAAGCCCAACAATTCTTTATTTGACAAACGACAAATGTTAATGGCAACTTGCGTCTATAAGGTCAGCGAATGTACGAGATTAATGCTGACTTACAAGGTAAATCTAAATCTTTATAATGAAAGAAATCATATTAAATACAGTCTTCAAGATCTAACTCAAAAATGTCTGATATTTTTCTTCCCACATTATCAGATTTATAAATTATAGAAAATTGTTATCATCACTAGGCGTTCAACCTACAATCAATCTTCTATCTACATGCAAAACCCCTTTAATGCCAACTAAAACCCCTCTACCCCAAACAGTGAGGGTCATCTGAAAAAACATAAAAAGTAGTTTTCATGAAAATGTAATATAAACTCTGGAAAGGTGGTATTCCATGCTTTAGACACTATTGACTTGACACTATTGATTTTCCCATATAAAGTACGGCCACCACTAGTGTTGAGCATTCCGATACTGCAAATGTTGGGTATTGGCCGATATTTGCTGTATCGGAATTCCGATACCAAGTTCCGATATTTTTGCGATATCGGAAATCGGAATCGGAAGTTCCTATAAGTTCCTAGTCATCTTCGGCGTGTGCAGTGCGTATGGTTCCCAGGGTCTGGAGGAGAGGAAACTCTCCTTCAGGCCCTGGGATCCATATTCATGTAAAAAATAAAGAATAAAAATAAAAAATATGGATATACTCACCCCTCCGACGACCCCTGGCTATAAGCGCTGCAACCGGCAGCCTCCGTTCCTAAGAATGCAGTGAGTGAAGGACCTTTGATGACGTTGCGGTCACATGAGCAGTCACGTGAGCGGTCGCGTGACCGCGACGTCATTGATAATATTAATATCTGCCCTCAGTCACTGACTTTACTACTCTAGCGGAGAAAATTGCGCGGGAGCCCACGCCAATTTTTTCAGCGATTTAACCCTTAAATTGCTGAAAGCTATTAAATTTAAGGGTTAAAGGCAATTTAAGGGTTAAATCGCTGAAAAAATTGGCGTGGGCTCCCGCGCAATTTTCTCCGCCAGAGTAGTAAAGCCAGTGACTGAGGGCAGATATTAATAGCCTGGAGAGGGTCCATGGTTTTTGGCCCCCCCTGGCTAAAAACATCTGCCCCCAGCCACCCCAGAAAAGGCACATCTGGAAGATGCGCCTATTCTGGCACTTGGCCACTCTCTTCCCACTCCTGTGTAGCGGTGGGATATGGGATAATGAACGGTTAATGTCACCTTGGTATTGTAAGGTGACATTAAGCCAGATTAATAATGGAAAGGCGTCAATTCTGACACCTATCCATTATTAATCCAATTGCATTAAATGGTTAAAAAAAACACACACACATTATTAAAAAGTATTTTAATGAAATAAAGACACAGGTTGTTTTAATATTTTATTGTACTGCCAATCCACCTGAAGACCCTCGCTCTGTAACAAATAAAAAATAATAAACCAACAATATACATACCTTCTGTAGATCTGCAACGTCCCACGTTGTAAATCCATCTGAAGGGGTTAAAATATTTTACAGCCAGGGCTGTAAAACCCCGGGGAATGAAGGTAATGTAGGTCAATGACCTGTAGTTACCTTCATTCACGGTGATGCGCCCCCTGCTGGATGTCCTCATATGACCTCGAGCCTGGGAACTTTTCCCATGCTCCAGGGACATCCAGCAGGGGGCGCATCACCGCGAATGAAGGTAAATATAGGTCATTGACCGACATTACTTTCATTCCCCGGGGATTTACAGCCAGGAGCAGCGCTGCATTAGCAGAGCTCCTGGCTGTAAAATATTTTAACCCCTTCAGATTGATTTACAACGTGGGACGTTACAGATCTATGGAAGGTATGTATATTGTTGGTTTATTATTTTTTATTTGTTACAGAACAAGGGTCTTCAGCCAGTGGATTGAGCGTACAATAAAATATTAAAACAAACGGTGTGTTTATTTCATTAAAAGACTTTTTAATAATGTGTTTGTGTTTTTTTTAACTCTTCCATACAATTGGATTAATAATGGCTAGGTGTCATAATTGACGCCTCTCCATTATTAATCTGGTTTAATGTCACCTTACAATAGCAAGGTGGCATTAACCCTTCATTACCCCATATCCCACCGCTACACGGGAATGGGAAGAGACTGGCCAAGTGCCAGAATAGGCGCATCTTCCAGATGTGCCTTTTCTGGGGTGGCTGGGGGCAGGTGTTTTTAGCCGGGGGGGGCAATAACCGTGGACCCTCTCCAGGCTATTAATATCTGCCCTCAGTCACTGACTTTACTACTCTGGTGGAGAAAATTGCGCAGGAGCCCACACCAATTTTTTCCGCGATTTAACCCTTGCATTTAAGAGCTAGAGCGCTGAAATTTTGCATATACACACTACTAACATTAGTAGTGTGGAATATGCAAAACAAAATGGGAATATGACATGGTTTACTGTATGTAAACCATGTCTCATATCATGTCGGGTTTTGGCAGGAGAAATGAAAAGCCGGTAATTGAATTACCGGCTTTAAAGCTATATCGCCCTGAAGGAAATGTAAAAAAAAACAAAACCCATAGACTTTCATTTCGATTTCGAGTTTTGGCCGATCCCCGACCCCGACTTTTCAATAGGATAGGCCGATTTCACTCGACCCGACTTTTGAGAAAGTCGGGTTTCGTGAAACCCGACTCGACCCTAAAAAACTAAAAGTCGCTCAACCCTACCCAGAAGTTCTTTGCTTTGCTCTTGCAAGAAAAGAGGGGGCACCGCATAAAGACCAGAGACACCCATCGGACTGGACCACCCCGTCTGTAAGTATAAATATAAACTAGTTTTTGAGATCTGCAGACCTGATTGGGGACTTTTTTACAACAATGCAGGATGCTGTATAAAAGACCCTAAAGGTGTTTGCTGTAAGTATATGAAGAAAAAAAACAGGTTCCTTTCAAGAGGGTTTTTTCCTAAAAAGTCTGATATAATCTTGGGTTTTAGGATTTCTATGAAATCCTCTATATATATATATATATAGTGCCTTGCGAAAGTATTCGGCCCCCTAGAACTTTTCAACCTTTTCCCACATATCATGCTTCAAACATAAAGATACCAAATGTAAATTTTTGGTGAAGAGTCAACAACAAGTGGAACACAATTGTGAAGGTGAACGAAATTTATTGGTTATTTAACATTTTTGTGGAAATTCAAAAAAAGAAAAGTGGGGCGTGCAATATTATTCGGCCCCTTTAATTTAATACTTTGTTGCGCCCCCCCGCGGCTGCGATAACAGCTGCAAGTCGCTTGGGGTATGGCTCTATCAGTTTTGTACATCAAGAGACTGAAATTCTTGCCCATTCTTCCTTGGCAAACAGCTCGTGCTCAGTGAGGTTTGGTGGGGATGGTTTGTGAACAGCAGTTTTCAGCTCATTCCACAGATTCTCGATTGGACTGAGGTCTGGACTTTGACTTGGCCATTCTAACAACTGGATATGTTTACTTGTGAACCAAGTAAACAAATCTCAGTCCTAGTCTCAGGTCTTTTGCAGACTCCAACAGGTTTTCTTCAACAATGGTCCTGCATTTGGCTCCATCCATCTTCCCATCGATTTTAACAATCTTCTCTGTCCCTGCTGAAGAAAAGCAGGCCCAAACCTTGATGCTGCCACCACCATGTTTGACAGTGGGGATGGTGTGTTCAGGGTGATGAGCTGTGTTGCCTTTACGCAAAACATATCATTTGGCATTGTTGCCAAAAAGTTTGATTTTGGTCCTCTTGGCTGCATCTCTGATGAGTCTTCTCCTTGTTTGAGATGAAAGTTTAGAAGGACGGCCGGGTCTTGGTAGATTTGCAGTGGTATGATGCTCCTTCCATTTCAATATGATCGCTTGCACAGTGCTCCTTGGGATGTTTAAAGTTTTGGAAATCATTTTGTATCCAAATCCGGCTTCAAACTTCTCCACAACAGTATCACGGACGTGCCTGTTGTGTTCCTTGGTCTTCATGATGCTCTCTGTGCTTCAAACAGAACCCTGAGACTATCACAGAGCGGGTACATTTATACGGAGACTTGATTACACACAGGTGGATTATATTTATCATCATTAGGCATTTAGGACAACATTGGATCATTCAGAGATCCACAATGAACTTCTGGAGTGAGTTTGCTGCACTGAAAGTAAAGGGGCAGAATAATATTGCACGCTCAACTTTTCAGTTTTTGAATTTCCACAAAAATTTAAAATAACCAATAAATTTCGTTCAACTTCACAATTGTGTTCCACTTGTTGATTCTTCACCAAAAATTTACTTTTGGTATCTTTATGTTTGAAGCATGAAATGTTTGAAAAGGTTGAAAAGTTCTAGGGGGCCGAATACTTTCGCAAGGCACTATATATATATATATACATATATATATATATATATATATATATATATATATAAGTTTCTACAAAGTTTTGGTCCATAATCAAACAACAAAGGTTGAGATAAAGATATTTTATTATGCGGTATCTGCTGCCAGACTTTCCACTGCATCAATGTATCATGTTACGAGCACTCCACCAATGCAGGATGCTTTTTTTTATTCCTTTCTCTGTATGCAGTGAGATACAGTCTAAAGGTACATCAATAGCTTTTACATCAATTTCTGATCTTATTTTCAAAGGAGCCATTTTTCATTACAATCTTCAATTATACAGCGTAGGGGGAAAAAGACGACAGGTACTCTCATGAGCCATTAGTTGCTGCACAAATTATTATGTGTCTGATACAGTAGAATTTTGCAGCTCTCAGGAGAACAATCCAAATTATAGACATAGGACAATTAGTCTCTTTTAAAAGGCATTTGTACGCCCAGGGCTGCGTTGTGCATTTGTGCTGGAATGATGCGTTAAACTTAGGGAAAACAATAAAAAAAAAAAATCAGAATCACATTGATGACCTTCATTTGACCATAAAGGGCTACACAAGAACTGCAACATGACTTCAAAGTAGCACAGAAAATAAACTAGAGTCAAAATCATTGGCTCCATTGTTCACCAGCCACTTGCGATGTTGATGAACAGGCATGGATGCTCCTAGAATAATAACCAAATTTTTTGAAAATTTTTGACTAAGGTTATTAAAGCCTAAACTTTCCTCCTTACAACCTTTTATAGTAGTCTGATGAGTCTAAAATTGAGAAAATATTAGATTTACAAAGAACAATACATATTCTGTAAATGTGTACAGCTGCAGTGCGTCTCCATAGTTACAGACTACAAACAAACCCCATGTAGTCTGATCCTGAAGTCATACTCCTTAATATTTTTTCTAACATACTTTTTGTAAGTCGTGGATCTAGCAGTACCTATAAATGATGCAACGTGGCATTCGCATAGCATGTCGACATAATTTGCACAGTGTGGCACATTTACTTTAGAACTTCAAACTTGGTGCACCTCTAGCTAAAATTTAGAAATAACTGAAAATTAAATAGAAGTTTTAGGTATCAAAGTAGTTAATTCATGAGAGCTTGTTCTATGGGCCAAATAAAATGGCCATTGCAAACTTTAATCTCCCTTTGGAAGATTGGAACAGGAGGATAACTGTAGAAGAAGTAAACGGAGTGTTGGACAGGTATGGGAAGGACAGGGAAGAGATGGTTTAAGACAGAGTAAATTTTTTTTAAATTTGCACTGAATTTATATAATTGAGAATTGAATTTCCCCTCTGAATAGAGTAAATCTATCTGAATCAAATTTTGGGTGACTCGACCAAATCTTCGATTTGGAACATATCCCCCAGCAGTAAGAGTTAATGTGAAGGAGGTCTAAGACGATCATCTGACTGTTGGGCTATCTTAAATGGGTTGGCCACTACTTTTTTATTGATGGCCTATCCCCAAGATAGGCCATCAATATTTGATTGGTGAGAATGCAACATTTGGCGCCAATGTCAATGATTTGCTTTACTGGTGCCGGTGGCAGACGGACGTTCTCAGATGTTGCCGTAACACAGAAGCTTCATACATTCTAGAGTGGTCACGATCTATTACTGAAGATCCACCCACTAAAAATTTAGATCTCTGCTACCCGGACACAACTACTATAGTCTTGAGGGAACCGCTCTTTTCTTTTACTACCTGGCTCCAGTAACAACTGTTGGGCTTACCAGGTGTCGCTCCCCAGCCAATGCCAATGAGATATTGATGGCTTATCTAAAAGGCAATGAGTAAAAGAATATAGTGGCCAACCTCTGTAAGTTTACATTTTTTTTGTCATGATGAAATAAAAACATCCGAGATAGATGCTTTGATCATTACATCAAAACAATATTTTTATAATATTAGTCTTCCTTTTTCTCAATTGAGTTTTTTTTAGACAGCGTGCTTTATGTTTGCCAAGATTCCCAAAGAACTTTTTCCATGCAGCGCAGAGGAATTATGCAGAAGCAAATATAGCACCGGTTGATTCATCAAAGTCATCTTTCATGATAACTTAAGTAATTGCGTGTTTATCTATGCAGATTTTCTCCCTTGCAGCTGGCTAATTATTTCATGGCAGGGATGCCCAAAACTTAGTTTCTTAAGTACATTGGTATCTAACATTTCTGGTAATTATATAAATATTTATTCACTTCTCAGAAAATAATAAGTTGTTTGCTAGATTTATGGATGGTGGAGGGTGGAACTATGTTCATACTTGGAAATTTATTGGATACCAAGGTGACACTTATTTAGGGGCAAAAGTATGAATATAATTCATTGGGACATAATGACATGTTAGATCCAAAACTTGAGTCCCCTTTCTAAAAATCTGAATCAAGAAATACTGTTGGAACGGGGGGAACTTGGGTTGTCCTTTTGTTTGACAAGTGGCCAATGATTTGACGAGCCATAATTTCTTTTCTCTAGTGGCCTCCCCACAGTTGAGAGGCTTCATAGTTGATCATCAATTTGATCATAAGCTTCACCATATCTGGCAATGCTTAAGGAGGTTGTCCACTGCTCAGACAACCCCTTCCTAATCATTATATTCCCCTCCCAGTAAAATAATAACACCTATACTCATGTCCGGAGTTGGAGTCCTTCCAGTGGTATTGGCACAGTCTCTCCCGAGGATCGCAGGCTATTGTTATGTCATGTGATCCCTGTGGCCAATCAACGCTGCCTTCACTCTCCTTTTCTACGGACATAATTGACATCCAAAGGTAGTGAAAAAACAACTGCAGCTCTCACTTCCTCCAGATGTCTTGATGTGTCAAGAAGGGACAGTAAAGCCAGCACTGATTAGTCTCAGGGGTTATTATATCACTCGAGCATTGGGGTAGCCAGTGCTGACACTATTAGAAAGCCACTGGAACCGCAGGTGTACATTTGTACTTGGCTGGGAGAAATAAGGATTCAGAGGGGGTTGTCTGAGTAGTAGACACACCCTTCAATACTACTGGACAACATCTTTAAAACAATAATATCGTGAAACATAAAATTTAAAAAAAAAAGTATAGTTATTTTTCTGACTTTTGTGTTCTTGGAAGAAGAAGTGAATGAAATTACAAAAAAAGGCTTAGAGAACTATATACTGGAGTAAAACACCTAAATAAGTCACAATATTTTTGAATAACTTGGAAGTTGCGTTAAAATATTGTCTCTTTTGTAGTTCCCATGCCAGTCCCGGTTAACTACTCCAATTTGGGTGAAACCCAACGTCCGGTTATACACCACATTTGGATTCTTCAAATGAAACCTGAAAACTCACCTCTTCAAAGAAGCTTACAACCTGTATTGTCTACATGGCCACCTCAACGCCATCGGAGCTCCTGCAACCCTCAACCTACAGTCTCCTTCCCAATAATCCTGTAGAATGTAAGCCCGCAAGGGCAGGGTCCTCGCCCCTCTGTATCAGTCCGTCATTGTTAGTTTACTGTATGTGATATCTGTAACTTGTATGTCACCCCTTCTCATGTACAGCACCATGGAATCAATGGTGCTATATAAATAAATAATAATAATAACCTAGGTGTGACGGGGCCGGCTCATCAAATTTATGAAAATTTATGTATAACTACTCCAGAAATGTTTTCCAGTCCCTAACTGGAGTATAATTTCTTCCAGAATCAGATGGCACTTGAAGGTTGCACTTAGTTTAATCTTAATTAATTAGAAGGGTTATACTCCAGCGAACCTATTTTGATGACCCCGTGTGATTCAGAAAAAGAATGGCCAAAGGCATCAATGAGTTACGCAAAAATGCACATTTTGGTAAATGCATAATTTTGTAAAATTTGAGTAGAATTCAATTCCCTTGTTATTTATTCACCTTTCTCCAGTATTGAGCCATAATACAGACATGTACATGTTACTTTGGATAAAAGAACTTCAGTAGGAAAACATCACAGTTAAGTGACAGCTGTTTTAATTTTATCTTTGGATTTAAAAAAAAAAAATTTACATTCTTTTTAATAAAATCATTTTTAGAATTAATGTGCTAAATGTTTGCGAAACGGCTGTTTTGTTTGGCTTTTTTTTATTGTTTCATGATTTAAATTAATCCTTTAGTGTCAACAGTGCTCCCTTAAAATGTCATGGTCTCTGAAGCATGAGCTGCCTACAAGACATTAGTGGAATTACTGTTCCCTTTAAGCCATCTGAGCCTTTTAATTGTTCTATGAAAATAAACCTAATGATACTTCTCGACAGTAGCATCTTTATCTGTTCTTATTCCCACCACGAATCATGTTATTTTTGACTCCTGCTGTTATCAAAGGCAATTTGCATTGTTGATTATTTTCTAATGAAAACAAATGTCAAGTCACATAATTAATACAGAACGTCAGATGAAAAAAAAAACTAACAGTAATTATAATAATTATAACCGCTATCACTAGAAGGGGGTTAATCTGTAAGATGAAGAAAAGTCCCTTATCTTGCCTTTCTGTAATATATTAGAATTGTTTGTGCAACTTCAAATTCTTTTGGTTATGGGTAAAAGTTTAAAACGTGCTTTAAAGGGAATCTGTCAGCAGGTTTTTGTTATGAGGATGAGATAGAGACTCTGATTCCAACTTTTGAGTGCAGCAGTTATAATAGAATCACAGTTTTCTCTGTTACAGATCTATCAGAGCTCAGTTGCTGAGCTGTGTATAACCCCACCCACACCATTGATTGGCCTCTGTGTACATTATATAGTGACAGAACGCGGCCAATCGGTGTTGGGGATGTGGTAGGACTAGGAGGCGCAAAGCTAGTTGTCCTCTGGTGATAATTTCCTGCTGATAAAACACTGATTGTATAGAAACAACAAAACACAGACTAGCAAGTGATACATCCCTGTAATCAGGGATACTGCTCTTACATTATGCTGTTTTCAGATTAAATAGCAAAAACCTGCTAACCAATTCCCTTTAAAGGGAATCTGTCACCAGTTTTGTGACATAGCAACTAAAAACATCACCTTATTCAGCGTATGCGCTGCATTCTCTAAATCCTTATATAACCCCCTGACTCCCCTTCTATATCCCAGAAAACCTTTATTAATTTCTCCCACGCTGTATGGTAATCTTCTCAGCCCGGTCCGATGGGTGTGGTTGCAGGCCTATGCAACCCTCCTCCCGACTTCTGCTCGCCGTCCTCCTGACTTGGATAACGATCCACATTGCCATGCGACATATCGCGTCTGCTCAGAAATATCACGTTTTACACCTACGCAGTATGATTTGCCCAACTGCGGGCAAAGCTGAAAAACAGAAAAGCGCATGCGCCGGCAAACGTAGTTCTGGTACATGAGCCGAAAGTTTATGTGCCGGCGCATGACACTTGTTTTTCGGCTTTGCCTGCAGTTGGGCAAACCATACCGCGCAGGTATGAAATGCGATACTTCTGAGCATGTGCGATATTTGCCAACTTCAGAGCAGCGCTTACAAAGCAAAGCGCTTGTAAGTGCTGTACTCTTTGACTGCAAAGGTGAGTAGTAACCTAGGCAATGATAAGTAACTATAAAAGTGAAAATCCCTCCATTTTTAAAGGGAGTCTGTCACCCCCAAAATTGCATATGAGCTGCGGCCACCGGCATCAGGGGCTTATTTACAGCAGTACTTTGCTCTGCCCTCAACAGGGCAGACAAAGTACGCCTGCGCCGGAGCAGTGGTAAGAAGACAAGAAGAGGACGTCATCGTTTGAACATGGGAGGCGCTGGATCGGACCACGACACCCATCGGACGTGGACCGCAGCCGGACCGCCCCTGGGTAAGTATAATCTAACCTTTATTTCTCAACTTTCAGGTTACATTGGGGGCTTGTCTACAGCATTACAGAATGCTGTAGATAAGCCCCTGATGCCGGTGGCTGCAGCTCATGTATGATTTTGGGGGTGACAGGTTCCCTTTAAAAACAAAGAGGTTGGTTTTGATAAAAAATAATTTGCAAAATTGTTTGTTTTCACAAGCACTTTTGCAATTTGACTCATTTAAAAGGAGACAACACCTTTTCTCCTTTATCTTTGCTGCTGTATAACATTGTTTTTTTTAATTATTCTTGCATTAAGAAACATCAAATAAATGATAAAATATATTACAAGGAAGAAAAAATGCAATGTATCTGAGAGTAGTCAGAAATGAAAAAAAAATGTCTCCATGAAAGTGTCTTTAGAACTGATTCGATTAGGACATTCTTAATGACATCAGATCACAGCTATTTTAAGAAATGAGGTTTAATGCACAGAGGAAAGCAACTCTGGGGGCAAGGTGAACTTTACGACAAAATCTATAAGCATAAAAAAAGTCCTAGTCCGATGTCATTCCGAGGTCACATTAAGAAAAAAATTGAGTCACATCGACTGAAGTTATTTTATTTAATCTAAGCTGAAAGCATCCATTTGGTGAATTGAAAATGTCCAATATATTACACTGGAAAGTCAGATGTCTTTTACAACATTTAAACCTGTTTACAGCATCTTTTTTTTCACAGAGATGATAGTAACACTATACACCTACCTGAATAGAGATTGGTTACTGCATACAACATATACAATCGTGGCCAAAATTTTGAGAGGAACACAAATTTTGGTTTTCAGAAATTTTGCTTTTTCTGGTGTTTTTAGATCTCTAAGTGTTAGGGCTGGCAGATCACACCTAGTAAATATGGAGACAGTATAGATGCGTTCGCAGCCCAGGGTCCACCATTCAGGAGTGGAACCTGCTGCTAGTAGATGGCAGCACTATATGGCTGTACTACACTTGACACGGATTCCGTCACCTGGTCTGTATAGGAGCGAACCCTGGTGCTTCACAGAGTCGCCGGGATTAAAGGTAACACTGTGCTCTGTTAACCTCACAGAGGATCACAGCTCACTATCGGAGCAGGTAGCGTACAGTGGTCATTCAGTCAGCAACAGCACACAAACAACTCCTCTGCGGAGGTGCCGGAATTCTAGTGGCTTTACGCCAGCCATAAAGTCACACACACAAACTCCTCTCCGGAGGTGCCGGAATTCTAGTGGCTATACAGCCGACACTGAGCACATGCTGACACATACCACAAGGTAGCTAAGCTCATACGCTCATAAACATAAGTTGATACTAGTTCATGGCCATGCGGCCATGCAAATCTTTTATAGAGAAAGCTCTCCAGGACCTTCCTAGTGGTCCAATAGGAACTGCTTCAGGACCTGAGCGTGTGACCCCCGACCTCCAATGAGAGGTCGTCCCTTGGGCACGCTCAGAAGCGGAAAAGCAGGACTTAGTCCCAGGAGCGTCTGCTCACCGCTGAAGAGTGCTGGTTACAATGGCTGAGCCTCGAAGATCAGCAGTAACCAAGCGCACAGTATCTGACTGAGCCAAACGCTGAGACCGACGTCTCCCCTGAGCAGGCTCCATTGCAGCTGAAGAAGAATGGGAGACCACAGCGGAGGTGGCTCGAGTTTCCCCCTGTGCAGCGGCGGGAACTCAACACCTAATAGTAAGTCTGATGTTTCCAAGGGAATTGGCTCACTCGCAATTTTGCCTAAGGCACTTAAATGAATAGGAATGGGATCTAATCATCCTCCAGGAGCAACTTTTCTCAATGTCCAGGAGCAATGTGGCGATGCATAATGCTTATTCCAACATGATGTAGACTATGTGTCATAGACCTGAGACAGGGACAAGGGGGCATCCTCTACGTCTGGAGGAAAGAAGGTTTAAGCATAATAACAGACGCGGATTCTTTACTGTAAGAGCAGTGAGACTATGGAACTCTCTGCCGTATGATGTTGTAATGAGTGATTCATTACTTAAATTTAAGAGGGGACTGGATGCCTTTCTTGAAAAGTATAATGTTACAGGGTATATACACTAGATCCTTGTTAGGGTGTTGATCCAGGGAACTAGTCTGATTTCCGTATTGGAGTCGGGAAGGAATTTTTTTCCTCAGTGTGGAGCTTACTTAAATTTTTCTGCATTCCATTACTCATCCATATTCTATTCTGTGCTCTGTGGTACATTTTGTTCGTATAAATAGCACTTCAAAAAAGCTGTGAGAAATTTTTCTAGATTGATTACTCATCCAAACACTTTTATGAGCTTTCTGTTATATTTTGGTGTTATATAAAACCAAGAAAAAAATGAAAACATTTATATTGATTCAATACTTATCTATACAGTATTTCGTACATTCTTTTACATTTCAGTGTTATATAAAAATCCAAAACACCATGAAAAAATATTTATGGATTCATACACTGTAATGTCTTGCTACATTTTGCTGGCATGTTAACCCCTTCATGACCAGGGGATTTTTCGTTTTTCCGTATTCGTTTTTCGCTCCCCTCCTTCCCAGAGCCATAACTTTTTTATTTTTCCGTCAATTTGGCCATGTGAGGGCTTATTTTTTGCGGGACGAGTTGTACTTTTGAACGACATCATTGGTTTTAGCATGTCATGTACTAGAAAACAGGAAAAAAATTCCAAGTGCGGTGAAATTGCAAAAAAAGTGCAATCCCACATTGGTTTTTTGTTTGGCTTTTTTGCTAGGTTCACTAAATGCTAAAAATGACTTGCCATAATGGTTCTCCAGGTCAGTACGAGTTCATAGACACCTAACATGACTAGGTTATTTTTTATCTAAGTGGTGAAAAAAATTTCCAAACTTTGCTAAAAAAAAAAAAAAAATTGCGCCATTTTCCGATACTCGTAGCGTCTCCATTTTTCATGATCTGGGGTCGGTTGAGGGCTTATTTTTGCGTGCCGAGATGACGTTTTTAATGATAGCATTTCGGTGCAGATACGTTCTTTTGATCGCCCGTTATTGCATTTTAATGCAATGTTGCGGCGACCAAAAAAACGTACTTCTGGCGTTTCGAATTTTTTTCCCGCTACGCTGTTTAGCGATCAGGTTAATACTTTTTTTTAATTGATATATCGGGCGATTCTGAGCGCGGCGATACCAAATATGCGTAGATTTGATATTTGTTTATTGATTTATTTTGATTGGGGCGAAAGGGGGGTGATTTAAACTTTTATGTTTTTTTTTATTTTTTTTACATTTTTTTAAACATTTTTTTTTTACTTTTGCCATGCTTCAATAGCCTCCATGGGAGGCTAGAAGCAGGCACAACGCGATCGGCTCTGCTACATAGCAGCGATCTGCTGATCGCTGCTATGTAGCAGAAATGCAGGTGTGCTGTGAGCACCGACCACAGGGTGGCGCTCACAGCCACCGGTCATCAGTAACCATAGAGGTCTCAAGGACCTCTATGGTTACAATATACAAGCATCGCCGACCCCCGATCATGTGACGGGGGTCGGCAATGACGTCATTTCCGGCCGCCCGGCCGGAAGCGGTAGTTAAATGCCGCTGTCTGCGTTTGACAGCGGCATTTAACTAGTTAATAGGTGCGGGCAGATCGCGATTCTGCCCGCGCCTATTACGGGCACATGTCAGCTGTTCAAAACAGCTGACATGTCCCGGCTTTGATGCGGGCTCACCGCGGAGCCCTGCATCAAAGCAGGGGAGCCGGCATCGGACGGTATGGTACATCCGATGCCGGTAAGGGGTTAAACTCTAAAAAATCTTCCAAAACCTTTTATGGATTCAATGATTCATGCATACAGTTTTCTGTGTTTTGTGTAAAATTACAGTGGGTTAAAATGTATATATGCCGTAGAACCTGATTTGTGTGAAATTTTGTTGGGTTGAAATACAACCAATAATTGGACTTCTACTGGTGTACATGTTCTGAATGAAGCAGTCCAGTTGTTGCCTTCAAGGGTGTATAGATGACACTGCTTGTAAGTTTTTGAAGGCTTTGCACTCTATGGAACTTTTGTGAGTGGACTATAGATGGTGTCTTCAAGGGTGTATGGATGACCCTGTTTGTAATTTTCAGAAGGCTTTGCACTTAGTGCATAGCTTTTATGAGTCTAGGAGTACTACTACATGACAATTTGAACAGAATGTGTATGAGGCCCTCCTTTATATCTAAGTGAGGGTGTATCTGAGTCCCTAATCTTTGACAGTTCTTGCTTCCTTCTTAAATGATGCTGCAATTTTCAATTCTTTACTAAACATTTTCATTTTTATTTAATTATTATTATTTTTTTACTTTTTCAATTTTGCCTTATATAAAAGTCATTATACAGGAAAGAATGTTTCTTTTTCATGTAAATTCCAATTTCTTGTCAATTTAAAATGTTTTTTTAAAAGTGTGACACAATTGTCACAGATGCTGCCAAAGGCCTTCCCTACATTGTTATCCTTCCATTCAGCACTTTTTGCATCTATTTCAACATTTTCACTCTATTTCAACATTTTCACTGCCCCCAGACCTCTTTATAGGGTCTGCTGTAAAAATGCTCAGATTTCCCATTGACTCCCATTATACTTGTTACTTGAAACGAGCATTAGAGCATTAGGAATTGTTTGGTTCGAGTAACGAGCATTCGGGCATTTTAGTGCTTGGTCATCTCTACTCAGGACTTAATGTACATGCAATTCTCATCAAATATATTTGATGCAAATTGAATTTCCTGGCCAAATTTGATTGCATTGCTGTAGTCAAATTTTGGCATGTGTTCATTGCTTTTGCTAAGTGATTTTGTAAGTACTTTAGTTGTTTTTTGTATTTAATTAGCATTGCAGCATCATTATAATTTAAAAGACATGGGAAGTAGCTTTTATACCAACAACAAAAGGCAGAGAAGAAATGAAATATGATTAAATTAAGGGAAAAAATAGTGGTTTTCAAGACCAGAGACACTTTTTCAAATAGTGACCTTGCACAAACATCCAGTAGATACATCATGCATGTATGAATGATAGGACTATAAGCCAGTCTTGAAACTTTTGTCTGCTGAACTAAGGCTTGCCAAATTAATCAGGAGGTATACGTCTCTTATTGTATTTGGTGCATTTTTGGGCAAAAAAGAAATTTATGCCATCCACAAGCTGATGAAGAGATCAACTGCAACATGTGCCAGTTTTGGGCTTATATTTAAAAAAAATTATTACACTGCCTTACTTTTGCTAAACCCATTCATTTTTTTTGGGAAAGTGCCAGAGCAAGTGCAAGAGGGGCAAAACGAGACTTCCAACATTTTGCCGAAATGCTACTGGTAACAAATGTAGCAATTTTTCCAAACTGACATAAAACCGACACAGCAGAAACCTAAAACATTACACAAATTTAAAGAACAACTTAAATGAATAGAAAATACAAGGAATAGGGAAGTGCAGTGGATTATGATGGGCTGGTAATTGTAATATTTCTTCTTGTAGGCATCAAAAAGTAAGACGGAGATTCACTTAGATTTTCTTCTACATTTAAGTTTTCTGGCTCATAATGGCAAAATACTTAAATCTTGCAATTTCGAATGGGAAAGTTTAAAGAAAAGCATTGCAAAAAAAAATCAAATGATTCTTCAAGTAGTGACATCTGTTTGTAGCAAAACTCGGTTATATTTGAAATCATTCCTCACACATAGAAGAAAGCTGTCAAAACAGATTTGTGGTTCTTCTTCTTGAGGTTTTTTTTTTATTCTTTGTGAAGACTTTTACTGTACAGTTTGAATACATTTCCCATTTGTGAAGCCGAGATACATTATGGAAGAAAGTTTTACCAAGACTATTGCAACTTTTTATTTTACCTTTTGTACTGAAATCAAACCTTGTTACGAAGGTGAAAAAGTCTATCGTTAAAAGGCTTCTCTGTAAGACCGTACATACAGTGACTTCTTTCTATAAACGTAGGTGACCAGAGCCAATTTTAAAGAGGTTGCATGTCCTAAAGATAGGTCAGAAAATTGAGATCAGTTTGGGTCCAACTTCTAGAACTCTTACATATTTTTGGTTCCTCAGTCACTAGAAGTTTGCACTACAGCTCCGGTCATGTCCCATGACTTGGGAATCATGCAGTATTGTATTGTTGCTTTCGTGTTGCTATGCAATAAGGTTTGCTTTTTAGAAATGTGTCCTTCCTCTCTCCCTGTCGGCCTCCCTTGCTCTGATGTCATCAACCCCTCCCTTCTTCTTCCTTGTGAGTATGGTAGCCATCTTATAAAGCCACGTGTCTTGCAGTTCTGGTTCAGAATAGTCTTTTTTACCTACTGCAGCCATTACAGTTGCTGCAATTGTAATTGTGCAAACTGCAGGAATTGGGCTTGAAAATAAACTTTCTAGAACTCTGCAGTTGAGTTAAAGCTATCTGACTATATATCATCGTGTGAGTACTGGCACATAGAAACAGCCTAGGAATGGTGTCTCCAGCGGCCTACACTCGCAACTTAATTACGGAGGCAGAATAGCTCAATAGTATGTATAGTAGACATTCTTCGATACTGCAGTTTAGCTCCTATTGAAGTAACTATGATCTGAGTAGTAGAACTCATTCCATACCAGACAGGTTTGATATTAACCCCTTAACGTCCAATGATGGATATATCCAACATTAGACGCCTCCACCTGTTTGGTTTCCGGCGATGAGCCGGCACCTTTTCCGGCACATGACAGCTGATCTGCGCACACTGCAAACTGTGAGGACTCTCCAGTGGCTACATTGGGAACGGGAGGTCATGTGACCACAGTTTTGCAATCTGCATACTGCTTGCCACATTCTGACTAGACTTGTCCGGCCGCCTCAATGCACTTGCATTGTGCAAGGATGTACTCCTCTAGTTGGCATGTGACTTCAAGACTGAAAATCACAGATTTGCGTTCACGCACCCATCGTTTCCAGCACTGAATAGTCCTCACAGCATGCAGTGCGCCTGATGTGAGGATGCACAAGTCTGCAGTCACGTAGGCTACAAGTCTGAAGTCACTCTAAGGCTAGACAACCCCTTTAATCAAAGTAGAAACGTTAAGGGTGAAAAATCTTTAATCTGGGGTAATTAAAAATAATATATCACCAGATTTTTGCTACCCCATCTCAGAGCAGCATAATGTAGCAGCAATGTATGACTTATTGAGCAGCCTACTGTAGTTTTGATAGCATCACTCTTTTATCTGCTGCAGATCCAGCAGTTCTCTGAGTGCTGAGCTCTTTAAAACCCTTCCCCCACCTACACCACTGATTGGCCGCTTTCTGTCTATGCATAGTATAGAAAGCGGCCAATCATTGTTGGGGGCGTGGTTGACAACATAACAGCAGGTTTATTAGTCCTCTAGCGATAATCTCCTGCTAATTAAACAGTGATTTTATCAAAATTACAGCAAGCAGCCCAATGAGTGATATTGCTGGAATCAGGATAATGACAGGGAATACATAAGAATTCTGGATGTAAATAGCATTTTCTCACATAAAATATGTGTATTCATATTAGTACCGGATATGTACTAAAGTGATGAGTAATGTGACCTAGCGCATTGTCAATAATCCTGCCACATGGTTGATAGTCAGGTAATTGTCATTTATGTACGTTTCTCCTTTAAAATAAAGCCAAAATATGAAAAATCGAGTTAGTTTTGCTCTGCGCTTTATGTAAATTGCCTCCTGTGATTGACATATATGGAGTTAATTTGTTGAGTAGTTACTAAAACTCAGCACTAGTCTTTAATACTTTTGACAAGAGCGCGGCTGCATGGGGCGACAAAACATTAAAGAAGCCTGCAGAACAATAGCTACACATTACGAAGAAAACAAACAGATTTGCCGTGAAGCTTCATGTCTAAGACATAGAAAAAAATTCCTGTTTCTATCATTCTTTGCCAGACAAAAGAAAAGCTATCAAAGTAAAAAGTAGAGTAAAGTATCCTGTACAAAAGTGATATGTTCTTATGTCTGCAAATTCAGCACTTAATCCTTGTCTTCTATTGAGGTGGCCCACGGCCAAGAGAAGACTTCAGACATAATGCGATTAGCTTTTTCTGCTTATTAAGGCGAAGAAAAAAATATGATTATTGCAAGACAAGCAATTCAATAAAAGTCAATTCTTCAATGACAATGGCCCAGTAGGTAGTGTCTGGGTATTAGGTTTTTATTGTAAGTTAGGTTATCCAAGTTTTAGATAAAGAAAGGCAAAATCGAGGCATCACTCAAGCCGTCAAGGGAAAAACGGTTTGGAGTTTATTCACCCATCTTAGTGCAACCTTTCCGCCTCCCACCAGAAGCTTTACTCAAATAGTTTGTGAGCTGAAATGTTGCACGCAGACGGCTGAATAAAAGCAAAACCTTTCTCACTTGGACCCCTTGAGTAACCTCTTTCATTTTTTTTGGTGTATCTAGAAGGCTTTTGCTATATCCAAGGAGCATGCTGCTTTTTTTGGTTCTTGTATTTTGGATACGATATTGTAGGATGATTTAGCTACGCAGTGTGAACAGGGGCTTTGCCCCAACTAGGGTTGAGCGAAACGGGTCGGCCATATTCAGAAGTCGCCGACTTTTGGCAAGGTCGGGTTTCATGAAACCCGACCCGACCCCTGTGTGGGGTTGGCCATGAGGTCGGCGATCTTCTGAACTGGAATCGGAATTCCGATACCAATTCCCGATATGTTTAAGATATCGGGAATCGGTATCGGAATTCATATTTAAGTGTATAATAAAGAATAAAAATAAAAAATATTGCTATACTCACCCTCGGACGTGCCCTGGTTCTCACCGGCAGCCTTCCTTCCTAAGAATGAGCGCCTGAAGGGCCTTCAATGATGTAGCGGCTTGTGATTGGTCGCGTGAGCGGTCACATGGGCGTCACGCGACCAATCACAAGCCGCGACGTCATCGAAGATCCTTTAGGCGCTAATTCTTAGGAAGGAAGCGCCCGAGGGCGTGTCCGAGGGCGCGTCCGAGGGTGAGTATATTCCTAATAGGTATATACTCACCCTCGGACGCGCCCTGGTTCTAACTCGCAGCCTTCCTTCCTAAGAATCAGCTCCTGAAGGACGTTAGATGACGTCGCGGCTTGTGATTGGTTGCGTGACGCCCATGTGACCGCTCACGCGACCAATCACAAGCCGCGGCGTCATCGAAGGCCATTCTGGCGCTCATTCTTAGGAAGGAAGGTTGCCGGTGAGAACCAGGGCGCGTCCGAGGGTGAGTATAGCAATATTTTTTATTTTGATTCTTTATTTTACACTTAAATATGGATCCCAGGGCCTGAAGGAGAGTTTCCTCTCCTTCAGACCCTGGGAACCATTAGAAACCCAATGCACTGCATTGGGTTTAGTGTTTCGGCCGACCCCGACTTTTCTATAGGATCGGCCGATTTCACTCGACCCGACTTTTGAAAAAGTCGGGTTTCGTGAAACCCGACCCGATCCTATAATAAGAAAAGTCACTCAACCCTAGCCCCAACCTATGAGCTGAATCCTGGGAACCTTAAAAAGAGATGGTCCACTACTATCTTTACTGTGCACCTCAATTTAAACCTTTGACGTGAGTATTTTTTTGAAATACATTTTCTTTCGATATTTGCCTATCTCTGCTCACTCAGTGCCAATCAGATGACCCTTGGTTGCAGCCACCACTGATACCCAGTGATATCACGTCAACTACCAGACTTTGGAAGTTGAAGCTGCATCACCAATGTGAGAGCCAGTCTCATGCAGACTATGGCCACTCCCCCTAGTTGACTGGTATGTGGTCAGTGTTTCACATTTATCCTGTGCTCTACGCTGAGCGCTTACACCAGGGTTTCTGTGTAAATCTCTGAAATATGCAATTCAGGGGAGCCCCCTAGGTGAAGATTCCCTATATTGAGGCCCATGATCCAGCTTTGTCGGTGTTTTTAAGCATGCATAAATGTACAGTCGGACAATGTTTAGTGCACCTCTGAAAAGAAGGACACCTTTTAACAGAAGCAAGCAGAGTCCAGAGTAACTCTGCTGCCTTGCTATAGGGAATGGATCTCTTGGAGTTTCTTCTGAATTACGGCATTCAGAGATTTAGATGGAAACCCTGAAATAAGTGCTCAGTGTAGAGCGCAGGATAAGTGTGATCCAACATGTTATGCAAAATGTTCCCAATAAAAGCTTCAACTCAATAAACAAAACAAACAAGTCCTCATGCAGGTCCATCCTCTGTCAATTACGTTATTGGTAATACAAAGGCTCTGGAAAAGCGCTATGTCTCCTCAGCCCCCAAAAGAAATTCAGCGAATTCTGCACTCCCAAATCCAAATGCCCTCTTCCCTTCTGAGCCACATTGTGCCTAAGCCACATTTATCATCCACATGTTTGGCATTTCTGTAGTGATGAGAACCCGCTTAATTTAAGGGTGCGTGTCTCCAGAATTATGAGCTGGGCATAATGTGCGCCCACTACAATGAACTGGGTACTACAATTTCCAGACACTACCAGGTACTGGGCACTACCACACAGGCAGATTTGCACCTGTCACTCAGCCAGTCACATGCATTGCTGCTCATTTCTGGAAAATAACCATGGAGTCAAAATTGTCACTACAACTGTAGATAAATTTCTAGAGGATTTTAATTTCCAAAATGGGGTCACTTCCTCCTGGCACTTAGGGGCTCTGTATATAAAGTCTGCAAAATATTCTCCAAGAGTCAAATAGCGCTCCTTCCCGCCAGAGTCTCGCCATGTGGCTTAGTAGTAGTGTACAGCCACATATGGGGTATTGCAAAGTTCAGTAGAAATTGACAAATTTTAGTGCCATTTTTATCCATTTTCCCTTTTAAAAATGTTAAATTTCAGGCTAAAACAATTTTTTTTGTGTTAAAAATGTAATTATTTTTTCTGATCTGCCCAATGGTATAGAATTCCCTGATACATCCATGGTGTCAATATGATCACTGCACCCTTAGATTAATTAACTGAGAGGTGTAATATGTAAAATTGGGTCACTTATGGTTGGGCTCTGCTGTTCTTGCACCTCAGAGGCTCTTCAATTGGGTCATGGCGGCCCCAAACTATAACAACAAAATCTACACTATAGTACGGCGCTCCTTCCCTTGTGAGTTTTCTACTGTAGCTCCCGATTACATGTAGGGTATTGGCGCACTCAGAAAAAGTTGCACAACAAAACGAGAGGTCCATTTTTTCTTTTTGGCCCTTATAAAAATTAAAAACTTGTGGCTAAAACAACATTTTAGTAGTAAAAAAATTATTTTTTTATTCACCCCCAATGGTATAAACTTCTGTGAGGCACATGTGATGTCAACATGCTCACTGACTGCACCCCTAAAATAATTCATTGGAGGGATTAGTATGCAAAATACGGTCAATTATTGAGAGGGTTCTACTGTTTTGGCACCTCAGCAGCTCTGCCAATGTGACTGTCATGTCGGATGCTATTCACACTAGGGTGTCTGACTGACAGCGGTAATTCCTCATACGTCCACTATACGCTCAGTGGCGCCGGCTAGACTTGATCCAGGTTGTCCGGGGTTAATCTAGCTGGTACTCGGGTTGGAGGCTGGGTCACGCCCACGGCCTTTAAATAGTCGTGCTGGACTTTGGGCGTCGCCGATTATAGCTTGTGCCTCGTGCCTAGTGTTTCCGGTCCGGAGTGGTGGTCTTGGAGAAGAAATATTGTAGCTGGTGGTGTATGATCCTTTGGTATATTTATCCTTCCTATATTTGTATTTGTTTTGCCCTGTGCACATTATTGTGTTTTCCTGTGTGTCTGCGGCGTGGTGCATTTTAAGTTTTCCCTGTCTGTGCTTTCTGTGGGGGTTGGTGTGTGGTCTCTTCACTGGGTTGCGGGTGGTGGTTTCAGCATAGGGCTGAAACAGGAGTCAGGGCCAGGCCTGGTGGCCCAGACAAGCACACCTTCAGTGTAAATTCTGGGAGAGGGACAGACAGGGTTCCCCTTAGTCTGAGGGATATCGCAGGGGCCCGGGTAACCAGCCTTAGCCTCCCTAGGCTCCCCTTGACAGTGACAAGGCACCCTCAAACCATTCCACCAAAATCTGAACTCCAATATGGCCTGATCTTTCCACTACGCTTCAAAATTAGTTTTTGACCATTAACATTGCTTAGAAGGATTCAACAAGTCTGTGATGTCATAAATCTAATGGAAAAGAGAAGAATTAACTGGGTAGAAGTGCAAAATGAGAAATTGTAAGTACACAGTGCTATTTAATATGATGACTGCAATATATTAAGGAAATATCAATTTTGATGGAAGGAGGAGGTAGAGGAAGAGGAGTGCTTCTTTAAGTTTTCATGATTACATTTGAAATCAAATATAATTTATTACATGATTTTTTTTCTATAATATAAAAATATATATGTATTTCCTGTTTCAAAAAAAAATACCTGCAATGTTATCTGAAAAAAAAAAGCCCCCATCTAGCAAGAATCCTAGGAGTCTGTGTGCTCGTTGGTGTTGCTGTAACATCCAGCTATTCCCGCTCTGCATTGGAATTGACATTATGGCTTTTTGTAATTATCTCTTAGCTGAAGGCCCTTGGACTTTGCCAGTTCTAAAATGTTCAAACCCTAGGTCAAAGCATTCCACCTGCTGGGATAATAGGGCAACTTCTAATGTAGGAACACAGGGCACGCCCGCGTTTGAGGTTTCTAGTGTGCTTTAAAATTAAATTAGATTCCTCATTCAATCCAAAGCTGTTATTAATGCGGAACGAGGTGGGGAGTTAGAGTAATCTCAATTTTTTTTCTGACACCATAGTATTCCTGAAAGTATTCTTATCTGTCAGTCAGCGTTAGATACAGCCTGGAGCATAATAGAGCAGATGTATAGTAAGAATATGATTTGTATGTGCTTTACTGTTTAGCATGTAAAAAAAAAAAAAATCTACGGTATATATATATATATATATATATAAAGTAATATAACCTGGATATTAGAAATTTCAATTGATCATTGTCACATTGTTTATAAACTCTAAGAAGAGGGCCTGTTAAAAAATATCCACTTTTTGCTCTTTTATTTCTGCAGCTTCTTTGTGTTTGTTTTTCTTTTTTTTTGGTTTTTAAATCCTCACAAGGGTTCCACTTTTTATATTGTGATAATTTGTGGACGGTTAGTTTTTGACGCTGCGTATTGTTGCTGCATCAAAAATGCAGCGTCTTACAGTTCCAGCAAAGTAGATGGGATTTGTAGAAATCTCACGGCCTCTCTGCTTTATTTTTAATCAACGTAAACCGATCTGAAGTGCATGTTTCAAATCTTTTGCAAGTGCGCTGAGTTTTCAGCTCAGATTTTCTCCATGGACTTACATTAGATGCTGAACATCCACAGGTCATTTTGTTGGTGCACGATGCCTTTTATTATATAGGTTAGTATTCACACCGGCTGGTTGTGCATTCCTCATATACAAAAATACAGCATACTAGAATTCTGTGAAAGAGGGCTCATACTTTATATTGGGAAAACTTGGTGACAGGTGCCCTTTAATCCAGTGCCAAATGGATGACCTAAACCAGCACCTTGAGTGCCCTTAGACCCATATGCCACTATACAGACTCTACGCACAAATCTCTGCCATGTATGTGAAGCTGAAGGTCAGGGATGTAGATTTATGGATTACAGCGGCGTTCACATAGGGATACACCAATATTCAAAATGATACATGGAAAGTAGATTTTGCCTTGAGTCTTCATGGTTTCAGGTGATGCCACTGTCAAAAAACTTACACACAGTCCAGTTTTTTTTTTGTACACATTTCTGGGCTGATTCATTAGGTTTTGCATTTTTTTTGTTTTGTGGGGTTGGTTTTGTGCATTTGTTGCTGGGTTTTTCTTTGCTTCATATTCATCTTTTCATTTTTACCTTTTCTCAAAGTCACTTATTTATGTGTTTCCCCCTAGATTGATTGTCACGTACCTCTGCAAATTTGGCATAATTTTGCAAAATGTATTCACTTATGAGCTCCAAAGCTCCAAAAAGGTAAGAAAAAAAAAATTGACTTGGCGCAGAATAGATAAACCATGCTATGGAATTTGGCATAAAATAAAGAGCAACAAAAACACAAGAAAAAAAAGAAGAAAAGAAAAGTAACTTCCGGAAAAACCGCGAGGGATGAATTGGCAACTTCATCCTTGTTCTTCTTTTTAGCTACGACTTGGAGAATTGGTAAAAACTCCATGTCGCAGTCATCTTACCATCTGTCACTTATGTGTGGATTTCGTATATGGTCGTAGCGTGCATTAATATGTCTCTACATGACAGATGAGATTCTGGGTGCAGAAGTGTAAATCCTTTCCAAAATAACAATCTTCAGCATTTTTACCAATGTTAATCTGCGGAGTGGCAGAAAAATCATTGTAAGAATATTTCTTCCATCGTCTCAATCAACCTGCTCGACCTCTTTCCGCCTGTTGCCACTGAAAGGATTAATGTTGAAGCCATCATCTGATTACTCATACTGAAGGTAATCTTCTCCGGAGGTCAGGCGTCCCACCGAGGATTCCTAATCATTGCAGCACACATTGCTAAACTGATGGTAAATTTCGAGACTTGGATCCCGTCCCGTTGGCAGTAAAGCGATGGCGAGGCATTCACAGCAGTGTGACATTTGCCGAATGTAATAGGATTATGTAAAGGTTATGATGCCCTGCTTAACAGGCCGAATATACAGCATGAACCCGCGTTGCCTGAGCAAACGAGCATGTGAATTACATAGCCCTATGGAAAACAGCTGACATTATGATATCATGATGAACGCCGCCAAATGGCAATCTGCTGCATCTCTACTTCATGTCATGTAGCATGCCCCGATCTCTTTACCCCCATAACTCATTAGCCATAGAAATTTTGTGGAAAACAAAACAGTCACCAACATAATTATCTTCCCAATTAGGGTTGAACTATCGATTAATAAATGGGACTGAGAAAAGACCATAATGGACAAACTGCACAGACATAAACCAAACTAAGCAAAAGAACCGCAGTCAAAAGTCCAAATATATGCAAAATACAAAAAAAAACTTTATTAATAATAACAGGTAAAGAAATGACAAATAGGAACAATCCCCGTGCCACCCATAGCACGTACAAGAATAGGGCGGGGGTAGGTACCTATTATGTAAAACAAGTACACAAGAGGACCGTACATAGAACACAATAATAATGGGAGGCTAGTTCATATGTCTGCGTGTATATATATATATGCTCAAAGCTAATGTAAGCAGTAAGAACAAACCCACAAAAAGTATACATACCGGTCAACTCTAGAGGTACAAAATGAGCAGGCACCCCACCAAAAACCATCAGACATACGTTCGTATGAGGTTTTTACGTAACATGAGCCCTGCACCCAATCAGCACTGGCATCACTGGCCTCGCACTTGAATGTATAAGTAATCAAGGAAGTCGGTGGCCAACTGCGGCTCTCTTCTTCTTCCCACTGAAACTGGATGTGCAGAACCAGAACACCCTGGTCCGTACACTATTTAGTGGCTGTTTTCAGTTAGAGCAGCTCAAATTATGATTTATGTGAGGTGGATCCTCTAAACTCCAGGTCCAGGTGAGCAAATTGACCTCGAATGTTGATGCAGCAAGTTAAAAGACATGAGCTTAGTGAGGACCTGGAAAGCTGTGGAATCTCAGGAGGACAGATGAACTGGATGGCAGGGATGGAAGTGTCATGCGCTTTAACCGTTGATCCTGTGCTTTTTGGCTGGCTTCTCTATCTGCTGAGCCGCAGCAGATATGCCTTTTTTCTGGGTGTTTATTGCCTGGCATACTCGCTTTAGCCTTTTTTTTAGGTTGACAGGTGTTTTTTGTTCATTCATCTGTCTGCCCAATCGCCATTCAGGTGCAGCTACATATTCTTTACCCCTGCTGGTGTTTCCTGCTGTTGATATTCTCATTTGGATTTCCAGCAATACTGTCATTGCTTATGTCAGTCAGTGAAAGACCAGCTAGGGTTTGTCTCTCTGCTGATTATGCTTTTCACCCTGCACCTATCTTCTGTTTCTTGTTCAGGAAGTAGGTGGCATACTCTATAGCAGTTCGTACCTTATCTTTTCATGTTGTATTTTGTAGTTTCTATTAACTCACTCTGGATTCTCTTTCTCAGCACTCCTTCCCTTCAGTAGGTGAATTGAACTCTGCTCTGCCCTGCAGTATTTTAGGAGGAACGTTAAGCACTCGACTGCCTTTCAGGCATCCTAGTTCCGAGCTGCCATGGTTTAATCTGTTCTTAGGTCTTTTGCAGTCCATGTAGGAACCACTAGGACTGCAGGGTCAGGATCTCTATTCTGTACAGGAACCGGCTGGGTCAGTTGCAGTTTTTAGTGTTTTACCTGTTTTCCAATTTGAGTTTGTTACACAATCATTAAAGGATGGTGCAGCAAACATGGAGGTCTAGAGTCTCATTCCCAAGACACAGGTGTGTGTATCAATGGGCATAAAATAGGTCTAGTAGATGAAGTCATTGATCCATGCCGTGCAATCTGCAAAAACCCAATGTGGAGCACAACAGAAGGCAGCAGACCTAGGGGAAGGAAGCGGAGCCTGGGATACCATGGACAGGTGTGTAACATGATTATAGTGCCCAAGAATGCCCACAACATCTTGAATAGAGCCATGCTGTTTCAGCTCTATACTTTACGCACATTCCACTACCATCACTTGCAAACAGCTGATCAGTGAAGTTGCTTGATAACGGATCCCCACCTATCTGATGTTAATGACCAGTTCATTCAAATCATAGTTCTGGACAACCCCTTAAAGTTTCTGCAACACTGTAAGTCTTAACCTACTTGAGCACTATTGACTATGATAACGATAACTGAACTTCTTTATTTCTTCTAAAAAAATATTGTTTGCAAAAGTCATCAATGCTATTTAATGATTTTCAGTTGTAAAAGATAGCACACAGTAAAACATGATTAATTTGTGCAGCAGATGTTCGGAAGAACTACTATACGCAATTGTAAAGAAGAAATGTTGGCGAAACCATTGTAGTTTCCATGGTTTCATTTTAATGTTTTGATCCCGCTGGAGAAATATGGCTACATTGTCACAACCGATGCAGATAAAGCTTCCGTCTACAGGAATATACAGACATAAAACATCAAAGAGTAAAAAAAAATACAGAAATGGGGAATGATAAATAACAAAAATAATTGGAGCTCAAGGTAGGAAACAACATGATCCAACACCGTAAAGAGCACATGGGGGGAAGTGGAGTTGCAGTAGGGATAATAAATTAATAATCATATGCACTGGTCGGTAACGTTATGGAAATGAGAAATGGTCAGTAACCCTAATTAATATGTTTTACACGCTAGGTAAACTTGTAGAAATAGGTTTCCAACCCAAAATGGGACAATTTTCAACACTAGTTCCGCGATCAGCCACTAGGAACTATTGCCCTCAACTTCACCCCATGACTTCCAATCTACATTTCCCGAAATGCATATTCAATATCGTAATGGTGATCCACATCTGGTACCTACAGCTCAGATCATAGATCATAGACCTCTTCTGTGAATACGCTGGGAGCAATGTGCTTCCCGCTGCTGCCACGCAGAATCCTAAGTCATGATGAAATACTTCTCCTGAGAACATTGGAGCTTCGGAGTCATTCACAATCTGTTCAAGAGACAGACATAATGTGAGTTCACACCAGACGACGGAGTGTCAAGCAGAATTAAAACCAGGATGAGCATTTATCTCTTTTTAACAGCACCGAGCAGAAAAGTAAGCACATTTCTATTTTGTAATCCAGGATTTGGGTTTTGTGGTTAATCATTTCATTTTTACTGAATAGTTATTTTAGACGGAAAACAAAAAAAAATGTATTCTATTCTTGTATGAGACCATCACTCTATAAAGAAATGGACGCGGTGTTTTGAAGCATTCAGTTGTATCCATCTCGCTATTCCTGTACTTCTTAATGATTACAAATTGCATACTATATGAATAGTTGAATAACGTTTCGGGAAAACGAGCTAACTAACCCGCCCTAGCTAAATAAATGATGGATACATAAAAAAATGCTACATAAATTAAGAAAGACCGAGAAAAATGGGCAAGAGCATAAGTTGATATGCATGCAACGTGTAGAATCATGTTCATGCTGGCCATTAAACACAAAATCTAAGCGAATGTGCTGAGATAAGGCGTTATGTGAGCAAGCTCAGGCGCTAACCGAGTGTCTTTGGCGTACCTGTTTGTTAGGCAATCCCTGCATGTGTTATGGCTGTCAAACAGCCATGAGACATGTAGCTGCCGGGACTCCAATATATTATTCGAGCACACAGAAAACACTCGGTTACCACCCGAGCATGGCGGATAACCCCTAATAGGAGCACATTCGCTCATCACTAGTGTTGACCGATACCGTCCGATACTTGAAAGTATCGGTATCGGATAGTATCGGCCGATACCCGAAAAATATCGGATATCGCCGATACCGATATCCGATACCAATACAAGTCAATGGGACACCAAGTATCGGAAGGTATCCTGATGGTTCCCAGGGTCTGAAGAAGAGGAAACTCTCCTTCAGGCCCTGGGATCCATAGGGATGTGTAAAATAAAGAATTAAAATAAAAAATATTGATATTTTCACCTCTCCGGCGGCCCCTGGACATCACGCTGGTAACAGGCAGGCTTCTTTGTTTAAAATGAGCGCCTTTAGGACCTGCGAATGACGTCGCGGCTTCTGATTGGTCGCGTGCCGCTCATGTGACCGCTACGCGACCAATCAGAAGCCGCGACATCATTCGCAGGTCCTTAATTCCTAGAATTAGGAGTTTAGTGAATGAGAATGACGTCGCGGCTTCTGATTGGTCGCGTGGCAGTCACATGAGCGGCACGCGACCAATCAGAAGCCGCGACGTCATTCGCAGGTCCTAAAGGCGCTCATTTTAAACAAAGAAGCCTGCCGGTTACCAGCGTGATGTCCAGGGGCCGCCGGAGAGGTGAATATATCAATATTTTTTATTTTAATTCTTTATTTTACACATCCCTATGGAACCGATACCGATACCCGATACCACAAAAGTATCGGATCTCAGTATCGGAATTCCGATACCGCAAGTATCGGCCGATACCCGATACTTGCGGTATCGGAATGCTCAACACTACTCATCACTAGTACTTAGTAAACACTGTTTTTGATTAAAAAAGCATAAAAGGCATCTCAGCATTACTAGGTCCTATACTATGTCTAACATTACAACTTTACCATGTGTCAAAGTGACCTCAATAAGAATAAGAGCAGAGCAGGAACGAGGCCCAACTATGGACACCCAGCCCTGCAAAGCTATATAAATGCAATGTTCTGCTCAAAGTAAGGGAAGCCCCACTCTTGCTTGTACTGACTACAAAAACTTGTATTAATAAAGCCAAAGAAACAAAATTTGAAGTGGGTCTTCTTCCCATATATCCAGTGTCACCATATAGGTGATACAGGTGATACTGCCATCGGAGGCACAGGAAAAATGTGCCAAAACTCATCCATGTGCTGCCGTCAACATGCCATCTAGTGATTTAATATGATATATTGGTGACATGTAAATAGGACAATGTGGGACAATAGGGACCCCAACATGATGTTATCAGTCATTGTACAGGAGGAGGAGGTGAGCTGTGATATCACCTATTGTGAATAGTGGATTCTGTATTATCTACTGTATATAGAGGTGCTATCAGTCATTGTACAGGAGGTGGAGGTGAGCTGTGACATCACCTATTGTAAATGGTGGATCCTGTGTTATCTACTGTATATAGAAGTGTTATCAGTCATTGTACAGGAGGAGGAGGAGGTGAGCTGTGACATCACCTATTGTGAATGGTGGATTCTGTGTTATCTACTGTATATAGAGGTGTTATCAGTCATTGTACAGGAGAAGGAGGTGAGCTGTGATATCACCTATTGTGAATGGTGGATCCTGCGTCATCTACTGTATATAGAGGTGTTATCAGTCATTGTACAGGAGGAGGTGAGCTGTGACATCACCTATTGTGAAGGGTGGATCCTATGTTATCTACTGCATATAGAGGAGTTATCAGTCATTGTACAGGAGGAGGAGGTGAGCTGTGATATCACCTATTGTGAATGGTGGATCCTGTGTTATTTACTGTATATAGAGGTGTTATCAGTCATTGTACAGTAGGAGGTAAGCTGTGACATCACCTATTGTGAATGGTGGATCCTGAGTTATGTGCTGTATATAGAGGTGTTGTAACAACTCTGCTGGCATCATTTCATGGCCTCCCATCCCTCACACACCATCTTACTCTCTGCTCCATGTCATGTTGTGTTCTGTCTGTTGCCAGCTCCATATTCTATGCCTCTGCTCTCTGCATGCTTCCTGGCTGTGTGCATAGGGGAGCAGCGCCAGAACTCTCTGGCTCTTAAGGAATCAGGTTGCACCTGTCTAATCTGTTCCTGACCAATTACCAAAAGGCCTCCAGTATTTAGGGCAGCTCCACCCTGTGGACTGGACCTGTGCAATGTGTTAACTCAGTTAGTGCTTTGCTTCTGAGCTGCCAGGCCTTGCTCTGTGTGCCTCCTTCTCTGGAGGTTCTACTCCTAGCTTTGCCTTGATCTTGTCCGTCTGCCCTCCAGGAGGCTGCATATCCTGGTCTCAGTGTTTCTGTTCTAGCCTTGCCTTGATCTTGTTGTCCGCCCTCTAGGAGGCAGTATATCCTGGTCCCTGTGTCTTTGTTCTTGTACCTTGTCTTGTTCCATTACCTTGTCTGAACTTTGTCTTACCTCTGTCTCATTGTCTGTGGCTTCTTTCCCTGCTGTGTCTTTCCTTGTGTCCCCTCTGTTTGCTTATGCTCCGCACTCTTGCGGCTCTGCCTGCTCTGTACCTTTGTGACTTTGCCTGTGCTCCACTCTCTTGCAGCTTTACCTCTGCTCTGCACTCCTGCAGTTCTGCTCCGTTCTACTCTGCTCCGCTCCTGCTGCTGCAGAAATCTCTTGCTGCAGCTCCTCTCCACATTCCTTGCGGTTCCGCTGTGCTTAGCTTCTGCTGCTGCTCTATCTCTTGCTGCTCTACCGCTCCTATCCACAGCCTTGCGGTTCTCTTTCTGTGTGAACAGGTCCCAAACTGTTCCTTCCTACTTCTTTCCTTCCTGCTTGTTTCCGTACCTGCATCTCTTGTGTGAACAGGTCCCAAACTGTTCCTTCCTGCTTGCATCCGTACCTGCACCTCTTGTGTGAACAGGTCCAAACCTGTTCTGACATACACCACTCCTTCCTGTCTGTTCCGGTACTAGCATCTGCTGTGTGAACAGGTCTCTACATGTTCCGTCACACACCACACCAACCCGCCCTGTGTCTCTGCCGTTCCTGCCAGCCCTGTGTCTCTGCCGTTCCTGTCAGCCCTGTATCTCTGTTGTTCCTGCCAGCCCTGTGTCTCTGCCGTTCCTGCCAGCCCTGTGTCTCTGCCGTTCCTGCCAGCCCTGTGTCTCTGCCGTTCCTGCCAGCCCTGTGTCTCTGCCATGCCAGCCTACTCGTTTGTTTCATCCGTGCTCATCTGCTAGTCCTGCCTGATGCCTGCACCTGTCCTAGTGTTCCTGTTCTCCAAATGGGATCAGCAGCCACAGCCAGACACCACCCTGGATTAGCACCTGGCAGCTGGCTGCTGCACAAGTCTGACCTCACCATCAGAGGCTCCAGAGAAGACCAAGGAAGCTGTCATAGTCACGCCCTTTCCAGGGTAGTCTGGTTCATGGCACAGCGGAGCCACAAACCCCCTGGCTCACGCCCACCAGTCAGGGAGTGAGCGTGACAAGTGTTGTCAGTCATTTTACAGGAAGAGGAGGTGAGATGTGATATCACCTATTGTGAATGGTGGATCCTGTGTTATCTACTGAATATAGAGGTGTCATCAGTCATTGTACAGGAGGAGGAGGTGAGCTGTGACATCACTTATTGTGAATGATGTATCCTGTGTAATCTACTGTATATAGAGGTGTTATCAGTCATTGTACAGGAGGGGGAGGAGGAGAGCTGTGACATCACCTATTGTGAATGGTGGATCCTGTGTCATCTACTGTATATAGAGGTGTTATCAGTCATTGTACAGGAGGTGGGGGTGAGCTATGACTTCACCTATTGTGAATCATGGATCCTGTGGTATCTTCTGTATATAGAGGTGTTATCAGTCATTGTACAGGAGGATGAGGAGGTGAGCTGTGATATCACCTATTGTGAAAGGTGGATCCTGTGGTATCTTCTGTATATAGAGGTGTTATCAGTCATTGTACAGGAGGAGGAGGTAAGCTGTGACATCACCTATTGTGAATGCTGGATTCTGTATTATCTACTGTATATAGAGGTGTTATCAGTCATCGTACAGGAGGAGGAGGTGAGCTGTGACATCACCTATTGTAAATGGTGGATCCTGTGTTATCTACTGTATATAGAGGTGTTATCAGTCATTGTACAGGAGGAGGAGGTGAGCTATGACATCACCTATTGTAAATGGTGGATCCTGTGTTATCTACTGTATATAGAGGTGTTATCAGTCATTGTACAGGAGGAGGAGGTGAGCTGTGATATCACCTATTGTGAATTGTGGATCCTGTGATATCTACTGTATATAGAGGTGTTATCAGTTATTGCACAGGAGGATGAGGAACTGAGCTGTGACATCACCTATTGTGAATGGTGGATCCTGTATTATCTACTGTATATAGAGGTGTTATCAGTCATTGTACAGGAGGAGGAGGTGAGCTGTGATATCACCTATTGTGAATGGTGGATCCTGTGGTATCTACTGTATATAGAGGTGTTATCAGTCATCGTACAGGAGGAGGAGGTGAGCTGTGACATCATTTATTGTGAATGGTGGATCCTGTGTTATCTCCTGTATATAGAGGTGTAATCAGTCATTGTACAGGAGGAGGAGGTGAGCTGTGACATCACCTATTGTGAATGGTGGATCCTGTATTATCTACTGTATATAGAGGTGTTATCAGTCATTGTACAGGAGGATGAGGAGGTGAGCTGTGACATTGCCTATAGTGAATGGTGGATTCTGTACTATATACTGTATATAGTTGTGTTTTCAGCCATTTTATATTGAAATCGACCCTTGGGTTTATATTTATTAGAGCTAGAACATCTAGATCTGAAACAAGAAATTATGTAATTGATGACAATATTGCTACAGCTTTACAAGACATGTAAGCAACATAAAAGGTATAATACATAATAAATAAATCCACATTCTCATAGACGCAACCTAGAAACCAAGATGATGAATGCACGGAAATATTTCATATATGGCTTTATCTTACAATGAAAGAATCTACCAAGAGGTTATGAATCTGTCACTGATGTTTAACATCACTTTCAAAGTTTAATGGAATAGGACAGAAATATTTCTCTGTGACACATTTTTGACCAAGGACCCCAAATTCTTACTAATTGAGTCCTTGAGGTCTGACATCTCCGCAGAACCATTAATTGAAGGAGTTATTTAATTAGAGGATAATGGATGTATGGAGTTCCTACACATGGCAATGATCTGAATGACTGTGAAAAGACTCAGACAAAACTTTAACTACATCTTTACACACTTGGCAAAGTAGAACGACACAGAAATTGTTGACATTATCATTTTAGAGCTTTAATGAAATATATATTTTTTGGCAGCTTAAGTAAATAAAAAGATATAAATTGACGTCTAGCCACTGAAAAACATATTTTGCAATAAATGATTTTTAACAATCTGACTGTTCCCTGAGTTTGGTGGAGACCAATAATTAACATCCCATTTTTTAAATTGAGAGATAAGCTGGACCAAATTGGTCTCCAACCAATCTTCTTCCAATTGTCACATGCATAAAAGCTCAGCAAGCAGGATTCTTTTTCTTATTTTGCAGACATATGCATTGGAGCTTTATGTGAAACTGAATTACAAACTGAGATAAATCAGTGATAGAAACATAATAATAACTAGAGATGAGCGAATCTTTTGAAATTAAAATTTGCCGACTTTACTCAAAATTTGATTCAGGGCAAAAAAATTAGCACTAATCTCAATAATAGAAAGCTTGTAATTGCAAATGCATGTGGGGGGAGAGGAGAGCAAGAGAGGACCCCACAGATTGTAAGAGCTTACACATTACAGAAAAGTGAGATAGAAAGGATCAGGGTTATCACAAGAGCTTCCACTCTACAGGGGAGAGAGAGGACCCCGCTGACCATAAGAGCTTCCACTCTACAGGAGAGAGAGGACCCCACTGACCATAAGAGCTTCCACTCTACAGGAGAGAGAGAGGACCCCACTGACCATAAGAGCTTCCACTCTACAGGAGAGAGAGGACCCCACTGACCATAAGAGCTTACACTCTACAGGAGAGAGAGAGGACCCCACTGACCATAAGAGCTTACACTCTACAGGAGAGAGAGGACCCCGCTAACCATAAGAGCTTACCATCTACAGGAGAGATAGAAGACCCCACTGTCCATAAGAGCTTACACTCTACGAGAGAGAGAGGACCCCGCTGACCATAAGTTCATACACTCTACAGGAAAGAGAGGACCCTGCTGACCATAAGAGCTTACACTCTACAGGAGAGAGAGGACTCTGCTGACCATAAGAGCTTACACTCTACGAGAGAGAGAACCCTGCTGACCATAAGAGCTTACACATTACGAGAGAGAGAGGACCCTGCTGACCATAAGTGCATACACTCTACAGGAAAGAGAGGACCCTGCTGACCATAAGAGCTTACACTCTACAGGAGAGAGGACTCCACTGACCATAAGAGCTTACACTCTACAGGAAAGAGAGAACCCTGCTGACCATAAGAGCTTACACATTACGAGAGAGAGAGGACCCTGCTGATCATAAGTGCATACACTCTACAGGAAAGAGAGGACCCCGCTGACCATAAGAGCTTACATTCTACAAGAGAGAGAGAGAGAGGACCCCACTGACCATAAGTTCATACACTCTACAGGAAAGAGAGGACCCTGCTGACCATAAGAGCTTACACTCTACAGGAGAGAGAGGACTCTGCTGACCATAAGAGCTTACACTCTACGAGAGAGAGAACCCTGCTGACCATAAGAGCTTACACATTACGAGAGAGAGAGGACCCTGCTGACCATAAGTGCATACACTCTACAGGAAAGAGAGGACCCTGCTGACCATAAGAGCTTACACTCTACAGGAGAGAGGACTCCACTGACCATAAGAGCTTACACTCTACAGGAAAGAGCGAACCCTGCTCACCATAAGAGCTTACACATTACGAGAGAGAGAGGACCCTGCTGACCATAAGTGCATACACTCTACAGGAAAGAGAGGACCCCGCTGACCATAAGAGCTTACATTCTACAAGAGAGAGAGAGGACCCCACTGAACATAAGAGCTTACACTCTACAGGAAAGAGAGTACCCTGCTGACCATAAGAGCTTAAACTCTACAGGAGAGAGAGGACTCTGCTGACCATAAGAGCTTACATTCTACAGGAGATAGAGGACTCCGCAGATCATAAGAGCTTACATTCTACAGGAGAGAGGACTCCGCTGACCATAAGAGCTTACACTCTACAAGAGAGAGAACCCCGCTGACCATAAGAGCTTACACTCTACAAGAGAGAGAGAGGATCCCACTGACCATAAGAGCTTACACTCTACAGGAGAGAGAGGACTCCGCTGACCATAAGAGCTTCCACTCTATGAGAGAGAGGACCCCGCTGACCATAAGTGCATACACTCTACAGGAAAGAGAGGACCCCACTGACCATAAGAGCTTACACTCTACAGGAAAGAGAGGACTCCGCTGACCATAAGAGCTTACATTTTACAGGAGAGAGAGGACTCCGCTGACCATAAGAGCTTACATTCTACAGGAGAGAGAGGACTCCGCTGACCATAAGAGCTTCCACTCTATGAGAGAGAGGACCCCGCTGACCATAAGTGCATACACTCTACAGGAAAGAGAGGACCCCACTGACCATAAGAGCTTACACTCTACAGGAAAGAGAGGACTCCGCTGACCATAAGAGCTTACATTTTACAGGAGAGAGGACTCTGCTGACCATAAGAGCTTACACTCTACAGGACATAGAGGACCCCGCTGACCATAAGAGCTTACACTCTACAGGAGAGAGAGGACTCTGCTGATCATAAGAGCTTACATTCTACAGGAGAGAGAGAGGACTCCGCTGACCATAAGAGCTTACATTTTACAGGAGAGAGAGGACTCCGCTGACCATAAGAGCTTACACTCTACAGGACAGAGAGGACCCCGCTGACCATAAGAGCTTACACTCTACAGGAGAGAGAGGACTCTGCTGACCATAAGAGCTTACATTTTACAGGAGAGAGAGAGGACTCCGCTGACCATAAGAGCTTACATTCTACAGGAGAGAGAGGACTACACTGACCATAAGTGCATACACTCTACAGGAGAGAGAGGACCCCGCTGACCATAAGAGCTTATATTTTACAGGAGAGAGAGAGGACTCCGCTGACCATAAGAGCTTACATTCTACAGGAGAGAGAGGACTACACTGACCATAAGAGCTTACACTCTGCAGGAGAAAGAGAGAAAAGGAGAACATAGTCCAAAACACTATTGTTCCTAATGGTGGGCATTGCCTAATGCCAGTATAGGAGCTTCTGCAGAGGTCATAGTTTTGTTTGGTATTTTGTCCAACATGCCATATAGTGATAGTGGAGGACAATGTGCACACATGGGATCATTTACAGGAAATATAACTGTTCTGCTTGTCAGTTTCCAGATTTTCTCTTTTCATAAAAAAGCAGTGTATGTGGTTTTGTGTGGATGTGGTGCAACACAATATCCATGTCCAATACCTACAAAGTATACAGTCATGTGTTAGGACACTCATAATCAGTGCAACATCCAGGAGAGGATTATGAGAAGCTTCAGGAAATTGATTATATTATACTAATTACTGAGCAATAGTTATTGGCACTAGAAAAATTCACACAAGTAGCACCAACAGTGACTTCATGATACAGAAATCTCTGTATGGTGCATGGCAATGGATTCAGAAATTGAGGGTCCAAAATTCTTTGTTGATAATATTTGTGTCAATATTTTTTTTTGCTCAAGCAAATGATCACAAGTTTAAGGATTGTTTCATTTAGTAAATAGCAGTAACCTGCCTTTTTTAATTATACTATACTAAATTTCCCAATATTTAGAAAACTTCAGAGAACATTGGGTGGCAGAGACCCCCTAAGAGAAGTTCTCTTTTGCCCTTCTTCTAATGCATCCCTGTAGTGGCTAAGAGCATTAGTCAGATACAGGTCAAAAATTTGAAGTTGTATATAAGAATACATTGTCTATGTGTCACTTCATTTATGGCAATTAAGTATTTATCCCAGAAAATTATTGCAATTACACTTGTTACTTTTTACCAAAAATGGAATGAGGCCTACAAATAAAAGAACACAGTACCTACAGTCAAATATGGTAGAGGTTCAAAGATGCTTTGGGGTTGTTTCACTGCCTCTGGTACTGGTGCCTTGACTGTGCACGGCATAATGAAATCTGAAGATTACCAAAGGATTTTTGGTCATACTATATTGCCCAGTGACAGAAAGCTAGATTTGCATCCTCAGTCATGGGTCTTCCAGCAGGACAATGACCCCAAACATACTTCAAGAAGCACCAAGAAATAAATGGAAACAAAGCGTTGGAGAGTTCTAATGAGACCAGAAATGAGTGTGGATCTAAATCCCATTGATCACCCATGGAGAGATCTTAAAATTACTGTTGGGAGAAGGCTCCTTCAAAATGAGAGACCTGGGGCAGTTTGCAAAGTAAGAGTAGTCCAAAATTCCAGTTGAGAGGTGTTGATGGTTATCGGAAGCGATTGATTGCAGTCCTTTATTCCAATGGATGTACAGCCAAATTTTAGGTTTTGGGGGTTTTGTAAGCAATTATGTCCAATTTGCCTTTTTTTCTCAGTTGCTTATGTTGTTTCATGTATATAACAAAACATGTGTAATTGCAGTAATTTTCTGTGACAAATATTTCAGTTTCTGGAACAATTCTAAGGGTTCCAACAATTTTGGCCATGATTGTATATATATATATATATATATATATATATATACCGTATATACTCGAGTATAAGCTGTCTAATAATACTCACCTGCTCCTGGCACGGTCCCTGCAGATCCCTGGCTCCCCGGCACCCCAGCTTCTTCCTGTGCTGAGCGGTCACATGGTACAACTCATTACAGTAATGAGTATGCGGCTCAACCTCCCATAGAGGTGGAGCTGCATATTCATTACTGTAATGAGCAGTAACGGTGACCGCTCAGTACAGGAAGAAGCTGCGGCACCGGGGAAGCAGGGACTGCACCGCGCCAGGAGCAGGTGAGTTTATTAAGGAGGGGGAGCAAAACGCGATATTCACCTGCTCCCCGTTCTGGGTGCCACTCCGTCTTCAGTGTCTTCTGCAGTGACGCTCAGGTCAGTGGGTGCGGTGACGTGGTTAGTGCGTTCCCTCTGCCTGACCATCAGTGCAGAAGATGCTGAAGATGGAGCGGCGCCGGAACGAAGTCAGGTGAATATTGAAAGTGCCGGGGGCCTGAGCGACGGAGAGGTGAGTATGTGATTTTATTTTTTATAGCAGCAACAGCAAATGGGGCAAGTGTCTGTATGGGGCATCTTATGGGGCCATAACGTTTGTGCAGCACTATATGGGGCAAGTGTCTGTATGGGGCCATAATGTTTGTGCAGCACTATATGGGGCAAGTGTCTGTATGGGGCCATAATCAACATTTATGCAGCACTATATGGGGCAAGTGTCTGTATAGGGCCATAATCAACGTTTATGCAGCACTATATGGGGCAAGTGTCTGTATGGGGCCATAATCAACGTTTGTGCAGCACTATATGGGGCAAGTGTCTGTATAGGGCCATAATCAACGTTTATGCAGCACTATATGGGGCAAGTGTCTGTATGGGGCCATAATCAACGTTTGTGCAGCACTATATGGGGCAAGTGTCTGTATAGGGCCATAATCAACGTTTATGCAGCACTATATGGGGCAAGTGTCTGTATGGGGCCATAATCAACGTTTGTGCAGCACTATATGGGGCAAGTGTCTGTATGGAGCACCTTATGGGACCATAATCAACGTTTGTGCAGCATTATATGTGGGAAATGTCTGTATGGAGTATGTTATGGGGCCATAACATTTGTGCAGCACTGTATGGGGCAAATATCTTTATGGAGCATCTTATGGGTCCATAATTAACGTTTGTGCAGCATTATATGGGGCAAGTGTCTGTATGGAGCATCTTATGGGGCCATAATCAAGGTTTGTGCAGCACTATATGGGGCAAATATCTTCATGGAGCATCTTATGGGGCCATAATCAACATTTGTGCAGCATTATATTGGGCAAATGTGTCTATGGAGCATCTTATGGGGTCATCATAAACTTTATGGAGCATTATATGGGGCACCTGATTCAATATGGATATTCAAAAACACTTAACCTACTGATGTCTGAATTAATTTTACTTTTATTGGTATCTATTTTTACTTTTGACATTTACCCGTAGCTGCTGCATTTCACACCCTAGGCTTATACTCGAGTCATTAAGTTTTCCCATTTTTTTGTGGCAAAATTAGGGGGTCGGCTTATACTCGGGTCGGCTTATACTCGAGTATATACGGTATATATATATATATACACATATATATATACTAGCTATTGAACCCGTTCTACGCCCGGGTGGCGAGCATTTATATTGGTATATGGTCTCCATCCTTGTATGTGCTGCTCCATCCTGCGTCCCCATCCTGTCATGTGCTGCACCCATCCTCCGTCCCCATCCTGCATCCCCATCCTTTCATGTGCTGCACCCATCCTGCGTCCCCATCCTGGTATGTGCTGCACCCATCCTGTCATGTGCTGCACCCATCCTGCGTCCCCATCCTGTCATGTGCTGCACCCATCCTGCGTCCCCATCCTGTCATGTGCTGCTCCCATCCTGCGCCCCCGTTCTGTCATGTGCTGCTCCATCCTGCGCCCCCATTCTGTCATGTGCTGCACCCATCCTGCGTCCCCATCCTGCGTCCCCATCCTGTCATGTGCTTCACCCATCCTGCGTCCCCATCCTGGTATGTGCTGCACCCATCCTGCGTCCCCATCCTGCGTCCCCATCCTGTCATGTGCTGCACCCATCCTGCGTCCCCATCCTGTCATGTGCTGCACCCATCCTGCGTCCCCATCCTGGTATGTGCTGCATCCCCATCCTGTGATGCGCTGCTCCCATCCTGCGTCCCCATCCTGTGATGCGCTGCTCCCATCCTGTGTCTCCATCCTGCGTCCCCATCCTGCGTCCCCATCCTGTCATGTGCTGCACCCATCCTGCGTCCCCATCCTGGTATGTGCTGCGTCCCCATCCTGCGCCCCCATCCTGGTATGTGCTGCGTCCCCATCCTGGTATGTGCTGCGTCCCCATCCTGCGTCCCCATCCTGGTATGTGCTGCACCCATCCTGTCATGTGCTGCACCCATCCTGCGTCCCCATCCTGGTATGTGCTGCACCCATCCTGCATCCCCATCCTGTCATGTGCTGCACCCATCCTGCGTCCCCATCCTGTCATGTGCTGCTCCCATCCTGCGCCCCCGTTCTGTCATGTGCTGCTCCATCCTGCGCCCCCATTCTGTCATGTGCTGCACCCATCCTGCGTCCCCATCCTGCGTCCCCATCCTGTCATGTGCTTCACCCATCCTGCGTCCCCATCCTGGTATGTGCTGCACCCATCCTGCGTCCCCATCCTGCGTCCCCATCCTGTCATGTGCTGCACCCATCCTGCGTCCCCATCCTGTCATGTGCTGCACCCATCCTGCGTCCCCATCCTGGTATGTGCTGCGTCCCCATCCTGCGTCCCCATCCTGTGATGCGCTGCTCCCATCCTGCGTCCCCATCCTGCGTCCCCATCCTGTCATGTGCTGCACCCATCCTGCGTCCCCATCCTGGTATGTGCTGCGTCCCCATCCTGCGCCCCCATCCTGGTATGTGCTGCGTCCCCATCCTGGTATGTGCTGCGTCCCCATCCTGCGTCCCCATCCTGGTATGTGCTGCATCCATCCGGGGGCCTGAGCAGGCGGGGACACTGGCGCGCTGTGGGGGTCAGGTGCCGGTATCGCCGCCAGCTCAGGCCCCCCAGCACTTACTATATTCACCTGTCCTGCGTTCCATCGCTGAGCGCCGCCATCTTCCCGGTCTCCTGGCTGTGACTGTTCAGTCAGAGGGCGGCGCCGGCGTGCATTAAGCGCGTCGTCACGCCCTCTGAACTGAAGGTTACAGGCCGAAGACCGGGAAGATGGCGGCGCTCAGCGATGGAACGCAGGACAGGTGAATATGGCCGATACTTACCCTCCTGGCGGTCCCTGCTTCTCTGTTGGAGATCGCGGTGTGCGTTCAGTGTGAACGCACACCGCGATCTCCCGGGAGCGTCACTCTGTGAGGCCCAGACTGCGCCGGCGCTTGCGCCTGCGCAGTCTATAAAGGCTTCGGACAGAGTGACGCTCCCAGCGTTATATTATAGATATTAAATAGAGTCCTGCATTCCCTTGTAATCAAATCTATCATTTTCGCAGTCTGTTCTCTGCATTTGTCTTTCTGTTTACACTATTGATCACTAGTGTTGAGCGATACCTTCCGATATCGGAAAGTATCGGTATCGGATAGGATCGGCCGATATTCAAAAAATATCGGATATCGCCGATACCGATACCCGATCCCAATGCAAGTCAATGGGACCAAAATATCGGAATTAAAATAAACCCTTCCTGTGACAAAAACACTGCCGAGAACCAGCTGGCGGTGCTGGAACCCAGATGCGTTGCCCCAGTGTGCAAGAGCCAATGGCACGACCGAGGACCAGCTGGTGGTGCTGGAACCCGGTTACTAAGCTGTAGGTGCCCGCGCTTAAAAGCACTACCAAGGACCGCTTGACGTTGGCGGAACTCGGATACCCAGGAGGAGGCAGCTAAGCCAAAGGCTCGGCCTGGAACCAGCTGACGGTGCTGGAACCAGGTGGTGGACCCCAAGGCCCACAGGAGAGGAGAGAACAGCTAGGCCGCGAGGCAGCCGCAGTTACCGAACCCCAACAGTCCTACAGGGGGAGCTGGGCCTACTGGCACTACAGAACCAGCCTTGACTACCAGTTCACGCAGCCCACATAGGAAGCTCCTAAACTGGAGGCACCCTGGAGTTGGCTAACCCGACCGCACCACGACGGGGCAAGCATAGGCGTCTCAGCGAGCTTGACACTACCCGGAAACAGCTGACTGTGCTGAAACCAGGTTTGGCACGAGGGAGTACCTGTGACAAAAACACTGCCGAGAACCAGCTGGCGGTGCTGGAACCCAGATGCGTTGCCCCAGTGTGCAAGAGCCAATGGCACGACCGAGGACCAGCTGGCGGTGCTGGAACCCGGTTACTAAGCTGTAGGTGCCCGCGCTTAAAAGCACTACCAAGGACCGCCTGACGTTGGTGGAACTCGGATACCCAGGAGGAGGCAGCTAAGCCAAAGGCTCGGCCTGGAACCAGCTGACGGTGCTGGAACCAGGTGGTGGACCCCAAGGCCCACAGGAGAGGAGAGAACAGCTAGGCCGCGAGGCAGCCGCAGTTACCGAACCCCAACAGTCCTACAGGGGGAGCTGGGCCTACTGGCACTACAGAACCAGCCTTGACTACCAGTTCACGCAGCCCACATAGGAAGCTCCTAAACTGGAGGCACCCTGGAGTTGGCTAACCCGACCGCACCACGACGGGGCAAGCATAGGCGTCTCAGCGAGTTTGACACAACCCGGAAACAGCTGACGGTGCTGAAACCAGGTTTGGCACGAGGGAGTACCTGTGACAAAAACACTGCCGAGAACCAGCTGGCGGTGCTGGAACCCAGATGCGTTGCCCCAGTGTGCAAGAGCCAATGGCACGACCGAGGACCAGCTGACGGTGCTGGAACCCGGTTACTAAGCTGTAGGTGCCCGCGCTTAAAAGCACTACCAAGGACCGCCTGACGTTGGCGGAACTCGGATACCCAGGAGGAGGCACCTAAGCCAAAGGCTCGGCCTGGAACCAGCTGACGGTGCTGGAACCAGGTGGTTGACCCCAAGGCCCACAGGAGAGGAGAGAACAGCTAGGCCGCGAGGCAGCCGCAGTTACCGAACCCCAACAGTCCTACAGGGGGAGCTGGGCCTACTGGCACTACAGAACCAGCCTTGACTACCAGTTCACGCAGCTCACATAGGAAGCTCCTAAACTGGAAGCACCCTGGAGTTGGCTAACCCGACCGCATCACGACAGGGTAAGCATAGGCGTCTCAGCGAGTTTGACACAACCCGGAAACAGCTGACGGTGCTGAAACCAGGTTTGGCACGAGGGAGTACCTGTGACAAAAACACTGCCGAGAACCAGCTGGCGGTGCTGGAACCCAGATGCGTTTCCCCAGTGTGCAAGAGCCAATGGCACGACCGAGGACCAGCTGATGGTGCTGGAACCCGGTTACTAAGCTGTAGGTGCCCGCGCTTAAAAGCACTACCAAGGACCGCCTGACGTTGGCGGAACTCGGATACCCAGGAGGAGGCACCTAAGCCAAAGGCTCGGCCTGGAACCAGCTGACGGTGCTGGAACCAGGTGGTGGACCCGAAGGCCCACAGGAGAGGAGAGAACAGCTAGGCCGCGAGGCAGCCGCAGTTACCGAACCCCAACAGTCCTACAGGGGGAGCTGGGCCTACTGGCACTACAGAACCAGCCTTGACTACCAATTCACGCAGCCCACATAGGAAGCTCCTAAACTGGAGGCACCCTGGAGTTGGCTAACCCGACCGCACCACGACGGGGCAAGCATAGGCGTCTCAGTGAGCTTGACACAACCCGGAAACAGCTGACGGTGCTGAAACCAGGCTTGGCACGAGGGAGTACCTGTGTCAAGAACACTGCCGAGAACCAGCTGGCGGTGCTGGAACCCAGATGCGTTGCCCCAGTGTGCAAGAGCCAATGGCACGACCGAGGACCAGCTGGCGGTGCTGGAACCCGGTTACTAAGCTGTAGGTGCCCACGCTTAAAAGCACTACCAAGGACCGCCTGACGTTGGCGGAACTGGGATACCCAGAAGGAGGCAGCTAAGCCAAAGGCTCGGCCTGGAACCAGCTGACGGTGCTGGAACCAGGTGGTGGACCCCAAGGCCCACAGGAGAGGAGAGAACAGCTAGGCCGCGAGGCAGCCGCAGTTACCGAACCCCAACAGTCCTACAGGGGGAGCTGGGCATACTGGCACTACAGAACCAGCCTTGACTACCAGTTCACGCAGCCCACATAGAAAGCTCCTAAACTGGAGGCACCCTGGAGTTGGCTAACCCGACCGCACCACGACGGGGCAAGCATAGGCGTCTCAGCGAGCTTGACACTACCCGGAAACAGCTGACGGTGCTGAAACCAGGTTTGGCACGAGGGAGTACCTGTGACAAAAACACTGCCGAGCACCAGCTGGCGGTGCTGGAACCCAGATGCGTTGCCCCAGTGTGCAAGAGCCAATGGCACGACCGAGGACCAGCTGGCGGTGCTGGAACCCGGTTACTAAGCTGTAGGTGCCCGCGCTTAAAAGCACTACCAAGGACCGCCTGACGTTGGCGGAACTCGGATACCCAGGAGGAGGCAGCTAAGCCAAAGGCTCGGCCTGGAACCAGCTGACGGTGCTGGAACCAGGTGGTGGACCCCAAGGCCCACAGGAGAGGAGAGAACAGCTAGGCCGCGAGGCAGCCGCAGTTACCGAACCCCAACAGTCCTACAGGGGGAGCTGGGCCTACTGGCACTACAGAACCAGCCTTGACTACCAGTTCACGCAGCCCACATAGGAAGTTCCTAAACTGGAGGCACCCTGGAGTTGGCTAACCCGACCGCACCACGACGGGGCAAGCATAGGCGTCTCAGCGAGCTTGACACTACCCGGAAACAGCTGACGGTGCTGAAACCAGGTTTGGCACGAGGGAGTACCTGTGACAAAAACACTGCCGAGAACCAGCTGGCGATGCTGGAACCCAGATGCGTTGCCCCAGTGTGCAAGAGCCAATGGCACAACCGAGGACCAGCTGGCGGTGCTGGAACCCGGTTACTAAGCTGTAGGTGCCCGCGCTTAAAAGCACTACCAAGGACCGCCTGACGTTGGCGGAACTCGGATACCCAGGAGGAGGCAGCTAAGCCAAAGGCTCGGCCTGGAACCAGCTGACGGTGCTGGAACCAGGTGGTGGACCCCAAGGCCCACAGGAGAGGAGAGAACAGCTAGGCCGCGAGGCAGCCGCAGTTACCGAACCCCAACAGTCCTACAGGGGGAGCTGGGCCTACTGGCACTACAGAACCAGCCTTGACTACCAGTTCACGCAGCCCACATAGGAAGCTCCTAAACTGGAGGCACCCTGGAGTTGGCTAACCCGACCGCACCACGACGGGGCAAGCATAGGCGTCTCAGTGAGCTTGACACTACCCGGAAACAGCTGACGGTGCTGGAACCAGGTTTGGCACGAGGGAGTACCAGTGACAAAAACACTGCCGAGAACCAGCTGGCGGTGCTGGAACCCAGATGCGTTGCCTATTAAAGATTGTCTTCCTAGAGCCCCAACTAGCGGTGCTGGAGCAAAGGGTAAGCAGGGGGAGCAGAGTGTAGGCCGAAGCCTGCACTGGAGGCAGCTTTGTGTCAGCGTTGCGTTTGCAGGACACTTTGCCGGCTACACAGTGTGGGAACAGCTGGCGTTGCTGAACCCCACTAACACAATGGCGGGTGTTTTTCTCTGTGCAGCTAGCACTTGCGGGCAAAAACTTGCGATGTTAGAGCCCGTGGTGAAGCAGGAGGAGGAGGAGAGGAGCAGAGTGTAGGCCGAAGCCTAGTTGAACCAATTTCAAAGGAAACCTTTAACCCCCCCCTCAGGTGTTACAAACTACAAGAGACACACCTTGTGCAGTATTAATGCTGCACAAGTGAAAGGTTGCTCTATTAATTTGTCTACTTGCACACGCTGAATGAAAGACGTACACAATTTAGCCCATTCTACAGTCAAACTGTAGTGGATGCGTGACTTGGCTTTTTAAGGAGACGCAGCACAGGTGTCCCAAATAACGCCTTGGTGCTTGGCGCAGCTTCTTGAGCGTTGTTATTTGCTGTACAGGAGTCTGCGCTCTTGTGTTATCCCTTGGCAATGCCCTGTTAGAGCTGCCCGTCTTATGACCTCATTTCATGTTGGCCGGTGCGGTTAACGATGGCCATAAATCCCAGACCCACAGTGCCTTTTCATAAAGTCACACTGCGGTGCTGGGATTCGTGGCCTTGAGCAGTAAATATTTTGGCCGCTCACACACGTCCTTACACCTGCTTCAGACTGGGCGGCCTCTGCTGATCCCTTCTCGCATGCCGCGGCCATGAGGCTGCACAGTCTGAAGAAGGCGGAAGGAGATGAATTAAGACAGGCGAAGATATGCACTGCTCGTGCCCATCAATCACACCCTCGCAGTCAAAATAAGTAAGACAACGAGGAGCATTGTTTCAGGCAGGGCGGACGCACAGGCGCAACAAGCCAACCAATGATGTCAGAAGACGGGCAGCGCTACCAAGGGGGGTGCTGCGTATCATTAGAAAGGAAAGTCACACCTCAGGGACAGTGGAATGGTCTCTAATGAGACACATTTTGTACGTGTTGAGTTCCACGTGTGCAAGGAGAAAAAGTCAGCCACCTTGTACAAATGCAGCAGTACTGCTGTACAAGGTGGCTGTTATACATAGAAACACCTGGGGGGGTGGGGCCAGGTTCCCTTTAATTTCAGTTCATGTGCCTGCGTGGCGTTTGCAGGTCACGTTGCCGGCTACACAGCAGGGGAACAGCTGGCGGTGCTGAACCCCACTAACACATTGGCTGGTGTTTTTCTCTGTGCAGCTAGCACTTCCGGGCAGAAACTGGAGGTGTTTGAGCCCAGGGTCAGCAGGAGGAGGAGAGGAGCAGAGTGTAGGCCGAAGCCTGCACTGGTGGCAGCTTTTGGTCAGTTGTGCCAGCGTGGCTTGTGCTGGACACGATGCCGGCTACACAGCGGGGGAACAGCTGGCGGTGCTGAACCCCACTGACACAATGGTGGGTGTTTTTCTCTGTGCAGCTAGCATGTCCGGGCAGAAACTGGCGGTGTTTGAGCCCAGGGTCAGCAGGAGGAGGAGAGGAGCAGAGTGTAGGCCGAAGCCTGCACTGGTGGCAGCTTTTGGTCGGTTGTGCCAGCGTGGCTTGTGCTGGACACGATGTCGGCTACACAGCAGGGGAACAGCTGGCGGTGCTGAACCCCACTAACACATTGGCTGGTGTTTTTCTCTGTGCAGCTAGCACTTCCAGGCTACAACTGACGGTGTTATAGCCCAGGGTCAGCAGGAGGAGGAGAGGAGCAGAGTGTAGGCCGAAGCCTAGTTGAACCAATTTCAAAGGTAACCTTTAACCCCCCCTCAGGTGTTGCAAGGTACAAGAGCCACACCTTGAACTGCATTAATGATGCACAAGTCAAAGGTTGCTCTCTTAATTTTGCTCCTTGCACACGCTGAATTAAACACGTACACTATTTAGCCCATTATACTGTCAAACAGTAGTGGAGGCGTGACTTGTCTTTTTAAGGAGACGCAGCACAGGTGTACAAATTTACACCTAGGTGCTGGGCGCAGATTCCTTACCATTGTTATTTGCAGTACAGGAAACTGCGCTCTTGTGTTATCCCTTGGCAATACCCTGTTAGTGCAGGCCGTCTCATGACCTCATTTCATGTTGGCCAGTGCGGTTAACGATGGCCATAAATCCCAGACCCACAGTGCCTTTTCCTAAAGTCACACTGCGGTGCTGGGATTCGTGGCCTTGTGCAGTAAATATGTTCGCCGCTCACACATGTCCTTACACCTGCTTCAGACTGGGCGGCCTCAGCTGATCCCTTATCGCATGCCGCGGCCATGAGGCCGCACAGTCAGAAGAAGGCGGAAGGAGGGGAGTGAAGACAGGGGAACATATGCACTGCTCGTGCCCATCAATCACACCCTCGCAGTCAAAATATATGAGACAACGAGGGGCGTTGTGTCGGGCAGGGCGAACGCACAGGCACAGCCAGCCAACCAATGATGTCAGAAGACGGGCAGCGCTAACAATGGGGGTGCTGCGTGTCATTAGAAAGGAAAGTCACACCTCAGGGACAGTGGAATGGTCTCTAATGAGACACATTTTGTACGTGTTGAGTTCCACGTGGGCAAGGAGAAAAAGTCAGCCACCTTGTACAAATGCAGCAGTACTGCTGTACAAGGTGGCTGTTATACATAGAAACACCTGGGGGGGTGGGGCCAGGTTCCCTTTAATTTCAGTTCATGTGCCTGCGTGGCGTTTGCAGGTCACGTTGCCGGCTACACAGCAGGGGAACAGCTGGCGGTGCTGAACCCCACTAACACATTGGCTGGTGTTTTTCTCTGTGCAGCTAGCACTTCCGGGCAGAAACTGGAGGTGTTTGAGCCCAGGGTCAGCAGGAGGAGGAGAGGAGCAGAGTGTAGGCCGAAGCCTGCACTGGTGGCAGCTTTTGGTCAGTTGTGCCAGCGTGGCTTGTGCTGGACACGATGCCGGCTACACAGCGGGGGAACAGCTGGCGGTGCTGAACCCCACTGACACAATGGTGGGTGTTTTTCTCTGTGCAGCTAGCATGTCCGGGCAGAAACTGGCGGTGTTTGAGCCCAGGGTCAGCAGGAGGAGGAGAGGAGCAGAGTGTAGGCCGAAGCCTGCACTGGTGGCAGCTTTTGGTCGGTTGTGCCAGCGTGGCTTGTGCTGGACACGATGCCGGCTACACAGCAGGGGAACAGCTGGCGGTGCTGAACCCCACTAACACATTGGCTGGTGTTTTTCTCTGTGCAGCTAGCACTTCCGGGCAGAAACTGGAGGTGTTTGAGCCCAGGGTCAGCAGGAGGAGGAGAGGAGCAGAGTGTAGGCCGAAGCCTGCACTGGTGGCAGCTTTTGGTCAATTGTGCCAGCGTGGCTTGTGCTGGACACGATGCCGGCTACACAGCGGGGGAACAGCTGGCGGTGCTGAACCCCACTGACACAATGGTGGGTGTTTTTCTCTGTGCAGCTAGCATGTCCGGGCAGAAACTGGCGGTGTTTGAGCCCAAGGTCAGCAGGAGGAGGAGAGGAGCAGAGTGTAGGCCGAAGCCTGTACTGGTGGCAGCTTTTAGTCAGTTGTGCCAGCGTGGCTTGTGCTGGACACAATGCCGACTACACAGCAGGGGAACAGCTGGCGGTGCTGAACCCCACTAACACATTGACTGGTGTTTTTCTCTGTGCAGCTAGCAGTTCCGGGCAAAAACTAGCGGTGTTTGAGCCCAGGGTCAGCAGGAGAGGAGCAGAGTGTAGGCCGAAGCCTAGTTGAACCAATTTCAAAGGTTACCTTTAACCCCCCTCAGGTGTTGCAAGGTACAAGAGCCACACCTTGTGCAGCATTAATGCTGCACAAGTAAAAGGTTGCTCTATTTAATTTGCTCCTTGCACACGCTGAATAAAACACGTACACTATTTAGCCCACTATACTGTCAAACAGTAGTGGAGGCGTGACTTGTCTTTTTAAGGAGATGCAGCACAGGTGTCAAAATTTACACCTAGCTGCTGGGCGCAGATTCCTGAGCGTTGTTATTTGCTGTACAGGAGTCTGCGCTATTGTGATCCCTTGGTCATGCGCTGTGAGCGCTTCCTGTCTTCTGACCTCATTTCATGTCGGCCGTTGCGGTTAGCGATGGACATGAATCCCAGACCCACAGTGTGTTTTCAAAAAATCACACTGCGTGGCTGGGATTCGTGGCCTTGTGCAGTAAATATGTTTGACACTCACACATGTCCTTACACCAGCTTCAGACTGGGCGGCCTCATCTGATCCCTTATCGCCTGCCGCGGCCATGAGGACACCCAGTCTGAAGAAGGCGGAAGGAGATGAGTGAACATAGGCAAACATATGCACTGCACATGCCCATCAATCACACCCTCGCTGTCCAAAAAAATAAGACACCGAGGGGCGTTGTTTCGAGCAGGGCAGACGCACAGGCGCAGCCAGCTAACCAATGATGTCAAAACACGGGCAGCGCTAACAAGGGTGGTGCTGCGTATCATTAGAAAGGAAAGTCACACCTCAGGGACAGTGGAATGGTTTCAATGAGACACATTTTGTACGTGTTGAGTTCCACGTGGGCAAGGAGAAAAAGTCAGCCACCTTGTACAAATGCAGCAGTACTGCTGTACAAGGTGGCTGTTATACATAGAAACACCTGGGGGTGGGGGGCAGGCTCCCTTCAATTTCAGTTCATGTGCCTGCGTGGCGTTTGCAGGTCACGTTGCAAGCTACACAGCAGGGGAACAGCTGGCGTTGCTGAACCCCACTGACACATTGACTGGTGTTTTTCTCTGTGCAGCTCGCATGTCCGGGCAAAAACTGGCGGTGTTAGAGCCCAGGGTCAGCAGGAGGAGAAGAGGAGCAATGTGTAGGCCGAAGCCTGCACTGTTGGCAGCTTTTGGTCGGTTGTGCCAGCGTGGCTTGTGCTGGACACGATGCAAGCTACACAGCAGGGGAACAGCTGGCGTTGCTGAACCCCACTGACACATTGACTGGTGTTTTTCTCTGTGCAGATCGCATGTCCGGGCAAAAACTGGCGGTGTTAGAGCCCAGGGTCAGCAGGAGGAGGAGAGGAGCAGAGTGTAGGCCGAAGCCTAGTTGAACCAATTTCAAAGGTTACCTTTAACCCCCCCTCAGGTGTTGCAAGGTACAAGAGCCACACCTTGTGCAGCATTAATGCTGCACAAGTAAAAGGTTGCTCTATTTAGTTTGCTCCTTGCACACGCTGAATAAAACACGTACACTATTTAGCCCATTATACTGTCAAACAGTTGTGGAGGCGTGACTTGTCTTTTTAAGGAGACGCAGCACAGGTGTCAAAATTTGCACCTAGGTACTGGGCGCAGATTCCTGAGCGTTGTTCTTTGCTGTACAGGAGTCTGCGCTATTGTGATCCCTTGGTCATGCGCTGTGAGCGCTTCCTGTCTTCTGACCTCATTTCATGTCGGCCGTTGCGGTTAGCGATGGACATGAATCCCAGACCCACAGTGTGTTTTCAAAAAATCACACTGCGTGGCTGGGATTCGTGGCCTTGTGCAGTAAATAGGTTTGCCGCTCACACATGTCCTTACACCTGCTTCAGACTGGGCGGCCTCAGCTGATCCCTTATCGCCTACCACGGCCAGGAGGCCGCACAGTCTGAAGAAGGCGGAAGGAGATGAGTTAAGACAGGCGAACATATGCACTGCTCGTGCCCATAAACCACACCCTCGCTGACAAAATAAATATGACAACGAGGGGCGTTGTTTCTAGCAGGGCGGATGCACAGGCGCAGCCAGCTAACCATGATGACAAAAGACGGGAAACGCTACCAAGGGGGGTGCTGCGTATCATTAGAAAGGAAAGTCACACCTCAGGGACAGTGGAATGGTCTCAATGAGACACATTTTGTACGTGTTGAGTTCCACGTGGGCAAGGAGAAAAAGTCAGCCACCTTGTACAAATGCAGCAGTACTGCTGTACTAGGTGGCTAATATACATAGAAACACAAGGGGGGGTGGAGCCAGGTTCCCTTTAATTTCAGTTCATGTGCCTGCGTGGCGTTTGCAGGTCACGTTGCCGGCTACACAGCAGGGGAACAGCTGGTGGTGCTGAACCCCACTAACACATTGACTGGTGTTTTTCTCTGTGCAGCTAGCACTTCCGGGCAAAAACTAGCGGTGTTTGAGCCCAGGGTCAGCAGGAGGAGGAGAGGAGCAGAGTGTAGGCCGAAGCCTGCACTGGTGGCAGCTTTTGTTCTGTTGTGCCAGCGTGGCTTGTGCTGGACACGTTGCCGACTACACAGCAGGGGAACAGCTGGCGGTGCTGAACCCCACTGACACATCACCTAGTGTTTTTTCTGTGTAGACAACACTTCCAGGTGGCAACTGACAGTGTTGAAACCCAGGGAATCAAAGAGGAGCAGAGTGTAGGCCGAAGCCTGCAGTGGAGCAAGTTGAAAGGGAACCTTTAACACCCCCCCAGGCATTTGTTGCTGAAAGAGCCATCTTGTACAGCAGTAATACTGCACATGGAAAATGGTGGCTCCGAAAATTATGCTCCTTGCAAACGCTGAAGTACACACTCATATAATGTGTCCCCTCACACCGTCAAACCATCCCGGAAGTGGGACTTTCCTTTGTAATGTGACACAGCACAGCCGTCATTCCAACCCCCTTGGTGCCGGGCGCCACCTCCTCAACGTTGTTTGGTTCTGTCACGGAGCCCGCGCTGTAATGTTATCCCTTGGCCATGCACAGTTAGCGGTGCCCGTCTTCTGACATCATGTAGGTGTCAGGCTGGCAGTGCCTGTGCGTCCAAGCTGCCCTAGATCCAACCTTGCAGTGTCATCTAATGTAGTCCCACTGCGGGCCAGGGATCCATGGGCATGCGCAGTGCATATCATCGCCTCTCACTCACCTCCTTCCTGCTTCTTCAGACTGTGCGGCGTCACGGCCGTGGCATGCTATTAGGGATCAGCTGATGCCGCCTAGTCTGAAGAAGCGTGAAGAAGGGGAGTGAGAGGCTAGTATATGCACTGCGCATGGCCATGGATACCAGGCCCACTGTGGGATCACATTAGACGACACTGTGAGGTGTGATTTCGGGCAGCGTGGACGCACAGGCGCAGCCAGGACGACAACAAATGATGTCAGAGGACGGGCAGCGCAAACTGTGCATGGCCAAGGGATAACATAACAGCGCAGGGTCCATGACGGAATCAAACAACGCTAAGGAGGCAGCGCACGGTGCCAAGGGGGTAGCAATGACGGCTGTGCTGCGTCACATTACAAAGGAAAGTCCCACCTCCGGGACGGTTGGACGGTGTGAGGGGACACATTACATGAGTGTGTAGTTCAGCGTTTGCAAGGAGCATAATTTCAAGAGCGACCTTTCCCTTGTGCAGTATAAGTGCTGCACATGGTGGCTCTTTCAGTAACAAACGCCTAGGGGGGGGGGGGACAGGTCCCCTTACATTTTAGTTGTGCCAGCGTGGCGGTCGCATGACACGTTGCCGGATACACAGCTGGGGATCAGCTGACGTTACTGAACCCCAATAACAGAGGAGCGACTGTTGACTGTGCACACAGCACTTCCAGGCACCAACTGGCGGTGTTAGAGCCCAGGGACAGCAGAAGGAACAGATTGGAGGTATTGCCGCACACACAGCTGGGGATCAGCTGACGTTACTGAACCCCAATAACAGAGGAGCGACTGTTGACTGTGCACACAGCACTTCCAGGCACCAACTGGCGGTGTTAGAGCCCAGGGACAGCAGGAGGAGCAGATTGGAGGTATTGCCGCACACACAGCTGGGGATCAGCTGACGTTACTGAACCCCAATAACAGAGGAGCGACTGTTGACTGTGCACACAGCACTTCCAGGCACCAACTGGCGGTGTTAGAGCCCAGGGACAGCAGGAGGAGCAGATTGGAGGTATTGCCGCACACACAGCTGGGGATCAGCTGACGTTACTGAACCCCAATAACAGAGGAGCGACTGTTGACTGTGCACACAGCACTTCCAGGCACCAACTGGCGGTGTTAGAGCCCAGGGACAGCAGGAGGAGCAGAGGAACAGAGTGTAGGCCGAAGCCTGATTGGAGCAAGTTGAAAGGGAACCTTTAACCCCCCCCAAGACGTTTGTAGCTGAAAGAGCCATCTTGTGCAGCACTAACGATGCAAAAGGAAAAGGTGGTTCTTTTAATTATGCTCCTTGCAAACACCGAAGTAAACACTAAAAATGTGTCCCCTTATACCGTTAAACCGTCCCGGAGGTGCGAATTTCCTTCGTAATGAGACACAGCACAGCTGACATTCCTATCCCCTTGGTGCCGTGCGCTGCCTCCTCAGCGTTGTTTTAAGCTGTCACGGAGCCTGCGCTGTTCTGTTAGCCCTTGGCCATGCCCAATTAGCGCTTCCTGTCTTCTGACATAATTTGGTGTCAGGCTGTTACTGCCTGTGCGTCCACGCTGCTCCAGATCCCACCTCACAGTCTCGTCCAACGTAATCCCACTGCGGGCCTTGGAACCATGGACATGCACAGTGCATATCCTCGACTCTCACTCCCCTCCTTCCCTCTTCTTCAGACTGTGCGGTGTCACGGCCGTGGCATGCTATTAGGGATCAGCTGACGGCGCACAGTCTAAAGAAGGCGGAGGGAAATGAGCGAGAGCCCGAGGGGAAGATATGCACTGCGCATGGCCATGGATCCCAGGCCCGCAGTGTGACTCAATCAGAAGACACAGCGAGGCGGGATCTCGGGCAGCGCGGCCGCACAGGCGCAGCCAGCCTGACACCAAATTATGTCAGAAGACAGGCAGCGCAAATAGGGCATGCCCAAGGGATAACAGAACAGCGCTGGCTCCGTGACAGCTTAAAACAACGCTGAGGAGGCAGCGCATGGCACCAAGGGGGTAGGAATGACGGCTGTGCTGCGTCACATTGCGAAGGAAAGTCCCAGCTCCGGGACAGTATAACGGTATCAGTGAACACATTTTATAAGTGTTAAGTTCTGCGTGTGCAAGGAGCTAAAAAAAAAGAGCTACCTTTTCCTTGTGCAGCATTACTGCTGCACAAGATGGCTCTTTCAGTAACAAACGACGGGGGGGGGGACAGGTTCCCTTACATTTAGGTTGTTGTGCCAGCGTGGCGGTCGCAGGACACATTGCCGGCTACACAGCTGGGGATCAGCTGACGTTACTGAAACCATATAACACTGGGTCGTATGTTTTTACTGTGCAACCTGCACTTCTGAGCTGCAACTGGCGTTGTTGGAGCCCAGGAATAGCAGTTCAGGTGGTAGAAAGATGAACACAGCAGGAGACCTGGATGACACCCAATTACTTAATCAGGCAGAGGAGTGGCAAATTCCTGCGAGATCCAGGCCTGGTTCATTTTCAGGAAAGTAAGCCGGTCAACGTTATCGGAGGATAGTCGCATGCGACGGTCTGTTAGTACACCACCTGCGGCACTAAAGACACGTTCCGATAAGACACTAGCCGCAGGGCAAGCCAGCACCTCTAATGCATACTGGCTTAGCTCTGGCCATGTATCCAGCTTAGAGACCCAAAACTTGAACGGGGAAGAGCCGTCTGGGAGTACAGTAAGAGGGCAAGCCATGTAGTCTGTCACCATCTGACGGAACCGTTGCCTCCTGCTGACTGGAGCCGCCGGTGATGGTGTAGACATTTGGGGCGGGCACACAAAAGTGTGCCAGAGTTGTGCCATACTGGGCTTGCCTTGGGCAGAGGCACTGCTTCTGCTCCCTCTTTGGGCAGAGCCTCCCCCACTGCCTCGACGCACTGAGCTGCTTTGTAAAGCACTAGCAGCACTCCTCTCAGTTGGACAGGAGAAGATGATGGAATTCACCAGTGTGTCGTGGTACTCCCGCAATTTACGCTCCCGGGTCAACGCAGGGATGAGGTTTTGGACGTTGTCCCGGTAGCGAGGATCGAGGAGGGTGAACACCCAATAATCAGGCATGTTGAGAATGTGGTCGATGCGGCGGTCGTTTCTCAGGCACTGCAGCATGAAATCCACCATGTGCTGCAGAGTGCCAACTGGCCCAGAAACGCTGTCCCCTGCTTGAGACATGATCTCTGCCCGCTCGTCATCACCCCACCCTCGCTGTACACACTGACCACTGGACAATTGTGTTGCTCCCTCCTCTGGACGGAGCTCTTCCTCCTCCATTGACTCCTCCTCATCCTCCTCACAAATTGGCCCCTGCGTACCCCTTTGTGAGGAACCACGTGGCGCTGACTCTCCAGAAGCTGATGGAAAAGGTGACTCCTCATCCTCCAACTCTTCCACAACATCATCCCTTAACCCTTGCAAAGTTTGTTGAAGCAGGCAGATAAGGGGGACAGTCATGCTGACTAGTGCATCATCTGCACTTGCCATCCGCGTGGAATAATCAAAAGGACGCAAAACCTGGCAGACGTCCTTCATAGTGGCCCACTCTGTGGTTGTGAAGTCTGATCGGCGCTGACTGCGATTTCTTTGCGCCTGATGCAGCTGGTACTCCATAACTGCTTGCTGCTGCTCACACAACCGCTCCAACATATGTAACGTGGAATTCCACCGGGTAGGTAGGTCACATATGATGCGGTGTTCCGGAAGGCGGAATCGGCGCTGCAGAGCAGCAATGCGGGATCTGGCCAAGCTGGAACGCCGCAAGTGAGCACACTCTAGGCGGACCTTGTGCAGCAGGGCATCAAGATCCGGATAGTCCCTCAGAAAACTCTGCACAACCAAATTGAGCACATGTGCCAGACATGGGATGTGAGTGAGGTTGCCAAGGGCCAAAGCTGCCACCAGATTTCGGCCATTGTCACACACTACCATGCCTGGCTGGAGATTCGCTGGCAGTAACCACACATCGCTCTCCTGCTTGATGGCATTCCAGAGCTCCTGCGCTGTGTGGCTTCGATGCCCCAATGAAACTAGTTTCAAGACGGCCTGCTGACGTTTGGCCACGGCTGTGCTCATGTCGGTCATAGGTAAACGTTCACGGGTCCATGTGGAGGTGGACTGTGACGGATCCTGCAGAGAGGAATCTGAGGAACTGGTGTAAGAGGAGGAGTCGATGCGTACAGACTGGATTCCTGCAATCCTTGGAGTGGGCAGGACACGTCCTGCGCCACTCGCACGATCTGTACCTGGCTCAACAACATTAACCCAATGGGCAGTGAGGGAAACATATCGCCCCTGTCCATGCTGACTGGTCCACGCATCGGTGGTGAGGTGGACCTTGCTACTGACGGCGTTCAGTAGCGCATGTTTTATGTTTGCCTCAACATGCCTGTGTAGGGCAGGGACAGCCTGCCTGCTGAAGTAAAAGCGGCTGGACACCTTGTACTGTGGGACTGCCAATGCCATCAAGTCACGGAAGCTGTCAGTCTCCACCAGCCTGAACGAGAGCATTTCCAGGGACAACAGTTTGGCAATGCCTGCATTCAGAGCCTGTGCTCGGGGGTGGTTGGCCGAGAATGCCCGCCTTTTCTCCCATGCCTGTACTACCGATGGCTGTAGAGTAGACTGGGAGTGTGAGGATGACTGGGAAGGTGGTGCTGTGGGTGGAATTACACTAGGTCTCTGGACAACAGTGGAGGAAGAGGCAACACGAGATGAAGAGGTGGTAGCTGCCGCTGTTGGTTGGCCTACGTCTTCACTGTGCTTCTGTAACTCCACCGCGTGCCTGGTCCGCACATGTTTCCACATATTTGTGGTATTGAGGTTGCTGACACTTTTACCTCTTTTTACTTTCTGATGACACAGCTTGCATTTGACAAAACAAATGTCATCTGCAACTGTGTCAAAAAAGGACCAGGCACTGCAAGCCTTGGGAGCGCCCTTTTTGGCTTTGGAAAGAGACAGGCTCCTAACGGGTGCCAAAGTGGAGGCTACAGGCTCCGCAGTCTTCCCCCTCCCTCTCCCTCTTTGGCCCGTAAGGGGAAGCTCTTCCTCAGAGCTGCTCCCACCACCTTCCTGTTCCTCACGCCACGATGGGTCAAGGACCTCATCATCTCCACTACCCTCTGCCACCAACTGCTCCTCCTGGGTAGTCTCAGCAGCACAGTACGCATCAGAAAGCGGCACCTGAGTTTCATCATCAGATGCGTACTGCGCTGTGGTCACCGGAGGCACTGGCCCACCTGCCTCTTCAGAGTCAGAGAGAAAAAGCTGTTGGGCATCACTGCACACTGGCTCTTCTTCCATTTCTCCAATGCTGCTTGGCTGGCCCCCTGTTTCCAAGCCAAGAGATTCAGAGAACAGAAGTAGAGACGGCTCCTGTCCTAGGCTCTCTGACTGCCTGGCCAATTTGGCAGGTGGTGAAGAGACAGATGGCTGCTCTCCAGTGCTCTGTACCTGAGAGGATGTGGCACTAACTGAAGTCGATGCCGAGGCGTTAGCTGCCATCCAACCGACAATGGCTTCAATTTGGTCTTCACGCAGTAGCGGTGCACGGCGCTCTCCGACAAAGCTGCGCCTGAAGGACTGTTCCCTGCTGAAACTGAGTGACGACGAGTCACCGGCGCCCGCAGCAGGCACAGAATCACCACGTCCTCTCCCTGCTCCTCTCCCTGCTCCGCGCCCACGCCCACGTGCCTTACTCCCTGCCCTCTTCATCTTGGTTGACAGATAAAGATAAGCAGAAAAGTACTAAGGCCTTAGCGTGCTTATTCCTGAAATGCTCCTCCTAACAGGTGTAAGAAACACTAATGTTGTAAAGTGTGGACTAAACTTTATTATTTTTCAAATGTGGCCTACACAAGTGTTAAGTTGTGTTTGGTGAACTTTACTTTTTTTTTTGTGCAGATCGGGCTACAGAGCTAGTTTAAATCACACGGAGACCATGCAGACAGCCGTAAACGGCGCTGCAAGGCCAAAAAACCCTCCTCTAGGTTATCCTATGTAGTGTTTTTCCACTATTTAGCTGGAGACGGGTGGAAAGACACTAATAGGAATTTTTTTTTTAAATTTTAAACAGGCTGCACTATTTGAAAAAAAGGAAATTGTTTTTCAAGGTATGAGGCAGTAACGCACCCTGAGCTGAATCCAACCGGCTATAGCTGCACACAGACTACAGGGCGAGCTGCGCTCACACAGAGACCGTGCAGACAGCCGTAAACGGCGCTGCAAGACCCAATAAACCCCCTCTAGGTTATCCTATGTAGTGTTTTTCCACTATTTAGCTGGAGACGGGTGGAAAAACACTAATAGGGAATTTTTTTTTAAATTTTTAAACAGGCTGCACTATTTGAAAGAAAGGAACATTTTTCTCAAGGTATGAGCCAGTAACGAACCCTGAGCTGAATCCAACCGGCTATGGCTGCACCCAGAATACAGGGCGAGCTGGGCTCACACGGAGACCGTGCAGACAGCCGTAAACGGCGCTGCAAGGCCCAAAAACCCCCCTCTAGGTTATCCTATGTAGTGTTTTTCCACAATTTAGCTGGAGACGGGTGGAAAAACACTAATAGGAAATTTGAGAAAAAATGTGCAGCAGGCTGCACTATGAGCAAAAAAGGACAACTGTGTGAGGCAGTGTGAACCCCCCCTGAGCTGAATACAACTGGGTATATGGCTGCACACAGACTACAGAGTGAGCTGCACACACACACACACACAGAGACCTTGCAGAACGCTGTTAAAACAGCGCTGCAAGGCAAGAACAAGGTGAACAGTGAAGAACACACAGCGTTTTGCTAAATTAGCCTTTGGAAAGGAAAATAAAGCAATTAGCTAGCTCAACTGGCCCTCAGTTAGAACACAGCATCCTGTCCCTAACTGAAATCACAGCAGAGTGAGCGCAAAATGGCGGCAGCGTTTTTTATAGTGCAGAGTGACATCATTTCAGCAGCCAATCACAGCCTTGCCAGTACTTACATGCCCACCATGCTAAACAGGATGTGCCCACACTTCCAATCATTCCTCATTGGCTGCTGCGTTCTGTTTGAATTCTGGGAACTTCCGATTCCGGTATCCGATACGCGGGAAGTATCGGAATTCGGTATCGGAATTCCGATACCGCAAATATCGGCCGATACCCGATACTTGCGGTATCGGAATGCTCAACACTATTGATCACAGATTTTGTTCAGAAGTTTAAGGAAGACTAATATTTTAAGCCAAATCCTATTAAAGCAGAAATAGAGATTCACTTATCTATACTCATGGAAACAAACAAAATTGTTATCTTCACTTACAGAATTTTAAATTGTTAAAAGGTTTGAAATTCTTTCCAAATTTCCATATTTTTTACATTTCTTCCAAACTCAAAACTTCCAACTAAGACATGATTTACTGAAGAATATAGTATCTATGTAATCCCGTATTGCTTTCCTAAATATGAAGGTATCTGTTAGGGGTTGAGTTCCCACCTCTGTACAGGGCGAATCTCGAACCATCTTTGCTGCGGTCTCCCATTCTTTTCCAGCCACAGTGGATCCTGCTCAGCGGAGACATCAGTCTCAGCATCTGGCTCAGCCTGATACGGTGTGAATGGTTACTGCTGCTTTTCCAGGCTCATCCATTGTAGCCAGTACTGGTCAGCGGCGAGCAGATGTCTCTGGGACTAAGTCCTGCTTTTCCCCTTCTGAGCATGCCCAGGGTAAGTCCTCTCATTGGAGGTCAGGGTTCACATGCTCAGGTACTACAGCAGCTCCCATTGGTCCTCTAGGAAGGTCCTGTAGTTGCTGCAGCTATAAAAGGTTCGCATGGCCGCACAGCCATGTGCTAGTATCAACTAAGTTGTGTGTTTTGCGCCAGTGTGGTCATGTGTATGCGGTTTCAGGGTTCAGCTGAAATAAGCCCATAGAATACCGGCACTTCCGGTGAGGAGTTTTGTGTGAGTGATTCAGGGCCTGGCTGAAATAAGCCCCTAGAATACCTGCACCTCCGGTGAGGAGTTTTGCGTGTGCTATTCTGACTGCATGACCACTGCTCGCTCTATTTGTTAGCTGTGTTCCTCTGTGAGGTTAACAGGGCACAGCGGTCTCTTTTCTTAAGTGACTCTGTGAAGTAACAGAGTTCACTTATACTGCCATATAGTACGGTCAGTTACCAGCAGTGGGTTTTACTCCTGCACAGTGGACCCCAGGTTGTAAACACACCTATTACTCTTTAAATATATATTTGGTGTGTTCCGCCAAACCCTAACAGTATTAACCCCTTCACGACATGCGCCGTACTAGTACTGCATATGTCATGTCTCTCCGTTTGATGTGGGCTCTAGCGCTGAGCCCACATCTTTCCCTCTTTTGAACAGCTGACATGTGCCTCTAACAGCTGTGGGTGGAATCGCAATCCACCTGCAGCTTTTAACCTGTTAATTGCCGCTGTCAATCTTTGACAGAGGCATTTAAAGCATGCTTCCTGCAAGCATGCAGGAAATCCCGCCCATCGGTGACCCCGTCACCGATGGGTTGGCATGACAACAAGAAATCTCCAGCAGACCTCTATGGTTGTCACTGCTGGATTGCTATGAGCACCGCCCAATGGTCGGCACGCATAGTAAGTCAGCAATTCTGCTACATACAGGTGATCTGATCATTGACTGTATGTAGCAGAGCCGATCGGGTTATGGCAGCTTCTAGTCTCCCATGGAGGCTATTGAAGCATGCCAGAAGTAAAAAAAAAAGTTTTTTTTTTAAAAATATAAAATATATATATAAAAGTTCGAATGGCTCTGGGAAGAAGGGGAGTGAAAAAACAGAAACGCAAAAATGAAAAAGGGCTGCGTCTTGAAGGGGTTAACATCCAATCCCTCCCAAAACAATAGGGTTTATTTTTCATATTCTAATAGTGGAAACCAGATTTTTAACTGATGTCCCAATATTACTATAGTGCCAAAATATATTTGCATTTGGACTTGTTTGCCGTCATTAGAGCAACATATTAAAACTAAGACTTTTTGGTTAAATAGATATTCTAGCTATAGAAATTTCTAGCAAGGCTATCCATATACATTTTCATAAATTCTTTGGGAGGGGACTGGAAAAAAAGGGCAAAAGGAATGTCTTCACTTTGTTAAACCCCTTAGCTGCTGCGGTCAATAGCATCTAAGGGGTTAAGTTAGTATTACTCATAGCTGTGATTGCTGAGGCTGGCACTGTCAACATTTTTTAATTAATTCTAGAACACGGTGCTAAGTGCAGAAATTATATTCAATAGAATGTGCATCTTGTAACTTCTTCGTTACAAGGTTGATCAAGGTTATAGGTTTGGCAGAAGAGTAAAACTTAATCACAGGGTTAATTCCGAATTAGCTAACTTGTGAGAGGAAAGAAAAGTGACGTTTTTTGAGCTGGAATCGCCTAACATTTTTTTTTCACATATTGTGCATCTAATAAGAAGCAATATTCTTGCAATATGATTTTGCAATATTAAAACAAATTGAAGCAACTCAATCTCATCTAAATTAATGAAAATAACTTTGACCTTACAAAGTATTCTGCCTCTAGAAACCCAGAAATTCATTTCAAAGAGATTTTTTTCCTGGTCTAAGGACAAGATAATAAAACAAGAGAGTTGTTATCATTACAAAGACCCATAAATCTGCCCCAAAGAAGTACGCTAATGGAAAATGGATGACACATCTAATAGGATGTTTGTAGAAAATGTCTTTATTGTTAACTTATAAAATACAATATAATGCAATACAGTATAATACAATAAGTATTGTACAAAAACAATTCAGAAATATTATTTCTCTCATTTTTCATTTTTTCAGGTTTCTTGAGCCCTCATTTACTTTTTTGTGCTATGTTGAGCACATGCTCCCTAAATAAGTGTAGCCGATGTGTTGCAACACCACAATCTTCAGGACATTTTCTACAGCCATGTAATATTCAAGGGAAAAAAGCAATTAACCAAAAATAAATGTTTTCCAACTCCTGGACAGACCGAAAATATGATTTTGGTATGCCCAGGAGTAGGGCTGAGCGGACCGGTGGATGTTCGGGGTTCATGAAAAAATATACAATTGCAAATGGAAAAGCAGAGGGGAAAATTGAATTTGGTCAGGCATTGATTACTTAACAGATTGGTAGGGCATTGAGTTGGTAGGACATTTAGTTGGTAGGGCATAGAGTTGGTAGGGCATTGAGTTGATAGGGCATTGAGTTGGTAGGGCATTGAGTTGGTAGGGCATTTAGTTGGTAGGGCATTGAGTTGATAGGACATTGAGTTGGTTGAGCATTGAGTTGTTAGGGCATTGAGTTGGTAGGGCATTGAGTTGATAGGGCATTAAGTTGATAGGGCATTGAGTTGGTAGGGCATTGAGTTGATAGGGCATTGAGTTGGTAGGACATTTAGTTGGTAGAGCATTGAGTTTACAGGGCATTGAGTTGCTTGGGCATTGAGTTGGTAGGACATTAGTTGGTAGAGCATTGAGTTTACAGGGCATTGAGTTGGTAGGGCATTTATTTAGTAGGGCATTGAGTTGGTATGGCATTTAGTTGATATGACATTGAATTGGTAGGGCTTCGAGTTATTAGGGCATTCAGTTGTTAGTGCACTGAGTTGGTTGGGAATTGAGTTTTTAGTGCATTGAGTTGGTATGGCATTTAGTTGGTAGGGCATTTAGTTGATATGGCATTGAGTTGGTAGGGCATTGATTTATTAGAGCATTCAGTTGTTAGTGCATTGAGTTTTTTGGGCATTGAGCTGTTAAGGCATTAAGTTGGTAGTGCATTGAGATGCTTGGGCATTGAGTTCATAGGACATTTAGTTGGTAGGGCATTGAGTTGGTAGGGCATTTAGTATGTAGGGCATTGAGTTGGTTGGGCATTGAGTTGATAGGGCATTGAGTTCATAGGACATTTAGTTGGTAGGGCATTGAGTTGGTTGGACATTGAGTTGTTAAGGCACTGAGTTGGTAGGACATTTAGTATGTAGGGCATTGAGTTGGTTTGGCATTGAGTTGATAGGGCATTGAGTTCATAGGACATTTAGTTGGTAGGGCATTGAGTTGGTAGGGCATTTAGTATGTAGGGCATTGAGTTGGTTGGGCATTGAGTTGATAGGGCATTGAGTTCATAGGACATTTAGTTGGTAGGGCATTGAGTTGTTTGGACATTGAGTTGTTAAGGCACTGAGTTGGTAGGACATTTAGTATGTAGGGCATTGAGTTGGTTGGGCATTGAGTTGATAGGGCAATGAGATGGTAGGACATTATTTGCTTTCACCCAAATCACTAATTTAAATAAACAATACTAATACCAATGTCAATCCTCAAGTAAAGATACAAAGATATTATGGCTTAAACTTGAGAAAATCACAAAAAGAAATAGGTCTTACGTACATCCTGCTGCATTTGCATTATTTTCTCCAAGAATGCTGCAAAAACTGAGATCAGCGTTTTTGATGCATTTTTGTTGCATTTTTGCATTTACTCATAGCTTTCTATGGGTGAAAAAATGCTGCAAAAACACTGAAAGAATTGAAAAGCTGCAGTTTAAAAAAAACGCAGCAGTTTTCCGGTATGATCAGGAAAAAAAAGCAAGTGTGTGCATGAGATTTCTGAAATCCCTTAGCCTTTGCTGGTACTGTATAAAGCAGCTTTTGATTTGCATAAAAAATTCAGCAAATACACAATGTGTGAACATAGCCATAGTTTAGGTTCTCCATGTATCTTCTGCACTTTCAGTCTATATTTTATTACTCGTTGTATGGCCCAAATTCCTCAGTACAATAATACGTTAACTTGTCTTTTTATCTACCATCTTCCCACAAGCCATTAAATAGTTACTTGACTATCAAGCAGTTGTGCTAGAGAAAGACTGACGCTGACAGGTATCATCTGCCAATGACGTGATAACCAGCGTCTCAGTTGGGTTCCATCTAAACTGCTTATTTATGGGCTTGAACATCTCACTTGACAGAGTGACTGAAAAGAAAATGTATCCCTAATTTTCTTTGCAACAACTTGCAAGCATTTCTGATGCAGACATGACAAGGAGACATGATAATTTCGCCCATTTTGTGCATTTTCTTGATCAGCGTCTCAAAGAACCTAAGATGCCAACTTCTAAAGACAGCTTGTCAGAGACTTCATCAAATGATTATAATCCCATAGATTATTTTTATTTTATCTCTGCACTGACTACTTCTAACACGTATATGCAGTGTTAAAAATATACAGACAATATACAGTATATACAGTTGTTCTCAAAAGCTTACATACCCCGGCAATGGAGACCAGCTGTCTAGTAATCAGCTGCAGCCATTATTCCGTTGATGGAGCTTGGCTGTGCAGCTCTACAACTGAGAACTTCCAGCCACTGCCATCAACTGATGGGCAGGTGCGCAGGGTATTGTTTCCTTAGGATATGCCATCAGTGTTAGAGTTCTGCACAACCCCTTTAAATAGCTCTCTTAGACCTAATGAGGGTGCTGTATGTACTCTGATCATCCATATTAGAATGGTTTTGCAAAAGTGTCATCTCAATCCCTAACCACCTAGCCCGATAGGGATAGGGATACCCACGTGTTTTTTTTCTAATTTATTTAAATAAGTAATTTAAAAAAAACATTTTGGGTCCCCCCAGCTTGGGGCTGGCACTTTCAGGCTGGTAAGGGGCCATAGATATGTTTTTTATTTGCAACATGACTAAAGGATTAGTAATGGATAGGCATCTTACAGACATTTCTCCATTACTAACCTGTGGGCTGGATGCCATCTGACAATACAAAGGTGACATCTACCCCAAATATTTTAACAGGGCAAGTGGTAAGAGCTGGGCAAAGCACCAGAATTGTCTCATCTAATAAATGTGCCTTTTCCAGAGTGGCTGCGGGCTTCTATTTTTAGGCTGGGGGGTGGGGGCTATATCCATGACCCCTTACCAGCCTGAGAATAGCAGCCCCCAGCTGTCTGCTTTAGCTTGGCTGGTTGTCAAAAGTGGGAGTATTTTTTGTAATTATTTATTTAAATAATAAAAAAAATAGCATGGGGACCCCCTGTTATTAGCGGCAGCAGGCGCAGGCTGATGGGAGTAATACTCTCTAATCAGCCGATGCCTCTATAACCAGAGGTACATTTCTTATCCCAGTCACAGCTGCTGGGCTCTGCTTTGCAGTAAAAATCTTACCGCCAATCAGAGCCGCTGGTATTTCTCATGCTGTCATACAGATGACAGCTTGGGAAAACAACGATGTTTGGGGTGCCGAACCTAAACAGTAACAAAGACTTATTGGATAAGTTAGGGTTCAGGGTACATGCCCAAGCAGTCCATGTTCGGTACGGACAGCGAACCTTACTGTTCTGGTCCGCCTATCACTAAAAAGCAATGAGCAAATACCCCACAGTAAGTAAATTAATGGTAATAGTGCATGTAATTAACATAAGATACTTGGTTCACACTATTTTGATCAAAAAGGCGTAAAATCCATCCTATCATGACAAGCTGTATCCAAATAGGATGGTCCTATGTTTAGCATTGCACCTTGCCATATAACAGCCATCCTCAAAATAGTTGGGGGCAGAGCAAGACCTATACTGGACTGTTTTATTCTTGCCTGTGGAAAGCTATATAAATAAGATACAAAAGCCAAAAAGGAACCCCTATATGTACAAACTAAAAGAAACTAAAGCAATACTGAAGAAATTATACAGCAGCACTGAGCAGTGTAGCTGTGAATACAGCTCTTCAGTGAGTTAAAAGACCTGTTAGAAAGCTCAGCATAATCTTCTTGTATCTCCCTTAGCCTCATTTCCCATTCTGCTCCACACTCTTCTTCATTCCGTGTTTTGTATAAAATATAATAGGCTATGTAATCTGATTCCTCACTATGTTTGGAGTCTGATGTGTTTTGAGCAACTATAGATTTTTCCAATGGATGATAAGTTCAAGAGGCAGGGAAGGGAAAGAAGTAAGTAATAAATGGAGGAAGAAGAAGTATTTTCCGACAACATATAATACAAAGTTTCATATGTTTGCATGTAGTATTCATTTATGCAAAGTTTGTGGAAAGTACAGTTCACTTTTCGCCGCCTTCTTTTCTATGTTTGACTTACGTGCAACAGAATTGAATACATTAGAGAAAATGATATGTGTATACATTTTCAGCACAAGGTATATACAGTACTGTATGTATAAATGCAAATATATGCAATGTTTTTCCCCGCACTGTCAACTCTTTTGATTGCTTGTATTATTTGAGTCAGTGAGGAAAATGAGCTTGGAACAAGAAAGAGTTATACACATTAATAAAATATCAACCCAAGCACAACACCGAAACAGCAATAACTCCACTCATAATAAAGAACAGAAAACGAAGCTGAAAGTCCCTGCACTCCATATTCCTGAGATCTGTGATCTAGACCTAATATCATTTTAAATGTAATTTCCCTTCCCAACTAATCCTGAAAAAAATAAAATAAAAAGTTGTATTAGGAGTAAATGTTTAAAAAGGCATTGGGTAATTGTTTAGATATGAAATTAAAATAAATGTTAAACTTAGTTAAAAAAATAAAAGATAATAATAGTGATAATGTTATTAACCCCTTTCCGACATTGGGCGTAATAGTACCCCGATGCTGTACCCCCCTGTTTTGTGCAGGCACTGGCTTTCACCCGCACCTGTGATGCCCCAGGGTCCTGGTTGTCACAGTGGCATTGCTTTCCTTATGGGGAGAGTGATGTCATGCTTAGAAGCGATGGAGGATTCTTTTTTGACAGGTAATCAGCACATACAACACCATTCTGACTCCAGGCCAGAAGGGGGAGCTCTACACCCAACTTCAGGGGAGCTGCTCTCTCTGGTCAGGAGGAGGAGTTAGGTGCTAGGCAGTTGGGAAGATTTAGGCAGTTTGTGCCACACAGCAGACTGGAGCAGTCTGAGGCAGAAGGACGAGTGAGGGGCCGTACAGCCTGAGGTGCTGTAGCTCCTAGATAGCGAGATACAGAAGGAAGAACAGCCTTTAGCTACCGTGCCAGAGAGCGAAGCACAGCAGTGTGAGAACAAGGGAGAATAGCTGGGACTGAGCTACATCCCTGATTGAGCGCAGACGCCGGTAGCCGGAAGACCAAGGCTTTTGTGGGACTCTAAGACACATAGCAGAAACCGGCAGGACAGCTGGATTATACATCACCTGTTCGCTCTAAGACCCAGGAGACACAGTGACATATAGAGCCTGGGTCGTGATAGAAACCCTGTAAAAAGTCTCGAGTCACCTGCCATACGGGATTGTGTCCCACTTCAACAAAGGACAGAGAGAACTAAGAGGACCTTGCTACAAAGCAATAGGCACTAAGGGGCTATAATAACACAGTGCTAGAAGGAAGGCTTTTAACTCCACCTGATAAAGCTGGACTCGGAACTCGCTTCCAAGCCAGCCGGACCCTGCCTGAACCTGTGATCTGGTGCCCTGGACTGTGGCTACCTGCTACCATCAGTAAACCAGGAAAAAAGACTGCACAACTGTGTCTTTTGTTCTTTACTGCACCACTCACCATCCTCCATCTATTCACCGGGAGCCCTGGGGACCTACTTCACCTGTGGGAAGTTATACCATCTGGCTGCCATAACATCACCCTAGAGGACCCCTTTAAGCAGCATTTGTCATCCCTGACCGAATACCACAGGTGGTGTCACGAACTTTCTTTTTAAAAAAAAAACCCTTTAAAGACTGTCCCTTTAACATGGGCGCCCAGGGCCATGGACTGGGTCACCGCCATACCAGACCTGGTACCGAGTACCCCACGGCACCGATGGGCGACTCACACCTTTTCTGGCAAATGACAGATGATCTATACAGCTGACATGTGCGCCCAAACAGCCGTAGGTGGAATCATGATCCACCCGCAGCTGTTAACTACTTCAATGCTACTGTCAATCTCTGACAGCGGCATTTAACTCGCACTTACCGGAAGCACGTTGCTAATCCCGCCACTTGGTGACCATCACATGATTGCAGGTCACCGATGGGTTGGCATGACAATGAGAGGTCTCCAGCAGACTTCTATGGTTGTCATTGCCAGATTGCTATGAGTACCACCATTGCTACACTCAAATTCACTTGTATTGAGTGAGACCATTCATGTTTAGTCGGAATGTGGCTAGAAGTATGCATATTGAATGCTTGCAGTCACATGACTTCTTGTTCTTGCTGTCAGCATCCCAATGTCATGATGAGAGGATTAACAAGTCTGCTGTCATATAGAGTGACTGCAGACTTTTGTGAAAAACCTGAACAACGCCTTTAATAAAAAGGCAGCTGAAATAAGATATGCATAGTTTTTGACTATGCTGGCCATCAGCAATGTATACATTTCAATTTATGGTGTAAGTTTTAGTAAATTGTTTGAAAATGAAAGTTGGAAATTATAGTGCAAACATGGCAGTATTTATTTACATCAATATCAACTTTTTTTACTAGTGATGAGCAAGTGTGCTCGTAGCACGAGTTTTCCGAGCATGCTCGGGTGTTCTCCGAGTATCTTGGGCGTGCTCAGAGATTATGATTGTGTCACTGCAGCTGCATGATTTGCAGCTGTTAGATAATCTGAACACAGATTCCCTATTTGTTAGGGAATGCCCACATGTATTCAGGCTGTCTCGCAGCAGCAAATCATGCAGCTGCGGGGACTCAAACATAATCTATGAGCAGGGCCGCCATCAGGGCATTACTGCCCTGACTGACGTATGGGGCCCGGTGGGCAGAGGGGGCCTGCATTGGGCCCCGTCTCGTCTGCTCACCGGGCCCCTATAGGCAGGCTAAACCGGGCCCTTAGCGGCGCTCCGGCAACACTATTGACGTGCGGGTGCATCAATAGTTAACAGCCGCCAGCCAATCGGAGGCTGGCAGGTGACGTCAGCTGCAGTGCGCACGTTGCTGGCATCTCACGTTAGTATCAGTTGCTGGCAAGTGCGCGCTTCAGCTGAGAGGAGGGAGCTTCACCTTCACCGCAGGAGCGCGGCCAGGTAAGAAGAACTTTTTTTTTTCTATTATTGAGAGCGGCGATCCGTGGGACTCGGGGCAGAATGCTGGACACACTGGGGGTAGAATGCTGGAGCACTGAGGGCAGAATGCTGGATACACTGGGGCAGAATGCTGGAGCACTGGGGGCAGAATGCTGGACACAGTGGGGCAGAATGCTGGAGTACTGGGGGTAGAATGCTGGAGCACTGGGGGTAGAATGCTGGACACACTGGGGCAGAATGCTGGAGCACTGGGGGCAGAATACTGGAGATACTGGGGCAGAATGCTGGAGCACTGGGGGCAGAATGCTGGAGACACTGGGGCAGAATGCTGGTGCACTGTAGCAGAATGCTGGAGTACTGGGGGCAGAATGCTGGAGCACTGGGGGCAGAATGCTGGACACACTGGGGCAGAATGCTGGACACACTGGGGCAGAATGCTGGAGCACAGGGGGCAGAATGCTGGAGCACTGGGGGCAGAATGCTGGAGACACTGGGGCAGAATGCTGGACACACTGGGGCAGAATGCTGAACACACTGGGGCAGAATGCTGGAGACACAGGGGGCAGAATGCTGGACACACTGGGGGGCAGGACTGGAGACAGGTGGGGCAAGAATGGAGATACGAGGCATGATTAGAGACACATGGCAGAATGAAAGACATTGGGGTGGGATTGGATCATGGGGCAGGATGGATGTGATGGAGACAGATGGGGCAGGATGGGGAGATCATATGGGGCAGAATGGATACTCATGAGGGCAGGAAAGGAGAACATATGGCTGAAGCCAGGAAAGAGACACACGGGGCCCAGGATGGGGAATATTATTACCATAGGGGCTAATTAAGGGATATTACTGCAGTCATGTATGCATTTTATTTTTTGAGGATACTGTTTTAAATGGGGGCGGTCCTGTTACTGTGCAGAGTGACACTATGTCACTTTTTTTCTTCATGTGGTGTAATGTAGAAGTTGGGAAAAATTAAGTAATGTGTTCTGCAAGCGAAGCTTGAGATAATTGTGTTATTTCCTGAAGAGACGAGCCCTGGCTGGAAGAAGTGATGGCGGTCTGTGCTGGATGAAAGATGAAAAATAAAGATGAAGGACTTCACCCAGAGACGTCACTGGTGAGTCAGTGTGTTACCTATACACTGACACTTTTCACTGTATACATTAGCTACAGAGCTCCTGTGTAGGGTTGAGCGACCTTCACCTTTTTAGAGTCGAGCCGTGTTTCGCGAAACCCGACTATCTTAGAAGTCGAGTCGAGTGGAATCGGCCGATTATAGCGAAAAGTCGGGTATCGCCCGAAACACGAAACCCAATGCAAGTCAATGGGGGAGCATAGTCGGCAGTGAGTGGAGGCCAGGAAAACACCTACACTGCCCATTTTAATGGCAAAAACATCCATTCTTGTTAAAGAAGCTTGTCAATCGTAATTTACCTTATAATAATTGGAAGGCATTTGAAATTGGGGGTCATTTGGCTAAAGTTGTGGGGGGTAGGGCTGGTTCAAGTAATTAGTGGGCCCAGTAAATCTGGACCACGTCACGGCAGTGGAGCAGGGAGAGGTAAGTATTTAAACTTTGCAAGTGCTGTGATCCTGAGCAAGCAGGGGGGGCCCACTCGTTGGCATTGGCACTGGCACAGGGCCCCTCAAAGTACAGCGGTGTGTTTGCACGGCGGGGGCGCCTCCCACCAGCAGCAACACTTTTGCGTACTATGAGAGGCCCTGTGCCAGTGACGTCGCCAACTAGTATTCCTCCCCCCACCTGATGAAGGAACCTGCACTTTCATCTGCACCTTCCTCTTTGTCCCCGTGTAAGGTGGTATGGTATGCGGGAAGAGGAACCTGACTTTCAGCAGGGTCACAATCTTGCTGTGTAGCGTGCACGGGGAATTTTGCGTTATGGGTCAATGTACCAGCAGACTCATCTATCACTGGCTGGGCAATGGGCAGGATGAGGAGGAAACACAGATATAGGCCCAAAGAATAAAGTGGGCTAAATGCAGTTCAAAATTGGTAACACAGGACTAACCAGGGGGCATTGCAGTGGAGGACAACTGGAATGAGAGGCTGACACAGAGAGTAGGCCCAAATCAGTAAGTAGTCGACATGCAGTTCAAAATTGGCAACCGTAGTAAACAGGCGGCCCAGCTTTGTTCAGTTGAGGAGAACAGCAAGGAGTGGCAGACACCGATAGTAGGCCCCAACCCAACTAGTAGGCCAAATGCAGTCTAACATTAACAACTACTTAACAAGAGCCTGAAAATGGAATTTCAGGACAGGAAACCAGGAGAACAGCAAGGAGTGGCAGACACCGATAGTAGGCCCCAAACCAACTAGTATGCCAAATGCAGTTGTTCCATTTAACTACAATTTAATGAGAGCCTGAAGATAGAAGTTCAGGAAAGGCAACCTGGAGAACACCTTGGAGTGGAACACATCATCTCTCTACACCCCATACCCAATTTGTAGGCCTAATGCAGTGTAGTTTTCAACAACTACTAAACGAGAGTCGGAAGATCGAAGCAATGTGGACGAAACCTGGGAAACACCTTGGAGTGTAACACACCGTCTCTCTACACCCCATACCCAATTTGTAGGCCTAATGCAGTGTAGTTTTCTACAACTACTAAACGAGAGTCGGAAGACCGAAGCAATGTGGACGAAACCTGGGGAACACCTTGGAGTGGAACACACCATCTCTCTACACCCCATACCCAATTTGTAGGCCTAATGCAGCGTAGTTTCCAACAACTACTAAACGAGAGCATGAAGATCGAAGCAATGGAGAGGAAACCTGGGGAACACCTTGGAGTGGAACACACCATCTCTCTACACCCCATACCCAATTTGTAGGCCTAATGCAGCGTAGTTTCCAACAACTACTAAACGAGAGCATGAAGATCGAACCAATGGCGATGAAACCTGGGGAACACCTTGGAGTGGAACACACCATCTCTCTTCACCCCATACCCAATTTGTAGGCCTAATGCAGCGTAGTTTCCAACAACTACTAAACGAGAGCATGAAGATCGAACCAATGGCGATGAAACCTGGGGAACACCTTGGAGTGGAACACACCATCTCTCTACACCCCATACCCAATTTGTAGGCCTAATGCAGCGTAGTTTCCAACAACTACTAAACGAGAGCATGAAGATCGAAGCAATGGAGAGGAAACCTTGGGAACACCTTGGAGTGGAACACACCATCTCTCTACACCCCATACCCAATTTGTAGGCCTAATGCAGCGTAGTTTCCAACAACTACTAAACGAGAGCATGAAGATTGAAGCTCAGGAAAGGCAACCTGGAGAACACCTTGGAGTGGAAAACACCATCTCTCTACACCCCATACCCAATTTGTAGGCCTAATACAGCGTAGTTTCCAACAACTACTAAACTAGAGCATGAAGATTGAAGCTCAGGAAAGGCAACCTGGAGAACACCTTGGAGTGGAACACACCATCTCTCTACACCCCATACCCAATTTGTAGGCCTAATGCAGCGTTGTTTCCAACAACTACTAAACGAGAGCGTGAAGATTGAAGCTCAGGAAAGGCAACCTGGAGAACACCTTGGAGTGGAACACACCATCTCTCTACACCCCATACCCAATTTGTAGGCCTAATGCAGCGTAGTTTCCAACAACTACTAAACGAGAGCATGAAGATTGAAGCTCAGTAAAGGCAACCTGGAGAACACCTTGGAGTGGAACACACCATCTCTCTACACCCCATACCCAATTTGTAGGCCTAATGCAGCGTAGTTTCCAACAACTACTAAACGAGAGCATGAAGATTGAAGCTCAGGAAAGGCAACCTGGAGAACACCTTGGAGTGGAACACACCATCTCTCTACACCCCATACCCAATTTGTAGGCCTAATGCAGCGTAGTTTCCAACAACTACTAAACGAGAGCATGAAGATTGAAGCTCAGGAAAGGCAACCTGGAGAACACCTTGGAGTGGAACACACCATCTCTCTACACCCCATACCCAATTTGTAGGCCTAATGCAGCGTAGTTTCCAACAACTACTAAACGAGAGCATGAAGATCGAAGCAATGGAGAGGAAACCTGGGGAACACCTTGGAGTGGAACACACCATCTCTCTACACCCCATACCCAATTTGTAGGCCTAATGCAGCGTAGTTTCCAACAACTACTAAACGAGAGCATGAAGATTGAAGCTCAGGAAAGGCAACCTGGAGAACACCTTGGAGTGGAAAACACCATCTCTCTACACCCCATACCCAATTTGTAGGCCTAATACAGCGTAGTTTCCAACAACTACTAAACGAGAGCATGAAGATTGAAGCTCAGGAAAGGCAACCTGGAGAACACCTTGGAGTGGAACACACCATCTCTCTACACCCCATACCCAATTTGTAGGCCTAATGCAGCGTAGTTTCCAACAACTACTAAACGAGAGCGTGAAGATTGAAGCTCAGGAAAGGCAACCTGGAGAACACCTTGGAGTGGAACACACCATCTCTCTACACCCCATACCCAATTTGTAGGCCTAATGCAGCATAGTTTCCAACAACTACTAAACGAGAGCATGAAGATCGAACCAATGGCGATGAAACCTGGGGAACACCTTGGAGTGGAACACACCATCTCTCTACACCCCATACCCAATTTGTAGGCCTAATGCAGCGTAGTTTCCAACAACTACTAAACGAGAGCATGAAGATCGAACCAATGGCGATGAAACCTGGGGAACACCTTGGAGTGGAACACACCATCTCTCTACACCCCATACCCAATTTGTAGGCCTAATGCAGCGTAGTTTCCAACAACTACTAAACGAGAGCATGAAGATCGAACCAATGGCGATGAAACCTGGGGAACACCTTGGAGTGGAACACACCATCTCTCTACACCCCATACCCAATTTGTAGGCCTAATGCAGCGTAGTTTCCAACAACTACTAAACGAGAGCATGAAGATCGAAGCAATGGAGAGGAAACCTTGGGAACACCTTGGAGTGGAACACACCATCTCTCTACACCCCATACCCAATTTGTAGGCCTAATGCAGCGTAGTTTCCAACAACTACTAAACGAGAGCATGAAGATTGAAGCTCAGGAAAGGCAACCTGGAGAACACCTTGGAGTGGAAAACACCATCTCTCTACACCCCATACCCAATTTGTAGGCCTAATACAGCGTAGTTTCCAACAACTACTAAACGAGAGCATGAAGATTGAAGCTCAGGAAAGGCAACCTGGAGAACACCTTGGAGTGGAACACACCATCTCTCTACACCCCATACCCAATTTGTAGGCCTAATGCAGCGTAGTTTCCAACAACTACTAAACGAGAGCGTGAAGATTGAAGCTCAGGAAAGGCAACCTGGAGAACACCTTGGAGTGGAACACACCATCTCTCTACACCCCATACCCAATTTGTAGGCCTAATGCAGCGTAGTTTCCAACAACTACTAAACGAGAGCATGAAGATTGAAGCTCAGTAAAGGCAACCTGGAGAACACCTTGGAGTGGAACACACCATCTCTCTACACCCCATACCCAATTTGTAGGCCTAATGCAGCGTAGTTTCCAACAACTACTAAACGAGAGCATGAAGATTGAAGCTCAGGAAAGGCAACCTGGAGAACACCTTGGAGTGGAACACACCATCTCTCTACACCCCATACCCAATTTGTAGGCCTAATGCAGCGTAGTTTCCAACAACTACTAAACGAGAGCATGAAGATTGAAGCTCAGGAAAGGCAACCTGGAGAACACCTTGGAGTGGAACACACCATCTCTCTACACCCCATACCCAATTTGTAGGCCTAATGCAGCGTAGTTTCCAACAACTACTAAACGAGAGCATGAAGATCGAAGCAATGGAGAGGAAACCTTGGGAACACCTTGGAGTGGAACACACCATCTCTCTACACCCCATACCCAATTTGTAGGCCTAATGCAGCGTAGTTTCCAACAACTACTAAACGAGAGCATGAAGATTGAAGCTCAGGAAAGGCAACCTGGAGAACACCTTGGAGTGGAAAACACCATCTCTCTACACCCCATACCCAATTTGTAGGCCTAATACAGCGTAGTTTCCAACAACTACTAAACGAGAGCATGAAGATTGAAGCTCAGGAAAGGCAACCTGGAGAACACCTTGGAGTGGAACACACCATCTCTCTACACCCCATACCCAATTTGTAGGCCTAATGCAGCGTAGTTTCCAACAACTACTAAACGAGAGCGTGAAGATTGAAGCTCAGGAAAGGCAACCTGGAGAACACCTTGGAGTGGAACACACCATCTCTCTACACCCCATACCCAATTTGTAGGCCTAATGCAGCATAGTTTCCAACAACTACTAAACTAGAGCATGAAGATTGAAGCTCAGGAAAGGCAACCTGGAGAACACCTTGGAGTGGAACACACCATCTCTCTACACCCCATACCCAATTTGTAGGCCTAATGCAGCGTAGTTTCCAACAACTACTAAACGAGAGCATGAAGATTGAAGCTCAGGAAAGGCAACCTGGAGAACACCTTGGAGTGGAACACACCATCTCTCTACACCCCATACCCAATTTGTAGGCCTAATGCAGCGTAGTTTCCAACAACTACTAAACGAGAGCATGAAGATTGAAGCTCAGGAAAGGCAACCTGGAGAACACCTTGGAGTGGAACACACCATCTCTCTACACCCCATACCCAATTTGTAGGCCTAATGCAGCGTAGTTTCCAACAACTACTAAACGAGAGCATGAAGATTGAAGCAATGGAGAGGAAACCTGGGGAACACCTTGGGGAGGCAGACACCGTTAGTAGGCCCTACCAAAGTTGTACACCCAATGCAGTTTTAAAATTCCTAGAGGCTGAAAACAAGACTATTGACGCTCAGCTTTTTTCAAAGGAACACAGCTGAATTGAGTGGCGCAGACAGACACAGGTAGTAGGACTCAAACCAAAAATGTGGCTCACTGCAGCAGAAAAAAGTTACAGGGGTACACAAGCTGCAGTGCTCTGGGCAGTGGAGGACAATTTCAATAGTGAACCGCAGACAGACTTTGTACGCCTACTATTAAAAAAAGGATGCTCTATGCAATTATAAATAGGTTCTAGGGGTACACGGGCAGCAGTGGTGTGGTCAGTGGAGGCCTAGTGGAAGGAGTGACCGCAGACAGGCATCGAAGGCCTAAAATAATAACACATGGCTGTAGGCAATTTTAAATTGGTTCCAGGGGCACACGGGCAGCAGTGGCCTGGTCAGTGTAGTAGTAGTAGAAAGAACGGACCGCAGACAGGCATCGAAGGCCTAAAATAAAAAAATTAGGCTGGCTGTAGGCAATTTTAAATTGGTTCCAGGGGTACACGGGCAGCAGTGGTGTGGTCAGTGGAGGCATATTGTAAGGAGTGACCGCAGACAGGCATCGAAGGCCTAAAATAATAACACATGGCTGTAGGCAATTTTAAATTGGTTCCAGGGGTACACGGGCAGCAGTGGTGTGGTCAGTGGAGGCCTAGTGGAAGGAGTGACCGCAGACAGGCATCGAAGGCCTAAAATAAAAAAATTGGGCTGGCTGTAGGCAATTTTAAATTGGTTCCAGGGGTACACGGGCAGCAGTGGTGTGGTCAGTGGAGGCATATTGTAAGGAGTGACCGCAGACAGGCATCGAAGGCCTAAAATAATAACACATGGCTGTAGGCAATTTTAAATTGGTTCCAGGGGTACACGGGAAGCAGTGGTGTGGTCAGTGGAGGCCTAGTGGAAGGAGTGACCGCAGACAGGCATCGAAGGCCTAAAATAAAAAAATTGGGCTGGCTGTAGGCAATTTTAAATTGGTTCCAGGGGTACACGGGCAGCAGTGGTGTGGTCAGTGGAGGCCTAGTGGAAGGAGTGACCGCAGACAGGCATCGAAGGCCTAAAATAATAACACATGGCTGTAGGCAATTTTAAATTGGTTCCAGGGGTACACGGGCAGCAGTGGCCTGGTCAGTGTAGTAGTAGTAGAAAGAACGGACCGCAGACAGGCATCGAAGGCCTAAAATAAAAAAATTGGGCTGGCTGTAGGCAATTTTAAATTGGTTCCAGGGGTACACGGGCAGCAGTGGTGTGGTCAGTGGAGGCCTAGTGGAAGGAGTGACCGCAGACAGGCATCGAAGGCCTAAAATAATAACACATGGCTGTAGGCAATTTTAAATTGGTTCCAGGGGTACACAGGCAGCAGTGGTGTGGTCAGTGGAGGCATAGTGGAAGGAGTGACCGCAGACAGGCTTCGAAGGCCTAACATAACAAAGATGTCAATACAATGGTATTGTCAGTGGCAGGCATTGAAGGATGTCAGCGCATAGACTAAACATTGGTGGAGCTGTGAGATAATTTTGCAAGTGGTAGAGCACTGTTTGAGCTGGGGGGGGAACTGTCTTGTGGCCGGCGGTACAGGCCCAGGGCCCCTCATATTACAACGGTGTGTCTGACGTTGGGTGCGCACCACCACCGCCAGAGACACTTTATTGTACTAGGAGGGACCCAGTGGCAGTGCCGTCGACCAAAAGCAGGCACACCCACCTCTTCAGACAAACAGCACTCTCACGGGTGCTGTCGCCAAGTGTCGATACCACGGCCCCGTGTGGGGAGTTTGGCCATTTAGTGAGGTGTAAACATGTCGTATGCTGGACAGTCAGGTGCAGAAAATTACGAGATTGGAAAAGGCATTCAGAATAGTCCACAGGCAAGACCTTTTCATAGGAAAGCTAGGTGTCAGCCGGGCAAGGTGGGGCAAAAGATTTCGAAATCCAGTTGTGGTTCATTTTAATGAAGGTTAGATCATCTACATTTTGGGTAGCCAGACGAGTCCTTTTTTCTGTTAGTATTGAACCTGCAGCACTGAATACTCTTTCTGATAGGACACTAGCTGCCGGGCAAGCAAGCTCCTGCAATGCATATTCTGCCAATTCTGGCCAGGTGTCTAATTTTGATGCCCAGTAATCAAATGGGAATGACGGTTGAGGGAGAACATCGATAAGGGATGAAAAATAGTTTGTAACCATACTGGACAAATGTTGTCTCCTGTCACTTTGAATTGATGCTGCAGTACCTGTCCTGTCTGCGGTCATAGCAAAATCACTCCACAACCTGGTCAGAAAACCCCTCTGGCCAACGCCACTTCTGATTTCTGCCCCTCTAACTCCTCTGGTCTGCTGGCCCCTGCAGCTCGTGTGAGAACGATCATGGGCGCTGTGTGCAGGGAATGCCAGAAGCAAACGGTCAACAAGAGTTGATTGTTTGGTTGCTAATATTAGTTCCAAGTTCTCATGTGGCATTATATTTTGCAATTTGCCTTTATAGCGAGGATCAAGGAGGCAGGCCAACCAGTAATTGGCATCGTTCATCATTTTAGTTATGCGTGTGTCCCTTTTGAGGATACGTAAGGCATAATCCGCCATGTGGGCCAAAGTTCCAGTTCTCAAATCTGCGGTTGTGCTTGGTTGAGGGGCAGTTTCAGGCAAATCCACGTCACTTGTTTCCCTCCAAAAACCAGAACCCGGCCTTGCCGCGCCACCAATTTCCAGTGGCCCCGGAAAAGCTTCCTCATTAAAAATATAATCATCCCCATCATCCTCCTCGTCTTCCTCCTCCTCTTCGCCCGCTAACTCGTCCTGTACACTGCCCTGGCCAGACAATGACTGACTGTCATCAAGGTTTTCCTCTTCCTCAGCTGCAGACGCCTGATCCTTTATGTGCGTCAAACTTTGCATCAGCAGACGCATTAGGGGGATGCTCATGCTTATTATGGCGTTGTCTGCACTAACCAGCCGTGTGCATTCCTCAAAACACTGAAGGACTTGACACATGTCTTGAATCTTCGACCACTGCACACCTGACAACTCCATGTCTGCCATCCTACTGCCTGCCCGTGTATGTGTATCCTCCCACAAAAACATAACAGCCCGCCTCTGTTCGCACAGTCTCTGAAGCATGTGCAGTGTTGAGTTCCACCTTGTTGCAACGCCTATGATTAGGCGATGCTGGGGAAGGTTCAAAGAACGCTGATAGGTCTGCATACGGCTGGAGTGTACGGGCGAACGGCGGATATGTGAGCAAAGTCCACGCACTTTGAGGAGCAGGTCGGATAACCCCGGATAACTTTTCAGGAAGCACTGCACCACCAGGTTTAAGGTGTGAGCCAGGCAAGGAATGTGTTTCAGTTGGGAAAGGGAGATGGCAGCCATGAAATTCCTTCCGTTATCACTCACTACCTTGCCTGCCTCAAGATCTACAGTGCCCAGCCACGACTGCGTTTCTTTCTGCAAGAACTCGGACAGAACTTCCGCGGTGTGTCTGTTGTCGCCCAAACACTTCATAGCCAATACAGCCTGCTGACGTTTGCCAGTAGCTGCCCCATAATGGGAGACCTGGTGTGCAACAGTGGCAGCTGCGGATGGAGTGGTTGTGCGACTGCGGTCTGTGGACGAGCTCTCGCTTCTGCAGGAGGACGAAGAGGAGGAGGAGGGGGTTCGAACGGCTACAGCCAACTGTTTCCTAGACCGTGGGCTAGGCAGACCTGTCCCAAACTTGCTGTCCCCTGTGGACCCTGCATCCACAACATTCACCCAGTGTGCCGTGATGGACACGTAACGTCCCTGGCCATGCCTACTGGTCCATGCATCTGTTGTCAGGTGCACCTTTGTGCTCACAGATTGCCTGAGTGCATGGACGATGCGCTCTTTAACATGCTGGTGGAGGGCTGGGATGGCTTTTCTGGAAAAAAAGTGTCGACTGGGTAGCTCGTAGCGTGGTACAGCGTAGTCCATCAGGGCTTTGAAAGCTTCGCTTTCAACTAACCGGTAGGGCATCATCTCTAACGAGATTAGTCTAGCTATGTGGGCGTTCAAACCCTGTGTACGCGGATGCGAGGCTAAGTACTTCCTTTTTCTAACCATAGTCTCATGTAGGGTGAGCTGGACTGGAGAGCTGGAGATCGTGGAACTAGCGGGGGTGCCGGTGGACATGGCAGACTGAGAGACGGTGGGAGATGGTATTGTTGCCGCCGGTGCCCTAGATGCAGTGTTTCCTACTACGAAACTGGTGATTCCCTGACCCTGACTGCTTTGGCCTGGCAAAGAAACCTGCACAGATACTGCAGGTGGTGCGGAAAATGGTGGCCCTACACTGCCGGAAGGGATGTTGCGTTGCTGACTAGCTTCATTGGCCGAGGGTGCTACAACCTTAAGGGACGTTTGGTAGTTAGTCCAGGCTTGCAAATGCATGGTGGTTAAATGTCTATGCATGCAACTTGTATTGAGACTTTTCAGATTCTGTCCTCTGCTTAAGGTAGTTGAACATTTTTGACAGATGACTTTGCGCTGATCAATTGGATGTTGTTTAAAAAAATGCCAGACTGCACTCTTTCTAGCATCGGATACCTTTTCAGGCATTGCAGACTGAGCTTTAACCGGATGGCCACGCTGTCCTCCAACAGGTTTTGGCTTTGCCACGCGTTTTGGGCAAGATACGGGCCCGGCAGATGGAACCTGTTGCGATGTTGATGCCTGCTGTGGCCCCTCCTCCTCCGCTTCAGAACTGCTGCCGCCTGCACCCTGTTCCCCCAATGGCTGCCAATCGGGGTCAAGAACTGGGTCATCTATTACCTCTTCTTGTAGCTCGTGTGCAACTTCGTCTGTGTCACCGTGTCGGTCGGTGGTATAGCGTTCGTGATGTGGCAACATAGTCTCATCAGGGTCTGATTCTTGATCATTACCCTGCGAGGGCAATGTTGTGGTCTGAGTCAAAGGACCAGCATAGTAGTCTGGCTGTGGCTGTGCATCAGTGCACTCCATGTCAGATTCAACTTGTAATGGGCATGGACTGTTAACTGCTTCACTTTCTAAGCCAGGGACGGTATGTGTAAATAGCTCCATGGAGTAACCCGTTGTGTCGCCTGCTGCATTCTTCTCTGTTGTTGTTTTTGCTGAAGAGGACAAGGAAGCGACTTGTCCCTGACCGTGAACATCCACTAACGACGCGCTGCTTTGACATTTACCAGTTTCACGAGAGGATGCAAAAGAGCTAGAGGCTGAGTCAGCAAGATAAGCCAAAACTTGCTCTTGCTGCTCCGGCTTTAAAAGCGGTTTTCCTACTCCCAGAAAAGGGAGCGTTCGAGGCCTTGTGTAGCCAGACGACGAACCTGGCTCCACAGCTCCAGACTTAGGTGCAATATTTTTTTTCCCACGACCAGCTGATGCTCCACCACTACCACTACCCTCATTACCAGCTGACAATGAACGCCCCCGGTCATGACCTCTTCCACCAGACTTCCTCATTGTTTTAAAAACGTAACCAAACTAACGGTATTTGTTGCTGTCACACAACTTACACAGTGAGCTATAACTTCAGTATGATTTAGCTACCCCTTTACAGGTGAGTGAGACCACAACGAAAATCAGGCACAATGTTACACACTCTGTTGTTGGTGGCAACAAATGAGAGAGATGCCACACACGCAGGACTGTCACTGAAGCACAAATGTAAATATTAATCTCCCACTGATTTGATTTTTTTTTTTTTTTCAGGGAGACTTTAGGAAAAAAAAAATAGAATAAAATGATTTTTTCAGGAAGAATTTAGAAACCAAATAAAATAAAATGATTTTTTCAGGGAGAATTTAGAAAACAAATAAAACAAAAAAAGGCTTTCTATGGCCCACTGAGTGAGAGATGACGCACACAGGAGTCAGGAGTGGCACACAAGCCCAGAGGCCAATATTTATCTCCCACTGATTGATGTAGTGATTTTTTCAGGTAGATTTTGGAACCCAAATCAAGCTAAAAAAAATAATAGGCTTTCTATGGCCCACAATTGGAGAGAGAGAGAGATGGCACACCCAGGAGTCAAGACTGGCACACAATCAGAAAGGGCAATATTAATCTCCCACTGATTTGATTTTTTTTTTTTCAGGGAGACTTTAGGAAAAAAAAATAATAGAATAAAATGATTTTTTCAGGAAGAATTTAGAAACAAAATAAAATAAAATGATTTTTTCAGGGAGAATTTAGAAAACAAATAAAACAAAAAAAGGCTTTCTATGGCCCACTGAGTGAGAGATGACGCACACAGGAGTCAGGAGTGGCACACAAGCCAAGAGGCCAATATTTATCTCCCACTGATTGATGTAGTGATTTTTTCAGGTAGATTTTGGAACCCAAATCAAGCTAAAAAAATAATAGGCTTTCTATGGCCCACAATTGGAGAGAGAGAGAGAGATGGCACACCCAGGAGTCAAGACTGGCACACAAGCAGAAAGGGCAATATTAATCTCCCACTGATTTGATTTTTTTTTTTTCAGGGAGACTTTAGGAAAAAAAAATAATAGAATAAAATGATTTTTTCAGGAAGAATTTAGAAACCAAATAAAATAAAATGATTTTTTCAGGAAGAATTTAGAAAACAAATAAAACAAAAAAAGGCTTTCTATGGCCCACTGAGTGAGAGATGACGCACACAGGAGTCAGGAGTGGCACACAAGCCCAGAGGCCAATATTTATCTCCCACTGATTGATGTAGTGATTTTTTCAGGTAGATTTTGGAACCCAAATCAAGCTAAAAAAATAATAGGCTTTCTATGGCCCACAATTGGAGAGAGAGAGAGAGATGGCACACCCAGGAGTCAAGACTGGCACACAAGCAGAAAGGGCAATATTAATCTCCCACTGATTTGATTTTTTTTTTTTTCAGGGAGACTTTAGGAAAAAAAAATAATAGAATAAAATGATTTTTTCAGGAAGAATTTAGAAACCAAATAAAATAAAATGATTTTTTCAGGGAGAATTTAGAAAACAAATAAAACAAAAAAAGGCTTTCTATGGCCCACTGAGTGAGAGATGACGCACACAGGAGTCAGGAGTGGCACACAAGCCCAGAGGCCAATATTTATCTCCCACTGATTGATGTAGTGATTTTTTCAGGTAGTTTTTGGAACCCAAATCAAGCTAAAAAAAAATAGGCTTTCTATGGCCCACAATTGGAGAGAGAGAGAGATGGCACACCCAGGAGTCAAGACTGGCACACAAGCAGAAAGGGCAATATTAATCTCCCACTGATTTGATTTTTTTTTTTTTCAGGGAGACTTTAGGAAAAAAAAATAATAGAATAAAATGATTTTTTCAGGAAGAATTTAGAAACCAAATAAAATAAAATGATTTTTTCAGGGAGAATTTAGAAAACAAATAAAACAAAAAAAGGCTTTCTATGGCCCACTGAGTGAGAGATGACGCACACAGGAGTCAGGAGTGGCACACAAGCCCAGAGGCCAATATTTATCTCCCACTGATTGATGTAGTGATTTTTTCAGGTAGATTTTGGAACCCAAATCAAGCTAAAAAAATAATAGGCTTTCTATGGCCCACAATTGGAGAGAGAGAGAGAGATGGCACACCCAGGAGTCAAGACTGGCACACAAGCAGAAAGGGCAATATTAATCTCCCACTGATTTGATTTTTTTTTTTTTTTTCAGGGAGACTTTAGGAAAAAAAAATAATAGAATAAAATGATTTTTTCAGGAAGAATTTAGAACCCAAATAAAATAAAATGATTTTTTCAGGGAGAATTTAGAAAACAAATAAAACAAAAAAAGGCTTTCTATGGCCCACTGAGTGAGAGATGACGCACACAGGAGTCAGGAGTGGCACACAAGCCCAGAGGCCAATATTTATCTCCCACTGATTGATGTAGTGATTTTTTCAGGTAGATTTTGGAACCCAAATAAAGCTAAAAAAATAATAGGCTTTCTATGGCCCACAATTGGAGAGAGAGAGAGAGATGGCACACCCAGGAGTCAAGACTGGCACACAAGCAGAAAGGGCAATATTAATCTCCCACTGATTTGATTTTTTTTTTTTTTCAGGGAGACTTTAGGAAAAAAAAATAATAGAATAAAATGATTTTTTCAGGAAGAATTTAGAAACCAAATAAAATAAAATGATTTTTTCAGGGAGAATTTAGAAAACAAATAAAACAAAAAAAGACTTTCTATGGCCCACTGAGTGAGAGATGACGCACACAGGAGTCAGGAGTGGCACACAAGCCCAGAGGCCAATATTTATCTCCCACTGATTGATGTAGTGATTTTTTCAGGTAGATTTTGGAACCCAAATAAAGCTAAAAAAATAATAGGCTTTCTATGGCCCACAATTGGAGAGAGAGAGAGAGATGGCACACCCAGGAGTCAAGACTGGCACACAAGCAGAAAGGGCAGTATTAATCTCCCACTGATTTGATTTTTTTTTTTTTCTCAGGGAGACTTTAGGAAAAAAAAAATAATAGAATAAAATGATTTTTTCAGGAAGAATTTAGAAACCAAATAAAATAAAAATGATTTTTTTCAGGGAGAATTTATAAAACAAATAAAACAAAAAATAGGCTTTCTATGGCCCACTGAGTGAGAGATGACGCACACAGGAGTCAGGAGTGGCACACAAGCCCAGAGGCCAATATTTATCTCCCACTGATTGATTTATTGATTTTTTCAGGTAGAATTTAGAACCCAAATCAACCAAAAAAATAAATAGGCTTTCTATGGCCCACTATTTGTGAGAGAGATGGCACGCTCAGGACTGGCACACAAGCCCAGAGGCCAATATTAATCTCCCACTTTTTTTTTTTGTTCCAGGGAAAATTTATAAACCCAATAAAAAAAATAATAAATAGGCTTTCTATGGCCCACTATCTGAGAGAGAGAGATGGCACGCTTAGGACTGGCACACAAGCCCAAAGGCCAATATTAATCTCCCACTGATTGATTTATTGATTTTTTTCAGGTAGAATTTAGAACCCAAATAAAGCAAAAAAAAAAAAATAGGCTTTCTATGGCCCACTGAGTGAGTGATGATGCACACAGGAGTCAGGAGTGGCACACAAGCCCTGAGGCCAAAATTTTTCTCCCACTGATTGATGTAGTGATTTTTTCAGGTAGATTTTATAACCCAAATCAAGCAAAAAAAATAAATAGGCTTTCTATGGCCCACTGAGTGAGAGATGGCACAGACAGGGATGGCACTCTAGCAGAAATGTCAATCTTAATCTCCCACAAAAAAAAAAAAAAAAAAAAACAACAGCGAGTGTCCAACAATTACTATCTCCCTGCAGTAATCTCAGCCAGGTATGGCAGGCAGCAATAAGGAGTGGACTGATGCACAAATTAAATAAAAAGTGTGGACAAACAAAAAAGATAGCTGTGCAGAAAGGAAGGAACAAGAGGATTTGTGCTTTGAAAAAAGCAGTTGGTTTGCACAGCGGCGTACACACAGCAATGCAGCTATCAGGGAGCCTTCTAGGGCAGCCCAATGAGCTACAGCGCTGAGGGGAAAAAAAAAAAATGTAGCTTCCACTGTCCCTGCACACCGAAGGTGGTGTTGGGCTGTGGAAATCGCTACAGCACAAGCGGTTTGGTGGTTAATGGACCCTGCCTAACGCTATCCCTGCTTCTGACGAAGCGGCAGCAACCTCTCCCTAAGCTCAGATCAGCAGCAGTAACATGGCGGTCGGCGGGAACTCCCCTTTATAGCCCCTGTGACGCCGCAGACAGCAAGCCAATCACTGCAATGCCCTTCTCTAAGATGGTGGGGACCAGGACCTATGTCATCATGCTGCCCACACTCTGCATTTACCTTCATTGGCTGAGAAATGGCGCTTTTCGCGTCATTGAAACGCGACTTTGGCGCGAAAGTCGCGTACCGCATGGCCGACCCCGCACAGGGGTCGGATCGGGTTTCATGAAACCCGACTTTGCCAAAAGTCGGTGACTTTTGAAAATGAATGACCCGTTTCGCTCAACCCTACTCCTGTGTATAATGTCACTGGTGATCACTGTATTACCTGTACACAGACACTGACACAGATCAGAATTTGTAGTATTCAGTCACTATGCGGTGGTAATATGTGGTCTGGACATGGTGTTGCGGTACTTGTCCCTTGTATGTGTTATTTGGTCACTTTGTGATGGTAATATTATTATTATTAATATTATTATTTATTTATATAGCACCATTGATTCCATGGTGCTGTACATGAGAAGGGGTTACATACAAGTTACAGTTATCACTTACAGTAAACAAACTAACAATGACAGACTGATACAGAGGGGCGAGGACCCTGCCCTTGCGGGTTTACATTCTACAGGATTATGGGGAAGGAGACAGTAGGTTGAGGGTTGCAGGAGCTCCGGTGTTGGTGAGGCAGTAGCTTCAGTAGTAATGAGGAGGCAGCGGGGTCAGTGCAGGCTGTAGTCTTTCCTGAAGAGATGGGTTTTCAGGTTCCGTCTGAAGGATCTGAATGTGATTGATAGTCGGACGTGTTGTGGCAAAAAATTCTAGAGGATGGGGGATATTCGGGAGAAGTCTTGGAGGCTGTTGCATGAGGAGCGAATGAGTGTGGAGGAGAGAAGGAGGTCTTGGGAGGACCGGAGATCACGTGAGGGAAGATATCGGGAGATTAGTTCAGAGATATATGAAGGAGACAGGTTGTGGATGGCTTTGTAGGTCAGTATTAGTAATTTGAACTGGATTCTCTGAGGGAATGGGAGCTAGTGAAGAGATTTGCAGAGGGGGGAAGCAGAGGAGTAGCGAGGAGAGAGATGAATTAGTCGGGCAGCAGAGTTAAGGATGGACTGGAGAGGTGCAAGGGTGTTAGCAGGGAGGTCGCAGAAAAGGATGTTGCAGTAGTCAAGGCGGGAGATCATGAGGGCATTCACAAGCATTTTAGTAGATTGTCGGTTGAGGAAAGGATGGATTCTGGAGATATTTTTGAGCTGGAGGCAACAGGAGGTGGAAAGAGCTTGGATGTGCAGTTTGAAGGACAGGGCAGAGTCGAAGGTTACCTTGAGGCAGCGGACTTCCGGTATGGGGGAAAGCATGATGTCATTGATTGCGATAGATAGGTCAGGTATGGAAGATCTATGGGATGGAGGAAAGATGATGAGTTCAGATTTGTCCACATTGAGTTTGAGGAAGCGAGAGGAGAAGAAGGAGGATATGGCTGATAGGCACTCTGGGATTCTGGACAGCAGAGCGGTGACATCTGGGCCAGAGAGGTAGATCTGAGTGTCATTAGCATAGAGGTGGTACTGGAATCCATGGGACTTTATGAGTTGTCCCAAGCCAAGTGTATAGATTGAGAAGAGTAGGGGTCCTAGAACAGAGCCTTGGGGAACTCCAACAGAGAGAGGGTGGGATGAGGAGGTAGTGTGGCAGTGGGAGACGCTGAATGTGCGGTTGGAAAGGTACAAGGAGATCCAGGATAGGGCGAGGTAATATGTGGTCTGGTCATGGTGTTGTGGTATTTGTTCCCTGTATTTGATATTATTCGATCACTGTGGTGGTAATATGGTTTCTGATCATGGTGTAGTGGTATTTGTTCTTTGTGTGTGATATTATTTGATCACTGTGGTTGTAATATGTGTTTTGGTCATTGTGCGGTGGTATTTGATCGTTGTATGTGATATTATTGGTCATTTTAAAAATTGAAAAATAAATAAAAATATACCTAAATTGTATTGCATATTTCAACAAATATTTTGTAGGTTACAGTAGAGTAGGGCCCGGCCAAAAGTGTCTACCATGTTATGGTGGTGGCTTAAAAAATCTTTTGGCCAAATCAAAAGCTGCCGGTTATAAGTGTGATCTGGCGATGGGAACTGTTAATGTGTGATAGGTGAGAAGTGGAGTTTTTCCAAGAGAGAGCGGTGGGTCCGTGGACAGTTTGAGGGGTGAAGGCAGGGTTGGGGTGGAGCCTGGGCAGAGTCTCAAGGGGCCCCGAAAATTTTGACAGTATGGTGCCCCAAAATTTCTAGTGGCAGCCCTGTCTATGAGCACGCCGAAATGCTTGGAGACCACCCGAGCATGCTCGGAAAACTCGAGTAACGAGCACAATCGCTCATCACTAGTGATTATACTTATATTTGTGAATGCGCCTAAGTCCATAGATGGAGTCTATAAATGTACATGTATAATAGAAAATACAGAATTCACCAAGAAGTCACCAGAGATGTGTAATGCTCAGTGTCATCCCATTTTCCATTTCACTCGCACCTAAATGATTCACACGGTTTAAATATTAAACAGCAGCACAATATCTCAGATATAAAGTTAAGAAAAATATGTCTCCAATTAAATGCTTCATATGAAAAAAATATGCTTTGCCTAGATATAGAAAGAATAATCTGAGCATGGATAATTTTGTAATTACCTAGGAAAAAAAAAGATTAGATTGATTGCTCCGAAGATTATGCATAAAATGCTCAGTTTACCAGCGCAGCATTCCAAATCATCAAGTGGAACTAAATTGATCTGGTGTATACATGTAGAACAGGATATCTCAGGCTTTATTTAAAGGGGCTGGCTCACCATTACGACTTCTATCTTGTCCCCAGTGTAGATAATAATTTGTTAATCACTGAGAGTCTGTTCTTGGAATTGTGAAAGTATTAGTGGTTACATTTCCAGAGATCAGCAACTCGTAAACATAGCTAGGTGACAAGTTGTTAAAGTTGGCCAACCATTTTAAAAGGATTTTTCCATCTCCGAAAGAGATCAGATGTCTCTAGAATTTGCTAAGTCTTACTTCTTGATAGAGGTCTCACTGCCAGCACCCTTACGGATCATGAAAATAAAGAACCCTCACAAGTAGTTCTAGAATGTGCTCCAAAGTTTTTAACAGCTTTCCAGTGCTCTAGTCTGAGCTCCATAGATTAGAAAGTAAAGTCATATCATAGAGAAAGGCTATCAATATTTGGCATGACAAAGCTTGAAATATTCTAATGATATAAATATAATATGAATATTACAACAGACCACATAGAGAAAATTTGAGAAAAATGAAGTATTATGAACTATTTGCATTTGCATCCTAGCTCAGACCTCGGGTAACCATGTGTTAGGTGTCGAGTTCCCGCCTTATCCCTGTGGTCTACCATGTGGCTATTCCTCCGCGCCTTGGTATCACGGACACCTTCCACGTTTCCCTCTTAAAGCCCGTCTATATGTTCCGGTTTTCCGAGTCTTCCGTCGGGACATCGGGTTCATCCACGGATGAGTACGAGGTGAACTCTATCTTTGGAATGAAAGGTGGTACGTGGCAAAAAATACTATCTGGTGGACTGGAAGGGTCATGGTCCAGAGGACAGAACCTGGGGAGCACATTCGGGCTCCGCTGCTCATTGCAGCTTTTGAGCGTAGCGAGGCTCAAGGAGGAGGGGACCCTTGGAGGGGGGTAATATTAGGTGTCGAGTTCCCAGCTCTGCACAGGGGGGATCTCGAACCATCTCCACTGCAGTCTCCCATTCTTCTCCAGCCGCAGTGGAGCCTGCTCAGCAGAGATTTCGGTCCCAGCATCTGGCTCAGGCTGATACTGTGTGACTGGTTACTGTTGCCCTTCCAGGCTCTGCCTTTGTAGCCAGCACTGAACAGCGGCGAGCAGGTCTTTCTGGGACTATGTCCTGTTTTTCCCATACTGAGCATGCTCACGGGACGACCTCCCATTGGAGGTCGGGGGTCACATGCTCAGGTCCTGTTGCGGCTCCTATTGCAGCATTTGGAAGGTCTTGTAGCACTTCTGCTATAAAAGGTTTTGCATGGCCACGCGGCCATGCGCTAATGTATACTTGAAAACGTGTGTGTGTTGATGTGTGAAAGTTGCTCATTTATCATCCCCTCCCTTGTGTTTGACTGCTCGCGTAAGATGGATGTTTGCTATCTAGCGCTCGACAGAGCCATCAGTACTTAACACACGATATAGCGTCTATTGCTGTGACCGCCAGTGCGGCGCCATGTGCTATTAGAGCGCTTTTCTGACCCAAGTCTGGGTGGTTAGTGGCATCTGCCAGAGCGGCACTGCTCGCATTCTTGTGCATAAAATTATTATTTTAGGCTGGTTTCACATTTGCGTTTTTTTGGGTGCGTTTTTGCGGTAAAAAACGCAAAAAAACGCATGGTGAAAAAACGCATGTAAACGCATGCAAACGCTGCGTTTTTTTGATGCATGCGTTTTTGCATGTGGTGTAAAAAACGCGCGTTTTACCGCGTTTACATGCGTTTTTTCATGCGTTTGCGTTTTTAAAAGCATGCTGAGAAATGTGTGACAGCTGCCAATCATTAAAAAAAAGTTAAAAAACCCACTATAAACAGAAATAGTTAGGGTTAGGGGTAGGGTTAGGGGTAGGGATCATAACCCTAACCCTAAAGGGATCCTAACCCTAACCCTACCCCTAACCCTACCCCTACCCCTAACCCTAAGGGATCCTAACCCTACCCCTATCCCTAACCCTACCCCTACCCCTAACCCTAAGGGATCCTAACCCTACCCCTAACCCTAACCCTACCCCTAACCCTAAGGGATCCTAACCCTAACCCTACCCCTAACCCTAACCCTAACCCTACCCCTAACCATAAAGGGGTTAGGGTTAGGGTTAGGGGTAGGGTTAGGGGTAGGGTTAAGATCCCTTAGGGTTAGGGTTAGGGGTAGGGTTAGGGGTAGGGTTAGGGGTAGGGTTAGGGTTAGGATCCCTTAGGGTTAGGGGTAGGGGTAGGGTTAGGGTTAGGGGTAGGGTTAGGATCTCTTAGGGTTAGGGTTAGGGTTAGGGGTAGGGTTAGGATCCCTTTATCACCTTTACGTTTGGTGGTGGCATATTAGTGTGTTTTCAGGGTTTTTAATAAAAAAACGCATGCGTTTTTTAACGCAAAAAATGCATGCACCAAAAAACGCATGCGTCTCCATTGACTCCAATGCATTTTTTGACCCCCAAAAAACGCATGAAAACGCATGCGTGTTTTTTTTGTCCAAAAAACGCTTCTAAAAATACTACAAGTAGCATTTTAGAAAAAAAACGCATGCAGTGAAAAAACGCATGCGTTGCAAAACGCGACCAAACGCATACACAAAAAAACGCATGCGTTTTCAATGTTAAATATAGGGAAAAAAACGCATGCGTTTTTTTGAAAAAAAACGCTGCAGACAAAAACGCAAGTGTGAAACCAGCCTTAGTTATACTCTGACACCCAGTAGCGGTGTGGAGTGCAAGTGGTCTAGGAGAACTCTAATCCTGAGTCTTGGGATTGAGTTCTGTGACTCCTTGCTTGCGCTCTTTGTGTGGTACCGCGGCCCTGTGACGCAACAAGGTTTGCTTCTTTCATACAGGGTGAAGCTAACCCGTGTGTGTATCCTCATTGTGCTGCCATATAGTCTGTCATTACTCAGGTTCCATCTCTGCACGGTGGACCCCGGGCTGCGAACGCACCTTATACCATCTCTCTAATTATTTGGTGCATTCCGCTAGCCTTAACACCATGTACAACTGGGTATTAAGTATTTGATACCCTGCCTATTTTTGCAAGTTTTCACACCAACAAAGAATGGAGAGGTCTGTAATTTTTATCATAGGTACACTTCATCTGTGAGATACAGAATCTAAAAATAAAAAACAGAAAATCACATTGTATGATTTTTAAATAATTGAATTGCATTTTACGGCATTAAATAAGTATTTGATGGCCTACCACCCAGCAGGAATTCTGGCTCCCACAGACCTGTTAGTTTTTCTTTAAGAAGCCTCCTACTTCGCATTCATAACCTGTATTAATTGCACCTGTTTTAACTTGTTAACTGTATAACAGACACCTTTCCATACACTCAATCGACCCCAGTCCAACTTCACTATGGCCAAGACCAAACAGTTGTCTAAGGACACTAGGGACAAAATTTTAGACCTGCAAAAGGCTGGGATGGGCTAAAGGACAGTAGGCAAGCAACTTGGTGAGAAGGTAACAACTGTTGGCATAATTATTAGAAAATTGAAGAAACACGAGATTACTGTCAATCCTCCTTGGTCTGGGGTTCCAATCAAGATTTTGCCTCGTGGAGTAAGGATGATTCTGAGAAAGGTCAGAAATCAGCCCCGAACTACACGGGAAGACCTGGTCAATGGCATGAAGAGAGCTGGGACCACAGTCTCAAACATTACCACTAGTAACACACTACATTGTCATAGATTAATATTCCGTAGGGCAAACAAGGTCCCTCTGCTCACGCCAGCACATATCCAGGCCCCTTTGAAGTTCGCCAATGACCCTCTGGATGATCCAAAGGAGGAAGGGAGAAGGTCATGTGGTCAAATGAGACCAAAATAGAACATTTTGGTATCAATTCCACTTGCAGAGTTTGGAGGAAGAAGAATGATGAGTATAACCCCAACAACACAGTCCCATCCATGAAGCATGTTGGGGGAAACATCATACTTTATGGTGCTTTTCTATAAAGGGGACAGGACGACTGCACTGCATTGAAGGGAGGATTGGGTCATGTATTGCAAGATATTGGCCAATGACCTTCATCACTCAGTAAGAACAATGAAGATGGGGTCGTGGCTGGGTCTTCCGTCATGACAATGACAAGAAACACACATAGAGGCAACTAAAGAGTGGGTCCATAAGAAGCATTTAAAGGTCCTGGAGTGGCCTAGGTAGCCTACAGACCTGAACCCAATAGAAAATCTTTGAAGTGAGCTGAAACTCAATCCTGCCCAGCGAATGCCCCAAAACCTGAAAGATCTGGAGATCTGTATGGAGAAGTGGGCCAAAATCACTGCTGCAGTGTGTTCAAACTTGGTCAAGAACTACAGGAAACATCTGACCCTACTCATTTTCCTATCAAACCTACTGAGGTCTTCAAAAATCTTCCAGCCACCATTCTTTACATCAATGCCTAATGTTGCTCAAAGTTACATAACAGGTTTCTTCCCTCAATATTATCCAGTAGACCTATACAAGGAGACTAAAGAATTGAGCAAGAATCATTCAGATAATTTCCTTGAAATAGTTCTCATTTCTTTACCAGGATGAAAAATACAAGGTTTTACTTTGCCTAGTGTCAAATTGTCAAACCCCTATATGTAAAGCAGAACGAAAGAGAACCAACAGGTGTAACATTCAAAAGAGAACCTAGCGATATGCTTCTTTGCATCTTGAAGAAGCATCAATTAAAATGAGAAATATGCATGAACTAATTATTGTGCATAATTACAGCTTGATGAAAAGTTAATTACTTTAATTGCAATGCACACATATCACAGCAGGTAACTAGATTTCTGTATTCCATAACATACAATGCTAGGTGATTGGATGACAAATTAATCTTTTGTTGGACACACATCTCTTAAAACTACCTCATGTGAGGGTTTGGAGTTCGGGAGAAATGTAAATTAGGCTTCTGAAATTATAACATTTTTGTGATAATAAAATAGCAAACAAAAAATAATTGTGGTTCTGCAAATTCTATCCTTTTCACTCAAATGAGAGACAGTTTGGAGGAAGATTCAATATTACTGCACAATGTATGTAGCTATCTCCTTCTCAAACTCCTCTTATCTCTTCTTCTCACGATCGCATACAAGATTTCTCCAGCGCATCACCCCTACTCTGGAACTCTCTACCACATCAGACTCTCACCTACCATCGAAACCTTCAAAAGGAACCTGAAGACCCACCTCTTCCGACAAGGCTACAACCTGCAGTTACCACCTATCCACCAAACCGCTACACGACAAGCTCTGCCCTCACCTACTGTATTCTCACCCATCCCTTGTAGATTGTGATGGCATAGAAAAAAAGGGGGAAAACCATGGATAAGACAGGTGACATAAAGCAGGGGTAATTGCTGTGATGTTGGGCCAGTCATGGCAATCAATGACAATGCGGTAGGTATGAATAATTACAATAGGACCCTGACTGAACCGTGGTAATTCTGCTTCATCACCTGTCTTATTCATGGTTTCCCCCCCCTTTTTTTTCTATACTATGTTGTGCATAAATATGTGATTTCTATCTACCGGCTAACACGGTACCAAGATATATATCTTTCCTGTATCAATTGTGCAACGGTAATTTTTCCACCAATTGAGTTGTTTTCTGTTGGCATTGACCCTTATAAAAGGTCATTGTTGACATTGTTTTCACTATGTGTCTGATGAAGGAGCCAGATCTGCTCCAAAATGCATTGTTTGAATAAATACCCACCTTTCTCCACACTCACTGACAGCGCTCACCGAGACCGCAATTATTTCACACGCTAATTTACCATTGCAATAGACAGAAGCGATGATTAGTGGGATATAAAGGAACATTTAACCCCTTTCTGACCTCGGACGGGATAGTACGTCCAAGGTCAGAAGCCACGCTTTGATGCAGGGCTCCGGCGGTGAGCCCGCCTCAAAGCCGGGACATGTCAGCTGTTTCGAACAGCTGACATGTGCCCGTAATAGGCGCGAGCAGAATCGCGATCTGCCCGCACCTATTAACTAGTTAAATACCGCTGTCAAACGCAGACAGCGGCATTTAACTACCGCATCCGGCCTGGCGGCCGCAAATGACGTCATCGCTGACCCCGTCACATGATCGGAGGTCGGCGATGCTTGTACCTTGTAACCATAGAGGTCCTTGAGACCTCTATGGTTACTGATCGCTGGTAGCTGTGAGCGCCACCCTGTGGTCGGCGCTCACAGCACACCTGATTTTCTGCTACATACAGTGGGGCAAAAAAGTATTTAGTCAGTCAGCAATAGTTTAAGTTCCACCACTTAAAAAGATGAGAGGCGTCTGTAATTTACATTATAGGTAGACCTCAACTATGGGAGACAAACTGAGAAAAAAAAATCCAGAAAATCACATTGTCTGTTTTTTTAACAATTTATTTGCATATTATGGTGGAAAATAAGTATTTGGTAAGAAACAAAATTTCATCTCAATACTTTGTAATATATCCTTTGTTGGCAATGACAGAGGTCAAACGTTTTCTGTAAGTCTTCACAAGGTTGCCACACACTGTTGTTGGTATGTTGGCCCATTCCTCCATGCAGATCTCCTCTAGAGCAGTGATGTTTTTGGCTTTTCGCTTGGCAACACGAACTTTCAACTCCCTCCAAAGGTTTTCTATAGGGTTGAGATCTGGAGACTGGCTAGGCCACTCCAGGACCTTGAAATGCTTCTTACGAAGCCACTCCTTCGTTGCCCTGGCGGTGTGCTTTGGATCATTGTCATGTTGAAAGACCCAGCCACGTTTCATCTTCAATGCCCTTGCTGGTGGAAGGAGGTTTGCACTCAAAATCTCACGATACATGGCCCCATTCATTCTTTCATGTACCCGGATCAGTCGTCCTGGCCCCTTTGCAGAGAAACAGCCCCAAAGCATGATGTTTCCACCACCATGCTTTACAGTAGGTATGGTGTTTGATGGATGCAACTCAGTATTCTTTTTCCTCCAAACACGACAAGTTGTGTTTCTACCAAACAGTTCCAGTTTGGTTTCATCAGACCATAGGACATTCTCCCAAAACTCCTCTGGATCATCCAAATGCTCTCTAGCAAACTTCAGACGGGCCCGGACATGTACTGGCTTAAGCAGTGGGACACGTCTGGCACTGTAGGATCTGAGTCCATGGTGGCGTAGTGTGTTACTTATGGTAGGCTTTGTTACATTGGTCCCAGCTCTCTGCAGTTCATTCACTAGGTTCCCCGCGTGGTTCTGAGATTTTTGCTCACCGTTCTTGTGATCATTCTGACCCCACGGGGTGGGATTTTGCGTGGAGCCCCAGATCGAGGGAGATTATCAGTGGTCTTGTATGTCTTCCATTTTCTAATTATTGCTCCCACTGTTGATTTCTTCACTCCAAGCTGGTGGGCGATTGCAGATTCAGTCTTCCCAGCCTGGTGCAGGGCTACAATTTTGTTTCTGGTGTCCTTTGACAGCTCTTTGGTCTTCACCATAGTGGAGTTTGGAGTCAGACTGTTTGAGGGTGTGCACAGGTGTCTTTTTATACTGATAACAAGTTTAAACAGGTACCATTACTACAGGTAATGAGTGGAGGAAAGAGGAGACTCTTAAAGAAGAAGTTACAGGTCTGTGAGAGCCAGGAATCTTGATTGTTTGTTTCTGACCAAATACTTATTTTCCACCATAATATGCAAATAAATTGTTAAAAAAAACAGACAATGTGATTTTCTGGATGTTTTTTCTCAGTTTGTCTCCCATAGTTGAGGTCTACCTATGATGTAAATTATAGACGCCTCTCATCTTTTGAAGTGGTGGAACTTGCACTATTGCTGACTGACTAAATACTTTTTTGCCCCACTGTAGCAGCGAACAGCAGATCGCTGCTATGTAGCAGAGGTGATCGCGTTGTGCCTGCTTCTAGCCTCCCATGGAGGCTATTGAAGCATGGCAAAAGTGAAAAAAAAAGTGAAAAAAAATATATATATAAAAGTTTAAATCACCCCCCTTTCGCCCCAATCAAAATAAATCAATAAAAGAAAAATCAAATCTACACATATTTGGTATTGCCGCGTTCAGAATCACCCGATCTAGCAAATACAAAAAAGCATTAACCTAATCGCTAAACGGCGTAGTGAGAAAAAAATTCAAAACGCCAGAATTACGTTTTTTTGGTCGCCGAGACATTGCATTAAAATGCAATAATGGGCGATCAAAAGAACGTATCTGCACCAAAATGCTATAATTAAAAACATCATCTTGGCACGCAAAAAATAAGCCCTCATCCGACCCCAGATCATGAAAAATGGAGACGCTACGAGTATCGGAAAATGGCGCAATTTTTTTTTTATTTTTTAGCAAAGTTTGGAATTTTTTTTTCACCACTTAGGTAAAAAACAACCTAGACATGTTAGGTGTCTATAAATTCGTACTGACCTGGAGAATCATAATGGCAAGTCAGATTTAGCATTTAGTGAACCTAGCAAAAAAGCCAAGCAAAAAACAAGTGTGGGATTTGTTGTGAATTCTGTGGCAGAGTTCACTCCTGTGGTCACAAGTGGTACTTCGGCTGATTCTCTCTGGGATCTTCCGTTTGTGGAGGAAAGTGGTACTGCAGCTTCTGAGTTTCCTCCCTCAGGTGATCTGGTGAGCTCGTTAGCTTCTTCTCTACTTAACTCCACCTGATGCTTTGATCCATGCTTCCTGTCAATGTTCCAGTGTAGGACTTGTTTTTTCCCTGGATCATTCCTGTGGCCTGCTGCTCTGCAAAGCTAAGTTTTGCTTATGTTATTTTGTTGCTATTTTTCAGTCCAGCTTGCTTTATTGGTTTTTCTCGCCTGCTGGAAGCTCTGAGACGCAGAGGGACCACCTCCGTACCGTTAGTCGCTGCGGAGGGTCTTTTTGTCCCCTCTGCGTGGTTATTTATAGGTTTTTGTGCTGACCGCAAAGTTATCTTCCCTATCCTCGTTCTGTTCAGCTAGTCGGGCCTCACTTTGCTAAATCTGTTTCATCTCTATGTTTGTGTTTTCATCTTACTCACAGTCATTATATGTGGGGGGCTGCCTTTTCCTTTGGGGAATTTCTCTGAGGCAAGGTAGGCTTATTTTTCTATCTTCAGGACTAGCTAGTTTCTCAGGCTGTGACGAGGCGCCTAGGTTCTGGTCAGGAGCGCTCCACGGCTACCTTTAGTGTGGTTTGATAGGTTTAGGGATTGCGGTCTGCAGAGTTCCCACGTCTCAGAGCTCGTTCTATTATTTTGGGTTATTGTCAGATCACTGTATGTGCTCTGACCTCCATGTCCATTGTGATTCTGAATTGCCTTTCATAACAGTACAGGAAGCCAAAAGTGCTAATGATTCTCAATAGAGGGAAAAAAGAAGTTCTGAGACCATTTTTTTTTCTTTGCACTGTGTTTTGTCTTTTTTTTCCCCTAGACATTTGGGTGGTTCAGGACACAGGTGTAGCAATGGACATTAAAGGTCTGTCTTCATGTGTGGATCAGAGTTCAAAATATTCAAGATTTTGTGGTTCAGAATTCTTTGCTAGAACCGAGAATTCCTATTCCGGATTTGTTTTTTGGAGACAGAACTAAATTTCTGAGTTTCAAAAATAATTGTAAACTATTTCTGGCTTTGAAACCTCGCTCTTCTGGTGACCCAATTCAACAGGTTAGGATCGTCATTTCCCTCCCTCAGGACTGGGTGTTTTCTCTTGCGTCAGGAGATCCTGCATTGAGTAATATCGATGCGTTTTTCCTGGCGCTTGGGTTGCTGTACGATGAGCCTAATTCAGTGGATCAGGCAGAAAAAAATTTGCTGGCTCTTTGTCAGGCTCAGGATGAGATAGAGGTATATTGTCGGAAATTTAGAAAGTGGTCAGTGCTCACTCAATGGAATGAATCTGCGCTGGCAGCAATATTCACAAAGGGTCTCTCTGAAGCCCTTAAGGATGTCATGGTGGGATTTCCTATGCCTGCTGGTTTGAATGAGTCTATGTCTTTGGCCATTCAGATCGGTCGACACTTGCGTGAGCGTAAATCTGTGCACCATTTGGCGGTATTACCCGAGTTTAAACCTGAGCCTATGCAGTGTGATAGGACCTTGACCAGAGTTGAACGGCAAGAACATAGACGTCTGAATGGTCTGTGTTTCTACTGTGGTGATTCCACTCATGCTATCTCTGATTGTCCTAAGCGCACTAAGCGGTTCGCTAGGTCTGCCACCATTGGTACTGTACAGTCAAAATTTCTTCTGTCCGTTACCTTGATCTGCTCTTTGTCATCGTATTCTGTCATGGCATTTGTGGATTCAGGCGCTGCCCTGAATTTGATGGACTTGGAATATGCTAAGCGTTGTGGGTTTTTCTTGGAGCCCTTGCAGTGTCCTATTCCATTGAGAGGAATTGATGCTACGCCTTTGGCCAAGAATAAGCCTCAATACTGGACCCAGCTGACCATGTGCATGGCTCCTGCACATCAGGAGGTTATTCGCTTTCTGGTGTTGCATAATCTGCATGATGTAGTCGTGTTGGGGTTGCCATGGCTACAAGCCCATAATCCAGTATTAGATTGGAAATCCATGTCGGTGTCCAGCTGGGGTTGTCAGGGGGTACATGGTGATGTTCCTTTTCTGTCAATTTCGTCATCCACCCCTTCTGAGGTCCCAGAGTTCTTGTCTGATTACCGGGATGTATTTGATGAGCCCAAGTCCAATACCCTACCTCCGCATAGGGATTGTGATTGTGCTATCAGTTTGATTCCTGGTAGTAAATTCCCAAAAGGTCGATTGTTTAATTTGTCCGTGCCTGAGCACACCGCTATGCGCAGTTATGTGAAGGAATCCCTGGAGAAGGGGCATATTCGCCCGTCATCGTCGCCATTAGGAGCAGGGTTCTTTTTTGTAGCCAAGAAGGATGGTTCGCTGAGACCTTGTATAGATTACCGCCTTCTTAATAAGATCACGGTTAAATTTCAGTACCCCTTGCCATTGTTATCTGATCTGTTTGCTCGGATTAAGGGGGCTAGTTGGTTCACAAAGATAGATCTTCGTGGTGCGTATAATCTGGTGCGAATTAAGCAAGGCGATGAATGGAAAACTGCATTTAATACGCCCGAGGGTCATTTTGAGTATCTCGTGATGCCGTTCGGACTTGCCAATGCTCCATCAGTGTTTCAGTCCTTTATGCATGACATCTTCCGAGAGTGCCTGGATAAATTCCTGATTGTGTACTTGGATGACATTTTGATCTTCTCGGATGATTGGGAGTCTCATGTGAAGCAGGTCAGAACGGTTTTTCAGGTCCTGCGTGCTAATTCTTTGTTTGTGAAGGGATCAAAGTGTCTCTTTGGTGTGCAGAAGGTTTCATTTTTGGGGTTCATCTTTTCCCCTTCTACTATCGAGATGGATCCTGTTAAGGTCCAAGCCATCCATGATTGGACTCAGCCGACATCTCTGAAAAGTCTGCAAAAGTTCCTGGGCTTTGCTAATTTTTATCGTCGCTTCATCTGCAATTTTTCTAGTATTGCTAAACCATTGACCGATTTGACCAAGAAGGGTGCTGATGTGGTCAATTGGTCTTCTGCTGCTGTGGAAGCTTTTCAAGAGTTGAAGCGTCGTTTTTCTTCTGCCCCTGTGTTGTGTCAACCAGATGTTTCTCTTCCGTTCCAGGTCGAGGTTGATGCTTCTGAGATTGGAGCAGGGGCTGTTTTGTCACAGAGAGGTTCTGGTTGCTCAGTGATGAAACCATGCGCTTTCTTTTCCAGGAAGTTTTCGCCTGCTGAGCGAAATTATGATGTGGGCAACCGAGAGTTGCTGGCCATGAAGTGGACATTCGAGGAGTGGCGTCATTGGCTTGAAGGAGCTAAGCATCGCGTGGTGGTATTGACTGATCATAAGAACTTGACTTATCTCGAGTCTGCCAAGCGCTTGAATCCTAGACAAGCTCGTTGGTCGTTGTTTTTTGCCCGTTTTGACTTTGTGACTTCGTACCTTCCGGGCTCTAAAAATGTGAAGGCGGATGCTCTGTCTAGGAGTTTTGTACCCGACTCTCCGGGTTTGTCTGAGCCGGTGGGTATCCTCAAGGAGGGAGTAATTGTGTCTGCCATCTCCCCTGATTTGCGGTGGGTGCTGCAAAAATTTCAGGCTAATAAACCTGATCGTTGCCCAGCGGAGAAACTGTTTGTCCCTGATAGGTGGACGAATAGAGTTATCTCTGAACTTCATTGTTCGGTGTTGGCTGGTCATCGTGGAATCTTCGGTACCAGAGAGTTAGTGGCTAGATCCTTTTGGTGGCCCTCTCTGTCGCGGGATGTGCGTACTTTTGTGCAGTCCTGTGGGATTTGTGCTCGGGCTAAGCCCTGCTGTTCTCGTGCCAGTGGGTTGCTTTTGCCCTTGCCGGTCCCGAAGAGGCCTTGGACACATATCTCTATGGATTTTATTTCTGACCTTCCCGTTTCTCAAAAGATGTCAGTCATTTGGGTGGTCTGTGATCGCTTTTCTAAGATGGTCCATCTGGTACCCTTGTCTAAATTACCTTCCTCCTCTGATTTGGTGCCTTTGTTCTTCCAGCATGTGGTTCGTTTGCATGGCATTCCAGAGAATATTGTTTCTGACAGAGGTTCCCAGTTTGTTTCGAGGTTTTGGCGAGCCTTTTGTGGTAGGATGGGCATTGACTTGTCTTTTTCCTCGGCTTTCCATCCTCAGACTAATGGCCAGACCGAGCGAACCAATCAGACCTTGGAAACATATCTGAGGTGCTTTGTTTCTGCTGATCAGGATGACTGGGTGTCCTTTTTGCCTTTGGCTGAGTTCGCCCTTAATAATCGGGCCAGCTCGGCTACCTTGGTTTCACCGTTTTTCTGCAATTCTGGGTTCCATCCTCGTTTCTCTTCTGGACAGGTTGAGTCTTCGGACTGTCCTGGTGTGGATACTGTGGTGGACAGGTTGCAGCAGATTTGGACTCAGGTAGTGGACAATTTGACCTTGTCCCAGGAGAAGGCTCAACTTTTCGCTAATCGCAGACGCTGTGTGGGTCCCCGACTTCGTGTTGGGGATCTGGTTTGGTTATCTTCTCGGCATATTCCTATGAAGGTTTCCTCTCCTAAGTTTAAACCTCGTTTTATTGGTCCGTATAGGATTTCTGAGGTTCTTAATCCTGTGTCTTTTCGTCTGACCCTTCCAGATTCTTTTTCCATACATAACGTATTCCATAGGTCATTGTTGCGGAGATACGTGGCACCTATGGTTCCATCTGTTGAGCCTCCTGCCCCGGTTTTGGTGGAGAGGGAATTGGAGTATATTGTGGAGAAGATTTTGGATTCTCGTGTTTCAAGACGGAAACTCCAGTATCTGGTTAAATGGAAGGGTTATGCTCAGGAAGATAATTCCTGGGTTTTTGCCTCTGATGTCCATGCTCCCGATCTTGTTCGTGCCTTTCATGTGGCTCATCCTGGTCGGCCTGGGGGCTCTGGTGAGGGTTCGGTGACCCCTCCTCAAGGGGGGTACTGTTGTGAATTCTGTGGCAGAGTTCACTCCTGTGGTCACAAGTGGTACTTCGGCTGATTCTCTCTGGGATCTTCCGTTTGTGGAGGAAAGTGGTACTGCAGCTTCTGAGTTTCCTCCCTCAGGTGATCTGGTGAGTTCGTTAGCTTCTTCTCTACTTAACTCCACCTGATGCTTTGATCCATGCTTCCTGTCAATGTTCCAGTGTAGGACTTGTTTTTTCCCTGGATCATTCCTGTGGCCTGCTGCTCTGCAAAGCTAAGTTTTGCTTATGTTATTTTGTTGCTATTTTTCAGTCCAGCTTGCTTTATTGGTTTTTCTCGCCTGCTGGAAGCTCTGAGACGCAGAGGGACCACCTCCGTACCGTTAGTCGGTGCGGAGGGTCTTTTTGTCCCCTCTGCGTGGTTATTTATAGGTTTTTGTGCTGACCGCAAAGTTATCTTCCCTATCCTCGTTCTGTTCAGCTAGTCGGGCCTCACTTTGCTAAATCTGTTTCATCTCTATGTTTGTGTTTTCATCTTACTCACAGTCATTATATGTGGGGGGCTGCCTTTTCCTTTGGGGAATTTCTCTGAGGCAAGGTAGGCTTATTTTTCTATCTTCAGGACTAGCTAGTTTCTCAGGCTGTGACGAGGCGCCTAGGTTTTGGTCAGGAGCGCTCCACGGCTACCTTTAGTGTGGTTTGATAGGTTTAGGGATTGCGGTCTGCAGAGTTCCCACGTCTCAGAGCTCGTTCTATTATTTTGGGTTATTGTCAGATCACTGTATGTGCTCTGACCTCCATGTCCATTGTGATTCTGAATTGCCTTTCATAACAGGGATTGCACTTTTTTTGCAATTTCACCGCACTTGGAATTTTTTTCCCGTTTTCTAGTACACGACATGCTAAAACCAATGATGTCGTTCAAAAGTACAACTCGTCCCGCAAAAAATAAGCCCTCACATGGCCATATTGACAGAAAAATAAAAAAGTTATGGCTCTGGGAAGGAGGGGAGTGAAAAACGAACACGGAAAGACGAAAAATCCCAAGGTCATGAAGGGGTTAAATATGGTGACTGATGATAGCTAAATTATCTGTATTGAGAACTTAATTACATAATGAATAAGTAGAAATCTATTGCTTTAAGACTAAATCGTTAATATTAATATTTTTGTTTAATAAACCGCCCCAATGTGTTGTTAGTGGATATATCATATATAAAACAAATTGTATCCTTAGGTGGTTGCATCACGTGCCTTCTGTTTCAGTCATAGGTTTGGCACTTTGTTAACGGTTCAGTCAGGGTCCTATTGTAATTATTCATACCTACCGCATTGTCATTGATTGCCATGACTGGCCCAACATCACATCAAACACCTATGAAATTCCACACGTGTGCACTGACCATTCGCTTCATGGGCATGCACACTAACTCTGGGTGTACAGCCTGTGACAGGGTCACTGGCACTGTATGTGAAGGGAGATATGTCTCATGGAGATTGCTTTCTTCTGTGATCTAGAAACCCATAAGTTTCTTTTCAGCATGATAGGTGCTGAAGGAGTTAAGCGGCCATGTTATGGGCGGGTTTTTAGGTGAGTAGGTAGGAGATGGGCGTGATGCCTACTCACCATATCTCCAGGGTGTGACTGGGGAAATAAATGTCAGCCATTTTTTATTCCTCTGTCGGTGTTGTGTAGAGGCAAGGAAGCCTCTAGGCTGACGTTCCTGTGAGATCTGCCATATGTGTTGGCCTAGAAGTGTTGGGTAGGGCTGTTTGTGAACATTTTATTTCCTCTTGAGCCAGACAGGCTGTTTTTCTCTGTTACCATTTTGGGTTTATGATACAATAAACTACGCAGAGACTGTAACCCTACGTGTGCCTGTGTCTACCTCGAGGAGCAGCTAAGTGAGACAACCATCCAAAAGCCCTGGCTTCAAATCAGATGTGCACGTGGTCTGGAGCCGCTGTGAGTCACAACACATCATACAGCCACTGACTCACGGCGGCTCCCAAGCATGCGCACTAGGGTTGAGCAAAACGGATTTGTCAATTTCAGAAATCGCCGACTTTTAGCACAGTTGGGTTTCACGAAACCTGACTCGATCCTAAAAAAGTAAATGTCACTCAACTCTAATGTGCACATCTGATTCGAAGCTCACGCAGTCATTTAATGCCATTTAAGTGTTAATCCAATTTAATAAGAAATCAAACAAATGTATATGTACAATACATATTTAATTAATACACAAATACTCAATAAAAATGACAATTATAAGTTACGGTAGTTGTGAAAACAATAAAATCAAGGAATGAAAGACACAAAATAGTAAAAGTAAAAAAGCAATACAAAGGGTAGCCACAAGATAGCAGAATACCACAGAGGAGTGATGATAAATGTATAGGCACATATAGATATCCAGAAAATGAATTACAATGCAATTCTATTAGTTAGTAGTGTTGAGCGATACCGTCCGATACTTGAAAGTATCGGTATCGGATAGTATCGGCCGATACCCGAAAAATATCGGATATCGCCGATACCGATATCCGATACCAATACAAGTCAATGGGACATCAAGTATCGGAAGGTATTCTCATGGTTCCCAGGGTCTGAAGGAGAGGAAACTCTCCTTCAGGCCCTGGGATCCATAGGGATGTGTAAAATAAAGAATTAAAATAAAAAATATTGATATGCTCACCTCTCCGGCGGCCCCTGGACATCACGCTGGTAACCGGGAGGCTTCTTTGTTTAAAATGCACGCCTTTAGGACCTGCGAATGACGTCCCAGCTTCTGATTGGTCGCGTGCCGGTCACATGGGCGGCACGCGACCAATCAGAAGCCGGGACGTCATTCGCAGGTCCTAAAGGCGCGCATGTTAAACAAAGAAGCCTCCCGGTTAGCAGCGTGATGTCCAGGGGCCGCCGGAGAGGTGAGCATATCAATATTTTTTATTTTAATTCTTTATTTTACACATCCCTATTGATCCGATACCGATACCCGATATCACAAAAGTATCGGATCTCGGTATCGGAATTCCGATACCGCAAGTATCGGCCGATACCCGATACTTGCGGTATCGGAATGCTCAACACTATTAGTTAGATATATAAAGATTTGGTGCAATGTAATACACGCAAATAAAATCAATACTTTACTTTCATGCAATACTTTTACTAAAATCAATACTGTTAAAGTAGAGTAACACTTATATGATATTTTAGGCCTTTTCTCTGTGCTCGTATCTATATTAGAATTACTTTTTGGATAATAGGCTTTTTTCAATGTAAAAGAAAACAAAACTGAATATTTTGTAGTCCATTAATGATCAGCCAAGAAAATCAATGCAATTTGATAAAGAGACAATTTTTGTTGACAGCCGATCCCCAACATTCTGAATATTCATGTCACTTTATATTAAACCCAAGACAAGCAATGAACATTTTGACGATTATAAAATTCCGTTTTTCGACACTCAAGACGATTATCATAAAACATCATGAAAGCACTTCCCCAAAATAAGAAAAAAAAAGTTTGCTTTTATTCAGAGATTTTAATAAGCACTTAACGAAATTTAAGACAGATCTGTCACCACATTTACAATGTTGGTTCCGCTACAGTCATTAAAAATAATATTTTTTAAAAATTCAACATTTATCATCTATCCACAGGATAGATGATGAATACATAATTGCTCCCTACTGCTCCTGAATACAAAAGGGTTGGAAGTATTAATAAATATGTGTAATCACTGCTCAATTAATTGCACATGCTTGGCAATGCTTTATTCACACGGAAGACTTTGGAACCTCTTTTCTTTAGCTTTAAGTGGTTAGACACCCAGTAGTTTAGAAGTGATCACCCCACCTCCAATCACCCTATCCATCAGTAACTGATGGCCATAGGTCACTGATGAGGATGTCGAAGGAGGCGGAGTAAATTTTGTTTAATTTTAATCATTATTGTACAATGTACTGTAAATATGCATTTATGTAATGGCAAAGAGTTGGATGGACCCTAAGTCATCAAAAAATATCTTTTCAGTATAGATTAAAATTTTCTTATATTGAAATTACTTTTTTTAAACTGCTTTTCTAATAGTTTCCTTCTACGATTAGCTTGGACAGAAAATGAACACCCATCATAAAGTCATAATTATTTGTAAATACTCAATTCATAGAACTCAAGGAAGGAATGGCCAACAATCAGTCACAAATGCATAAACTGGGCTTAGTAGGTTATTGCCGAGCATATTATACAGTTAATAAGCAATAAGAATTAAGAACAATAATATGTAATCTGGTTGGGTGAAGAAGATATATAAGATATATATGTAGTAGTAGGAATTACTTTTTTGCAGAAATAAAAGAAGAAGTAATGGTAGAAAAGTTCGGATTATTTATCGGTAGAGAATATTGTTTCTAACACAACACAAAACACATAAAAAAGTAAAAAGACTATAAAAAGACACTTTAGTATTAAAACAGCCACTAGGTAGCGAAGGACACTTGCACATTTTGAATAACCTGAATCATTGGTTGAAGAACGTTGTTAAAAAAAAACACATATTAGCAAACAAGGAGAACCCATGAGATCTTCTTACTGGAGACCTGGTAATATGTAAGATTTGGGAGTATTGAAGACCAACATCAATTTTGGTGAAGTCTAATTCTCCTTAATTTAACTTTCCAGATGATGAATGTTAAGATTGTGCAGTGTGCCATTTAATTTGTACTTACAAGAAAGAATAAAAATGCTGTAAAATCAGGAAATTGTCCATAGAATTTTGTGGATAAGGAATAACAAAGACCCAACACCACGAAGACCCCCATTGATTGTCAGAGATATATTGTTTGAATAGACAATCAATTTTGCATGCCCACTGCCTCTTCAGTTGTAATAAACTAACAGACAGTAGCTGGGTATTGCACTTGGCTTTCTACATCGGTCCCATAGACTTGGCATGGAAAAGCCATAATTGAACAGTGACCTATTTAAACAGAAGACATGGAACCCTCATTCCAGCAATTGGTTGGGGTTCTGAAAGGGTGAACCTTCATTGATCTGGCAACTATGTACTGGATAAACAATTTAAAGTGAATTAACTATACATAAGCAAATAAATTCGAGGGGAATTGAGTTCTACTTGAATTTTACAAAATACAGATATTTTTGCTCTTATCTAGCAAAATAGCAGCCACTGGCAACCATTTCACTGAACCATTATAGGCCATCAAAATGTTAAAAATGAAAAAAAAAATCCTTATATTCACCTTTCCGCTCAACTACCTCCCCTCCGATTCTTACCGTCACTTGTCCGGTACTCGCCGCATCTTCAAACCCCAGGACCTCTCTTACTGAGCTAAGACTTCCAGTTTTGATGAGGCAAGCATGTGATAGATCACAATGTCATGTCATCCCTGCTTGTACCGCGACCTTTAGCATCCATGCTGAGAACCATCCTGAACCTCATGAAAGCTGGAAGTCCTGACCCAGGGTGACAGGTCTAGACACATCAGTGCAAGTGGCTACAACTCGAAGATGCGGCAAGGACCATAAAGGTAATGGTGAGGAGTAGAGGGACCAGAGAGGTGCGCAGTAAAGTAAATGTAAGGATTTTCCTTATTTTTTAATTTTACATTTATTATGCTTTGAGGTCTGGAGAAACCCTAAAGTTTAATAAGGGACATTATATTTGTGGAGAAAATATTTCCGGGAAAAATCTGTGCCAACAGGAGAATTCGAATTTTGCCTGATCGGCTCATTTCTAGATTTAACACTAGATGCAGCTTGTAGAGAACATACAGTATGAGGGTACATTTTCTATATTATATTGTACTTAGATGTCAAATCATTCTTTCAATTAATATAATTTGTTTAGATGACATTGATCCCCTTGAGTAACTTGTTGCTATGCATAAAGAACGCTCCAAGCTTGGCACAGTTACCCTTAAATCTCTGTGTGCCGAAAAGATGCTGAATTGTGACTCTGTCTGCCAGGCTGAAGCTTCTGGGTTCATTTATTTATTTGGCCAGTCAAATTGACTTTTTTTCTCTCTACCATTACAACTTACAGCTGCGAGCTTCTCTGCAGCCAAGACACAATAATAGCTGCTTTTGATTTCCTCTATTTTGCCTCAATTGAAGTATAATCTAGTTAAAAATGCCAACAATTAAATTTTTCATTGTGTCGGAGTCTTTGTGAACCACAGTATATCATGTTAGTCTTTTTCTAAACTCACCATCTGTTTTGTTCCGTTGCTTTGTGGTACTTAGTGGTTTCAACAAATGTAAGAATAAACCATTGAAAATATTACAGTGCAATGCATTAAGTTTAATTACATATCATTCTACAAAAAAAAAATCTATGAAACATAATAAATCCTAAATATTCTTTAAATGTTGATCGATGTAATGACTAAATTACTTATATTTAGAGTTTGACTGGCTTCAGCTGTGAAATTGGTTCTTTTCAGGAAATATAAAATAAAAATTAATAATACTTTCTCCCTCTAGTGCCCACTGCAGGCGAAGTATAGTGTAGTGTTGCATGCTGTGATATTTAGCTTGTTTGGGATAACCAAAGCAAGTATCATTCTTGGTTAATAGGCTTCTACTCTGTGTAAAAAAGAGGGATCCTAATTTAAATTTATATTTTTCTTTTTATTCAACACATTAGAAAAGCCAGTAGAGACTATGACCGCTATTCATCAAATTATATTATTTCTAAAAAGTCACAAAGGATTTGCAAAGCTTGAAGTTGGCCAAAAAAATCTGTGACTGTGGCAGGTTTCATACTGGTCCAGGCCAGATCCACCAAAGTGGGTGGAATATTAGTGGGACAGGGTGGCCCAAAGTTTAGCCAACAAATTCTTCAAAAGCTACACTGCTTTAGTCGTATAAGTTACACCAAAAATGCACTCCAGTGACTACTTGATGTAACTTTTCTGGAGTGGAGCACGGAGGAGCACGCCAGTGGTAAGATGTTCCTAATTCATCAAAATTAATTAATTGGTATTTGGCTCTTAATGAATTAATCTCATCTTATGCCTCTCTACCTATCATTAAAACTTGCATACGAAATGTCAGTCTTTATTACCCAGGCCCTTTGACTATGCGCTGACAGCTTAAAAAGTAACCAAGGAAATTAATAACCCAACTTATACTCAAGCAAGCAACAAGAGTTATGGGCTAAATAAAAAGTCTATGTATATCATTCTGCATGCACTCAAGAATATGCACTACACCCATCAGCGTTGCCTGGTCTTTCTGTTATCAATTACAGCAGGCATAGGCTTATGGGAGTAGTAGACCCATCATCTGACGCCTGTGACCGAAGGTAAAGTTTTTACCTCCAGTCACAGCTGCGGACTCATGCTGTCTTCTGACCAGTGGTAATAATGATCCTACCACCGATCAGAGCCACCGGTGTTTCTCGGTCTGTCATGCCCAACTCGATCAGTAACAAAGACTTCCTGCTGAAGTCATTGCTTGAACAGTAGGCGATCTGTATGGACCCCAAACTTTACTGTTCTGGTTCTCCCATTTCTATCCATAAACTTTTTCTTTATTATTTAGGTCACACTTGTAAAAGGTGGGTTGTCTCTTTCATGTTGACTTCTGATGTCAACATTTATTTTTCTTATCTCATTTCTTTGCATTTATTTTCATTCTACTGACCTATCTATCTATGTATCTATTTATTTCTCTATATCTATCATTGCACTTTTCCAATCTTAGAAAGCAATATGTTTACTGCAGTTCGGAATACATTAATATAATGGAGTTTTATGGTGTAGAATTTGAGCATAGTAGAGTCACAAAAGTGTGATCTGTATTGGCTTGTATGGCCAATCCCATATTGAACCTAAAATAGGTGCATGTCTTGGTTTTTAATAATAATAATAATAATAATAATAATTTTATTTATATAGCGCCAACATATTCCGCAGCACTTTACATTATAGAGGGGACTTGTACAGACAATAGACATTACAGCATAACAATAAACACAGATCAAAACAGATACCAAGAGGAATGAGGGCCCTGCTCCCAAGCTTACAAATGGAAAACTAGATGGTTATCTATATACATGGTCACCCTCCATTCAAGTAAACAGCAGAACAGTAATTTCCCAGGTGCTGTTGTTGGAGGGGATCTTTAATTAGTGTTCACTGGAGCCGAACTAGTCTCTTCTAGGAGTTGATATAATTGTGATCACACAATATGAGAAGACTGATTAACTTGTTTTGAAAGGGATTTTAGGGGTGATAACTTGCCTGAATTAATTAAATTAGATAGTGTTACAGGGTAGCTAAACATAGAAAAAGTTTAATATATTAAAAGTACTGTTCAAGGTTAAAGGGCAGAAGGACTCAGCCATCATTGAAGGTGAGAGATGTATGGATGCATAGTCTTTCTAGTGAGCTCTTGCACACTCACTGCTCATGCTCGACGATAAGCAGCGCATGTCTACGCCTTCACTTGAGGGATTATTGGAGGTCCACTAGTTAGATGTCCATTATTTCTTACATTCAAAATTGGGATTCCAGGGTGAATGTTCCCCAATAAAGTGTCAACAGAATCTACTGATGCACCTGATTCCTACGGAGCATGCAGAATTCTCTACAGATTTTTATTGTTCTGTGCCACAAAATCTGTATTTCTTAACTAAAAGCCCCCAAGATCCCTTCTGTTAATTGTTATTCAGCTAGAGGAACACCTGGCATATTCCTTTATATTTGGTACTAGCTATTGAACCCGTTCTACGCCCAGGTGGCGAGCATTTATATTGGTATATGGTCTCCATCCTGGTATGTGCTGCTCCATCCTGCGTCCCCATCCTGTCATGTGCTGCACCCATCCTGCGTCCTCATCCTGTCATGTGCTGCTCCACCCTGTGCCCCATCCTGTCATGTGCTGTTCCAACCTGCATCCCCATCCTGTCATGTGCTGCTCCATCCTGCATCCTCATCCTGTCATGTGCTCCCATCCTGCGCCCCCATCCTGTCATGTGCTGCTCCATCCTGCGCCCCCATCCTGTCATGTGCTGCTCCATCCTGCGTCCCCATCCTGTCATGTGCTGCTCCATCCTGCACTCCCATCCTGTCATGTGCTGCTCCATCCTGCGTCCCCATCCTGTCATGTGCTGCTCCACCCTGTGCCCCCATCCTGTCATGTGCTGCTCCATCCTGCATCCTCATCCTGTCATGTGCTCCCATCCTGCGCCCCGTCTTGTCATGTGCTGTTCCCATCCTGCGTCCCCATTTTGTCATGTGGTGCTCCCATCGTACGCAACCATTCTGTCATGTTCTGCTCCCATCCTGTGCCCCCATTCTGTTGTAATGTGCTGCACCCTTTCTGCCTGTTCCTGTTTCCATTCTGCCATATGTTGCTCCCATTTTTCTCAATCCGGCTGTGCTGCCCGAGTGAGGCTGTGCTGAGTGCGGCTGTGCTGAGTGCGGCTGTGCTGCCTGAGTGCGGCGGTGCTGCCTGAGTGTGGCTGTACTGTCTGAGTACAGCTATACTGAGCGCGGCTGTATTGTCTGAGTGCAGCTATACTGACCGGGGCTGTACTGTCTGAGTGCAGCTATACTGAGCACAGCTGTACTGCGTGAATGCGGCTGTACTGCGTGAGTGTGGCTGTACTGTGAGTGTGGCTGTACTGTGTGAGTGAGGCTGATTGTGTCTGTACTGTGTGAGTGTGGCTGAGGGTGGCTGTACTGTGTGAGTGTGGGCAAGTGTGGCTGTACTGCGTGAGTGCGGGCGAGTGTGGCTGTACTGTGTGAGTGTGGCTGTACTTACTGGATATAATGGATACAGCACCCCTGCAGCCAGCACAGCGAGGGTTGACTCTGCCCACTCGTGTCACTGGTCACATGCTGGTGACATCATCAAAGGTCCTGGAACTCCGCTGGGCTCTACATCTACCCTGACCAGAGCTGCAGAGCACGAAGCCCCCATGGCCGCTATATCATGGGAGATACATGGGTGTGTGGATCCCCCATGGCCGGTATATTGGGGGTGATAAGTAAGTTCGGCTGCGTCACTCTTGTCCAGACTGCGCAGGCGTGGTGCATCGCCCTTTCTATAAAGGCTTCGGACAGAGTGACGCTCCCACCATTATATTATAGCTGAGTGGTTTTAAGTGCAGACGGCCATTTTTTATTATCTGTCTGGGGAATTTACCTGTAGATGTATAAGTTTGCCTGATCCTCTCTAATTGCTGACTCCTTTTTGCAGTATGTTACTTCCAGTTATTAATGTAAAAAAATCTTTAAAAAAAACAGGTACAAAGAAGAGTATAAAAGTTGAAGATTTCAACAACTTAAATTGCTGTTTTTATTGGCCTGCAACTAAGGCTAATAGAAGTCAACGAAACATCATTGGTTACTATGGACAATGACTTCACCATTTTTAGCAACCCAGGTTTTTTTTTAATATTCTGTGCAAAAATGGTGTATGTTTTTAATAAATTTGAAATGTTTTAGACTTTTTTCCTAAATTACTCTTACAAAATTGTAGAGATTTGTATGAAAAAACATCTAAAGCATCATAGAAGTGATATAGTCTAATTTATTTACGGTAATTTATTACAAATTTTTGCACACTTTTCTATGTAAAGTTCCCCGTATGCTTCTACTTTTTCAACTCTTTTCTAAATTACAAGTAAGCAATTTGAAGCAAACCATTAGCCCGGGTGCATGGTACAAAATTTCTTTCAAGTTGACATCGCAAATATAGCAAGATTTTTTCATTTCAACTTTTTGCTAACTGCTGTTTTATAATAAGAAAAAAGAATATCTTACAACTTTGGTCTTTTTACACCAACCATCTGTTCTGATGATAGCTAATGCATTGACTGTCATTTCTCTCTGTTTCGTAGCAACACAGTTTGTTTCATGTCTTAAAGCCATCATTCATTACCAAAAATTGGAAGATGGCTCCCGTGGACGTGTGAAGTATAATCATATGGTGTAAACATCTTCTGCATTTGTAATGTATCATCATGTAGACAAGATAATGCAAGATTTAATGGTTAGAAATAAATATTGATGAGGATATTTGGATTAGAAGCTTTTGCGGCAGGATATACACTTGAGTTATGTTAAAATTTACCTTTATCCCAAAACGTCATGCTGGTTTTTTCTCAACCTATATAACAGGAAGGAGTAATCCTTTATTAGGTATCTTATAAATAGATTCAAACATATAGAAACAAACATCAATGGGAACCACAGTGACAAATGTGCCCTATAGCCAATAAAGCACAAGAGGGGGAAGGAAATGACTAAATAAAATACCGACAGTGTCTAAGGTCCTGTTGCACCCTGACCTAATAGACAAAAAAGTACCTATGGAATTTGTTATCCATAAACCCAATGCAAACAGGCTAATCACTCTTTTGATGTCCTTTATAGTCCCTCTTGATGGTGACCACAAAAAGGCGTATCACCACTTGTAAACTACCGTGGTATAAAGTGCCTAGAGTGATATTATAACCAAAGACTCAATATGGTGAAGGACAAATGGGTATAAACATGTAACCCTAAATATGCCTTTATGGGGATAGGGGAAAATATGTGCAAGTGGGTTGAGAGCTGGCTCAGGGATAGGAAACAAAGGGTGGTTATTAATGGAGCACACTCAGACTGGGTAGCAGTTAGCAGTGGGGTACCACAGGGGTCAGTATTGGGCCCTCTTCTTTTTAACATATTTATTAATGACCTTGTAGGGGGCATTCAGAGTAGAATTTCAATATTTGCAGATGACACTAAACTCTGCAGGGTAATCAATACAGAGGAGGACAATTTTATATTACAGGATGATTTATGTAAACTAGAAGCTTGGGCTGATAAATGGCAAATGAGCTTTAATGGGGATAAATGTAAGGTCATGCACTTGGGTAGAAGTAATAAGATGTATATTTATATGCTTAATTCTAAAACTCTGGGCAAAACCGTCAATGAAAAAGACCTGGGTGTATGGGTGGATGACAAACTTAAATTCAGTGGCCAGTGTCAGGCAGCTGCTACAAAGGCAAATAAAATAATGGGATGCATTAAAAGAGGCATAGATGCTCATGAGGAGAACATAATTTTACCTCTATACAAGTCACTAGTTCGACCACACTTAGAATACTGTGCACAGTTCTGGTCTCCGGTGTATAAGAAAGACATAGCTGAACTGGAGCGGGTGCAGAGAAGAGCGACCAAGGTTATTAGAGGACTGGGGGGTCTGCAATACCAAGATAGGTTATTACACTTGGGGCTATTTAGTTTGGAAAAACGAAGACTAAGGGGTGATCTTATTTTAATGTATAAATATATGAGGGGACAGTACAAAGATCTTTCTGATGATCTTTTTAATCATAGACCTGAAACAGGGACAAGGGGGCATCCTCTGCGGTTGGAGGAAAAAAGGTTTAAGCATAATAACAGACGCGGATTCTTTACTGTAAGAGCAGTGAGACTATGGAACTCTCTGCCGTATGATGTTGTAATGAGTGATTCATTACTTAAATTTAAGAGGGGACTGGATACCTTTCTGGAAAAGTATAATGTTACAGGGTATATACACTAGATTCCTTGATAGGGCGTTGATCCAGGGAACTAGTCTGATTGCCGTATGTGGAGTCGGGAAGGAATTTTTTTCCCCAATGTGGAGCTTACTCTTTGCACATGGGTTTTTTTTGCCTTCCTCTGGATCAACATGTTAGGTTAGGCTATGGGTTGAACTAGATGGACATATAGTCTTCCTTCAACCTTAATAACTATGTAACTATGTAACTATGTCCATTCAATCACCATATATGCATGTCCATAGACAATCACTGAAAAAGAAGCTCTGTCAGCAAGCAGCATCATGAATGAGGAATTGTATCCAGCCTACATCAAAATGCAATCCAATGGTGTAATAGGATCATGCTTCCTCATCTACAGATGAGCTTCCCTTGTAGCCATTATTGCTGTAAGGTAAGTAACATGTGCGACATATCATATACAGCATTGTATCATAGACACTGGCATGTCTATGCTCGTTCTCTGTCAAGACTCTGAATATACAGAGCAGCCGGGAGCGCGATGATGGTCGCCTTCTCTGTAAACTCAAAGCGGTGACTGAATTTGCTCTAGTGCCGCTCCCGGAACCGGAAAGCTGTCAGGAGAAATAGAGTTAATTTTCTCCTGGCAGCATTTGGGTAAGTGTGGGCGCTGGGGAGGTTAATCATGCTATTAACCTGCAGATTAACCCCACATCTCCAGTTTAATAGTATTATTTTTCAGGTGACAGGTTCCACTTAAGCTTTACATGAGCCAGATAATTGTGGAGATAGATGGAAAACAAGTAAGTGCTAAAAACCGCTTGGCCATAGCAAGGGTGCCCAAGGCACCTCATTACCATATTTGATTAAAAAAAATGATTTTTGGTAAATGTAGCAAATGATTTGGACCACTAAGGTTACAATATTTCTTAGGACTATGTCCCCTACAAGGTGCTGTGATTGGTTTGGAAAGCCATTTTGTACTGACAGGCTCACTTAGGTCTTGAATTTGTAATTTCCGCAAATCATATCAACCGCGACCCTTGTTTTTCTCAGTTTAACTTTATTTTTTTTTTCCATTGCACCTGATATAGTTAACTCTTAATAGATGGCAGCTGGAAGCACTTGTACGCTCTTTGCATTACTGTATTATAAACTGTTTACAAGAGCAGTTATGGAAAATATATCAGGATTAATTGCTTAAATTTAATCCTATGCAGGAGGCGCAATTGAAGTCTTAATTTTAAGAAATTTTACAGCTTTTTCTTTTTTTTTTTTGCCTACTTATTTTATGAAGATTATTTTTTTTATACAAACCTCTTTATGACAAGTGTTTGAGAACCTGTGGGAGCTAATTAAACCGAACTGTACATTTTTAATAAGTTGTTAGGTCTTTTCTGTCCTGACCTCTCAACAAGTAATTTAATTAGTTCTACATGCTAATCATAAGTGGCCCTGGCTTTAAAATGGCTGCTGTGGAAATAAAATGGTTAAAAAAATGAGTGGAAAAATAATAAAAAGATCTAATTTTGCCAAAGGACAACTCGATAAATCTCAGAAGTTGGAACTTGACCTTGAATTCGCAAACTAAGTAATACTTTATTTAGCAGTCATAACGTTTTCTAATAAATTCTTATTATTATTGCAAAGTAGCAAGTTTAACTTTTTTTGCAATGTTTTTCAAAATTATTTTCTTATTCTAAGAAACAAAAATTCAAAAATAGTTACACGACAATTGCCAAAGTTGTTTTTACAATTGACACTTTTCTTATGCCCTTCCCGACATGTTAAGTAGATGCAAGTCAAACATTGAGATTGAGAGTGTCTCACGTTTGTACATCACTTGCCTTTAACTAGAGAGACCTACGATGTAAGTTTGTTTACTTTAATATATCCCACAACTAAAATATTGAAGTACATAGAGCAAGTGATCAAACGATCAACAGGTTTGAGTTGGACTAGGTGAATTAAAACTTAACTGAAAACGAGAAGATAAGAAGCAAAGGCGCTTCACACGTGAAAACTTTTTGCACCAGGTGGCTGCACACTTGCTAATCTATCTGAAGTGCTGGACTGCTCCTTTCCCATCGTCAGTGTCACAATTAATCCTGTCTGGTTAATAAAGCTTCTAGTTCCAGATTTATTTGACTCCAAAAAACAATTCCAGTAAGGATAATTATCCAAAACGTTCCTTTTGTTGACTTCCTATATTTATATCTCATGGTGCTTCCTGTGTGCCAAGACACTGCTGTCCTTCACCCTATGATGCTCCCATTGGCAATGAAACATTTGAATTTAGCAAAACTGAATATTAACAATATTGTTCGATATATTTCTTCTATTCGTACCCAAATGGAAGAATTCTCTGCACACAGGTGTCAGCATTTCTGCCCTGATCAGGCGTGAGCCTTCCATTAGAGCATGATTAGTGTTGAGCGATACCTTCCGATATCCAGAAGTATCAGTATCAGATTGGATCGGCCGGTATCCAAAAAATATCAGATATCGCCGATACCAATACCCGATACCAATGCAAGTCAATGGGACACAAATATCGGAATGTAAATAAGCCCTTTCTGTCCTTCTACATCCTGTTCCGGAGGGGGGAAGAGTGTGGGTGGTGCGTGGGCGGACACTGTGCGTGTCTGTGTGTGCGGGCGGAATCTGTGCGGGCCTCTCGGGGGTCTGTGTGTGCCTGCTGGGGGTCTTTGTGGGCCTGCCTGGGCTCTGTGCAGCATGCCGGGGCTCTGTGTGGCGTGCCGGGGCTCTGTGCAGAGTGCCAGGGCTCTGTGCGGCGTGCCGGGGCTCTGTGTGGGATGCCGGGGCTCTGTGCATGTGTGCATGCATCGTCCGATGGGACTACAAGTGACAGTGATTGACACATTAGCCAATGATGAAGGATGGGACAGTAGTAGTCCCATCATCCGGCTAATGTGTTGAATGAAAAAAAAAAAAACATACATACATACATACTACTTACATACTACATACAGTACATTCATACATTACATACAATACATACAGACCGACATACCGTACATTAAACATAGAGTACATACTCCCCATTACTTGTCACTTTGTTCCCCGAAGCCAGTGTCATCTGTAAAAAAATATGAAAATAACAAACAACCAATATACTCCATGTACGCAGAAATCCATGAGTGTCCCACGACGATCTCCCATGGAGAACAGCAGCATCAGCTGATGCGACCGCTGACCAGGGGCTCCAGGAACACAATGACGGGAGGAAGGTATCCTTCCGCACTGTATTCCTCCACCGCTGTAAAAAAATAGTCCCTAGTTTCACTTTTGGCATTGCTGTGTAAGAAATTTTCCCACACAGCAATTGCCATAAAGTGAGACTTTGAACTATAGTAACCTCAGTGATGCACTGCAGGAGCCATTGTCTCCTGTCAGTGTGTCACTGAGGGTCCTATAGAGCAGATAGAGCAGTAACATGACCCGATGTCACTGTTCTATAGGGGAGATCGTCATGGGACACTCGTTATTAATTGGACTACGGCGGACAGGTAGTATACGCTTTATTATTTTACGTTTTTTGCAGGCGCTGAAGTATAATAAGTATGGTTAAATGAAGAATATTAAAATACTTTTTTCCTAATGTGTGTGTGTTTTATTAACCCTTTATTACTATTGTATTAATAATGGATAGGCGTCTTATTGACGCCTCTCCGTTATTAACCCGGCTTAATGTCACCTTACAATAGCAAGGTGACATTAACCCCTTATTACGCCATATCCCACCGCTACACGGGAGTGGGAAGAGAGGGGCTAAGTGCCGGAATTGGCGCATCTTACAGATGCGCCATTTCTGGGGCGGCTGCGGACTGGTATTTGTAGCCGGGGGGGGGGGCAATATCCATGGCTCCTCTCTAGGCTATGAATATCAGCCCGCAGCTGTCTGTGTAGCCTTTCTGGCTATAAAAGATAGGGGGACCCCACGTCATTTTTTGGGGGGTCCCCCTATTTTAATAGCCAGTAAAGGCTACGCAGACAGCTGCGGGCTCATATTCATAGCAGGCTACAAATATTGGCCCCCGGCCATCGGCTTTCCCCCTCTGGCGCAGAAAATTGCGCGGGAGCCCACGCCATTTTTTTTTTCCATTTTTAAAAAAAATTTAATGCTCCTTAAGGCCTCTTTCACACTTGCGTTGGTACGGGTCTGTCGCTATGCGTCGGGCCGATGTACCAATGCACGTTGTGAAATTTGTGCACGACATGGGCAGCGGATGCAGTTTTTCAACGCATCCGCTGCCCATTCTGAAGTCCGGGGAGGAGGGGGTGGAGTTTTGGCCGCACATGCGCGGTAGAAAATGGCAGATGCGATGGACAAAAAACCTTCACTTGAACGTTTTTTCATGCCGACGGTCCACCAAAACACGATGGATCCATTGCACGATGGACACGACATGTGCATTAATATTGAGTTGACCAGAGAAGGTTCACATTATCTTAGATGGTTTTCTCCCATGATGCTTTGCAAATATCACATTTCATAGCATAGCACAAATAAAGGAGAACTCTCATAGCCAGTATAAAAGCCAAAGCTGAAATTGCAGCAGCCATTTTATCACAGCTCAGCCATAGAGACAAGGAGAGAAAGCACTTAAGAAACTGTACACATAGTGTGTGACACAACAATAGTGAATAGAACAAATTACTGTTTTAGGAAAAGAGAAAAATGTCGTAACTATTTTCCTGGGTGATTACAAACCTTGGAGTACTCTTTTTCTGCCATGATCTAAATTTCCCAGAAAAACTCAATGAAGTGGTCAAACTTGAATTTCAAAACATTTTTTCTTTTATACAGTTAATGTCTGAGAATAGCAAACTGAGCATTACTCTTCGGGACGCAGCCTGCCACTCCAGCACCTCTTCTCTGCTATTTCTTGAAGCTTTCTTTGACAGGTGATGATGATGTCTCATCTATAATACTGGAACACTGCAGCCAATCAATGACCTCAGTAGACAGGAAGGAAGTTAGTGCAGTAGGGCTGCTTGTTTGCAGTGGTCATGTGTTGTAGCTGCAGCCCCTTTAAAAAAAAACACTCAAGAAAAAAACGGGGAGGTGGTGAGGAAGCTTTCAAAATTCTTAAAATTGATGTAAAATAAAAACATAAAATATATCAGAAAGTTGTAGAATTTTTAATTTATTCACAAATTATATTAACAACAAAATAGAAAACCTTTAAACCTTAGTTGAAAAAATATATACTGTCATATAAAATACATGAAGTGACAGAATCATAGTAACATACATAGTAACATAGTTAGTAAGGCCGAAAAAAGACATTTGTCCATCCAGTTCAGCCTATATTCCATCATAATAAATCCACAGATCTACGTCCTTCTACAGAACCTAATAATTGTATCCCGATTTTAAAAAACGAAAGGCATCCTGCATCTCAAAGTATAGTAATTAACTTAGAAAGAATTAACCTCACGCATGAAAAAACATGGGATCTTGAAAAGAACATTTTGCAAATTATTAATCAACATCACTCAAATGCTTTTTCACTTGTTTCATAAGGATAATTTGATTAACATTTGCCATTTACGACATTGATATATTTTATATAAACACTTACCTTTTTAATGGCGCATGAGTAATTTGCAAATTATGACATCTCTTACATGGCATGACTAATTAAATGCTGAATGCAGAACTGGGAGTGGAGGAACTTACTAAGTTCCATGGCTGTAATCCACAATCTATGAAAACATTGTGCTCAAAAATAGGCGATTAAATGGAAATAGCTACATTTCCATTCATTCATTAGGGAGCATTTTAGGGTCTGTTTTATGGCTGGAATACATGATCAACCATGTGGTGGTACAGGTTCAGTAGAATTTCAGGTCCTAATATTACCTGTCAAATGGGCACTAAAATGTTGGTCCCTCGTGATCTTCAGAATTCAACATTCCCATAATCGGTTCATACATTGTTCAGATTTTTGTTTTCCCTTAGCCATTCCCAAAAACAGTTGATCGATTTGACTCTATTAACCTCAGTGGTTCTACTTTCGTCACTTTCCAGTAGTCTAGTCTAGTCAAGTCTTGCAGGTTGACCAAACGAAACTCAAAAATTTAGGACCCATGTATAGTTATCCTCTACTTGTCCACAACTTCCTACGATGTCTTCTCTCCACCATACAGCTTCATTGACCAATCTCATAAGACTTCTTCTTCTTCCTCTACGTTCTCCCTTATCACAAATTTGAATGCTCTTTTTTATTGCTTTTGTTCTTTATAAAAACATTGAAACAAAAAAAGAGAAAAATGTAATGCCCTTTACTATGATATGTTGCTGAAGTGCAAATTGAGTCGTGGCATTACTGTTTGCCTGAATATTGTCTCTGGTCGGATTACTTAACAAACAATAGGGTAAACTCTGAAAAACAGAATTTTTATGTAAATAAAGTAAAAAAGTCTAGACGCACAATCCCATATCACCAGTATCAACTGGTTCTCTACTTTTTTTTACACCACGTGAAGACACAGATGATTGATAGCTATGCATAAAATTGTGATAAGTCTTAAATTATGAACTGAATACATATATCAGATACTCGCTTATTCCTTTGGCATAGATTTAACTCTCATTGGAGAATTTTGAACTCCTTCCATTGGTTTAGGTCAAGTCAACAAAGCAACTTTGGCTACCACACAGGCTGAGTGGCCAATGATTCCTCTATGCTGTGCTGCATAATAGTGTAATGTGGGTAAATATTATCGCATTGTGAATTTGTGACCTGCAAAGTACTGCGATCAAAACAAGCTGGCTGTAAAAAAAAAGTTGGAACCAGTTGGATTTTTGGTGACTTACTTGTTGGGGATCACGATACTTTGCTGGTCGCAAAGTGACCCCTTTCACCTGCATCACACTAAGATGGAGCAGCACAGGGGGATATTTGGCCACATGACCTGCATCATGGTCAAAGTTGTCAGGTAGTATGCTATATAAAATCATATGTACAACCATAGAGGGACAAATTTATTAAGGATTTTTTTTCCTGGTTTTGGCCTCCTAAACATACATGTAAAGAATTTGTGCGACTTTTTCATTCCTGATGTCTTGGTCTGATGAGCCTGAGCTTCAAAGTTTGGGCAGATGATCCTTTGTGGTCAGGTTGGACATCTCCTATTTGGAGGTGGTTTTGAAGAAAACAAGGTACGTAATATGAAATGTGCTTGCTTCCTAATTAGCCCACGGTCCAGGAACAGATCTTCACTTTCAATAATGCAACATAGTCCAACTTGGAAAGTTGAGCCAAGAACCAGGCATAAAAAAGATGTGCTAAATAATTTAAAGGGGTTCTCATGTGGGGTTCAACGTGAGTGGAATGTGATCCATAAACTCTCCTTCCCTTAAGGAAACAGAAGAACAAGTTTAAATGGAAACAATTTGGTATTTCTGTTATTTCTCCTTTTTCGTTTTATAACTATTTTGCTTATTTGTGCTGATTTATTTTTCTCTTTTTATTCATTTTCTGGTAAGCACTCTATTTTACATATCAAGACTTCAAATTTTAATAAGTTAGCCCTGGTATGCTCTAAAGAATCCAAAGCCTTAGGGAGAGTTTGTGACCATTTGACTGTCAGGCAACAGTGTATAATTAGGGGACTTATCACCCTATGTTTTTTAATGAATGGAGGCAGCATGTTGTGTAGCCGGGGTGTGTGGACTGTGTTGGAGTATTCTTTATTCTCACATTGCAACCTATAACAGAGATTGAGTACATTGAGTGAGATGAGATTGATTAACAATCACGTGTTGAGAAGTGTGGTCATGACAGTATGCCTTGTTAATTAATTGTATCACATATTACACTTAACAAGATATTGGCACCAGTAATTATATATTATTCACACTATGTTCAATTTTAATCACGCATTTACAAGTTTTCAGTTTTTTTTCTTGAAGCACCTTAGGGTCAAAGCTATATGATATGCTATGGTAACATTTGGTCCTTAGCACTAGTGATGAGCGAGTATGCTCGTTACTGGAGATTTCCGAGCATGCTCTGGTGTTCTCCAAGTATTTGGGGCATTCTCAGAAATTTACTTTGTTTTGATGCAGCTGCATGATTTGCGGCTGCTAGACAGCTTGAATACATATGGGGGTTTCCAAACAAACAGGCAACCCTCACATGTACTCAGGCTGTCCCGCAGCCACAAATCATGCAGCTGTGGCAACACAAAGTAAATCTCCGAGCACGCCCCAAATACTCGGAGAACACCCAAGCATGCACGGAAATCTCGGTTAACGAGCACACTCGCTCATCACTACTTAGCACCTTTAGGCACCCGAAGACACCTCTGCCCATAAACAGACTTCAGTATTATAAATACTACATGGTATATAGAAGGAACCTTAATTATACATTTTCAGAATATACTAAAGCCACTTTGCAAATCTATAGCTGTAAAGATAAATGCTTCCACTTTGCTATATTATAAAGAAGAAATAAAAGGAAGAAATAAAAGTAAAGTATGGTAAAGTGATTTCAAATGTTTTATGAATTTTTGCAAGTGTTACCTTGTTTTCTCTAATTTCTAAGCACTGAATGTTTGTAACCACCGTATGTTATTATCTAGTCTTGGAGCTGTCAGTCTTCAAGCACCTGCATTCTACAACACAAAATATTGTCTCCGGGGATATGATACCTTAATCTACTAAGGGATTAGTCCTCACGGCCGTACATTTCTCTTGTGTTTTTGTCTTTTGTCTTTCAAGATTTTGCTTTTGATAAATGCCGTCATTAAATCTTCCTGAACATGAATCTTTCACATCTCTGATGAGATTTTTAAGAACGCAGCATAAAGTGAACCAAAAAATAACTTTTTTTTTTTAGTATAGTCTTTTGTCTTTTTCGACTTGCCATAGTTTTTTGCAGGAATAAAGGACTGTCGGATAGTGATATCTCGGGAAAATTATGTCTGAGGTTCTCAGAGAAAAAGAATAGTTCATCATACACAGCTTTTTCCAGAGTATTAAAACAGTTCTATCGTAACTAGATTAACTATCGTAAATAGTTAATTATAATACTGAGTTCAAGGTAACTATATGAAGTGCATAAAAGTAATCATTAGCAGCATAATATGCACCAGTAACAGCATCATGGCACAAAATACATGTATGTACAAAATGATACACAATAACATGAGTAGTATAGTCATAAAAAGGCTCCTGAATTCAACGCAGAATAATACATGACTGCGGTAGTAATATAGTCATAGATAGAAAGACGCTCAAGTTTAATAATGATACAAGGAACATATATTAGAGAATACAGTGAAATCATTAAAATGCAGTATATACCTTGAGACGCGATGGATAAATAAAGCCATAAGGAGAGGAGGAAGGGAACCACATGCGCCTCAACGCGCGTTTCATATTGGGTCAGGAGGCCTGGCTTTTTTTTACCCATTGGTGGAGAATTTTTGTAGTTTATCATATTTATTACATAGTCTCCTCTCATTATGTACTGTATATTGCCACCCCTTATTGTACAGTGGATTATCATTAGTTTTGTTATTTGTAGCACCCTGTTCTTAATTTCACAGCATTTTCTATTGCTAGATATAAACTGAAATGACGGGTGATGGAACATGGTAAAGCTTCTTTTCTGATGTAGGAGGCTGATGGAGTGTTCACCAACTGCTCCATCGCCAATCATTTTATATCTAACAAGAGATGACTCTATGCAATAATGAGAGGATGCTGTCATTAACATGAATAAAGAGAACGCACTATGTAAAGGACAGTGCCATATACAGTATAACAAGAGACAATGCTGTGCAATAATGGGACAGTGCGGTATGTAGATAGTAGGGGATCACCCCATATGTAACTAGAGAGGCTGGTACCTAATAAGGGACGCCCCTTCCAGTAATGATGTCCCATATACTGGGCCCATTTCTGGGATAATGTCTCCCAACCTGGTTTCTTTCTTGGGACAATGTCACCTATTCTTACTCCTTCTCGGTATGATGTGTTCCATCCTGGTCGGCTTCCTGATATAATATCCCTCATCCTGGTACCCTTCCTGCTATAATGAACCCCATCCTGGTATATTGAGCCTTATTCTGGTCCTCTTCCTGGTATACTATGCACTATACTGGTTCTCCATCCTGGTCCCCTCCCTGGTAATGTGTTGTATCATGGTCCTATTCATGGGACAATGCCCCATCCTGGTTCCCTTCCTTTGATAATGTATTCCATACTGGTCTATTTCCTGGTTTAACGTGCCCCATCTTGGTTTCTGGGATAATGTGCCCAACTATTCTTTTCTCCAAAAAAACTTAAAAACTTTTCTTAAAAAAAACACAATACTAGTAACCTCTCACGCTCAGATGCTGCATGGGGTCCACTTCTACAGTCAGCGCATGAGCCACCAGCTGACTTTAGCATCCCCACCATGGCGCACACCTCTTCCAGGCTAAAAGTCTACAAATTTAAAAGGCAGGGAGTCACCAGCGTTGGCTAAAAACAGCCTTAGGCTGATGGGAGGAGGGATTAGTCAGATAAGGAGGTAGTCAAAACCTCCGAAAGTATACTACAAAAATCATAAATACAGAACACCACCTCCGAACAGAATAAAGCAAGTGTGAACAGGTGCAAGCTGCTATGACCGCATAATATACAAATGAAAGAATACAGCAGCCTTTGTAAGCGCTAAAATATATGCAAACATTGAATATATGGCATTTGAACAGAATTACTGCTATACAGTATATACTTATAAAAACAAAAGTACTAAGAGCATAAATTGGCCAATTCATGATAGCCCATCAGCCACAACAAAGCGACGTTTCTCTGATGAGACCATAAATCTGAGAGTATTATCTATACAGCTGGTATCTGTTTATCTAAAACAAACAAAAAAATAGAAAAAATAGAAAAATTAAAATTCTTTTCTCTATTTAAGAATAATGAAAAAAAAAATTGACTGCAGACTTATGAATCCCCCCAGTGCAGACACTGTGGGCTGCGGAAATTTGACTGTTTCCAACCCGGGACCGTGACTGCGTATTCCAAGATGGGACCTCCGAGATACCAGGCCTCTCTTACCCCCTTGATCCTTATACCAAAGAAATATTACTACCCCTAAATTAAAAACACGACAATTATTTATTTTGGATAATTTGGCCACAGCGGCCATTTTATTAATAACAAACATAAACAACCATTTATACATTTGTATAAAACTTGAGGGGAGGGTTCTTGGAGCTAATAAGTCTGGCACCTAATAGGCAAAAGCCCAAACCAACTTGAAAAACCCTTCTTTACCCTCAGCCGTAACCACCAGCTCGAGGGCACCATGTAACCCGTTTACCGGGCAAACCAACCCCAAAGCTCCCGAGGTAAAATCCCCGTCCAGAGCCAGTAAACCAAAGCCAGATCAGCCCCATAAAACCAACTCCAAGAACCCCGCCCCCCGCCAACCAGCCACTGTGACAACAGTACAACATAATCCCCTACAAAGGACTTATTTAGCACCTAATTCCCTTACTATTCCCCCATTAACCCCTATAAAGCATCCAAAGCAAGGACTAAAACAAGGGAGGGTGGGTGGGCTTCTCAGGACGGATATCCAAAGGTAATGGCCCCCTTTCCCGCACTTTTCCCCTAACCCGCCCCATAACTCTGGACCACCCCCCTACTCCTCCCCATCCCTTAAACCAATCCCCTTTCCCTGCACTATTTTTTAAAAATTGCTCCCCTGCGTTCCCTTGGTAACGCAGTCATGGGGGGCTTTGGTTTAACTGCGTTCCTACAGCCCCCCCTCTGGAGGTATGTATGAGTTATATTGTATTGAGCCGATGACATGCCCTGACCAGTGATGCTGCTGACCAGTGGGCATGTCCCACTAGAGGGTGCGTTCTCGCTCCATACAAGTGTATGTGAGCGAAGATGCGCCAACTGTCTTAGAGTATGCATAACTCATACAAACCAGGGTCGGAAACCGGTGAATCCCCGTAGTGTACCATGTGTGCACGGGGGGGATTCATAAGTCTGCATTCACACAGAGTGACTTCAGACTTATTAATTTGGACCGGACAACCTCTTTAATCTGCGCCACAAAATATCAGCTCTCAGCTGCATCCATCGGCATAAAAATAAAAATGTTACGGGTCTCAAATTTTTTTTTAGAAATTTTTTTTTCACCACCTAAATAACTAAACAAACAAAAACAGTACAAGTTTGGAAAATCATGTTGCTGCAATATTGAATTGCTTTTTTTTGCCCTTTCACTCCATGTAGAATGTTGTCTATTATGGTAGAATAAATGATGACCTTTAGTGATGAGCGAGTGTGCGTGCTACTCAAGATTTCCAAGCATGCTTGGGTGTCCTCCAAGTATCTTGGGCGTGCTCGTACATTAGGTTTGTTTCGCCGCAGCTGCATGATTTGTGACTGTAGACAGCATGAATACAGGTGGGGATTCCCTAACAACCAGGCAATCCTTGCATGTATTCAGGCTGTCTAGCAGTCGCAAATCATGTATTTGCGGGCACACAAACATAATCTACAAGCACACAAAAAATACTCGAAGACCACCCGAGCATGCTTGGAAATCTCGAGAAACGAGCACACTCGCTCATCAATAATGACCTTCTAGCATACAACTCGGCCCTCACACGGCTATGTTGATGGAAAAATAAAAACGTTATGGCTTTTTTAAGTAGGGAAGGTATAAAATGAAAATTGACTGCAGCAGAAAAGGGTTAAAGAGATTCCCCCAACGCTATTAATCATGTTTATAGCTGCAGTTCTATAATAACCAATCCCCAGACTTTGAATTATTTTTGCGTTAGATAAACCTGCTCCGTGAATTACCCTGACGCTGTCATTTTATTGCATTTTTAAGTTGTAAATTTCGGAATCGCGTATGGTATTGTCCAAATATGTCTCACGCGAATCCCACCTGCACACGCTCGATTATATTAATAAGCAGACATTTATAAGTTGACAAGGTTTACGGCATATTATCTCCGAGCCTCGTCTACCTTTTCTTGTTTACCGATGATAATTCTTATTAATTACAATAAGACATGACAAAAGGAGCGAAAGGTAATTAGCAAAATAAAAGGATTTATATTAATAATTCACAAGTTTGATAAGTAAATATATTAAGAGACAGTTATCTCGGTTGCCACGTCTCAGCGCTTTCAGAATTATTATCCAGTACTCGGTTTTGCCATCATCTACGTGATCTCTGCTACTAATGTAAAAATTAAAAGCAACATATTTGCATAATGGCAAATTATAATACACACCCTGACCTATATGGATGTATAAACCTTACGATGGATCTGATTGATCTTATGATTAATAAATCTGCAAGATAATCAGGGCAAGGTGGGTTGTGTTGTGCGTGGTCTCTATAAGGGCACATTTATACGTCCATAGAAATCGGTCCGAGATCAGACGGGCCCATCACGTTCGGGTTGGGAAGCCCGCAGCCAGTCCGTGCATTTCAGTCTGATCTCGGACCAATTTGTATGAACGTCTGAATGTGCCCTAAAAGGAACCGGTACTTTCCCCATGATAGGAAGCACAAAAATGTCCCGAAATTTGGTCTTGGGCAGGTGGGGTGTAATTGTTTGGTTCGGATGGATTTTCTCTAGTCTGATCCTATTGTTTTCTAAAGGAATAATTACTGAATTATTCAGGAAATACTTAATTCACTGCTCCATAGAATTATATTATATATATATAAACTACATTTTACTGATCGGTGGAGATGTGGTTTTCTCGTAATGATGGACACTTGGTGAGGGGCGATTTTGGACTTTAGGTTCCTTACAGAATGGAGTTCTCATCCAGAGTGTGGAGAAAAACTATTTTCTATAATATTAATACATAATAGTCTAGAAAATATTTTCTTTAATTGGATTTTGTTTTATAATACTGGATTTACTCATCGCTGCAATTGTGTGATGAGCATATGGTGCTTGAATGAGGAAGAAGATCCTGTGGATTAGAGCAGTAAACCTATGTGCGTATGCATGTACTGTATAAAAAAGGGTTTTTGGTTGTGAGTGTATGTTGAGAATTTTAGTCGAATATTTGGGCACTTGATTTTCCTGTATTATTTGTTAGTGCTTATTATAGATGAGAGATTTTATTTGATATAAATCAATTTTCTGTAGAATTTTTAGAAACTGTCTGAAGTAGGCAAGTTAAAACAATTTGTGATTTGTGATCATCTAAATATTTACACATTGGGAAGACTACATTGTGACGCTAGTCACTTCTCATGGCCAAGCTGTGAGTCAAAATGGTCAAAAAGTCCAAGGTCAGAAGCCAGGAGGGTAAGTCATAAACAGAAGGAAGAGACAAAAGCGTAGTCAGGTAACGTTCCAAGGTAAAAGTACCGGGAGGATAACGGGTCAGAGCTGAAGGGGTTAAACAGGCGGATGGTCAGAACGAAGTCCAAGGTCGGCATGAGATAAAGCATACAGAACTCAAGGAACAGGAGAACAAACCTCACAGGCTGAAAGTACATCTGGTAGAGTTCTGAAATCACAGCTCAGTTAAATAGCATGGCAATTACCTGGAATAATGAACACTTATAGACAGGAGACGCCTCACAGTCTCAGATTGGATAGTCAAGCTGTCAATAAACACACTAACAGCTCAGCATGCCCCTGTACCAGACTGAATGGCCAAGCTGTCAATCAAAGTAATGACAGCTTCAGCACACCCCTATACCAGATTGGACGGCCTAGCTGTCAGTAAGTGCATCCCAGACACGCTGAGAGGTTGAACCATGACATGCATCATAGATAAATAAGTGACATGACCTCAGATGGGTTTGCCTTGCAGCTATTGCATCGCAGGGTGTATCAAATTCAATAGAAAGGGACTATTCTACCCTGTATAAAAGCAGAAGCTGGAAATGCAGCAGCCAGTTTAGAATGAATCTGGATAGTTGGAAAACATCACAGCTCACAGCAGCGAATGCTTACCATCCATTTACTTTTAGCCCTATGAGCATGATTGTCACATTGACAATAGTAAGACTGTGTTTGCATGAGAAGATTTGGATAAAGTCTTAGGAGACATCAGAGCATTACATATCATTTCTCAGACTAGCTATTTGCATCAACTAATTTTTATTTCATTCTCCAATGCTAACACAATATACTAAGAGGACAAATTGGTGCATAAAAGAAAGACAATAGTGTCTTCAAGATGTTAAAGTGTTGAGGGGTAATCTGTTATTCTTTTTTCTATTTTTTTTCAACATTCGAAATATATACTTTTTGCATGAGTGAAGCACATCTGTAGTCATTTCTTGAATTGTCATCATCATGTCATCAAACATATTTTTTGAAAAAAAAATGTGTATCTATGTCACGGCTTATGTCAAGTCCATTCTCTGAACCTTCATCCATCCATGATTCTTAAAACCTTAAGGCGAGAAGTAAACCAGAAATATACAGACTGTGTAAATGTAGCAAATCAGTGATGACAAAAGAGAATCTGAACTCTTCAAGAAACAGTATGTTAGAACAAAGAAACTGTGAGCGTAAATCATACATTGACGAAGAGCTACTTTTTAATGTTTAAAAATGGAAAAGAGTTTGTACATGACAATAGGTCCATCAGGCTAACTTCTACTCTTCTGCTACCCGCTAACATATGATTTACTTATATGGCTTAATTACTAGTGTTGAGCATTCCGATACCGCAAGTATCGGGTATCGGCCGATACTTGCGGTATCGGAATTCCGATACCGAGATCCGATATTTTTGTGATATCGGGTATCGGTATCGGAAGTGTAAAATAAAGAATTAAAATAAAAAATATTGTTATATTCACCTCTCCGGCGGCCCCTGGACATCAGCGGGAGGATCCGGCGTCCGGCACGGCTTCTTTCTTCAAAATGCGCGCCTTCAGGACCTGTGGAATGACGTCCCGGCTTCTGATTGGTCGCGTGCCGCCCATGTGACCGCCACGCGACCAATCAGAAGCCGCGACGTCATTCCTCAGCTAAAGTCCTAGAATGAGCGCCTTCTAGGACCTGAGGAATGACGTCGCGGCTTCTGATTGGTCGCGTGGCGGTCACATGGGCGGCACGCGACCAATCAGAAGCCGGGACGTCATTCCACAGGTCCTGAAGGCGCGCATTTTGAAGAAAGAAGCCGTGCCGGACGCCGGATCCTCCCGCTGATGTCCAGGGGCCGCCGGAGAGGTGAATATAACAATATTTTTTATTTTAATTCTTTATTTTACACTTTAATATGGATCCCAGGGCCTGAAGGAGAGTTTCCTCTCCTTCAGACCCTGGGATCCATGAGGATACATTCCGATACTTGATGTCCCATTGACTTGTATTGGTATCGGATATCGGTATCGGCGATATCCGATATTTTTCGGGTATCGGCCGATACTATCCGATACCGATACTTTCAAGTATCGGACGGTATCGCTCAACACTATTAATTACACATTTTATTACCAGATTTTATTAGCACTTTGGGATATTTATGCTAACTGTTAGAAACAACATTTGCATACAGATTGTTACAACCAACCATGGTGCAAGTGGATTTATGGACCCACTGTGACACAGGGCCAGGACTACCCAGGATGGGGCTTAACTAAGTGGCCAGGTACAACTCCTGGGCAGAATCTGGTTTTACAGCTGCTGACCACGGGGTAAGGAAAGCTGACATTGATTTAGGGCTTAGATAAGACACACCAGTTTAAGATACTAGATCAGGGTTTGACCACTCATGGACTGTGGTATAGTGTTCATCCACTGGCTGAACTGGTATAAGGGGACATCAGGAATATTATTGGCTGCACTGGGATCAGGGGACTTTGGGTACAGGACTGGTCACACCAGGACCAGGGGACAATTTCCAGGCACTGGCAGCTCCAGTACCAGGGGATGAGGTTCAGGCACTGGCCAATTCGGTACCATGGGATGAGATTCAGGCACTGGCCACTGCAGGACCAGGGGACAACGTTCAGGCACTGGCCGCTCTGGGACCGTGGGATGAGTTTCAGGCACTGGGCGCTCCGGGACTAGGGGACGAGTTTCAGGCACTGGCCACTCCAGAACCAGGGGATGATGTTCAGGCTCTGGACACTCTTAGCCAGAGGTTCAGGAACAGGCTGCTCCAGGACCAGGGGATAAGGTTCAGACACTGGCCACTCTGTGACCAGGGGATGAGGTTCAGGCACTGACCGATCCTGGACCAGTGGATGAGGTTTACGCACTGGCTACTCCGCGACCTACAGACAAGGTTCAGGCACTGGCTGCTCCAGGACCAGGGGATGAGGTTCAGACACTGGCCACTCCATTACCAGGGGACTACTGAAACAGGACAGGCCACACCAGGACTAGGGGTCTTCGGATACAGGATTGGCCACATCGGGCCAGGATACTGGCCGCAACAGGAACATGGGACCTCCCAATTCACTAGTACTACACCTTACTGACTAATGATTCAACTTGTTGCTTGGTGACTCCCTATGGGAGAGGGATTCTTTATACAAGATGCCTCCCAGCTATTAGCTTTAATCCATCTTGCAGGTCTACTACAAAATACTAAATGCATCTCAGCAATAAGCTGAGGGCTAGTGTTGAGCAATACCTTCCGATATCGGAAAGTATCGGTATCGGTTGGGATCGGCCGATATTCAAAAAATATCGGATATCGCCGATACCGATACCCGATCCCAATGCAAGTCAATGGGACCAAAATATCGGAATTAAAATAAACCCTTTCTTTCCTTGTAGGTTCATTCTACATCAAGGAAAACAACTAAGAATAATGTAGGATGTATTGTGGGAGGTGGCGGAGACATTAAAGGCAATGAGGTTTAGCCCAATCAAATAGAATAGCATGTTTTTTTTTTTTTAAAGACGTTCGGAGTGAAAAAGATATTGAGTATGTAAATTTTTTTTTATTTTGTCAGATATTGATGTTTCACTATTCCACGCCCTTCCCCTTCTTTTTTTTCTTTTTTTTTTTTACTTTTCCCACACTTTCATCTTCATCATCATCAGCATCTTTGACATCAACTTCTTCTTCACCTTATTCATCTTCTTCTTCATCTTCTACCTATTTTTTTTTTTTATTACATTCTTCATATTCATTTTATTCAACTATTATTATTCTTCCTATTCTACATATTCTTTTTATTCCACTGTTATTATTCTTCCTATTCTACTTCTTCATCATATTCTCATTTGTGACAGGCATTCCCGTAGTTGTTATCTATAAAAGTTGGAAGATTACACCTTCCGTTCTGCCAGTCACAAAAGTTACATTTGTCCGCGTTCAGTTTGGCCTGCAGCATCAGGCTTTATCCAGGGGCACCACGAGGAGGAACGGACTCACCCCCATACACTGCTTAGTCTTCTTCTGCATATAATTTAGATAATATCTTTTGCTCTGATATTAAGTCTTATGCTTAATGTTCTTCTGCTCTTTGTTCTGCAGCCTCTTGTTCTTCTGCTTCTCGGTCTTCCATGTCGTCGTCTCCAGGGTCGTCGTCTCCAGTGTCGTCATCTCCGCCGTCGTCGTCTCAGCCGTCGTCGTCTCCGCCGTCGTCGTCTCCGCCGTCGTCATCGGGGTGGTCTTCCGGGTCGTCGTCGTCGTCATCGGGGTGGTCTTCCGGGTCGTCGTCATCGGGGTGGTCTTCCGGGTCGTCGACTTTAGGGTCTTAAACTTGGAAATGTAGCAGAAGGTACAAGAAGGCTGAGAAAATGCCAAGAACCAGCTGATGGAACTGGAACTCGGATGGCTACCCGAAGGTTCAAGAGCCTATGGAACTACCGAGGACCAGCTGACGTTACTGGAACCCGGTTACTAAGCAGGAGGTACCCGTGCTAAAAAGCACTACCAAGGACCGCCTGGCGTTGGCGGAACTCGGATACCCAGAAGGAGGCACCTAAGCCAAAGGCTCTGCCCGGAACCAGCTGACGTTACTGGAACCAGGATGGGGAGCAGAAGGTACAAGAGCAAAAGACACTGCCGAGAACCAGCTGACGGTACTGGAACCCGGATGGGTAGCCGAAGGTCCAAGAGCCAATGGAACTACCGAGGACCAGCTGACGTTACTGGAACCCGGTTACTAAGCAGGAGGTACCCATGCCTGAAAGCACTACCAAGGACCACCTGACGTTGGTGGAACTTGGATACCCAGAAGGAGGCACCTAAGCCAAAGGCTCTGCCTGGAACCAGCTGACGGTACTGGAACCAGGATGGGGAGCAGAAGGTACAAGAGCAAAAGACACTGCCGAGAACCAGCTGACGGTGCTGGAACCAGGTGGTGGACCCGAAGGCCCACAGGAGAGGAGAGAACAGCTAGGCCGCGAGGCAGCCGCAGTTACCGAACCCCAACAGTCCTACAGGGGGAGCTGGGCCTACTGGCACTACAGAACCAGCCTTGACTACCAGTTCACGCAGCCCACATAGGAAGCTCCTAAACTGGAGGCACCCTGGAGTTGGCTAACCCGACTGCAACACGACGGGGCAAACATAGGCGTCTCAGCGAGTTTGACACACCCCGGAAACAGCTGACGGTGCTGAAACCAGGTTTGGCACGAGGGAGTACCTGTGACAAAAACACTGCCGAGAACCAGCTGGCGGTGCTGGAACCCAGATGCGTTGCCCCAGTGTGCAAGAGCCAATGGCACGACCGAGGACCAGCTGGCGGTGCTGGAACCCGGTTACTAAGCTGTAGGTGCCCGCGCTTAAAAGCACTACCAAGGACCGCCTGACGTTGGCGGAACTCGGATACCCAGGAGGAGGCACCTAAGCCAAAGGCTCGGCCTGGAACCAGCTGACGGTGCTGGAACCAGGTGGTGGACTCCAAGGCCCACAGGAGAGGAGAGAACAGCTAGGCCGCGAGGCAGCCGCAGTTACCGAACCCCAACAGTCCTACAGGGGGAGCTGGGCCTACTGGCACTACAGAACCAGCCTTGACTACCAGTTCACGCAGCCCACATAGGAAGCTCCTAAACTGGAGGCACCCTGGAGTTGGCTAACCCGACCGCACCACGACGGGGCAAGCATAGGCGTCTCAGTGAGCTTGACACAACCCGGAAACAGCTGACGGTGCTGAAACCAGGCTTGGCACGAGGGAGTACCTGTGTCAAAAACACTGCCGAGAACCAGCTGGCGTTGCTGGAACCCAGATGCGTTGCCCCAGTGTGCAAGAGCCAATGGCACGACCGAGGACCAGCTGGCGGTGCTGGAACCCGGTTACTAAGCTGTAGGTGCCCGCGCTTAAAAGCACTACCAAGGACCGCCTGACGTTGGCGGAACTCGGATACCCAGGAGGAGGCACCTAAGCCAAAGGCTCGGCCTGGAACCAGCTGACGGTGCTGGAACCAGGTGGTGGACCCCAAGGCCCACAGGAGAGGAGAAAACAGCTAGGCCGCGAGGCAGCCGCAGTTACCGAACCCCAACAGTCCTACAGGGGGAGCTGGGCCTACTGGCACTACAGAACCAGCCTTGACTACCAGTTCACGCAGCCCACATAGGAAGCTCCTAAACTGGAGGCACCCTGGAGTTGGCTAACCCGACCGCACCACGACGGGGCAAGCATAGGCGTCTCAGTGAGCTTGACACAACCCGGAAACAGCTGACGGTGCTGAAACCAGGCTTGGCACGAGGGAGTACCTGTGTCAAAAACACTGCCGAGAACCAGCTGGCGTTGCTGGAACCCAGATGCGTTGCCCCAGTGTGCAAGAGCCAATGGCACGAAAGAGGACCAGCTGGCGGTGCTGGAACCCGGTTACTAAGCTGTAGGTGCCCGCGCTTAAAAGCACTACCAAGGACCGCCTGACGTTGGTGGAACTCGGATACCCAGGAGGAGGCACCTAAGCCAAAGGCTCGGCCTGGAACCAGCTGACGGTGCTGGAACCAGGTAGTGGACCCCAAGGCCCACAGGAGAGGAGAGAACAGCTAGGCCGCGAGGCAGCCGCAGTTACCGAACCCCAACAGTCCTACAGGGGGAGCTGGGCCTACTGGCACTACAGAACCAGCCTTGACTACCAGTTCACGCAGCCCACATAGGAAGCTCCTAAACTGGAGGCACCCTGGAGTTGGCTAACCCGACCGCACCACGACGGGGTAAGCATAGGCGTCTCAGTGAGCTTGACACAACCCGGAAACAGCTGACGGTGCTGAAACCAGGCTTGGCACGAGGGAGTACCTGTGTCAAAAACACTGCCGAGAACCAGCTGGCGTTGCTGGAACCCAGATGCGTTGCCTATTAAAGATTGTCTTCCTAGAGCCCCAACTAGCGGTGTTGGAGCTAAGGGTAAGCAGGGGGAGCAGAGTGTAGGCCGAAGCCTGCACTGGAGGCAGCTTTGTGTCTGCGTTGCGTTTGCAGGACACTTTGCCGGCTACACAGTGGGGGAACAGCTGGCGTTGCTGAACCCCACTAACACAATGGCGTGTGTTTTTCTCTGTGCAGCTAGCACTTGCGGTCAAAAACTAGCGATGTTAGAGGCCGTGTTGAAGCAGGAGGAGGAGGAGAGGAGCAGAGTGTAGGCCGAAGCCTATTTGAACCAATTTCAAAGGAAACCTTTAACCCCCCCTCAGGTGTTACAAAGTACAAGAGACACACCTTGTGCAATATTAATGCTGCACAAGTGAAAGGTTGCTCTATTAATTTGTCTACTTGCACACGCTGAATGAAAGACGTACACAATTTAGCCCATTCTACAGTCAAACTGTAGTGGATGCGTGACTTGGCTTTTTAAGGAGACGCAGCACAGGTGTCCCAAATAACGCCTTGGTGCTTGGCGCAGCTTCCTGAGCGTTGTTATTTGCTGTACAGGAGTCTGCGCTCTTGTGTTATCCCTTGGCAATGCCCTGTTAGAGCTGCCCGTCTTATGACCTCATTTCATGTTGGCCGGTGCGGTTAACGATGGCCATAAATCCCAGACCCACAGTGCCTTTTCATAAAGTCACACTGCGGTGCTGTGATTCGTGGCCTTGAGCAGTAAATATTTTGGCCGCTCACACACGTCCTTACACCTGCTTCAGACTGGGCGGCCTCTGCTGATCCCTTCTCGCATGCCGCGGCCATGAGGCTGCACAGTCTGAAGAAGGCGGAAGGAGATGAGTTAAGACAGGTGAAGATATGCACTGCTCGTGCCCATCAATCACACCCTCGCAGTCAAAATAAGACAACGAGGAGCATTGTTTCAGGCAGGGCGGACGCACAGGTGCAACAAGCCAACCAATGATGTCAGAAGACGGGAAGCGCTACCAAGGGGGGTGCTGCGTATCATTAGAAAGGAAAGTCACACCTCAGGGACAGTGGAATGGTCTCAATGAGACACATTTTGTACGTTTTGAGTTCCACGTGGGCAAGGACAAAAAGTCAGCCACCTTGTACAAATGCAGCAGTACTGCTGTACAAGGTGGCTGTTATACATAGAAACACCTGGGGGTGGGGGGCAGGCTCCCTTCAATTTCAGTTCATGTGCCTGCGTGGCGTTTGCAGGACACGTTGCCAGCTACACAGCAGGGGAACAGCTGGCGGTGCTGAACCCCACTAACACATTGGCTGGTGTTTTTCTCTGTGCAGCTAGCATGTCCGGGCAGAAACTGGCGTTGTTTGAGCCCAGGGTCAGCAGGAGGAGGAGAGGAGCAAAGTGTAGGCCGAAGCCTGCACTGGTGGCAGCTTTTGGTCAGTTGTGCCAGCGTGGCTTGTGCTGGACACGATGCCGACTACACAGCAGGGGAACAGCTGGCGGTGCTGAACCCCACTAACACATTGGCTGGTGTTTTTCTCTGTGCAGCTAGCATGTCCGGGCAGAAACAGGCGTTGTTTGAGCCCAGGGTCAGCAGGAGGAGGAGAGGAGCAAAGTGTAGGCCGAAGCCTGCACTGGTGGCAGCTTTTGTTCTGTTGTGCCAGCGTGGCTTGTGCTGGACACGTTGCCGACTACACAGCAGGGGAGCAGCTGGCGTTGCTGAACCCCACTAACACATTGACTGGTGTTTTTCTCTGTGCAGCTAGCAGTTCCGGGTAAAAACTAGCGGTGTTTGAGCCCAGGGTCAGCAGGAGGAGGAGAGGAGCAGAGTGTAGGCCGAAGCCTAGTTGAACCAATTTCAAAGGTTACCTTTAACCCCCCCCTCAGGTGTTGCAAGGTACAAGAGCCACACCTTGAACAGCATTAATGATGCACAAGTCAAAGGTTGCTCTATTTAATTTTGCTCCTTGCACACGCTGAATTAAACACGTACACTATTTAGCCCATTATACTGTCAAACAGTAGTGGAGGCGTGACTACTAGTCTTTTTAAGGAGACGCAGCACAGGTGTACAAATTTACACCTAGGTGCTGGGCGCAGATTCCTTACCGTTGTTATTTGCAGTACAGGAAACTGCGCTCTTGTGTTATCCCTTGGCAATACCCTGTTAGTGCAGGCCGTCTCATGACCTCATTTCATGTTGGCCGGTGCGGTTAACGATGGCCATAAATCCCAGACCCACAGTGGCTTTTCCTAAAGTCACACTGCGGTGCTGGGATTCGTGGCCTTGTGCAGTAAATATGTTCGCCGCTCACACATGTCCTTACACCTGCTTCAGACTGGGCGGCCTCAGATGATCCCTTATCGCATGCCGCGGCCATGAGGCCGCACAGTCAGAAGAAGGCGGAAGGAGGGGAGTGAAGACAGGGGAACATATGCACTGCTCGTGCCCATCAATCACACCTTCGCAGTCAAAATATATGAGACAATGGGGGGCGTTGTGTCGGGCAGGGGGGACGCACAGGCACAGCCAGCCAACCAATGATGTCAGGAGACGGGCAGCGCTAACAATGGGGGTGCTGCGTGTCATTAAAAAGGAAAGTCACACCTCAGGGACATTGTAATGGTCTGTAATGAGACACATTTTGTACTTGTTGAGTTCCACGTGTGCAAGGAGAAAAAGTCAGCCACCTTGTACAAATGCAGCAGTACTGCTGTACAAGGTGGCTGTTATACATAGAAACACCTGGGGGGGTGGGGGGCAGGCTCCCTTCAATTTCAGTTCATGTGCCTGCGTGGCGTTTGCAGGACACGTTGCCAGCTACACAGCAGGGGAACAGCTGGCGGTGCTGAACCCCACTAACACATTGGCTGGTGTTTTTCTCTGTGCAGCTAGCATGTCCGGGCAGAAACTGGCGTTGTTTGAGCCCAGGGTCAGCAGGAGGAGGAGAGGAGCAAAGTGTAGGCCGAAGCCTGCACTGGTGGCAGCTTTTGGTCATTTGTGCCAGCGTGGCTTGTGCTGGACACGATGCCGACTACACAGCAGGGGAACAGCTGGCGGTGCTGAACCCCACTAACACATTGGCTGGTGTTTTTCTCTGTGCAGCTAGCATGTCCGGGCAGAAACTGGCGGTGTTTGAGCCCGGGGTCAGCAGGAGGAGGAGAGGAGCAGATTGTAGGCCGAAGCCTGCACTGGTGGCAGCTTTTGGTCGGTTGTGCCAGCGTGGCTTGTGCTGGACACGATGCCAACTACACAGCAGGGGAACAGCTGGCGGTGCTGAACCCCAAGAACACATTGACTGGTGTTTTTCTCTGTGCAGCTAGCAGTTCCGGGCAGAAACTAGCGGTGTTTGAGCCCAGGGTCAGCAGGAGGAGTAGAGGAGCAGAGTGTAGGCCGAAGCCTAGTTGAACCAATTTCAAAGGTTACCTTTAACCCCCCCCTCAGGTGTTGCAAGGTACAAGAGCCACACCTTGAACAGCATTAATGATGCACAAGTCAAAGGTTGCTCTATTTAATTTTGCTCCTTGCACACGCTGAATAAAACACGTACACTATTTAGCCCTTTATACTGTCAAACAGTAGTGGAGGCGTGACTTGTCTTTTTAAGGAGATGCAGCACAGGTGTCAAAATTTACACCTGGCTGCTGTGCGCAGATTCCTGAGCGTTGTTATTTGCTGTACAGGAGTCTGCGCTATTGTGATCCCTTGTCCATGCGCTGTGAGCGCTTCCTGTCTTCTGACCTCATTTAATGTCGGCCGTTACGGTTAGCGATGGACATGAATCCCAGACCCACAGTGTGTTTTCACAAAATCACACTGCGTGGCTGGGATTCGTGGCCTTGTTCAGTAAATATGTTTGACGCTCACACATGTCCTTACACCTGCTTCAGACTGGGCGGCCTCATCTGATCCCTTATCGCCTGCCGCGGCCATGAGGACACCCAGTCTGAAGAAGGCGGAAGGAGATGAGTGAACACAGGCAAACATATGCACTGCACATGCCCATCAATCACACCCTCGCTGTTCAAAAAAATAAGACACCGAGGGGCGTTGTTTCGAGCAGGGCAGACGCACAGGCGCAGCCAGCTAACCAATGATGTCAAAAGACGGGCAGCGCTAACAAGGGTGGTGCTGCGTATCATTAGAAAGGAAAGTCACACCTCAGGGACAGTGGAATAGTCTCAATGAGACACATTTTGTACGTGTTGAGTTCCACGTGGGCAAGGAGAAAAAGTCAGCCACCTTGTACAAATGCAGCAGTACTGCTGTACAAGGTGGCTGTTTTACATAGAAACACCTGGGGGTGGGGGGCAGGCTCCCTTCAATTTCAGTTCATGTGCCTGCGTGGCGTTTGCAGGTCACGTTGCAAGCTACACAGCAGGGGAACAGCTGGCGTTGCTGAACCCCACTGACACATTGACTGGTGTTTTTCTCTGTGCAGCTCGCATGTCCGGGCAAAAACTGGCGGTGTTAGAGCCCAGGGTCAGCAGGAGGAGGAGAGGAGCAATGTGTAGGCCGAAGCCTGCACTGGTGGCAGCTTTTGGTCAGTTGTGCCAGCGTGGCTTGTGCTGGACACGATGCCGGCTACACAGCGGGGGAACAGCTGGCGGTGCTGAACCCCACTAACACATTGGCTGGTGTTTTTCTCTGTGCAGCTAGCACTTCCGGGCAGAAACTGGCGGTGTTTGAGCCCAGGGTCAGCAGGAGGAGGAGAGGAGCAGAGTGTAGGCCGAAGCCTGCACTGGTGGCAGCTTTTGGTCAGTTGTGCCAGCGTGGCTTGTGCTGGACACGATGCCGACTAAACAGCAGGGGAACAGCTTGCGGTGCTGTACCCCACTAACACATTGACTGGTGTTTTTCTCTGTGCAGCTAGCAGTTCCGTGCAAAAACTAGCGGTGTTTGAGCCCAGGGTCAGCAAGAGAGGAGCAGAGTGTAGGCCGAAGCCTAGTTGAACCAATTTCAAAGGTTACCTTTAACCCCCCTCAGGTGTTGCAAGGTACAAGAGCCACACCTTGTGCAGCATTAATGCTGCACAAGTAAAAGGTTGCTCTATTTGGTTTGCTCCTTGCACACGCTGAATAAAACACGTACACTATTTAGCCCATTATACTGTCAAACAGTTGTGGAGGCGTGACTTGTCTTTTTAAGGAGACGCAGCACAGATGTCAAAATTTGCACCTAGGTACTGGGCGCAGATTCCTGAGCGTTGTTATTTGCTGTACAGGAGTCTGCGCTATTGTGATCCCTTGGCCATGCGCTGTGAGCGCTTCCTGTCTTCTGACCTCATTTCATGTCGGCCGTTGCGGTTAGCGATGGACATGAATCCCAGACCCACAGTGTGTTTTCAAAAAATCACACTGCGTGGCTGGGATTCGTGGCCTTGTGCAGTAAATAGGTTTGCCGCTCACACATGTCCTTACACCTGCTCCAGACTGGGCGGCCTCAGCTGATCCCTTATTGCCTACCACGGCAAGGAGGCCGCACAGTCTGAAGAAGGCGGAAGGAGATGAGTTAAGACAGGCGAACATATGCACTGCTCGTGCCCATAAACCACACCCTCGCTGACAAAATAAATATGACAACGAGGGGCGTTGTTTCTAGCAGGGCGGATGCACAGGCGCAGCCAGCTAACCATGATGACAAAAGACGGGAAACGCTACCAAGGGGGGTGCTGCGTATCATTAGAAAGGAAAGTCACACCTCAGGGACAGTGGAATGGTCTCAATGAGACACATTTTGTACGTGTTGAGTTCCACGTGGGCAAGGAGAAAAAGTCAGCCACCTTGTACAAATGCAGCAGTACTGCTGTACTAGGTGGCTGTTATACATAGAAACACGTGGGGGGGTGGGGCCAGGTTCCCTTTAATTTCAGTTCATGTGCCTGCGTGGCGTTTGCAGGTCACGTTGCCGGCTACACAGCAGGGAAACAGCTGGCGTTGCTGAACCCCACTAACACATTGGCTGGTGTTTTTCTCTGTGCAGCTAGCACTTCCGGGCAAAAACTAGCGGTGTTTGAGCCCAGGGTCAGCAGGAGGAGGAGAGGAGCAGAGTGTAGGCCGAATCCTGCACTGGTGGCAGCTTTTGTTCTGTTGTGCCAGCGTGGCTTGTGCTGGACACGTTGCCGACTACACAGCAGGGGAACAGCTGGCGGTGCTGAACCCCACTGACACATCACCTAGTGTTTTTTCTGTGTAGACAACACTTCCAGGTGGCAACTGACAGTGTTGAAACCCAGGGAATCAAAGAGGAGCAGAGTGTAGGCCGAAGCCTGCACTGGTGGCAGCTTTTGGTCAGTTGTGCCAGCGTGGCTTGTGCTGGACACGATGCCGACTACACAGCAGGGGAACAGCTGGCGGTGCTGAACCCCACTAACACATTGACTGGTGTTTTTCTCTGTGCAGCTAGCAGTTGCGGGCAAAAACTAGCGGTGTTTGAGCCCAGGGTCAGCAGGAGAGGAGCAGAGTGTAGGCCGAAGCCTAGTTGAACCAATTTCAAAGGTTACCTTTAACCCCCCTCAGGTGTTGCAAGGTACAAGAGCCACACCTTGTGCAGCATTAATGCTGCACAAGTAAAAGGTTGCTCTATTTGGTTTGCTCCTTGCACACGCTGAATAAAACACGTACACTATTTAGCCCATTATACTGTCAAACAGTTGTGGAGGCGTGACTTGTCTTTTTAAGGAGACGCAGCACAGGTGTCAAAATTTGCACCTAGGTACTGGGCGCAGATTCCTGAGCGTTGTTATTTGCTGTACAGGAGTCTGCGCTATTGTGATCCCTTGGCCATGCGCTGTGAGCACTTCCTGTCTTCTGACCTCATTTCATGTCGGCCGTTGCGGTTAGCGATGGACATGAATCCCAGACCCACAGTGTGTTTTCAAAAAATCACACTGCGTGGCTGGGATTCGTGGCCTTGTGCAGTAAATAGGTTTGCCGCTCACACATGTCCTTACACCTGCTCCAGACTGGGCGGCCTCAGCTGATCCCTTATCGCCTACCACGGCCAGGAGGCCGCACAGTCTGAAGAAGGCGGAAGGAGATGAGTTAAGACAGGAGAACATATGCACTGCTCGTGCCCATAAACCACACCCTCGCTGACAAAATAAATATGACAATGAGGGGCGTTGTTTCTAGCAGGGCGGATGCACAGGCGCAGCCAGCTAACCATGATGACAAAAGACGGGAAACGCTACCAAGGGGGGTGCTGCGTATCATTAGAAAGGAAAGTCACACCTCAGGGACAGTGGAATGGTCTCAATGAGACACATTTTGTACGTGTTGAGTTCCACGTGGGCAAGGAGAAAAAGTCAGCCACCTTGTACAAATGCAGCAGTACTGCTGTACTAGATGGCTGTTATACATAGAAACACCTGGGGGGGTGGGGCCAGGTTCCCTTTAATTTCAGTTCATGTGCCTGCGTGGCGTTTGCAGGTCACGTTGCTGGCTACACAGCAGGGGAACAGCTGGCGTTGCTGAACCCCACTAACACATTGGCTGGTGTTTTTCTCTGTGCAGCTAGCACTTCCGGGCAAAAACTAGCGGTGTTTGAGCCCAGGGTCAGCAGGAGGAGGAGAGGAGCAGAGTGTAGGCCGAAGCCTGCACTGGTGGCAGCTTTTGTTCTGTTGTGCCAGCGTGGCTTGTGCTGGACACGTTGCCGACTACACAGCAGGGGAACAGCTGGCGGTGCTGAACCCCACTGACACATCACCTAGTGTTTTTTCTGTGTAGACAACACTTCCAGGTGGCAACTGACAGTGTTGAAACCCAGGGAATCAAAGAGGAGCAGAGTGTAGGCCGAAGCCTGCAGTGGAGCAAGTTGAAAGGGAACCTTTAACCCCCCCCCTAGGCATTTGTTGCTGAAAGAGCCATCTTGTACAGCAGTAATACTGCACATGGAAAATGGTGGCTCCGAAAATTATGCTCCTTGCAAACGCTGAAGTACACACTCATATAATGTGTCCCCTCACACCGTCAAACCATCCCGGAAGTGGGACTTTCCTTTGTAATGTGACACAGCACAGCCGTCATTCCAACCCCCTTGGTGCCGGGCGCCACCTCCTCAACGTTGTTTGGTTCTGTCACGGAGCCCGCGCTGTAATGTTATCCCTTGGCCATGCACAGTTAGCGGTGCCCGTCTTCTGACATCATGTAGGTGTCAGGCTGGCAGTGCCTGTGCGTCCAAGCTGCCCGAGATCCAACCTTGCAGTGTCATCTAATGTAGTCCCACTGCGGGCCAGGGATCCATGGGCATGCGCAGTGCATATCATCGCCTCTCACTCACCTCCTTCCTGCTTCTTCAGACTGTACGGCGTCACGGCCGTGGCATGCTATTAGGGATCAGCTGACGCCGCCTAGTCTGAAGAAGCGTGAAGAAGGGGAGTGAGAGGCTAGTATATGCACTGCGCATGGCCATGGATACCAGGCCCACTGTGGGATCACATTGGACGACACTGCGAGGTGTGATTTCGGGCAGCGTGGACGCACAGGCGCAGCCAGGATGACAACAAATGATGTCAGAGTCCGGGCAGCGCAAACTGTGCATGGCCAAGGGATAACATAACGGCGCAGGGTCCATGACGGAATCAAACAACGCTAAGGAGGCAGCGCACGGTGCCAAGGGGGTAGCAATGACGGCTGTGCTGCGTCACATTACAAAGGAAAGTCCCACCTCCGGGACGGTTGGACGGTGTGAGGGGACACATTACATGAGTGTGTAGCTCAGCGTTTGCAAGGAGCATAATTTCAAGAGCGACCTTTCCCTTGTGCAGTATTAGTGCTGCACATGGTGGCTCTTTCAGTAACAAACGCCTTGGGGGGGGGGGACAGGTCCCCTTACATTTTAGTTGTGCCAGCGTGGCGGTCGCATGACACGTTGCCGGATACACAGCTGGGGATCAGCTGACGTTACTGAACCCCAATAACAGAGGAGCGACTGTTGACTGTGCACACAGCACTTCCAGGCACCAACTGGCGGTGTTAGAGCCCAGGGACAGCAGGAGGAGCAGATTGGAGGTATTGCCGCACACACAGCTGGGGATCAGCTGACGTTACTGAACCCCAATAACAGAGGAGCGACTGTTGACTGTGCACACAGCACTTCCAGGCACCAACTGGCGGTGTTAGAGCCCAGGGACAGCAGGAGGAGCAGATTAGAGGTATTGCCGCACACACAGCTGGGGATCAGCTGACGTTACTGAACCCCAATAACAGAGGAGCGACTGTTGACTGTGCACACAGCACTTCCAGGCACCAACTGGCGGTGTTAGAGCCCAGGGACAGCAGGAGGAGCAGATTGGAGGTATTGCCGCACACACAGCTGGGGATCAGCTGACGTTACTGAACCCCAATAACAGAGGAGCGACTGTTGACTGTGCACACAGCACTTCCAGGCACCAACTGGCGGTGTTAGAGCCCAGGGACAGCAGGAGGAGCAGATTGGAGGTATTGCCGCACACACAGCTGGGGATCAGCTGACGTTACTGAACCCCAATAACAGAGGAGCGACTGTTGACTGTGCACACAGCACTTCCAGGCACCAACTGGCGGTGTTAGAGCCCAGGGACAGCAGGAGGAGCAGAGGAACAGAGTGTAGGCCGAAGCCTGATTGGAGCAAGTTGAAAGGGAACCTTTAACCCCCCCCCAAGACGTTTGTAGCTGAAAGAGCCATCTTGTGCAGCACTAAGGATGCAAAAGGAAAAGGTTGCTCTTTTAATTATGCTCCTTGCAAACACCGAAGTAAACACTAAAAATGTGTCCCTTTATACCGTTAAACCGTTCCGGAGGTGCGAATTTCCTTCGTAATGGGACACAGCACAGCTGTCATTCCTATCCCCTTGATGCCGTGCGCTGCCTCCTCAGCGTTGTTTTAAGCTGTCACGGAGCCTGCGCTGTTCTGTTAGCCCTTGGCCATGCCCAATTAGCGCTGCCTGTCTTCTGACATAATTTGGTGTCAGGCTGTCAGTGCCTGTGCGTCCACGCTGCTCCAGATCCCACCTCGCAGTCTCGTCTAACGTAATCCCACTGCGGGCCTTGGAACCATGGGCATGCACAGTGCATAACCTCGACTCTCACTCCCCTCCTTCCCTCTTCTTCAGACTGTGCGGTGTCACGGCCGTGGCATGCTAGGGATCAGCTGACGGCGCACAGTCTAAAGAAGGCGGAGGGAAATGAGCGAGAGCCCGAGGGGAAGATATGCACTGCGCATGCCCATGGATCCCAGGCCCGCAGTGTGACTCAATCAGAAGACACTGCGAGGCGGGATCTCGGGCAGCGCGGCCGCACAGGCGCAGCCAGCCTGACACCAAATTATGTCAGAAGACAGGCAGCGCAAATAGGGCATGCCCAAGGGATAACAGAACAGCGCAGGCTCCGTGACAGCTTAAAACAACGCTGAGGAGGCAGCGCATGGCACCAAGGGGGTAGGAATGACGGCTGTGCTGCGTCACATTACGAAGGAAAGTCCCAGCTCCGGGACGGTATAACGGTATCAGTGAACACATTTTATAAGTGTTAAGTTCTGCGTGTGCAAAGAGCTAAAAAAAAAGAGCTACCTTTTCCTTGTGCAGCATTACTGCTGCACAAGATGGCTCTTTCAGTAACAAACGACGGGGGGGGGGGGGGGGACAGGTTCCCTTACATTTAGGTTTTTGTGCCAGCGTGGCGGTCGCAGGACACATTGCCGGCTACACAGCTGGGGATCAGCTGACGTTACTGAAACCCAATAACACTGGGTCGTATGTTTTTACTGTGCAGCCTGCACTTCTGAGCCGCAACTGGCGGTGTTGGAGCCCAGGAATAGCAGTTCAGGTGGTAGAAAGATGAACACAGCAGGAGACCTGGATGACACCCAATTACTTAATCAGGCAGAGGAGTGGCAAATTCCTGCGAGATCCAGGCCTGGTTCATTTTCAGGAAAGTAAGCCGGTCAACGTTATCGGAGGATAGTCGCATGCGACGGTCTGTTAGTACACCACCTGCGGCACTAAAGACACGTTCCGATAAGACACTAGCCGCAGGGCAGGCCAGCACCTCCAATGCATACTGGCTTAGCTCTGTGTTGTGAATTCTGTGGCTGAATTCACTTCTGTGGTCACAAGTGGTATGGCAGTCTCTGGGCTTCCTCCCTCAGGTGTTTTGGTGAGCTCGTTGGCTGCCTTGCTATTTAGCTCCACCTGAGTCTGTCTTCCTTGCTCCTTGTCAATGTTCCAGTGTTGGATCTGAGCTACTGCATCTTTCCTTGGGCCTGCTGCTCTGCTAGATAAGTGCTTCTAGTTTGTTTTCTGTTTTTTCTGTCCAGCTTGCTATTAACTTTTGCTGGAAGCTCTGAGAAGCAAAGGGGTGCACCGCCGTGCTGTTAGTTCGGCACGGTGGGTCTTTTTGCCCCTTTGCGTGGTTTTCGTTTTAGGGTTTTTTGTAGACTGCATAGTTCTCTTTGCTATCCTCGCTCTGTCTAGAATATCGGGCCTCACTTTGCTGAATCTATTTCATTCCTACGTTTGTCTTTTCATCTTGCTAACAGTCATTATATGTGGGGGGCTGCCTATTCCTTTGGGGTATTTCTCTGAGGTAAGTCAGGCTTGTATTTCTATCTTCAGGCTAGTCAGCTCCTCAGGCAGTGCCGAGTTGCATAGGTAGTGATAGGCGCAATCCTCTGCTGCTTATAGTTGTGTGAGGATAGATCAGGTACTGCAGTCTACAGAGATTCCACGTCTCAGAGCTCGTCCTATTGTTTTGGGTTATTGCCAGATCTCTGTATGTGCGCTGATTACTGCACGCTGTGTTGCCTGATTGCCTACATAACAGTACAAGGAGCCACACCAATGATTCCCAATAGAGGGAAAAAAGAAATCCTGACATCATTTTTTTTTCTTAGCTCTGTCTTCAGTCTTTTTTTTCCCCTAGACATTAGAGTGCTTCAGGACACAGCTGTGGACATGGATATTCAGGCTCTGTGCTCCTCAATGGATAATCTCGTTGTAAATGTACAAAAGATTCAAGATACTATTGATCAGAAATCGATGCTAGAACCAAGAATTCCGATTCCTGATTTGTTTTTTGGTGACAGAACTAAGTTCCTGAGCTTCAGAAATAATTGTAAGCTATTTTTGGCCTTGAAACCTCATTCTTCTGGTAATCCTATTCAACAGGTTTTGATTATTATTTCTTTTTTGCGCGGCGACCCACAGGACTGGGCGTTTTCTCTTGCACCAGGAGATTCTGCATTGAGTAATGTTGATGCGTTTTTCCAGGCGCTGGGATTGCTTTACGATGAGCCTAATTCAGTGGATCAGGCTGAGAAAAATCTGCTGGCTTTATGCCAGGGTCAGGATGATGTAGAAGTATATTGTCAGAAATTTAGGAAGTGGTCAGTACTCACTCTGTGGAATGAATCTGCACTGGCGGCTTGGTTCAGAAAGGGTCTCTCTGAAGCTCTTAAGGATGTAATGGTGGGATTTCCTATGCCTGCTGGTTTGAATGAGTCTATGTCCTTGGCCATTCAGATCGGTCGTCGCTTGCGCGAGCGTAAATCTGTGCACCATCTGGCGGTATTGTCTGAGAGTAAACATGAGCCTATGCAGTGCGACAGGACTATGACTAAAGTAGAACGGCAAGAACACAGACGTCTGAACAGACTGTGTTTCTATTGTGGTGATTCTACTCATGCTATTTCTAATTGTCCTAAACGCACTAGGCGGTTCGATAGCTCTGCCGTTATTGGTACTGTACAGTCCAAATTCCTTTTGTCCATTACCTTAATGTGCTCTTTGTCATCGTATTCTGTCATGGCGTTTGTGGATTCAGGCGCTGCCCTGAATCTGATGGATTTGGATTATGCTAAACGTTGTGGATTTTTCTTGGAGCCTTTGCGGTGTCCTATTCCGTTGAGAGGAATTGATGCTACACCTTTGGCCAAGAATAAGCCTCAGTACTGGGCCCAGCTGACCATGTGCATGGCTCCTGCACATCAGGAAGTTATTCGCTTTCTGGTACTGCATAATTTGCATGATGTGGTCGTGTTGGGGTTGCCATGGCTACAAACCCATAATCCAGTATTGGATTGGAACTCTATGTCGGTGACCAGCTGGGGTTGTCAGGGAGTACATGGTGATGTTCCATTTTTGTCTATTTCGTCATCCATTCCTTCTGACATCCCAGAGTTCTTGTCGGACTTTCAGGATGTATTTGAAGAGTCCAAGTCTGATGCCCTACCTCCGCATAGGAATTGTGATTGTGCTATCGATTTGATTCCTGGTAGTAAATTCCCTAAGGGTCGTTTATTTAATTTGTCCGTACCTGAACACACCGCTATGCGCAGTTATGTGAAGGAGTCCCTGGAGAAGGGACATATTCGCCCATCGTCATCACCATTGGGAGCAGGGTTCTTTTTTGTAGCCAAGAAGGATGGTTCGCTAAGACCGTGTATTGATTACCGCCTTCTTAATAAGATCACTGTTAAGTTTCAGTATCCCTTGCCATTGATTTCTGACTTGTTTGCTCGGATTAAGGGGGCTAGTTGGTTTACTAAGATTGATCTTCGTGGTGCGTATAATCTGGTGAGAATCAGGCAGGGAGATGAATGGAAAACGGCATTTAATACGCCCGAGGGTCATTTTGAGTATCTGGTGATGCCGTTCGGACTTGCCAATGCTCCATCTGTGTTTCAGTCTTTTATGCATGACATCTTCCGTGAGTATCTGGATAAATTCTTGATTGTTTACTTGGATGACATTTTGATCTTCTCAGATGATTGGGAGTCTCATGTGAAGCAAGTCAGAATGGTTTTCCAGGTACTGCGTGCTAATTCCTTGTTCGTGAAGGGATCAAAGTGTCTCTTCGGTGTGCAGAAAGTTTCATTTTTGGGGTTCATCTTTTCCCCTTCTACTATCGAGATGGATCCGGTTAAGGTTCAGGCCATCCAGGATTGGACTCAGCCGACATCTCTAAAAAGTCTGCAGAAATTCCTGGGCTTTGCTAATTTTTATCGTCGCTTCATCTGTAATTTTTCTAGCATTGCCAGACCATTGACCGATTTGACCAAGAAGGGTGCTGATTTGGTTAATTGGTCTTCTGCTGCCGTGAAAGCTTTTCAGGAGTTGAAGCGTCGTTTTTGCTGTGCCCCTGTGTTGTGTCAACCTGATGTTTCTCTTCCGTTCCAGGTCGAGGTTGATGCTTCTGAGATTGGTGCAGGGGCGGTTTTGTCACAGAGAGGTTCTGGTTGCTCAGTGTTCAAACCATGTGCTTTCTTTTCCAGGAAATTTTCTGCTGCTGAGCGTAATTATGATGTGGGCAACCGAGAGTTGCTGGCCATGAAGTGGGCATTCGAGGAGTGGCGTCATTGGCTTGAGGGTGCTAAGCATCGCGTGGTGGTTTTGACTGATCATAAGAACCTTACTTATCTTGAGTCTGCCAAGCGCTTGAATCCTAGACAGGCCCGTTGGTCGTTATTTTTTGCTCGTTTTGATTTTGTGATTTCATACCTTCCGGGCTCTAAAAATGTGAAGGCGGATGCTCTGTCTAGGAGTTTTGTGCCCGACTCTCCGGGGTTATCTGAGCCGGCGAGTATCCTCAAGGAAGGAGTCATTGTGTCTGCCATCTCCCCTGATTTGCGGAGAGTGTTGCAGAAATTTCAGGCTAATAAACCTGATCGTTGTCCGGCCGAGAAACTGTTCGTCCCTGATAGGTGGACTAGTAAAGTTATCTCTGAACTTCATTGTTCGGTGCTGGCCGGTCATCCAGGAATCTTTGGTACCAGGGAGTTGGTTGCTAGATCCTTCTGGTGGCCATCTCTGTCGCGGGATGTGCGTGCTTTTGTGCAGTCCTGTGGAATTTGTGCTAGGGCTAAGCCCTGCTGTTCACGTGCCAGTGGGTTGCTTTTGCCCTTGCCGGTCCCGAAGAGGCCTTGGACACATATTTCGATGGATTTCATTTCTGACCTTCCCGTTTCTCAAAAAATGTCGGTCATTTGGGTGGTCTGTGATCGCTTTTCTAAAATGGTCCATCTGGTGCCCTTGGTTAAATTGCCTTCCTCCTCTGATTTGGTGCCTTTGTTCTTCCAGCATGTGGTTCGTTTACATGGCATTCCTGAGAATATTGTTTCTGACAGAGGTTCCCAGTTTGTCTCGAGGTTCTGGCGAGCCTTTTGTGGTAGGATGGGCATTGACCTATCTTTCTCCTCGGCCTTCCATCCTCAGACTAATGGCCAGACCGAACGAACCAATCAGACCTTGGAAACATATCTGAGATGTTTTGTTTCCGCTGACCAGGATGATTGGGTGTCATTTTTGCCGTTGGCTGAGTTCGCCCTTAATAATCGGGCCAGCTCGGCTACCTTGGTCTCTCCATTTTTCTGCAATTCTGGGTTCCATCCTCGTTTCTCTTCAGGACAGGTTGAGTCTTCGGACTGTCCTGGTGTGGATTCTGTGGTGGACAGGTTGCAGCAGATCTGGACTCAGGTAGTGGACAATTTGACCTTGTCCCAGGAGAAGGCTCAGCTTTTCGCTAATCGCAGACGCCGTGTGGGACCCCGACTTCGTGTTGGGGATCTGGTTTGGTTATCTTCTCGTCATATTCCTATGAAGGTTTCCTCTCCTAAATTTAAACCTCGTTTTATTGGTCCGTATAGGATTTCTGAGATTCTCAATCCGGTGTCTTTTCGTCTGATCCTCCCAGACTCCTTTTCCATACATAATGTATTCCATAGGTCGTTGTTGAGGAGATACGTGGCACCTATGGTTCCATCTGTGGAGCCTCCTGCCCCTGTTTTGGTGGAGGGGGAATTGGAGTATATTGTGGAGAAGATTTTGGATTCTCGTGTCTCTAGACGGAAACTCCAGTATCTGGTCAAATGGAAGGGTTATGCTCAGGAAGATAATTCCTGGGTTTTTGCCTCTGATGTCCATGCCCCAGATCTTGTTCGTGCCTTTCATGTGGCTCATCCTGGTCGGCCTGGGGGTTCTGGTGAGGGTTCGGTGACCCCTCCTCAAGGGGGGGGTACTGTTGTGAATTCTGTGGCTGAATTCACTTCTGTGGTCACAAGTGGTATGGCAGTCTCTGGGCTTCCTCCCTCAGGTGTTTTGGTGAGTTCGTTGGCTGCCTTGCTATTTAGCTCCACCTGAGTCTGTCTTCCTTGCTCCTTGTCAATGTTCCAGTGTTGGATCTGAGCTACTGCATCTTTCCTTGGGCCTGCTGCTCTGCTAGATAAGTGCTTCTAGTTTGTTTTCTGTTTTTTCTGTCCAGCTTGCTATTAACTTTTGCTGGAAGCTCTGAGAAGCAAATGGGTGCACCGCCGTGCTGTTAGTTCGGCACGGTGGGTCTTTTTGCCCCTTTGCGTGGTTTTCGTTTTAGGGTTTTTTGTAGACTGCATAGTTCTCTTTGCTATCCTCGCTCTGTCTAGAATATCGGGCCTCACTTTGCTGAATCTATTTCATTCCTACGTTTGTCTTTTCATCTTGCTAACAGTCATTATATGTGGGGGGCTGCCTATTCCTTTGGGGTATTTCTCTGAGGTAAGTCAGGCTTGTATTTCTATCTTCAGGCTAGTCAGCTCCTCAGGCAGTGCCGAGTTGCATAGGTAGTGATAGGCGCAATCCTCTGCTGCTTATAGTTGTGTGAGGATAGATCAGGTACTGCAGTCTACAGAGATTCCACGTCTCAGAGCTCGTCCTATTGTTTTGGGTTATTGCCAGATCTCTGTATGTGCGCTGATTACTGCACGCTGTGTTGCCTGATTGCCTACATAACAGCTCTGGCCATGTATCCAGCTTAGAGACCCAAAACTTGAACGGGGAAGAGCCGTCTGGGAGTACAGTAAGAGGGCAAGCCATGTAGTCTGTCACCATCTGACGGAACCGTTGCCTCCTGCTGACTGGAGCCGCCGGTGATGGTGTAGACATTTGGGGCGGGCACACAAAAGTGTGCCAGAGTTGTGCCATACTGGGCTTGCCTTGGGCAGAGGCACTGCTTCTGCTCCCTCTTTGGGCAGAGCCTCCCCCACTGCCTCGACGCACTGACCTGCTTTGTAAAGCACTAGCAGCACTCCTCTCAGTTGGACAGGAGAAGATGATGGAATTCACCAGTGTGTCGTGGTACTCCCGCAATTTACGCTCCCGGGTCAACGCAGGGATGAGGTTTTGGACGTTGTCCCGGTAGCGAGGATCGAGGAGGGTGAACACCCAATAATCAGGCATGTTGAGAATGTGGTCGATGCGGCGGTCGTTTCTCAGGCACTGCAGCATGAAATCCACCATGTGCTGCAGAGTGCCAACTGGCCCAGAAACGCTGTCCCCTGCTTGAGACATGATCTCTGCCCGCTCGTCATCACCCCACCCTCGCTGTACACACTGACCACTGGACAATTGTGTCGCTCCCTCCTCTGGACGGAGCTCTTCCTCCTCCATTGACTCCTCCTCATCCTCCTCACAAATTGGCCCCTGCGTACCCCTTTGTGAGGAACCACGTGGCGCTGACTCTCCAGAAGCTGATGGAAAAGGTGACTCCTCATCCTCCACCTCTTCCACCACATCATACCTTAACCCTTGCAAAGTTTGCTGAAGCAGGCAGATAAGGGGGACAGTCATGCTGACTAGTGCATCATCTGCACTTGCCATCCGCGTGGAATAATCAAAAGGACGCAAAACCTGGCAGACGTCCTTCATAGTGGCCCACTCTGTGGTTGTGAAGTCTGATCGGCGCTGACTGCGACTTCTTTGCGCCTGATGCAGCTGGTACTCCATAACTGCTTGCTGCTGCTCACACAACCGCTCCAACATATGTAATGTGGAATTCCACCGGGTAGGTAGGTCACATATGATGCGGTGTTCCGGAAGGCGGAATCGGCGCTGCAGAGCAGCAATGCGGGATCTGGCCAAGCTGGAACGCCGCAAGTGAGCACACTCTAGGCGGACCTTGTGCAGCAGGGCATCAAGATCCGGATAGTCCCTCAGAAAACTCTGCACAACCAAATTGAGCACATGTGCCAGACATGGGATGTGAGTGAGGTTGCCAAGGGCCAAAGCTGCCACCAGATTTCGGCCATTGTCACACACTACCATGCCTGGCTGGAGATTCGCTGGCAGTAACCACACATCGCTCTCCTGCTTGATGGCATTCCAGAGCTCCTGCGCTGTGTGGCTTCGATGCCCCAATGAAACTAGTTTCAAGACGGCCTGCTGACGTTTGGCCACGGCTGTGCTCATGTCGGTCATAGGTAAACGTTCACGGGTCCATGTGGAGGTGGACTGTGACGGATCCTGCAGAGAGGAATCAGAGGAACTGGTGTAAGAGGAGGAGTCGATGCGTACAGACTGGATTCCTGCAATCCTTGGAGTGGGCAGGACACGTCCTGCGCCACTCGCACGATCTGTACCTGGCTCAACAACATTAACCCAATGGGCAGTGAGGGAAACATATCGCCCCTGTCCATGCTGACTGGTCCACGCATCGGTGGTGAGGTGGACCTTGCTACTGACGGCGTTTAGTAGCGCATGTTTTATGTTTGCCTCAACATGCCTGTGCAGGGCAGGGACAGCCTGCCTGCTGAAGTAAAAGCGGCTGGGCACCTTGTACTGTGGGACTGCCAATGCCATCAAGTCACGGAAGCTGTCAGTCTCCACCAGCCTGAACGAGAGCATTTCCAGGGACAACAGTTTGGCAATGCCTGCATTCAGAGCCTGTGCTCGGGGGTGGTTGGCCGAGAATGCCCGCCTTTTCTCCCATGCCTGGACTACCGATGGCTGTAGAGTAGACTGGGAGTGTGAGGATGACTGGGAAGGTGGTGCTGTGGGTGGAATTACACTAGGTCTCTGGACAACAGTGGAGGAAGAGGCAACACGAGATGAAGAGGTGGTAGCTGCCGCTGTAGGTTGGCCTACGTCTTCACTGTGTTTCTGTAACTCCACCGCGTGCCTCTTCCGCACATGTTTCCACATATTTGTGGTATTGAGGTTGCTGACACTTTTACCTCTTTTTACTTTCTGATGACACAGCTTGCATTTGACAAAACAAATGTCATCTGCAACTGTGTCAAAAAAGGACCAGGCACTGCAAGTCTTGGGAGCGCCCTTTTTGGCTTTGGAAAGAGACAGGCTCCTAACGGGTGCCAAAGTGGAGGCTACAGGCTCCGCAGTCTTCCCCCTCCCTCTCCCTCTTTGGCCCGTAAGGGGAAGCTCTTCCTCAGAGCTGCTCCCACCACCTTCCTGTTCCTCATGCCACGATGGGTCAAGGACCTCATCATCTCCACTACCCTCTGCCACCAACTGCTCCTCCTGGGTAGTCTCGGCAGCACAGTACGCACCAGAAAGCGGCACCTGAGTTTCATCATCAGATGCGTACTGCGCTGTGGTCACCGGAGGCACTGGCCCACCTGCCTCTTCAGAGTCAGAGAGATAAAGCTTTTGGGCATCACTGCACACTGCCTCTTCTTCCATTTCTCCAATGCTGCTTGGCTGGCCCCCTGTTTCCAAGCCAAGAGATTCAGAGAACAGAAGTAGAGACGGCTCCTGTCCTGGGCTCTCTGACTGCCTGGCCAATTTGGCAGGTGGTGAAGAGACAGATGGCTGCTCTCCAGTGCTCTGTGCCTGAGAGGATGTGGCACTAACTGAAGTCGATGCCGAGGCGTTAGCTGCCATCCACCCGACAACGGCTTCAATTTGGTCTTCACGTAGCAGCGGTGCACGGCGCTCTCCGACAAAGCTGCGCATGAAGGACTGTTCCCTGCTGAAACTGAGTGACGACGAGTCAACGGCGCCCGCAGCAGGCACAGAATCACCACGTCCTCTCCCTGCTCCTCTCCCTGCTCCGCGCCCACGCCCACGTGCCTTACTCCCTGCCCTCTTCATCTTGGTTGACAGATAAAGATAAGCAGAAAAGTACTAAGGCCTTAGTGTGCTTATTCCTGAAATGCTCCTCCTAACAGGTGTAAGAAACACTAATGTTGTAAATTGTGGACTAAACTTTATTATTTTTCAAATGTGGCCTACACAAGTGTTAAGTTGTGTTTGGTGAACTTAACTTTTTTTTGGTGCAGATCGGGCTACAGAGCTAGTTTAAATCACACGGAGACCATGCCGACAGCCGTAAACGGCGCTGCAAGGCCAAAAAAACCTCCTCTAGGTTATCCTACATAGTGTTTTTCCACTATTTAGCTGGATACGAGTGGAAAGACACTAATAGGAATTTTTTTTTTCAAATTTTAAACTGGCTGCACTATTTGAAAAAAAGGAAATTGTTTTTCAAGGTATGAGGCAGTAACGCACCCTGAGCTGAATCCAACCGGCTATGGCTGCACACAGACTACAGGGCGAGCTGCGCTCACACAGAGACCGTGCAGACAGCCGTAAACGGCGCTGCAAGGCCAAAAAACCCTCCTCTAGGTTATCCTATATAGTGTTTTTCCACTATTTAGCTGGATACGAGTGGAAAGACACTAATAGGAATTTTTGTTTTTCAAATTTTAAACAGGCTGCACTATTTGAAAAAAAGTAAAATTTTTCTCTAGGTATGAGCCAGTAACGAACCCTGAGCTGAATCCAACCGGCTATGGCTGCACACAGACTACAGGGCGAGCTGGGCTCACACGGAGACCGTGCAGACAGCCGTAAACGGCGCTGCAAGGCCAAAAAACCATCCTCTAGGTTATCCTATATAGTGTTTTTCCACTATTTAGCTGGATACGAGTGGAAAGACACTAATAGGAATTTTTTTTTTCAAATTTTAAACAGGCTGCACTATTTGAAAAAAAGTAAAATTTTTCTCAAGGTATGAGCCAGTAACGAACCCTGAGCTGAATCCAACCGGCTATGGCTGCACACAGACTACAGGGCGAGCTGGGCTCACACGGAGACCGTGCAGACAGCCGTAAACGGCGCTGCAAGGCCCCAAAACCCCCCTCTAGGTTATCCTATGTAGTGTTTTTCCACAATAGAGCTGGAGACTGGTGGAAAAACACTAATAGGAAATTTGAGAAAAAATGTGCAGCAGGCTGCACTAAGAGCAAAAAAGGACAACTGTGTGAGGCAGTGTGAACCCCCCCTGAGCTGAATACAACCGGGTATATGGCTGTACACAGACTACAGAGTGAGCTGCACACACACACACAGAGACCTTGCAGAACGCTGTTAAAACAGCGCTGCAAGGCAAGAGCAAGGTGAACAGTGAAGAACACACAGCGTTTTGCTAAATTAGCCTTTGGAAAGGAAAATAAAGCAATTAGCTAGCTCGACTGGCCCTCAGTTAGAACACAGCGTCCTGTCCCTAACTGAAATCACAGCAGAGTAAGCGCAAAATGGCGGCAGCGTTTTTTATAGTGCAGAGTGACATCATTTCAGCAGCCAATCCAAGCCTTGCCAGTACTTACATGCCCACCATGCTAAACAGGATGTGCCCACACTTCCAATCATTCCTCATTGGCTGCTGCGTTCAGTTTGAATTCTGGGAACTTCCGATTCCGGTATCCGATACGCTGGAAGTATCGGAATTCGGTATCGGAATTCCGATACCGAAAATATCGGCCGATACCCGATACTTGCGGTATCGGAATGCTCAACACTACTGAGGGCATTTAGCACATAAACGTGCTGCCGCTTTAAGACCAGGGAAGCCGGCGCATGCATGTACTAGGCTCATCATTGGAAACACCAGAAAACAGCGCAGACAAGCTGGGAGACGGCACAACGGGATGTAGCAGTGAGTAAGTCAGTGTCCCAGCATGGAGGGGGAAGGGGACACCGTTCAGGGACAACAGCAGTATCGCTACACAGGTATGTCATTCCATAGCACTTCTCCTGGTTTAATGTTTGCTTGGATGACTGGAGCAAAATTTTGGAGCTGTTTATGCAGTATGTACAGTATATCTACATGGCTGTCTAAGATCAGGTGCAGACAACCGTACATTCTCTCATCCGAGATTATGAGGTCAATTATGCAAATGACACTCTGATCAGAGTTTGATCAGATAGCGATCAAAGCTTGATCTGATTCTCTTGGATGAGGAGAAAATGGCAAAAAAAAATTCTCCATCTTCTCCATTCTAGTTGGTGGAAATCGGACCGCATTCAGATGTAATTCGAGCGCAGTCTGATGCTTCCTATGCACTCAATGACTTGCATAGCTGAGTGTGATCAGAGTAGTGGATGATTTACCTGGATTGGATCTGTCTGCAAAATTGGATATGTGCACGCTCCATACAATAACATTGGTCCTGGTGTTTTGTTGGATCGCACTCGGACTGAAAATATAGCCCTCTGCACCTGACCCAAGATGAATGAATCTCCTGAAATGTGATTCAAGCAGATTTACTCAATAAACAGGTAAAAATATCAATTTGAAGTGAACAAATTTGTTGTGAATTGAAATTACTGGGAAAGAGGTTGAAAAAATACAAAAAAAGTTTGACTCAACTCAACATGGACATTCTCGGTACTTGTCCAATCACCATAGTTCTATGCTCAGTCAACTCTTCTGTCTTCTATCTTCTATCAAATCCAAAATTTACTAAATTCAATTTGCAAGAGTCCACCAAAATTGTGACTAATTTGCTCAGTTATTAAGATTGCCTGAAAGGGGTGAAACAATAAAAAACACTTAATACTAAACAGTTATAGGATGTCACCAGACTCTTTACATCACCTCTTCTGGTCAAGACATGTCTTGCCACCTTTGTGGTTGCATGGACCTAAGCACCAAAAGAACTAAAGACTCACGTGGAGGAGCAGGGAGCCGTGGCATCAGTGGAGGCGGTGCAAGAAGTATTTTTTGAGCCCTTCAGTACTCTCTATTATGCTTTGGAGAGCTCAAAGTATAAAAAAAGTCTTTGGATCATCTGAAGTTTTTTTTTACTTTGATCGATAGTGCTCAAACCAAATTGGATCAGACAGCCAATTTGAGCAAAACTGCCCAAAAATGAATTTTGGGAGATTCATTTATCTAACGTTCTCATATAAAAGCTAAATCTCCCTCTAAGTGAAGTTATAAGTCAGTGTTCATTTTCTCAAAAAGAAATTCTTGAAGGTTGAAAAATTCCAATTTTCTTTTTTTAACACACGGTCTAACTTGACTAAAAATATCTGCTGAAAGAACATTATGCAAAGGTTGCTTCAGAAAACTTTGGGTATTCTAACACTATTTTACTTTCTCCCACACATTGAAGAGCTGTACCAAGCACAATAATTTAGCAGTTCTTACAATATCAGCTTTCATGTAGCGAATAAGCACTTGAATAAGAGGTCATATCCTCTTACTGCATAGAGCTGTAAAAAACTGATCTGGAATTCATGAGCTGCTGCCTTTCTGCTCAAAGAACAAGTAACATACAGTAAATTCTTTAGCCTTTCTTCCCAACAGAGACTCTGCACTCTTATCACTTTATATTGCATATTACCGATTTGGACGTAGATGCCATTGCAGAAAAATATAGTATGATCAAATATTTAAAAGGCTGAATAGTTTCCAGCTTTTTCCTTCCAGTCAGTTCCTTCCATAATTTACAACTAGACCCTTTTCTCTTGGTATAATAAGACTATATTGCCCAAAAATCAGCATAATAAATGTTGTAGCTGTAAGGACATGGATCGCACATCCAAAACTCAAACGTTGATCCATTGTGGGTAAGCAAAAATGTACAAAACTAGACAAAAGGTTCATAGTTAATATTCTCATCAGCCAGTATGAGGCCCACTGTGGCTTATTTATTAGTGGGTCATTAAAGGGCACCTGTCACCCCCAAAATTGATGGTGAGGTAAGCTCACCGTCATCAGGGGCTTATCTACAGCATTCTGTAATGCTGTAGATAAGCCGCCGATGTTACCTGAAAGAGGTGAAAAAGACGTTAGATTATCCTCACCCAAGGGCGGTCCATCTGCGGTCCGGTCAAATGGGTGTCTCAGGTCCACTCTGGCGCCTCCTATCTTCATTCCATGACGTCCTCTTCTTGTCTTCACGCCGCGGCTCCGGCGCAGGCGTACTTTGTCTGCCCTGTTGAGGGCAGAGGAAAGTACTGCAGTGCGCAGGCGCTGGAAAGGTCAGAGAGGCCCGGCGCCTGCGCACTGCAGTACTTTGCTCTGCCCTCAACAGGGTAGACAATGTACACCTGCGCCGGAGCTGCGGCGTGAGGACCAGAAGAGGACATCTTGGAATGAAGATGGGAGGTGCCGGAGCGGACCTGAGACACCCATCGGAGCAGGACTGCCCCTGGGTGAGTATAATCTAACGTCTTTTTCTCCTCTTTCAGGTTACATCGGGGGCTTATCTACAGCATTACAGAATTTTCAAACACAGGCTGGACAGACATCATTCTAAGATGTTTTAGTGAATCCACAGTACAATGCCCCTTCAGCACTACCACAAAGTATAACACTCATTCAATGCTCCCACACAATAGAATGCTGCCCCCCAAAACCCAACAGTATGATGTCCAATCTGAGTTTCAACACAGCATGATACCCCCTCCAGTGTACCCAAGACAGTACAATACCCCCCACAAAAGTATAATTGCTAATTAGTGTTTCCACACAATATAATGCCCCCTTTTGTGCACCTCACACAGTATAATGCCCTTGTAGTCCTCTCCTTCACAGTATAATGCACTGTTATTGCCCCTTTTGTGATGGCCATATAGTATATTGCCACATCATAAATAAAAAGCTGACTGTGGGGTAATACGTAAATTGCACCCCTTAAAAAAGCAATACTCTTCTCACCTAGCACCTTATTCACTTGCCAAAATGTTTCTCTTGGCCTGTATAGCTGCCTGTTCAGCACATGCAGGCATAATGATGTAATTGCCTCCCATTGGCCTGCACTGATGAGGTCATTGCCTCACACCAGCGTGCACCGAAGTGGTCATTGCCTCACATTGGCCCGCACTGATGAGGTCATTGCCTCACATTGGCCCGCACTGATGAGGTCATTGCCACACATCGGCCTGCACTGATGAGGTCATTGCCACATATTGGCCTGTACTGATGAGGTCATTGCCTCACACCAGCCTGCGCTGGAGAGGTCATTGCCTCACACCAACGTGCACCAAAGTGGTTATTGCCACACATCGGCCTTCACAGTTGAGGTCATTGCCTCACATTGGCCTGCACTGATGAGGTCATCGAATCACATCGGCCTGCACTGATGAGGTCATTGCCTCACATCGGCCTGCACTGATGAGTCAATGGCAGAACAGGGAAGTGACAGATCCTCTCCTCTATTGTACTCAATGTTGTCTGCTACCTCCAGATGCAAATACAGTTGATAAGGGCACTGGACGGCCCAGGCCCCCTAATACCCGAGGCCTCATTACAGCTTCGTGGTCCGGCTCTATGAAACTGTCTGGTTGAATGACATTGAAGATCAACGTGTCCCTTTAAATGCATCAACTATAAGAATTCCTTAAAGCCATCTCTGTATAATTCATTTGTAGTCTTTATGAGACAAACAAAAAGTGAAAGGTTTTGAATGTAATCACCATGATTCATGTTCGGATGGTAAAAGCAGAGCGATACATTGTACAGTCAGCCAGCTGTGAAGGGACAGAAGCGGGACTTGCTTCAAACAGAGAAGACAAAAGCAGAAATAACTTATATGTTGTGGGTTTTCTTCACTGATAAAACTTAATAGGGTGGTAAGAATCTATTTAAAGAACAAATTTAAACAGTGATGCTCAAAACGCGGTGAAAAATAATGATCGCTTTTCAGCAGCGCCATTTGCATGCCCTTATTGTAGAGAGAGCTAATTAGCATCTAACTGAGAAAGCTCATTAGCATATGCTAACCACAGATATGCTTCTTCCTTAACAGTTAATAAATGTATCTAGGAATTCTGTTTTGAAGCGTCCATTTCTCCACTTACACATTGTTAGGCTCGGGAATTAATGCGCATCTTTTTTGCAGCTGAATTATTATTTTGTAATTTGCAGTCCAGACGTTGGGAGCACAATGTTTTCAGTGATGATACCGCATCTAAATGAAGAGTTTATTCTACATGCGAGGTTTGCTAAAGCAAAAGAAGAACGAAGATTCTTTTATTTCTGACTTTTTAAATTCATTTTGAGATCACTCTCTACTTGTAGAAGACAAATCCTTGATCATCTGAAAGTGTTTGCAGGACTGTACTCAGTATCCATGTGGTCCCAGCTGCTTGACCATATCAAAGCAACGCTTATATGGCTAAGAAAATACATAAAAAAAGATAACAACAAAATGAGCACATACCCTGTAGTAAGTAAATAGTAACAGTACATGTTAATAACATAGGGTGCTTAGTTAACACTATTTTGATGTTAAAAAAAGCATAAAAGCCATTCCACCGCGACAAGGCGTACCCAACAGGATGGTCCTAACCTCTAATATTAAAACCTTACTTTGTGTCAGCTGACCTCAATATAGATTGACCCAGGCCCAACTGTGCAGACACCTGCCCATGGGGACCTATGTAAATGAAATGCTTAGCTCAAATAGGGAGAGTCATGCCCATGTTTGTACAAAGTACAAGAAACTACAGTACTATACAATATTGTTTATATTTAATAATATGTACTATTAATATTTGCTTATTTGTTACTTCAGGGTATGTGCTCATTTTGTTTTTATCTTGGGTTTTGTCTATTGAATGGCTAGCACATTGTGAACGTGCTCCTAAATAGTGCAGGTCTTCCGATATATGTTCGGGTTCATTTCTTTTGTTTGGCTTAGGTTGGGAAAATTTCATTTTGCAAATCCAACATGTCGCCTGAAAGAGATGAGCAGATCAATTCGCGGAGGACTGAGTTTGTCTGACACCAATTTCCACACTATTGGAGCACCACAGAGTAGGCAAGCATCTTTTTCTTTGCCCCACATGCCTCCCTCAAAATGTATTGCAGCTATTGCATCTTATCGATTATCATACACAGTAAAGTGATGGTCAGTACTTGGACCATCACAGGTGAGCAGTTCCAGTGGAGCAGTTTGTACAACAGTTATTTCCCATCTCCAGAGTCACCGAGTAAGTTTCTCTCTCCTGTAAAGTGTAATTTCTTGTGGTCAGTGGGGTATTCTTGCTCTATTTCTTTCTCTCTTTTAAAGTGTAAGCTGTTATGATCAGCAGAGACCTCTCTCTTTTTCGCCAATAAAGTGTAAGCTTTTCTGGTCAACACAGGACATCTCACTTGCTCACTGTCCTGTAGAGTATAAGCTCTTATGGTCAGCAGGGCCCTCTCTCTCCTGTAGAGTGTAAGCTCTTATGGTCAGTGGGGTCCTCTCTCCTGTACAGTGTAAGCTCTTATGGTCAGCGGGGTCCTCTCTCTCCTGTAGAGTGTAAGCTTTTAAGGTCAGCGGGGTCCTCTCTCTCTCCTGTAGAGTGTAAGCTCTTATGGTCAGTGGGATCTTCTTTCTCCTGTATAGTGTAAGCTCTTATGGTCAGTGGGGTCCTCTCTCTCTCCTGTGGAGTGTAAGCACTTATGGTCAGCAGGGTCCTCACTCTCCTGTAGAGTGTAAGCTCTTATGATCAGCTGGGTCCTCTGTTTCTCCTGTAGAGTGTAAGCTCTTATGGTCAGCAGGGTCCTCTCTCTCCTGTAGAATGTATGCTCTTATGGTCAGCGGGGTATTCTCTCTCCTGTAGAGTGCAAGCTCTTATGGTCAGCGGGGTCCTCACTCTCCTGTAGAGTGTAAGCTCTTATGGTCAGCAGGGTCCTCTCTCTCCTGTAGAGTGTAAGCTCTTATGGTCAGCGGGGTATTCTCTCTCCTGCAGAGTGCAAGCTCTTATGGTCAGCGGGGTCCTCACTCTCCTGTAGAGTGTAAGCTCTTATGGTCAGCAGGGTCCTCTCTCTCCTGTAGAGTGTAAGCTCTTATGGTCAGTGGGGTCCTCTCTCTCCTGTAGAGTGTAAGCTCTTATGGTCAGCGGGGTCCTCTCTCTCCTGTAGAGTGTAAGCTCTTATGGTCAGTGGGGTCCTCTCTCTCCTGTAGAGTGTAAGCCCTTATGATCAGCGGGGTCCTCTCTCTCTCTCCTGTAGAGTGTAAGCTCTTATGGTCAGTGGGGTCCTCTCTCTCCTGTAGAGTGTAAGCCCTTATGATCAGCGGGGTCCTCTCTCTCCTGTAGAGTGTAAGCTCTTATGGTCAGCGGGGTCCTCTCTCTCTCTCCTGTAGAGTGTAAGCTCTTATGGTCAGTGGGGTCCTCTATCTCCCCTGTAGAGTGTAAGCCCTTATGATCAGCGGGGTCCTCTCTCGACTGTAGAGTGTAAGCTCTTATGGTCAGTGGGGTCCTCACTCTCCTGTAGAGTGTAAGCTCTTATGGTCAGCAGGGTCCTCTCTCTCCTGTAGAGTGTAAGCTCTTATGGTCAGTGGGGTCCTCACTCTCCTGTAGAGTGTAAGCTCTTATGGTCAGCAGGGTCCTCTCTCTCCTGTAGAGTGTAAGCTCTTATGGTCAGCGGGGTATTCTCTCTCCTGCAGAGTGCAAGCTCTTATGGTCAGCGGGGTCCTCACTCTCCTGTAGAGTGTAAGCTCTTATGGTCAGCAGGGTCCTCTCTCTCCTGTAGAGTGTAAGCTCTTATGGTCAGTGGGGTCCTCTCTCTCCTGTAGAGTGTAAGCTCTTATGGTCAGCGGGGTCCTCTCTCTCCTGTAGAGTGTAAGCTCTTATGGTCAGTGGGGTCCTCTCTCTCCTGTAGAGTGTAAGCCCTTATGATCAGCGGGGTCCTCTCTCTCTCTCCTGTAGAGTGTAAGCTCTTATGGTCAGTGGGGTCCTCTCTCTCCTGTAGAGTGTAAGCCCTTATGATCAGCGGGGTCCTCTCTCTCCTGTAGAGTGTAAGCTCTTATGGTCAGCGGGGTCCTCTCTCTCTCTCCTGTAGAGTGTAAGCTCTTATGGTCAGTGGGGTCCTCTATCTCCCCTGTAGAGTGTAAGCCCTTATGATCAGCGGGGTCCTCTCTCTCCTGTAGAGTGTAAGCTCTTATGGTCAGCGGGGTCCTCTCTCTCCTGTACAGTGTAAGCCCTTATGATTAGGGTTGAGCGAAACGGGTCGTTCATTTTCAAAAGTCGCCGACTTTTGGCAAAGTCGGGTTTCATGAAACCCGATCCGACCCCTGTGCGGGGTCGGCCATGCGGTACGCGACTTTCGCGCCAAAGTCGCGTTTCAATGACGCGAAAAGCGCCATTTCTCAGCCAATGAAGGTAAACGCTGAGTGTGGGCAGCGTGATGACATAGGTCCTGGTCCCCACCATCTTAGAGAAGGGCATTGCAGTGATTGGCTTGCTGTCTGCGGCGTCACAGGGGCTATAAAGGGGCGTTCCCGCCGACCGCCATGTTACTGCTGCTGATCTGAGCTTAGGGAGAGGTTGCTGCCGCTTCGTCAGAAGCAGGGATAGCGTTAGGCAGGGTCCATTAACCACCAAACCGCTTGTGCTGTAGCGATTTCCACTGCCCAACACCACCTTCGGTGTGCAGGGACAGTGGAAGCTACATTTTTTTTTTTTCCCTCAGCGCTGTAGCTCATTGTTCTGCCCTAGAAGGCTCCCTGATAGCTGCATTGCTGTGTGTACGCCGCTGTGCAAACCAACTGCTTTTTTCAAAGCACAAATCCTCTTGTTCCTTCCTTTCTGCACAGCTATCTTTTTTGTTTGTACACACTTTTTATTTAATTTGTGCATCAGTCCACTCCTTATTGCTGCCTGCCATACCTGGCTGAGATTACTGCAGGGAGATAGTAATTGAAGGACACTTCCTGTTTTTTTTTTTTTTTTTGTGGGAGATTAAGATTGACATTTCTGCTAGAGTGCCATCCCTGTGTGTGCCATCTCTCACTCAGTGGGCCATAGAAAGCCTATTTTTTTTTTTGCTTGATTTGGGTTATAAAATCTACCTGAAAAAATCACTACATCAATCAGTGGGAGAAAAATATTGGCCTCAGGGCTTGTGTGCCACTCTTGACTCCTGTGTGTGCCATCTCTCAGTCAGTGGGCCATAGAAAGCCTATTTATTATTTTTTTTATTGGGTTTATAAATTTTCCCTGGAACCAAAAAAAAAAAAGTGGGAGATTAATATTGGCCTCTGGGCTTGTGTGCCAGTCCTGAGCGTGCCATCTCTCTCACAAATAGTGGGCCATAGAAAGCCTATTTATTTTTTTGCTTGATTTGGGTTCTAAAATGTACCTGAAAAAATCACTACATCAATCAGTGGGAGAAAAATATTGGCCTCTGGGCTTGTGTGCCACTCCTGACTCCTGTGTGCATCATCACTCACTCAGTGGGCCATAGAAAGCCCTTTTTTTTTTTTTTTTTGCTTTATTTGGGTTCTAAATTCTACCTGAAAAAATCAATAAATCAATCAGTGGGAGATTAATATTGGCTCTTGGGCTTGTGTGCCAGTCCTAAGCGTGCCATCTCTCTCTCTCAGATAGTGAGCCATAGAAAGCCTATTTATTATTTTTTTTATTGGGTTTATAAATTTTCCCTGGAAAAAAAAAAAAAGTGGGAGATTAATATTGGCCTCTGGGCTTGTGTGCCAGTCCTGAGCGTGCCATCTCTCTCACAAATAGTGGGCCATAGAAAGCCTATTTATTTATTTTTTTTTGGTTTTCTAAATTCTCCCTTAAAAAAAAAAGGGAGATTAATATTGGCCTTTGGGCTTGTGTGCCAGTCCTAAGCGTGCCATCTCTCTCTTTCTCTCAGATAGTGGGCCATAGAAAGCCTATTTATTATTTTTTTTATTGGGTTTATAAATTTTCCCTGGAACAAAAAAAAAAAAGTGGGAGATAAATATTGGCCTCTGGGCTTGTGTGCCACTCCTGACTCCTGTGTGCGTCATCTCTCACTCAGTGGGCCATAGAAAGCCTTTTTTTGTTTTATTTGTTTTCTAAATTCTCCCTGAAAAAATCATTTTATTTTATTTGGTTTCTAAATTCTTCCTGAAAAAATCATTTTATTCTATTATTTTTTTTTCCTAAAGTCTCCCTGAAAAAACAAAACAAAAACAAATCAGTGGGAGATTAATATTGCCCTTTCTGCTTGTGTGCCAGTCTTGACTCCTGGGTGTGCCATCTCTCTCTCTCTCTCCAATTGTGGGCCATAGAAAGCCTATTATTTTTTTAGCTTGATTTGGGTTCCAAAATCTACCTGAAAAAATCACTACATCAATCAGTGGGAGATAAATATTGGCCTCTGGGCTTGTGTGCCACTCCTGACTCCTGTGTGCGTCATCTCTCACTCAGTGGGCCATAGAAAGCCTTTTTTTGTTTTATTTGTTTTCTAAATTCTCCCTGAAAAAATCATTTTATTTTATTTGGTTTCTAAATTCTTCCTGAAAAAATCATTTTATTCTATTATTTTTTTTTCCTAAAGTCTCCCTGAAAAAACAAAAAAAAACAAATCAGTGGGAGATTAATATTGCCCTTTCTGCTTGTGTGCCAGTCTTGACTCCTGGGTGTGCCATCTCTCTCTCTCTCTCCAATTGTGGGCCATAGAAAGCCTATTATTTTTTTAGCTTGATTTGGGTTCCAAAATCTACCTGAAAAAATCACTACATCAATCAGTGGGAGATAAATATTGGCCTCTGGGCTTGTGTGCCACTCCTAACTCCTGTGTGCGTCATCTCTCACTCAGTGGGCCATAGAAAGCCTTTTTTTGTTTTATTTGTTTTCTAAATTCTCCCTGAAAAAATCATTTTATTTTATTTGGTTTCTAAATTCTTCCTGAAAAAATAATTTCATTCTATTATTTTTTTTTCCTAAAGTCTCCCTGAAAAAAAAACAAAAAACAAATCAGTGGGAGATTAATATTGCCCTTTCTGCTTGTGTGCCAGTCTTGACTCCTGGGTGTGCCATCTCTCTCTCTCTCCAATTGTGGGCCATAGAAAGCCTATTATTTTTTTAGCTTGATTTGGGTTCCAAAATCTACCTGAAAAAATCACTACATCAATCAGTGGGAGATAAATATTGGCCTCTGGGCTTGTGTGCCACTCCTGACTCCTGTGTGCGTCATCTCTCACTCAGTGGGCCATAGAAAGCCTTTTTTTGTTTTATTTGTTTTCTAAATTCTCCCTGAAAAAATCATTTTATTTTATTTGGTTTCTAAATTCTTCCTGAAAAAATCATTTTATTCTATTATTTTTTTTCCTAAAGTCTCCCTGAAAAAACAAACAAAAACAAATCAGTGGGAGATTAATATTGCCCTTTCTGCTTGTGTGCCAGTCTTGACTCCTGGGTGTGCCATCTCTCTCTCTCTCTCCAATTGTGGGCCATAGAAAGCCTATTATTTTTTTAGCTTGATTTGGGTTCCAAAATCTACCTGAAAAAATCACTACATCAATCAGTGGGAGATAAATATTGGCCTCTGGGCTTGTGTGCCACTCCTGACTCCTGTGTGCGTCATCTCTCACTCAGTGGGCCATAGAAAGCCTTTTTTTGTTTTATTTGTTTTCTAAATTCTCCCTGAAAAAATCATTTTATTTTATTTGGTTTCTAAATTCTTCCTGAAAAAATCATTTTATTCTATTATTTTTTTTTCCTAAAGTCTCCCTGAAAAAAAAAAAAAATCAAATCAGTGGGAGATTAATATTTACATTTGTGCTTCAGTGACAGTCCTGCGTGTGTGGCATCTCTCTCATTTGTTGCCACCAACAACAGAGTGTGTAACATTGTGCCTGATTTTCATTGTGGTCTCACTCACCTGTAAAGGGGTAGCTAAATCATACTGAAGTTATAGCTCACCGTGTAATTTGTGTGACAGCAACAAATACCGTTAGTTTGTTTACGTTTTTAAAACAATGAGGAAGTATGGTGGAAGAGGTCGTGGCCGGGGGCGTTCATTGTCAGCTGGTAATGAGGGTAGTGGTAGTGGTGGAGCATCAGCTGGTCGTGGGAAAAAAAATATTGCACCTAAGTCTGGAGCTGTGGAGCCAGGTTCGTCGTCTGGCTACACAAGGCCTCGAACGCTCCCTTTTCTGGGAGTAGGAAAACCACTTTTAAAGCCGGAGCAGCAAGAGCAAGTTTTGGCTTATCTTGCTGACTCAGCCTCTAGCTCTTTTGCCTCCTCTCGTGAAACTGGTAAATGTCAAAGCAGCGCGTCGTTAGTGGATGTTCACGGTCAGGGACAAGTCGCTTCCTTGTCCTCTTCAGCAAAAACAACAACAGAGAAGAATGCAGCAGGCGACACAACGGGTTACTCCATGGAGCTCTTTACACATACCGTCCCTGGCTTAGAAAGTGAAGCAGTTAACAGTCCATGCCCATTACAAGTTGATTCTGACATGGAGTGCACTGATGCACAGCCACAGCCAGACTACTATGCTGGTCCTTTGACTCAGACCACAACATTGCCCTCGCAGGGTAATGATCAAGAATCAGACCCTGATGAGACTATGTTGCCCCATCACGAACGCTATACCACCGACCGACACGGTGACACAGACGAAGTTGCACACGAGCTACAAGAAGAGGTAATAGATGACCCAGTTCTTGACCCCGATTGGCAGCCATTGGGGGAACAGGGTGCAGGCGGCAGCAGTTCTGAAGCGGAGGAGGAGGGGCCGCAGCAGGCATCAACATCGCAACAGGTTCCATCTGCCGGGCCCGTATCTTGCCCAAAACGCGTGGCAAAGCCAAAACCTGTTGGAGGACAGCGTGGCCATTCGGTTAAAGCTCAGTCTGCAATGCCTGAAAAGGTATCCGATGCTAGAAAGAGTGCAGTCTGGCATTTTTTTAAACAACATCCAATTGATCAGCGCAAAGTCATCTGTCAAAAATGTTCAACTACCTTAAGCAGAGGACAGAATCTGAAAAGTCTCAATACAAGTTGCATGCATAGACATTTAACCACCATGCATTTGCAAGCCTGGACTAACTACCAAACGTCCCGTAAGGTTGTAGCACCCTCGGCCAATGAAGCTAGTCAGCAACGCAACATCCCTTCCGGCAGTGTAGGGCCACCATTTTCCGCACCACCTGCAGTCTCTGTGCAGGTTTCTTTGCCAGGCCAAAGCAGTCAGGGTCAGGGAATCACCAGTTTCGTAGTAGGAAACACTGCATCTAGGGCACCGGCGGCAACAATACCATCTCCCACCGTCTCTCAGTCTGCCATGTCCACCGGCACCCCCGCTAGTTCCACGATCTCCAGCTCTCCAGTCCAGCTCACCCTACATGAGACTATGGTTAGAAAAAGGAAGTACTTAGCCTCGCATCCGCGTACACAGGGTTTGAACGCACACATAGCTAGACTAATCTCGTTAGAGATGATGCCCTACCGGTTAGTTGAAAGCGAAGCTTTCAAAGCCCTGATTGACTACGCTGTACCACGCTACGAGCTACCCAGTCGACACTTTTTTTTCCAGAAAAGCCATCCCAGCCCTCCACCAGCATGTTAAAGAGCGCATCGTCCATGCACTCAGGCAATCTGTGAGCACAAAGGTGCACCTGACAACAGATGCATGGACCAGTAGGCATGGCCAGGGACGTTACGTGTCCATCACGGCACACTGGGTAAATGTGGTGGATGCAGGGTCCACAGGGGACAGCAAGTTTGGGACAGTTCTGCCTAGCCCACGGTCTAGGAAACAGTTGGCTGTAGCCGTTCGCACCCCCTCCTCCTCCTCTTCGTCCTCCTGCAGAAGCGAGAGCTCGTCCACAGACCGCAGTCGCACAACCACTCCATCCGCAGCTGCCACTGTTGCACACCAGGTCTCCCATTATGGGGCAGCTACTGGCAAACGTCAGCAGGCTGTATTGGCTATGGAGTGTTTGGGCGACAACAGACACACCGCGGAAGTTCTGTCCGAGTTCTTGCAGAAAGAAACGCAGTCGTGGCTGGGCACTGTAGATCTTGAGGCAGGCAAGGTAGTGAGTGATAACGGAAGGAATTTCATGGCTGCCATCTCCCTTTCCCAACTGAAACACATTCCTTGCCTGGCTCACACCTTAAACCTGGTGGTGCAGTGCTTCCTGAAAAGTTATCCGGGGTTATCCGACCTGCTCCTCAAAGTGCGTGGACTTTGCTCACATATCCGCCGTTCGCCCGTACACTCCAGCCGTATGCAGACCTATCAGCGTTCTTTGAACCTTCCCCAGCATCGCCTAATCATAGACGTTGCAACAAGGTGGAACTCAACACTGCACATGCTTCAGAGACTGTGCGAACAGAGGCGGGCTGTTATGTTTTTGTGGGAGGATACACATACACGGGCAGGCAGTAGGATGACAGACATGGAGTTGTCAGGTGTGCAGTGGTCGAAGATTCAAGACATGTGTCAAGTCCTTCAGTGTTTTGAGGAATGCACACGGCTGGTTAGTGCAGACAACGCCATAATAAGCATGAGCATCCCCCTAATGCGTCTGCTGATGCAAAGTTTGACGCACATAAAGGATCAGGCGTCTGCAGCTGAGGAAGAGGAAAGCCTTGATGACAGTCAGCCATTGTCTGGCCAGGGCAGTGTACAGGACGAGTTAGCGGGCGAAGAGGAGGAGGAGGACGAGGAGGATGATGGGGATGATTATATTTTTAATGAGGAAGCTTTTCCGGAGCCACTGGAAATTGGTGGCGCGGCAAGGCCGGGTTCTGGTTTTTGGAGGGACACAAGTGACGTGGATTTGCCTGAAACTGCCCCTCAACCAAGCACAACCGCAGATTTGAGAACTGGAACTTTGGCCCACATGGCGGATTATGCCTTACGTATCCTCAAAAGGGACACACGCATAACTAAAATGATGAACGATGACGATTACTGGTTGGCCTGCCTCCTTGATCCTCGCTATAAAGGCAAATTGCAAAATATAATGCCACATGAGAACTTGGAACTAATATTAGCAACCAAACAATCAACTCTTGTTGACCGTTTGCTTCTGGCATTCCCTGCACACAGCGCCCGTGATCGTTCTCACACGAGCTGCAGGGGCCAGCAGACCAGAGGAGTTAGAGGGGCAGAAATCAGAAGTGGCGTTGGCCAGAGGGGTTTTCTGACCAGGTTGTGGAGTGATTTTGCTATGACCGCAGACAGGACAGGTACTGCAGCATCAATTCAAAGTGACAGGAGACAACATTTGTCCAGTATGGTTACAAACTATTTTTCATCCCTTATCGATGTTCTCCCTCAACCGTCATTCCCATTTGATTACTGGGCATCAAAATTAGACACCTGGCCAGAATTGGCAGAATATGCATTGCAGGAGCTTGCTTGCCCGGCAGCTAGTGTCCTATCAGAAAGAGTATTCAGTGCTGCAGGTTCAATACTAACAGAAAAAAGGACTCGTCTGGCTACCCAAAATGTAGATGATCTAACCTTCATTAAAATGAACCACAACTGGATTTCGAAATCTTTTGCCCCACCTTGCCCGGCTGACACCTAGCTTTCCTATGAAAAGGTCTTGCCTGTGGACTATTCTGAATGCCTTTTCCAATCTCGTAATTTTCTGCACCTGATTGTCCAGCATACGACATGTTTACACCTCACTAAATGGCCAAACTCCCCACACGGGGCCGTGGTATCGACACTTGGCGACAGCACCCGTGAGAGTGCTGTTTGTCTGAAGAGGTGGGTGTGCCCGCTTTTGGTCGACGGCACTGCCACTGGGTCCCTCCTAGTACAATAAAGTGTCTCTGGCGGTGGTGGTGCGCACCCAACGTCAGACACACCGTTGTAATATGAGGGGCCCTGGGCCTGTACCGCCGGCCACAAGACAGTTCCCCCCCCAGCTCAAACAGTGCTCTACCACTTGCAAAATTATCTCACAGCTCCACCAATGTTTAGTCTATGCGCTGACATCCTTCAATGCCTGCCACTGACAATACCATTGTATTGACATTTTTGTTATGTTAGGCCTTCGAAGCCTGTCTGCGGTCACTCCTTCCACTAGGCCTCCACTGACCACACCACTGCTGCCCGTGTACCCCTGGAACCAATTTAAAATTGCCTACAGCCATGTGTTATTATTTTAGGCCTTCGATGCCTGTCTGCGGTCACTCCTTACAATATGCCTCCACTGACCACACCACTGCTGCCCGTGTACCCCTGGAACCAATTTAAAATTGCCTACAGCCAGCCCAATTTTTTTATTTTAGGCCTTCGATGCCTGTCTGCGGTCCGTTCTTTCTACTACTACTACACTGACCAGGCCACTGCTGCCCGTGTACCCCTGGAACCAATTTAAAATTGCCTACAGCCATGTGTTATTATTTTAGGCCTTCGATGCCTGTCTGCGGTCACTCCTTACAATATGCCTCCACTGACCACACCACTGCTGCCCGTGTACCCCTGGAACCAATTTAAAATTGCCTACAGCCAGCCCAATTTTTTTATTTTAGGCCTTCGATGCCTGTCTGCGGTCCATTCTTTCTACTACTACTACTACACTGACCAGGCCACTGCTGCCCGTGTACCCCTGGAACCAATTTAAAATTGCCTACAGCCATGTGTTATTATTTTAGGCCTTCGATGCCTGTCTGCGGTCACTCCTTACAATATGCCTCCACTGACCACACCACTGCTGCCCGTGTACCCCTGGAACCAATTTAAAATTGCCTACAGCCAGCCCAATTTTTTTATTTTAGGCCTTCGATGCCTGTCTGCGGTCCATTCTTTCTACTACTACTACACTGACTAGGCCACTGCTGCCCGTGTACCTCTGGAACCAATTTAAAATTGCCTACAGCCATGTGTTATTATTTTAGGCCTTCGATGCCTGTCTGCGGTCACTCCTTACAATATGCCTCCACTGACCACACCACTGCTGCCCGTGTACCCCTGGAACCAATTTAAAATTGCCTACAGCCATGTGTTATTATTTTAGGCCTTCGATGCCTGTCTGTGGTCTCTCCTTCCACTAGGCCTCCACTGACCACACCACTGCTGCCCGTGTACCCCTGAAACCAATTTAAAATTGCCTACAGTCATGTGTTATTATTTTAGGCCTTCGATGCCTGTCTGCGGTCACTCCTTACAATATGCCTCCACTGACCACACCACTGCTGCCCGTGTACCCCTGGAACCAATTTAAAATTGCCTAGAGCCATGTGTTATTATTTTAGGCCTTCGATGCCTGTCTGCGGTCACTCCTTCCACTAGGCCTCCACTGACCACACCACTGCTGCCCGTGTACCCCTGGGACCAATTTAAAATTGCCTACAGCCAGCCCAATTTTTTTACTTTGGGCCTTCGATGCCTGTCTGCGGTCACTCCTTCCACTAGGCTTCCACTGACCACACCACTGCTGCCGGTGTACCCCTGGAACCAATTTAAAATTGCCTACAGCCATGTGTTATTATTTTAGGCCTTCGATGCCTGTCTGTGGTCACTCCTTCCACTAGGCCTCCACTGACCACACCACTGCTGCCCGTGTACCCCTGGAACCAATTTAAAATTGCCTACAGCCATGTGTTATTATTTTAGGCCTTCGATGCCTGTCTGCGGTCACTCCTTACAATATGCCTCCACTGACCACACCACTGCTGCCCGTGTACCCCTGGAACCAATTTAAAATTGCCTACAGCCAGCCCAATTTTATTATTTTAGGCCTTCGATGCCTGTCTGCGGTCCGTTCTTTCTACTACTACTACACTGACCAGGCCACTGCTGCCCGTGTACCCCTGGAACCAATTTAAAATTGCCTACAGCCATGTGTTATTATTTTAGGCCTTCGATGCCTGTCTGCGGTCACTCCTTACAATATGCCTCCACTGACCACACCACTGCTGCCCGTGTACCCCTGGAACCAATTTAAAATTGCCTACAGCCAGCCCAATTTTTTTATTTTAGGCCTTCGATGCCTGTCTGCGGTCCATTCTTTCTACTACTACTACACTGACCAGGCCACTGCTGCCCGTGTACCTCTGGAACCAATTTAAAATTGCCTACAGCCATGTGTTATTATTTTAGGCCTTCGATGCCTGTCTGCGGTCACTCCTTACAATATGCCTCCACTGACCACACCACTGCTGCCCGTGTACCCCTGGAACCAATTTAAAATTGCCTACAGCCATGTGTTATTATTTTAGGCCTTCGATGCCTGTCTGTGGTCTCTCCTTCCACTAGGCCTCCACTGACCACACCACTGCTGCCCGTGTACCCCTGAAACCAATTTAAAATTGCCTACAGCCATGTGTTATTATTTTAGGCCTTCGATGCCTGTCTGCGGTCACTCCTTACAATATGCCTCCACTGACCACACCACTGCTGCCCGTGTACCCCTGGAACCAATTTAAAATTGCCTACAGCCATGTGTTATTATTTTAGGCCTTCGATGCCTGTCTGCGGTCACTCCTTCCACTAGGCCTCCACTGACCACACCACTGCTGCCCGTGTACCCCTGGAACCAATTTAAAATTGCCTACAGCCAGCCCAATTTTTTTACTTTGGGCCTTCGATGCCTGTCTGCGGTCACTCCTTCCACTAGGCTTCCACTGACCACACCACTGCTGCCCGTGTACCCCTGGAACCAATTTAAAATTGCCTACAGCCATGTGTTATTATTTTAGGCCTTCGATGCCTGTCTGTGGTCACTCCTTCCACTAGGCCTCCACTGACCACACCACTGCTGCCCGTGTACCCCTGGAACCAATTTAAAATTGCCTACAGCCATGTGTTATTATTTTAGGCCTTCGATGCCTGTCTGCGGTCACTCCTTACAATATGCCTCCACTGACCACACCACTGCTGCCCGTGTACCCCTGGAACCAATTTAAAATTGCCTACAGCCAGCCCAATTTTATTATTTTAGGCCTTCGATGCCTGTCTGCGGTCCGTTCTTTCTACTACTACTACACTGACCAGGCCACTGCTGCCCGTGTACCCCTGGAACCAATTTAAAATTGCCTACAGCCATGTGTTATTATTTTAGGCCTTAGATGCCTGTCTGTTGTCACTCCTTCCACTAGGCCTCCACTGACCACACCACTGCTGCCCGTGTACCCCTGGAACCAACATCAGAAAATATAAAAATAAGTATTTTGCTTATAAAAAAGAAAATACTGGAGAGATATCAAATGCAAACATTTTAACATTAAAAACAAACACATACAACAAAAATCTGGTACAGTACTAAAAATGGCCACCAGCTACAATAACTTTCTCCTGCAAGTAGTTAACTGAAAGTTTTTTTCAATTTAAAACACAGATATTGCATCCACCGAGTGTTGTCCTGTCGCGTCTTCTTTATATTATTGCCAAGAAGATGCAAAACAATGAAAATAATAAAATCATTATTTACCAAAAAAATAGAGTAAGTCAAAACCACATTGCAAATAAACATTCATTACAAATAAAGAAGCAGGGCGCGTCCGAGGGTGAGTATATACCTAATAAGAATATAATCACCCTCGGACGCGCCCTGCTTCTTTCCGACAGCCTTCCTTCCTAAGAATCAGCCCTTCCGTGGTGTAGAGAGAGGGTTTGTTACACTCCAAGGTGTTCCCCAGGTTGCCTTTCCTGAGCTTCGATCTTCATGCAATTGTTACCATCCACCTCTCGTGTCTCCCCTTTTCCCCATAGTTTGTAAGCTTGCGAGCAGGGCCCTCACTCCTCCTGGTATCTGTTTTGAACTGTATTTCTGTTATGCTGTAATGTTTATTGTCTGTACAAGTCCCCTCTATAATTTGTAAAGCGCTGCGGAATATGTTGGCGCTATATAAATAAAATTATTATTATTATTATTTATTATTATTCATGCTCTCGTTTAGTAGTTGTCGGAAAGTAGGCTGCATTAGGCCTACAAATTGGGTATGGGGTGGAGAGAGATGGTGTGTTACACTCCAAGGTGTTCCCCAGGTTTCCTTGCCATTGCTTCGGTCTTCCGACTCTCGTTTAGTAGTTGTAGAAAACTACACTGCATTAGGCCTAAAAAATGGGTATCGGGTGGAGAGAGATGGTGTGTTACACTCCAAGGTGTTCCCAAGGTTGCCTTTCCTGAGCTTCGATCTTCCGGCTCTCGTTTAGTAGTTGTTGGAAACTACACTGCATTAGGCCTACAAATTGGGTATGGGGTGTAGAGAGATGGTGTGTTCCACTCCAAGGTGTTCTCCAGGTTGCCTTTCCTGAGCTTCGATCTTCCGGCTCTCGTTTAGTAGTTGATGGAAACTACGCTGCATTAGGCCTACAAATTGGGTATGGGGTGTAGAGAGATGTTGTGTTCCACTCCAAGGTGTTCCCCAGGTTTCCTCGCCAATGCTTCGATCTTCATGCTCTCGTTTAGTAGTTCTTGGAAACTACACTGCATTAGGCCTACAAATTGGGTATGGGGTGTAGAGAGATGGTGTGTTCCACTCCAAGGTGTTCCCCAGGTTGCCTTTCCTGAGCTTCGATCTTCCGGCTCTCGTTTAGTAGTTGTTGGAAACTACGCTGCATTAGGCCTACAAATTGGGTATGGGGTGTAGAGAGATGGTGTGTTCCACTCCAAAGTGTTCCCCAGGTTTCCTCGCCAATGCTTCGATCATCATGCTCTCGTTTAGTAGTTGTTGGAAACTACGCTGCATTAGGCCTACAAATTGGGTATGGGGTGTAGAGAGATGGTGTGTTCCACTCCAAGGTGTTCTCCAGGTTGCCTTTCCTGAGCTTCGATCTTCCGGCTCTCGTTTAGTAGTTGTTGGAAACTACGCTGCATTAGGCCTACAAATTGGGTATGGGGTGTAGAGAGATGGTGTGTTCCACTCCAAGGTGTTCCCCAGGTTTCCTCGCCAATGCTTCGATCATCATGCTCTCGTTTAGTAGTTGTTGGAAACTACGCTGCATTAGGCCTACAAATTGGGTATGGGGTGTAGAGAGATGTGTGTTCTACTCCAAGGTGTTCTCCAGGTTGCCTTTCCTGAGCTTCGATCTTCCGGCTCTCGTTTAGTAGTTGTTGGAAACTACGCTGCATTAGGCCTACAAATTGGGTATGGGGTGTAGAGAGATGGTGTGTTCCACTCCAAGGTGTTCCCCAGGTTTCCTCGCCAATGCTTCGATCATCATGCTCTCGTTTAGTAGTTGTTGGAAACTACGCTGCATTAGGCCTACAAATTGGGTATGGGGTGTAGAGAGATGGTGTGTTCCACTCCAAGGTGTTCTCCAGGTTGCCTTTCCTGAGCTTCGATCTTCCGGCTCTCGTTTAGTAGTTGTTGGAAACTACGCTGCATTAGGCTTACAAATTGGGTATGGGGTGTAGAGAGATGGTGTGTTCCACTCCAAGGTGTTCCCCAGGTTTCCTCGCCAATGCTTCGATCATCATGCTCTCGTTTAGTAGTTGTTGGAAACTACGCTGCATTAGGCCTACAAATTGGGTATGGGGTGTAGAGAGATGGTGTGTTCCACTCCAAGGTGTTCTCCAGGTTGCCTTTCCTGAACTTCTATCTTCAGGCTCTCATTAAATTGTGATTAAACGGAACAACTGCATTTGGCGTACTAGTTGGTTTGGGGCCTACTATCGGTGTCTGCCACTCCTTGCTGTTCTCCTGGTTTCCTGTCCTGAAATTCCGTTTTCAGGCGCTCGTTAAGTAGTTGTTAATGTTAGACTGCATTTGGCCTACTAGTTGGGTTGGGGCCTACTATCGGTGTCTGCCACTCCTTGCTGTTCTCCTCCACTGAACAAAGCTGTGCCGCCTGTTTACTACGGTTGCCAATTTTGAACTGCATTTCGACTACTTACTGATTTGGGCCTACTCTCTGTGTCAGCCTCTCATTCCAGTTGTCCTCCACTGCAATGCCCCCTGATTAGTCCTGTGTTACCAATTTTGAACTGCATTTAGCCCACTTTATTCTTTGGGCCTATATCTGTGTTTCCTCCTCATCCTGCCCATTGCCCATCCAGTGATAGATGAGTCTGCTGGTACATTGACCCATAACGCAACATTCCCCGTGCACGCTACACAACAACATTGTGACCCTGCTGAAAGTCAGGTTGCTCTTCCCGCATACCATACCACCTTACACGGGGACAAAGAGGAAGGTGCAGATGAAAGTGCAGGTTCCTTCATCAGGTGGGGGGAGGAATACTAGTTGGCGACGTCACTGGCACAGGGCCTCTCATAGTACGCAAAAGTGTTGCTGCCGGTGGAAGGCGCCCCCGCCGTGCAAACACACCGCTGTACTTTGAGGGGCCCTGTGCCAGTGCCAATGCCAACGAGTGGGCCCCCCCTGCTTGCTCAGGTTCACAGCACTTGCAAAGTTGAAATACTTACCTCTCCCTGCTCCACTGCCGTGACGTGGTCCAGGTTTCCTGGGCCCACTAATTACTTGAACCAGCCCTACCCACCACAACTTTAGCCAAATGAACCCCAATTTCAAATGCCTTCCAATTATTGTAAGGTAAATTACGCTTGACAAGCTTCATTAAGAAGAATGGATGGTTTTTACATTAAAATGGGCACTCTAGGTGTTTTCCTGGCCCCCACTCACTGCCGACTATGCTGTCCCATTGACTTGCATTGGGTTTCGTGTTTCGGTCGATCCCGACTTTACGTCATAATCGGCCGATTTCACTCGACCCGACTTTTGAGATAGTCGGGTTTCGCGAAACCCGGCTCGACTCTAAAAAGGTCAAGGTCGCTCAACTCTACTTATGATCAGCGGGGTCCTCTCTCTCCTGTAGAGTGTAAGCTGTTATGGTCAGCAGAGTCCTCTCTCTCCTGTAGAGTGTAACCTCTTATGATCAGCGGGGTCCTCTCTCTCCTGTAGAGTGTAAGCTCTTATGGTCAGCAGGGTCCTCTCTCTCCTGTAGAGTGTAAGCTTTTATGATCAGTGGGGTCTTCTCTCTCCTGTAGAGTGTAATCTCTTATGGTCAGTGGGGTCCTCTCTCCTGTAGAGTGTAAGCTCTTATGGTCAGTGGGGTCCTCTCTCTCCTGTAGAGTGTAAGCTCTTATGGTCAGTGGGGTCCTCTTTCTCTCCTGTAGAGTGTAAGCTCTTATGGTCAGTGGGGTCCTCTTTCTCTCCTGTAGAGTGTAAGCTCTTATGGTCAGTGGGGTCCTCTCTCTCCTGTAGAGTGTAAGCTCTTATGGTCAGTGGGGTCCTCTCTCTCTCAAGTAGCATGTAAGACCTTATTGTCAGTGGGGTCTCTTCTTTCTCATTTGTATTTGTAAGCTCTTATGGTCATCGAGATTCTTTCTCTTCTCTCCATGTGTATTTTACAAGCAATTACAAATGTTACTGTATTGATATTCAGGCAGACATATTAGCCGCAAATCTAATTTTTGGGGAAATGAAGATTTGCTCATCCCTAGTGCCCAATCCTGTTGTTTCAAAAAAGTTTCAATGAATCAAGAGAAAAAGTAAATATAAAAAATAGACGCCTTTTAATTAGAGTTAAGCAAATCTCTGAAATTTCGATTTAGGCAGATTTCCTCAAATCACGGGGTGGGAGAAGGAAGATTCGATTCCCATCAAATAAATTTGTTGTCAATTGAATGTGCTCGGAAGAAGTTAAAGGGAATTTGCCACCAGGTTTTTTCTATGCAATCGGAGAGCACCAGGACATAAGGAAAGTGAGTTTGATTCTAGCGCTATGTCATAAACTAGGGCTGTGTTTTGCTGTTTCAATACAATCAATGTTTTACCAGTAGGAAACAGCCTCATGTCTCCTAATCCAACTCCGCATGTACCGTTGATTACCAGTAGTGATGACCAAGTGTACTCGTTGCTTGGGTTTTGCTTGATTACATGTTGGGATTCCCTAGCAACCAGGCAACCCCCACATGTACTCAGCCTGGCTAGTAGCTGTAAATCATTCAGCTGCAGTGATGAAAACTAAATCTCCGAGCAATCATAAATACTTGGAGGTCACTCGAGCGTGCGCGGGGAAAACTCGAGCAACGAGTACACTCGCTCATCACTAATTAGCAGCTTTCTGTCACTACATAATAAGTGTGGACTTTCAGATGACGGTACCCCAGAATAGGCGTGAATTAACTGCAGTCACACTTTTATAGCTGGTGCATGATCAGAGATGGAGTTGAGCATCTTCAAAGGAGATCAATCGAAATGCAACAGTACCAAGGATAAACCAGTTATATATGTGATAGTCAAAATTTTGGTGCCAGAGTAGAAATATAGACAAAAATGTAGAAGAAAGAGGCAAGAATAAAGTCAGAACAAAGGCCATAGGCCAAGTTTTGTAGGAATAAATAGATAAGACAGATATATTGAATGCGAGCTATGGAAGGATGGGCCATAATCAGCAAAAGCTATGCAGTAATTAGTTTCTTGATCTAAAAAAGTTCCTATTTCTACTGAAAGCCAATTGCCATGGCAATCAGATACAGACACCAAAACGAAAGAGTAAACAGTAAATGCAGAGGTCTGGTCCAATATTTTAGCGAAAAAGTGAGTCAGGTTGCCGAGCATCCTGATGCAAATAATGTCTAGAGCTGTGGCTGCCAGAGGAGACCTGACAGTGAACCAGAAAGCAGGAATACGTTGTCCACCACTGGCCACCTAGTGCTCTAGGTACATTTCCTATTGATTTAGTTGTGTGTCAACTTTCCATTATGGATTTGGAATTCTGACCTTTCACTTATGTACAGGAATATTCCACACACATAAGGTAGCTTCTCATATACATTCTTCTAGATATACGTGTCCTGCGCTCATTCATAAAACAAAATTCTCGAAGAGATTGTCACAGGAAAATCTTCAGTCTGAAACCAGAAGAAACTGCTAATGAATATTAATTACCCTAAAGGCTCGCTGTGATAAGACCAAGTTAGATCCGATTCCTCTTCCTGTTGCTAGGAGACCATGGATGACATGTGAGGGTGTAATTTCCCCACAGTTCTGCTCATTTTTCAGCTTCAGAGTTGAGTCTTAGCAAATATGGTGATCCCATTAGGTATTTTATGATGAAGAATTAACATTCGGAATTCTAGTGAGTATATCACAAATGAGAAGCAAATCAAATATATTACTAGATTGTTCATGCGTTAGAATGAACATTAATTATTAAATATTTGCATGCAGTGAAGACCATAGATGTCGAAGTTAAAAGAGGCTCGAGAAAATTTGCTTAGATACAAGCTTTACCTTTATCAATTCGGCTCCACTGCAAATACAAGCTTCTTCCCATAATAAATGTGTCATCAACATCTATGTGAGTGCCATACATGCAAAAAAAGAGGACACGAGGCTTATTAAAAGTCCAGGGACACGGGTGCCAGTCAACGAAAATAAAGCATATGTCCAAATTCACCATGTACAAAAAAAAGAGCATGGCACTCACCATCCCACACGAATGTCCATTTATTGTGGATACATGTAAAACAGAGGCAGTGAGGCTTTCAAGTGGAAAACGCAATGGACGAAGGCCGTTTCACGCTGACTTCCACTTCCTCCTCACCTAGGACTTGTAGAAGCACAAGTCAGCGCGAAATGGCGATCATCCGGTGTGTTTTCCACTTGAAAGCCTCCCTGCCTCTGCTTTACATGTATCCACAATAAAAGGACATTCGTGTGGGATGGTGAGTGCCATGCTTTTTTTTTGTACATCGTGAATCTGCATGAGTGAACTGATCATCAATGGGCAAGAGAAGTGGCAGTGTTAATAAGTGTTGAGACACTTTGAACCAGTCATTAAGCTTTCATAATTTGGCTCTTGTCAATGTTCCAGTGTACCCCAATGTCAGTCTTCAAGAGCCACCAATAGATCATGCTTTTAGAATCGCCTTAGTATTGTACAGGTGCTGGAATTGTTACTTAGGCAACACTAAGGAAAAAATGAAGACATGATCTGTTGATGGCTCTTGAGAACTGGAGTTGAGGAACAATCACATAGGCAGGTTAACAATGTAATCATTTTTATTCCTTACGTTCATGGTCTTACATCAATGTAGGGTAGATGGTCGTATTGCAATGTCCCCAATCAAGAAGATCCCATCCTGGGACCAATAGTTCCACTGCCCCCGTAACAGGAGGTACGCACTGGCTCTCAACTTTTGGTTGGCCGACAGCCTTTGTATCTTCTGCCGATATAGTTTGTAGTCTAGACGACAGGTCTCATGACCATAGCACGTGTATTCCACTCCAGCCACCAATCAAAATGCTTAAGATAGTTGCCAATATCCAGAAGATGGATATCACTACAGTAGCACATGTACCCAGCTCCAGCAGACAACAGCACAACAATAAGATCAACGTAACCGAAACTTCATGCTGGAAAAAGTCCACATCCCTTAGAGCCATGGATGCCGCTCTACCTGCATAGAGCTAATAGTCTTTAGAACAAGGCAGGCTCCTCACACTGCCCTAATCTAATACTACTCCCTATGTAACTATATAAAAGTTATAGACAATTTGTTGCTGTGCTCATTTTTGCTGCCTCTAAAAGATCAGTTTCAAAAACTAACTGCTCATTCGCTGTCTACTATATTATCTACCATCATAGCGCAGTGATCAGGTGCTGTTAAGAGAAAGAGGGAGGTGAATATTATACTTTATATTTTTAAATCCCCTCTGGGCTCTGTAGAATCCTTCTAAATGGCTTCCATTAGACATTTTCCAGCATTTGTGAGAAGCGACTTGCAAACAATTCGTATTTGGACGAATTAGAATCGTTTGTAAAATTCAAAGTCAATTGACAAGTCTCAAATAAACTCACTTATCTCTAGCAAAAACAAATTTAAATTGATTTTCCCTTGCAGTAATGCTTGAATAAATGTGTTGGGGACATGAATTTGTAGCACTTGATTTCAGCGATACATCACTTACTGGGCTGTGTTTTGTCGTTTCAATAGAATCAGTGTTTTATCAGCAGAATATTATGACTACAGGACTGGGTGTCTCATGCCTCCTAGTCCAGTGTAAACAGAAAGCAGCCAATCAGTGGTGTGGGCGGGGTTATACACAGATCAGCATTACGAGCATTGCTAAATCTGCAGCAGAGAAAACTGTAGTTCTATCACGACTGCTGCTCTCAGAAAACTAATTGATACATCGCTAGAAGCAAGATCTCTGTTCCTACATCATGCTGCTGTCGGATTACATGGTAAAATCCTGCTTTATAGTGCATTAAACTTTAAATTTCAGCCTCACGAATATTGTAAAATACTTTACTGTATATTGGGTTTAATAGTGACATTTCCATTCTGTACATTTTGCAAATATCTTGCAGATACACAACCTCCCCTGGTTAAACATGACGTAAGTTAAACTATTAGAATTTTTACCTGTTGAATTGATGTTTAATTTTTCTGCATGATTTTTGTGCAGGTTCATTACGCAACATTTGCCGTTTGGGATAATTTGCGCTTGCAGTCGTTTAGCACTTAAAGTATTTTCTTTTTGTCACCAGCTTGAAAAAGCAGAATTTAATAAAGGTCAGCCATCCTAGTGGTATTTTTATTGAGCGGAACAATTTCGTACAATAGGTACTGTACACCGGCAATGAATTCACACAATGTCATCATACATGCTTGACAAGTATAATTAGCCAAAACTTAAAAGTATAATTATCCAAAGTGTTGATGGTTTCCATCTCTACATATAACAAAAAAATTATCCATCTATCTGAACTGTTCTAGCAGAATATAATTAGGTGTAAATGTGTAGGAATTCACATAAAAGATTTCACCCTTATTCTCCGCTTGGTATTAAAGGACAACTAATGGAATCTGCTGATGTTTCCATCAACACAAACATTGGTAATTGTCAAACTTTAGACAATACATGCTGCTAACCTATCAAAAATGTGCTGTTTTAACGCTTACTTTCAGACAGGAACATCTACAAATATGTGTCCATATATTGCATGCATTCAGTGTCTGATCGGCATCCTTCTTGAAAACATCTGTAGAAAAGCTGGAGTTAAGGTATGTGTCACAAAAGTGGCTGGCTTCGGTGATGGAGGTCCTGGAAAAGAGTTCTCCGGCAAAAATAAGTTGCTGAGAGAAATTTTAGTGGAGCAGATTTTGAGTCCTGGATTTAAGAGTAACCAAAAGAGCTTGGGTGGGAAAAGTCACTGCCATACTTTATTGTCCAGGGCTTGTAAGTCCTTAAGTCCTTTATAAGGCAGCTAGGTTTGGTCAGGTGTGGTCTGTACCAAGGGTGGGGAAAATATTCTTAATAATGGACAGACTGCCCGAGAATAAGCGTTTCTTGTACTGCTCTGTGGGTGAGACCGTGCTACATCACTGTGCCTACACTAAAAAAAGGATTGTTTTTGGCTGAGGAAAAGCTGTTGACTTTATGTTGAAAGTTTATGCCGGAAAATAACCATTTTCCTGTTTGACACAGAAACTTGTACCCGTGTGGACCTCACTGGCTACCAAGGAGTATGATCCCCTACACATCATAATCAAAGTGAACCCAGAAAATTGAAATACAGCTACAGCATGGTAATATCTGTAAGAAGTTTGTATGTTCTCTCTGTTTTTGCATGGGTTTCCTCCCACATGCCAATGACTGTGAATGAGTGGACCCATGGATGTCCGGTTCCATTAGATTCAGCCGAACTTTATAAAAATGTTTGGTTTCGGTACCAGAACGGTACCCGAACTGGAACCCAGACCTCATTCAAATAAATGGGGGGGCAAAAATTTGAGCAGTTCCCATGACATCATCTGTGTAACAGCAGGGGAAACACAGGCTCTGATCTGCGGTAACCTTGCACGTTACCACCGGTCACAGCACTGCGATTCCCACGCTGTCACACAGATAGCATGTGAGCCAGCAGATTTGATGGCAAAAAGGTTATCATCTGTCAAGGATCGGCTGATGAATACTGCTCTCATTGACGTACCCCTGGTCTTGCTGATAGCAGCGATAGCAGGCGTACTCTGATGAGAGTATTCACCAGCTGGTGCCTGTCCATAGTAGTAGATATGTCAGTGAGACAATTTGTGCAATGTATCTGTATTTTACTCTACATGTATTTAGCTAATAAATAAATAAAATTAAAAAAAGGCATGGGGTACCTCTTAATTTTTAGTAACCAGCTGAGGGAAAGCAGACAGCTGGGGACTGGTGTTATTATTATTCTGGGAAGGGGCCAATATCCATGAATCTTTCCAGGCTATTAATATCAGCTCACAGCTGTCTGTATAGCCATTACTAGTTATTAATATGAGGGATCCCCCCCAAAAATGACATGGTTCCCCCCTGTATTTTATAACCAGCAAAGGCTAAACAGACAGATGAGGGCTTATATTAATAGGCATATTTCATGTGCCAATTTTGGAGCTTAACAAAGGCTATTCCCACTTGCCCTGGAGCGTTGGCAAGTAGGTCAATAATTTTGGGGGTTGATGTCAGCTCCTTTATGTCTGCTGTCTTCGAGGCCAGAGGTTAGTAATGGAGAGGCATCTATCAGACACCCCCATTACTAACCCTATAAGTTTAAGTAAAAAACACAGAGCAAAGTCCTTTATTTGGACAAAACACTGCCTGACCCTCTTTTACCCATTTAATGTAAAAATAAAAAAAATCTATGTTATACTCATCTGTCTGCCGATAATCTTTAATGTTGATGTCCTACAATGATCCCCATGTCAAACTGGGTGAAGGATAAGTTAGTGCACAACAATGGAAATAGGGAAGTGTGAGCCCAAACACTAGGGAAGGGGGAAGTGGAGACCCCCTTGGCAGATCTAAAATCAAGAAGGTGCTTGAGCTAAATGCAAAGACCTTTTACAGCCTCATCCAGGATCACTGTCTGTGACATCTGACACACCCATGAAACCCCAACTCTGCTACATCTGGCTGCATTGCTGATAGTGATAAATGCTACCGTTCAGCCCGGCAACCAGCTCACACTGAGCTGAGAGTGAGAATGCGTCTGCATATGACTGTCGGAAACGTCATTAAGGGGGATACATCGAGGTCCAAGATGAGGAGGATGCCTAGAGACCCAGGATTGGGCGGATTCATAGGGGCCAGTTATGGGGCGAAATAGGGGCCTAGGATGGGAGACATTATTAAATAAAGGGGGCCAGGAATGGTGACAATTACTGTGTGTCAGAATGAGGGATGTATATTGTTTAGCTTAGGCTACTTTCACACTAGCGTCGTAACATTAGCGACGCATTGCGACGCTTTGCCACTCGTCAAAACCATCGTGCGACGGTTGCGTCGTGTTGTGGCGGACCGTCGGCACCAAAAAACGTTGCATGTAATGTTTTTTGGTGCGTTGTGTCCGCCATTTCCAACCACGCATGCGCTGCCGGAACTCCGCCCCCTCCTCCCCGCAGCTCAGAATGGGGCAGCGGATGCGTTGGAAAAAAGTAATCCACTGCCCCCATTGTGCGGCGCTTCCACAGTATGCTTCGGTACGTCGGCCCGACGCACTGCGACGGGCCAAGTATGATGCTAGTGTGAAAGTAGCCTTATGGTGGCAAGTGGGGACATAATTACTGTAGGGGCCTGCTGTAGTATAACTTACTTTTGAGGATGCTGTCTTCCATGGGGGAACAAAAGGGATGTCCTGTTACTGTGCAGGACAGCACTTTGTTGCTTTTTTCTTCATCGGATGTAATGAAGAAATCGGAAAAAAAGTGGGAAATGTGCTCTGGAAGTGATCAGCTATAGAGAACTTAGAGATTAATTCTGTGGTTAAAAAAAACCCCAAACTATTGTGTTTTTACTAGCAGTTACCCAAAAGTAAAAAGTCAGGGAGGACTATGACCTTGGTGGGACAATCCTTTAAAAAACTTCCTTGGTACCTATCAAGTATTGCATTCTTCTCTGCATCATGATGAACATTCATTCAGGTAATTGTGATGCAACTGCTCCTACTGCAACCTCCATTAAGAAAGATGTGATATTAATCCTTCGTACGAAACTTTGACACAAATATCCCAATTTGCTTAAAAAATGAGCCCTGTACTGACGGCGGTGCAATCACTCCCTTTGTTCATCTAATAACAATATTTATCACTGATATTGCTCCGTCATTATTTTCTGTGCCGCACACAATATTTAAATGATATTCGCCGTCTTTCTCTGTGGGTTATTATTAACCTTGACATTTAATGTACAGCAGTTTTCAAAGTACGCCAAAGGTCACCAAAAGTCACGGTCACTTGTACACAAGATGTCCTAAAAAGTCAACTACAGTCAGTATATAGTCTCAACAGAAGGATCACATCTCTCAAAACTCAAACTCAGCAGATTTGCTTGAATTTGCTTGGATTCTCATCAAATTTGCCATTTAAAGAGAATATGTCAGCAGTTTTTTGCTAGGTAATCTGAGAGAACTATGATATAGGAGCAGAGATCCTGATTCTAGGGATGTGTCACTTATTAGGCTGTGTTTGACTATTCCAATACATGTTTTATCAGTAGGAGATTATCATTACAGGAAGACTGGTCACATGCCTCCTAGTCCACACTAATTAGCAGCTCTAGCGGAGTGATACAGAGCTCAGCATTCCGAGCTGTGCTAAAACTGCAGAAGAGAAAACTGTGTTTCTATCACCCAGTAAACTAAGTGATATATCATTGGAAATGTGGTCTCTGGCCCTACATCATGCTGGTGTCAGATTAAATGGAAAAAACTTGTTCAGCATGTTCAATTTGTAAGTAGTGATGAGCGAATAGTGAAATATTCGGGAAAATCGGCACGAATAATTTCTAATATCCGTGTATTTGTCCTGAATAATGGACCCAATGCAAGTCAAAGGGAAACCCGAATATTTTTCTGCGGGATCCAACAATCAGCACATTTGAATTTTGGGCTTCGCCCACCACCGCCACCGCGTCATGTGCTATGTCATTATGCGTCCCTCGCTTCACATTTTCCGAGGGCTAGCAGGTACCGTGAAACCTGAGTTTTGTAAGGTCCACAGTTCATTTTTGCCACCGGATCCCAATGGAGCCACTGTCATAGCTGGTGATGCCGCTGTAAGGTGAATATAATGCAGGAGTTGGGGGAGCTGTATGATCAATGTCAGGAAATTGGATTCTACCAGACACTAAAAGCATTAGAATTAAATTCTGAATACAGTGTATGCAAGCGATAGCCTGTATTGTTTTCAGTCTGTCAGGCCTGAAACCCATGTGAGGAACATGTACAAGCCTCATTTTACTTGGAAGCAGCCTCCTCAAGGGAAAGAGACAGGAGCGCCATTGACCAATCTGCTCAAGCCTACGCACTTCTACTGGAAACTACCCAACCAGGCAGAATGTGTCTTTTGCATGGTTTTGAGCAACAATGGAGTAATTACAGGATGTGTCCCAGAGAGTGTCGAGGTTTGTGGAGGGTATTACTCATGTGACAAGCAGTGCTACAGAGCTCAGGTAAAGGCCATAGCGTGGTAATGACCATGTTCCAGTATGTGTAAGGCTGCAGCCCTTGTTTGGTTCTGTGGAGCCAGTCTCTTAGACGTGCTTAAAATGTACAGAAACCGGCCAATATCCCCCCACAATTTTTTGTAAGGACCCAAATTTAGAAAATGCAAGGTTAGCGACAGTTTAATAAAGAGACAGAAGTCTCATTTAGGAGCCTGGAAAAGCCAGCAATAGTCTTTGTCCAGCACCGGGCAATGTAAAGTGTTAAAGAATATGTATGCCTGTTATGAACAGGTGATTCAGAACCACAATGGACCTAGTGGTTAAGAGCACACAAAGTGACCTGATAGTTACCAACATAGGACGAGCTCTGAGACGTGGGAACTCTGCTGACCGCAATCCCTAATCCTATCATACCACACTAGAGGTAGCTGTGGATTGCTCCTAACGCTCCCTATGCAACTCGGCACAGCCTGAGAAACTAGCTAGCCCTGAAGATAGAAAAATAAGCCTACCTTGCCTCAGAGAAATTCCCCAAAGGAAAAGGCAGCCCCCCACATATAATGACTGTGAGTTAAGATGAAAATACAAACACAGAGATGAAATAGATTTTAGCACAGTGAGGCCCGACTTACTGAATAGACCGAGGACAGGAAAGATAGCTTTGCGGTCAGCACAAAAACCTACAAACAACCACGCAGAGGGGGCAAAAAGACCCTCCGCACCGACTAACGGTACGGAGGTGCTCCCTCTGCGTCTCAGAGCTCCCAGCAAGCAAGAAAAACCATTAAAGCAAGCTGGACAGAAAATATAGCAAACAAAAGTAACACAAGCAAAACTTAGCTTATGCAGGGCAGACAGGCCACAAGAACGATCCAGGAGAGAGCTAGACCAATACTGGAACATTGACTGGAGGCCAGGAACAAAGAACTAGGTGGAGTTAAATAGAGCAGCACCTAACGACTTAACCTCGTCACCTGAGGAAGGAAACTCAGAAGCCGCAGCCCCACTCACATCTACCAGAGGAAGCTCATAGACAGAACCAGCCGAAGTACCACTTATGACCACAGGAGGGAGCTTGACCACAGAATTCACAACAGTACCCCCCCCTTGAGGAGGGGTCACCGAACCCTCACCAGAGCCCCCAGGCCGACCAGGATGAGCCAAATGAAAGGCACGAACCAGATCGGCAGCATGAACATCAGAGGCAAAAACCCAGGAATTATCTTCCTGACCATAACTAGTGTTGAGCGATACCGTCCGATACTTGAAAGTATCGGTATCGGATAGTATCGGCCGATACCCGAAAAATATCGGATATCGCCGATACCGATATCCGATACCAATACAAGTCAATGGGACATCAAGTATCGGAATGTATCCTCATGGATCCCAGGGTCTGAAGGAGAGGAAACTCTCCTTCAGGCCCTGGGATCCATATTAAAGTGTAAAATAAAGAATTAAAATAAAAAATATTGTTATATTCACCTCTCCGGCGGCCCCTGGACATCAGCGGGAGGATCCGGCGTCCGGCACGGCTTCTTTCTTCAAAATGCGCGCCTTCAGGACCTGTGGAATGACGTCCCGGCTTCTGATTGGTCGCGTGCCGCCCATGTGACCGCCACGCGACCAATCAGAAGCCGCGACGTCATTCCTCAGGTCCTAAAAGGCGCTCATTCTAGGACTTTAGCTGAGGAATGACGTCGCGGCTTCTGATTGGTCGCGTGGCGGTCACATGGGCGGCACGCGACCAATCAGAAGCCGGGACGTCATACCACAGGTCCTGAAGGCGCGCATTTTGAAGAAAGAAGCCGTGCCGGACGCCGGATCCTCCCGCTGATGTCCAGGGGCCGCCGGAGAGGTGAATATAACAATATTTTATATTTTAATTCTTTATTTTACACTTCCGATACCGATACCCGATATCACAAAAATATCGGATCTCGGTATCGGAATTCCGATACCGCAAGTATCGGCCGATACCCGATACTTGCGGTATCGGAATGCTCAACACTAACCATAACCCTTCCACTTAACCAGGTACTGGAGTTTCCGTCTCGAAATACGAGAATCCAAAATCTTCTCCACTATATACTCCAACTCCCCCTCAACCAAAACCGGGGCAGGAGGATCAACGGATGGAACCACAGGTGCCACATATCTCCGCAACAATGACCTATGGAATACGTTATGGATGGAAAAAGAAGCTGGAAGGGTCAAACGAAAAGACACAGGATTAAGAACCTCAGAAATCCTATACGGACCAATGAAACGGGGCTTAAACTTAGGAGAGGAAACTTTCATAGGAATATAACGAGATGACAACTAGTGTTGAGCGATACCTTCCGATATCGGAAAGTATCGGTATCGGATTGGATCGGCCGATATTCAAAAAATATCGGATATCACCGATACCGATATCCGATCCCAATGCAAGTCAATGGGACCAAAATATCGGAATTAAAATAAAGCCTTTCTTTCCTTGTAAGTTTATTCTACATGAAGGAGAACAACTAAGAATAATGCAGGATGTATTTGGGGAGGTGGCGGAGACATTAAAGTCATAGAGGCGTAGCCCAATCAAATAGAATAACATGATTTTTTATTTTTTTAAAGATGTTAGGATTGACAAAGATATTGACTATGTATTTTTTTTTTTTAAATATTGATGTTTCACTATTCCACGCCCTTCCCCTTTTTTTTTTTTTTTTTTTTTAAATTTTCCCACACTTTCATCTTCATCATCATCAGCATCTTTGACATCAACTTCTGCACCTTATTCATCTTCTTCTAAATTTTTTTTTTTTTTTTTTATTACATTCTTCATATTCATTTTATCCAACTATTATTATTCTTCCTATTCTACTTTTACATCATATTCACATTTGTGACAGGCATTCCCGTAGTAGTTATCTTTAAAAGTATGAAGATTACACCTTCCGTTCTGCCAGTCACAAAAGTTACATTTGTCCGCGTTCAGTTTGGCCTGCAGCATCAGGCTTTATCCAGGGGCACCACGAGGAGGAACGTACTCACCCCCATACACTGCTTAGTCTTCTTCTGCATATAATTTACATATCTTTTGCTCTGATATTAAGTGTTATGCTTAATGTTCTTCTGCTCTTTGTTCTGCAGCCTCTTGTTCTTCTGCTTCTCGGTCTTCCATGTCGTCGTCTCCAGGGTCGTCGTCTCCGCCGTCGTCGTCTCCGCCGTCGTCATCTCCGCCGTCGTTGTCTCCGCCGTCGTCGTCATCGGGGTGGTCTTCAGGGTCGTCATCTCCAGGGTCGTCGTCGTCATCTTAGGGTTGGTCTTCCGTGATGTCGTCTTTAGGGTCTTCAACTTGAAAACGTAGCAGAAGGTACAAGAAGGCTGAGAAAATGCCGAGAACCAGCTGATGGAACTGGAACTCGGCTGGCTACCCGAAGGTCCAAGAGCCAATGGAACTACTGAGGACCAGCTGACGTTACTGGAACCCAGTTACTAAGCAGGAGGTACCCGTGGTAAAAAGCACTACCAAGGACCGCCTGACGTTGGCGGAACTCGGATACCCAGAAGGAGGCACCTAAGCCAAAGGCTCTGCCCGGAACCAGCTGACGTTACTGGAACCAGGATGGGGAGCAGAAGGTACAAGAGCAAAAGACACTGCCGGGAACCAGCTGACGGTACTGGAACCCGGATGGGTAGCCGAAGGTCCAAGAGCCAATGGAACTACCGAGGTCCAGCTGACGATACTGGAACCCGGTTACTAAGCAGGAGGTACCCGTGCCTGAAAGCACTACCAAGGACCACCTGACGTTGGTGGAACTCGGATACCCAGAAGGAGGCACCTAAGCCAAAGGCTCTGCCCGGAACCAGCTGACGGTACTGGAACCAGGATGGGGAGCAGAAGGTACAAGAGCAAAAGACACTGCCAAGAACCAGCTGACGGTGCTGGAACCAGGTGGTGGACCCGAAGGTCCACAGGAGAGAACAGCTAGGCCGCGAGGCAGCCGCAGTTACCGAACCCCAACAGTCCTACAGGGGGAGCTTGGCCTACTGGCACTACAGAACCAGCCTTGACTGCCAATTCAAGCAGCCCACATAGGAAGCTCCTAAACTGGAGGCACCCTGGAGTTGGCTAACCCGACCGCAACACGACGGGGCAATGCATAGGTGTCTCAGTGAGTTTGACAGTACCCGGAAACAGCTGACGGTGCTGGAACCAGGCTGGGCACGAGGGAGTACCCGTGACAAAAACACTGCCGGGAACCAGCTGGCGGTGCTGGAACCCGGATGCGTTGCCCCAGTGTGCAAGAGCCAATGGCACCGAAGACCAGCTGACGGTGCTGGAACCCGGTTACTAAGCTGTAGGTGCCCGCGCTTAAAAGCACTACCAAGGACCGCCTGGCGATGGCGGAACTCGGATACCCAGGAGGAGGCACCTAAGCCAAAGGCTCTGCCCGGAACCAGCTGACGGTGCTGGAACCAGGTGGTGGACCCGAAGGTCCACAGGAGAGGAGAGAACAGCTAGGCCGCGAGGCAGCCGCAGTTACTGAACCCCAACAGTCCTACAGGGGGAGCTGGGCCTACTGGCACTACAGAACCAGCCTTGACTGCCAATTCACGCAGCCCACATAGGAAGCTCCTAAACTGGAGGCACCCTGGAGTTGGCTAACCCGACCGCAACACGACGGGGCAACGCATAGGTGTCTCAGTGAGTTTGACAGTACCCGGAAACAGCTGACGGTGCTGGAACCAGGCTGGGCACGAGGGAGTACCCGTGACAAAAACACTGCCGGGAACCAGCTGGCGGTGCTGGAACCCGGATGCGTTGCCCCAGTGTGCAAGAGCCAATGGCACCGAAGACCAGCTGACGGTGCTGGAACCCGGTTACTAAGCTGTAGGTGCCCGCGCTTAAAAGCACTACCAAGGACCGCCTGGCGATGGCGGAACTCGGATACCCAGGAGGAGGCACCAAAGCCAAAGGCTCTGCCCGGAACCAGCTGATGGTGCTGGAACCAGGTGGTGGACCCGAAGGCCCACAGGAGAGGAGAGAACAGCTAGGCCACGAGGCAGCCGCAGTTACCGAACCCCAACAGTCCTACAGTGGGAGCTGGGCCTACTGGCACTACAGAACCAGCCTTGACTACCAGTTCACGCAGCCCACATAGGAAGCTCCTAAACTGGAGGCACCCTGGAGTTGGCTAACCCGACCGCAACACGACGGGGCAACGCATAGGTGTCTCAGTGAGTTTGACAGTACCCGGAAAGAGCTGACGGTGCTGGAACCAGGCTGGGCACGAAAGAATACCCGTGACAAAAACACTGCCGGGAACCAGCTGGCGGTGCTGGAACTCGGATGCGTTGCCCCAGTGTGCAAGAGCCAATGGCACCGAAGACCAGCTGACGGTGCTGGAACCCGGTTACTAAGCTGTAGGTGCCCGCGCTTAAAAGCACTACCAAGGACCGCCTGGCGATGGCGGAACTCGGATACCCAGGAGGAGGCACCTAAGCCAAAGGCTCTGCCCGGAACCAGCTGACGGTGCTGGAACCAGGTGGTGGACCCGAAGGTCCACAGGAGAGAAGAGAACAGCTAGGCCGCGAGGCAGCCGCAGTTACCGAACCCCAACAGTCCTACAGGGGGAGCTGGGCCTACTGGCACTACAGAACCAGCCTTGACTGCCAATTCACGCAGCCCACATAGGAAGCTCCTAAACTGGAGGCACCCTGGAGTTGGCTAACCCGACCGCAACACGACGGGGCAACGCATAGGTGTCTCAGTGAGTTTGACAGTACCCGGAAACAGATGACGGTGCTGGAACCAGGCTGGGCACGAGGGCGTACCCGTGACAAAAACACTGCCGGGTACCAGCTGGCGGTGCTGGAACCCAGATGCGTTGCCCCAGTGTGCAAGAGCCAATGACACCAAAGACCAGCTGACGGTGCTGGAACCCGGTTACTAAGCTGTAGGTGCCCGCGCTTAAAAGCACTACCAAGGACCGCCTGGCGATGGCGGAACTCGGATACCCAGGAGGAGGCACCTAAGCCAAAGGCTCTGCCCGGAACCAGCTGACGGTGCTGGAACCAGGTGGTGGACCCGAAGGCCCACAGGAGCGGAGAGAACAGCTAGGCCGCAAGGCAGCCGCAGTTACCGAACCCCAACAGTCCTACAGGGGGAGCTGGGCCTACTGGCACTACAGAACCAGCCTTGACTACCAGTTCACGCAGCCCACATAGGAAGCTCCTAAACTGGAGGCACCCTGGAGTTGGCCAACCCGACCGCAACACGACGGGGCAACGCATAGGTGTCTCAGTGAGTTTGACAGTACCCGGAAACAGCTGACGGTGCTGGAACCAGGCTGGGCATGAGGGAGTACCCGTGACAAAAACACTGCCGGGAACCAGCTGGCGGTGCTGGAATCCGGATGCGTTGCCCCAGTGTGCAAGAGCCAATGACACCGAAGACCAGCTGACGGTGCTGGAACCCGGTTACTAAGCTGTAGGTGCCCGCGCTTAATAGCACTACCAAGGACCGCCTGGCGATGGCGGAACTCGGATACCCAGGAGGAGGCACCTAAGCCAAAGGCTCTGCCCGGAACCAGCTGACGGTGCTGGAACCAGGTGGTGGACCCAAAGGCCCACAGGAGAGGAGAGAACAGCTAGGCCGCGAGGCAGCCGCAGTTACCGAACCCCAACAGTCCTATAGTGGGAGCTGGGCCTACTGGCACTACAGAACCAGCCTTGACTACCAGTTCACGCAGCCCACATAGGAAGCTCCTAAACTGGAGGCACCCTGGAGTTGGCTAACCCGACCGCAACACGACGGGGCAACGCATAGGTGTCTCAGTGAGTTTGACAGTACCCGGAAACAGCTGACGGTGCCGGAACCAGGCTGGGCACGAGGGAGTACCCGTGACAAAAACACTGGCGAGAACCAGCTGACGGTGCTGGAACCCGGATGCGTTGCCTATTCAAGATTGTCTTCCTAAAGCCACAACTAGCGGTGTTGGAGCAAAGGGTAAGCAGGGGGAGCAGAGTGTAGGCCGAAGCCTGCACTGGAGGCAGCTTTGTGTCTGCGCTGCGTTTGCAGGACACGTTGCTGGCTACACAGCGGGGTAACAGCTGGCGGTGCTGAACCCCACTGACACATTGGCTGGTGTTTTTCTCTGTGCAGCTAGCACATCCGGGCCCCAACTGGCGGTGTTAGAGCCCAGGGTCAGCAGAAGGAGGAGAGGAGCAGAGTGTAGGCCGCAGCCTAATTAAACCAATTTCAAAGGTCACCTTTAACCCACCCTCAGGTGTTTAAATTTAGAAGAGCCACATCTTGTGCAACAGTAATGCTACACAAGTGAAAGGTTGCTCTTTACATTTTGCTCATTGCACACGCAGAATGAAAGACGTACACTATTTTGCCCATTGTACAGTAGAACTGTATTGTAGGCGTGACTTGTCTTTTTAATGACACGCAGCACAGGTGTCGAAAAATAACGCCTTTGTGCTGGGCGCTGCTTCCTGAGCATTGTTATTTGCTGTACAGGAGTCTGCGCTCTTGTGTTATCCCTTGGCAACGCCCTGTGACTGTGAGCGCTGCCAATCTTCTGACCTCATTTCATGTTGGCCGGTGCGGTTAGCGATGGCCATGAATCCCACACCCACAGTGTGATTTCTAAAATTCACACTGCGGGTCTGGAATTCCTGGCCTTGTGCAGTAAATATGTTCGCCGCTCACTCATGTCCTTACACCTGCCTCAGACTGTGCGGCCTCAGCTGATCCCTTATCGCATGCCGTGGCCATAAGGCCGCACAGTCTGAAGAAGGCGGAAGGAGATGAGTTAAGACAGGCGAACATATGCAGTGCACATGCCCATCAATTACACCCTGGCTGTCAAAATAAATGAGACAATGAGGGGCGTTGTGTTGGGCAGGGCGGAAGCACAGGCACAGCCAGCCAACCAATGATGTCAGAAGACGGGCAGCGCTACCAAGGTGGGTGCTGCGTGTCATTAAAAAGGAAAGTCACACCTCAGGGACAATGTAATGGTCTCTATTGAGACACATTTTGTACGTGTTGAGTTCCACGTGGGCAAGGAGTAAAAGTCAGCCACATTGTACAAATGCAGCATTACTGCTGTACAAGGTGGCTGTTATACATAGAAACACCTTGGGGGGGGGGCCAGGGTCCCCTTAATTTCAGTTCAGGTGCCTGCATGGCGTTTGCAGGTCACGTTGCCGGCTACACAGCAGGGGAACAGCTGGCGTTGCTGAACCCCACTAACACATTGGCTGGTGCTTTTCTCTGTACAGCTAGCATGTCCGGGCCCCAACTGGCAGTGTTAGAACCCAGGGTCAGCAGGAGGAGGAGGAGAGGAGCAGAGTGTAGGCCGAAGCCTGCACTGGTGGCAGCTTTTGGTCTGTTGTGCCAGCGTGGCTTGTGCTGGACACGATGCCGGCTACACAGCAGGGGAACAGCTGGCGGTGCTGAACCCCACTAACACATTGGCGGGTGTTTTTCTCTGTGCAGCTAGCACATCCGGGCCCCAACTGGCGGTGTTAGAACCCAGGGTCAGCAGGAGGAGGAGGAGAGGAGCAGAGTGTAGGCCGAAGCCTGCACTGGTGGCAGCTTTTGGTCTGTTGTGCCAGCGTGACTTGTGCTGGACACGATGCCGGCTACACAGCAGGGGAACAGCTGACGCTGCTGATCCCCACTAACACATTGGCTGGTGTTTTTCTCTGTGCAGCTAGCATGTCCGGGCTCAAACTGGCGGTGTTAGAGCCCAGGGTCAGCAGGAGGAGCAGAGTGAAGGCCGAAGCCTAGTAGAACCAATTTCAAAGGTCACCTTTACCCCCCCTCAGGTGTTACAAAGTACAAGAGCCATACCTTGTACAGCATTAATGCTGCACAAGTCAATGGTTGCTCTATGAATTTTTCTCATTGCACACGCTGAATAAAACACGTACACAATTTAGCCCAGTGTACAGTAGAACTGTAGTGGAGGCGTGACTTGTCTTTTTAATGACACGCAGCACAGGTGTCGAAAAATAACGCCTTTGTGCTGGGCGCTGCTTCCTGAGCGTTGTTATTTGCTGTACAGGAGTCTGCACTCTTGTGTTATCCCTTGGCAATGCCCTGTGAGCGCTGCCCGTCTTCTGACCTCATTTCATGTTGGCCGGTGCGGTTAGCGATGGCCATGAATCCCACACACACAGTGTGATTTCTAAAATTCACACTGCGGGTCTGGAATTCATGGCCTTGTGCAGTAAATATGTTCGCCGCTCACTCATGTCCTTACACCTGCTTCAGACTGTGCGGCCTCAGCTGATCCCTTATCGCATGCCGTGGCCATGAGGCCGCACAGTCTGAAGAAGGCGGAAGGAGATGAGTTAAGACAGGCGAACATATGCAGTGCACATGCCCATCAATCACACCCTCACTGTCAAAATAAATGAGACAACGAGGGGCGTTGTGTTGGGCAGGGCGGACGCACAGGCACAGCCAGCCAACCAATGATGTCAGAAGACGGGCAGCGCTACCAAGGGGGGTGCTGCGTGTCATTAAAAAGGAAAGTCACACCTCAGGGACAATGTAATGGTCTCTACTGAGACACATTTTGTACGTGTTGAGTTCCACGTGGGCAAGGAGTAAAAGTCAGCCACCTTGTACAAATGCAGCATTACTGCTGTACAAGGTGGCTGTTATACATAGAAACACCTTGGGGGGGGGGGGCCAGGGTCCCTTTAATTTCAGTTCAGGTGCCTGCATGGCGTTTGCAGGTCACATTGCCGGCTACACAGCAGGGGAACAGCTGGCGGTGCTGAACTCCACTAACACATTGGCGGGTGTTTTTCTCTGTGCAGCTAGCACATCCGGGCCCCAACTGGCGGTGTTAGAACCCATGGTCAGCAGGAGGAGGAGGAGAGGAGCAGAGTGTAGGCCGAAGCCTGCACTGGTGGCAGCTTTTGGTCTGTTGTGCCAGCGTGGCTTGTGCTGGACACGATGCCGGCTACACAGCAGGGGAAGAGCTGGCGGTGCTGAACCCCACTAACACATTGGCTGGTGTTTTTCTCTGTGCAGCTAGCACGTCCGGGCCCCAACTGGCGGTGTTAGAGCCCAGGGTCAGCAGGAGGAGGAGAGGAGCAGAGTGTAGGCCGCAGCCTAATTGAACCAATTTCAAAGGTCACCTTTAACCCACCCTCAGGTGTTACAATGTAGAAGAGCCACACCTTGTGCAGCAGTAATGCTCCACAAGTGAAAGGTTGCTCTTTAAGTTTTGCTCATTGCACACGCACAATGAAAGACGTACAAAATTTTGCCCATTGTACAGTAGAACTGTATTGGAGGCGTGACTTGTCTTTTTAATGAGACGCAGCACAGGTGTCCAAAAAATAACGCCTTGGTGCTGGGCGCTGCTTCCTGAGCGTTGTTATTTGCTGTACAGGAGTCTGCGCTCTTGTGTTATCCCTTGGCAACGCCCTGTGAGTGTGAGCGCTGCCAATCTTCTGACCTCATTTCATGTTGGCCGGTGCGGTTAGCGATGGCCATCAATCCCACACCCAGAGTGTGATTTCTAAAATTCACACTGCGGGTCTGGAATTCCTGGCCTTGTGCAGTAAATATGTTCGCCGCTCACTCATGTCCTTACACCTGCCTCAGACTGTGCGGCCTCAGCTGATCCCTTATCACATGCCGCGGCCATGAGGCCGCACAGTCTGAAGAAGGTGGAAGGAGATGAGTTAAGACAGGCGAACATATGCAGTGCACATGCCCATCAATCACACCCTCTCTGTCAAAATAAATGAGACAACGAGGGGCGTTGTGTTGGGCAGGGCGGACGCACAGGCACAGCCAGCCAACCAATGAAGTCAGAAGACTGGCAGCGCTACCAAGGGGGGTGCTGCGTGTCATTAAAAAGGAAAGTCACACCTCAGGGACAATGTAATGGACTCTACTGAGACACATTTTGTACGTGTTGAGTTCCACGTGGGCAAGGAGAAAAAGTCAGCCACCTAGTACAAATGCAGCATTACTGCTGTACAAGGTGGCTGTTATACATAAAAACACCTGGGGGTGGGGGCCAGGGTCCCTTTAACTTCAGTTCATGTGCCTGCGTGGCGTTTGCAGGTCACGTTGCCGGCTACACAGCAGGCGAACAGCTGGCGTTGCTGAACCCCACTAACACATTGGCTGGTGCTTTTCTCTGTACAGCTAGCATGTCCGGGCAAAAACTGGCGGTGTTAGAGCCCAGGGTCAGCAGGAGGAGGAGAGGAGCAGAGTGTAGGCCGAAGCCTGCACTGGTGGCAGCTTTTGGTCTGTTGTGCCAGCGTGGCTTGTGCTGGACACGATGCCGGCTACACAACTGGGGAACAGCTGACGCTGCTGAACCCCACTAACACATTGGCTGGTGTTTTTCTCTGTGCAGCTAGCATGTCCGGGCAAAAACTGGCGGTGTTAGAGCCCAGGGTCAGCAGGAGGAGCAGAGTGAAGGCCGAAGCCTAGTAGAACCAATTTCAAAGGTCACCTTTAGCCCCCCCTCAGGTGTTACAAAGTACAAGAGCCACACCTTGTACAGCATTAATGCTGCACAAGTCAATGGTTGCTCTATGAATTTTTCTCATTGCACACGCTGAATAAAACACGTACACAATTTAGCCCAGTGTACAGTAGGACTGTAGTGGAGGCGTGACTTGTCTTTTTAATGACACGCAGCACAGGTGTCGAAAAATAACGCCTATGTGCTGGGCGCTGCTTCCTGAGCATTGTTATTTGCTGTACAGGAGTCTGCGCTCTTGTGTTATCCCTTGGCAATGCCCTGTGAGCGCTGCCCGTCTTCTGACCTCATTTCATGTTGGCCGGTGCGGTTAGCGATGGCCATGAATCCCACACCCACAGTGTGATTTCTAAAATTCACACTGCGGGTCTGGAATTCCTGGCCTTGTGCAGTAAATATGTTCGCCGCTCACTCATGTCCTTACACCTGCTTCAGACTGTGCGGCCTCAGCTGATCCCTTATCGCATGCGGCGGCCATGAGGCCGCATAGTCTGAAGAAGGCGGAAGGAGGGGAGTGAAGACAGGCGAATATATGCACTGCTTGTGCCCATCAAGCACACCCTCGCTGTCAAAATAAATGAGACAATGAGGGGCGTTGTGTTGGGCAGGGCGGACGCACAGGCACAGCCAGCCAACCAATGATGTCATAAGACGGGCAGCGCTACCAAGGGGGGTGCTGCGTGTCATTGAAAAGGAAAGTCACACCTCAGGGACAATGTAATGGTCTCTATTGAGACACATTTTGTACGTGTTGAGTTCCACGTGGGCAAGGAGAAAAAGTCAGCCACCTTGTACAAATGCAGCATTACTGCTGTACAAGGTGGCTGTTATACATAGAAACACCTGGGGGTGGGGGGCAGGCTTCCTTCAATTTCAGTTCATGTGCCTGCGTGGCGTTTGCAGGTCACGTTGCCGGCTACACAGGAGGGGAACAGCTGGCGGTGCTGAACCCCACTGACACATTGGCGGGTGTTTTTCTCTGTGCAGCTAGCACTTCCAGGCTACAACTGGCGGTGTTATAGCCCAGGGTCAGCAGGGGGAGGAGAGGAGCAGAGTGTAGGCCGAAGCCTGCACTGGTGGCAGCTTTTGGTCTGTTGTGCCAGCGTGGCTTGTGCTGGACACGTTGCCGACTACACAGCAGGGGAACAGCTGGCGGTGCTGAACCCCACTGACACATCAGCTAGTTTTTTTTCTGTGTAGACAACACTTCCAGGTGGCAACTGACAGTGTTGAAACCCAGGGAATCAAAGAGGAGCAGAGTGTAGGCCGAAGCCTGCAGTGGAGCAAGTTGAAAGGGAACCTTTAACCCCCCCCCCAGGCATTTGTTGCTGAAAGAGCCATCTTGTACAGCAGTAATACTGCACATGGAAAATGGTGGCTCCTAAAATTATGCTCCTTGCAAACGCTGAAGTACACACTCATATAATGTGTCCCCTCATACCGTCAAACCGTCCCGGAAGTGGGACTTTCCTTTGTAATGTGACACAGCACAGCCGTCATTCCAACCCCCTTGGTGCCGTGCGCCACCTCCTCAACGTTGTTTGGTTCTGTCACGGAGCCCGCGCTGTAATGTTATCCCTTGGCCATGCACAGTTAGCGGTGCCCGTCATCTGACATCATTTAGGTGTCAGGCTGGCAGTGCCTGTGCGTCCAAGCTGCCCAAGATCCAACCTTGCAGTGTCATCTAATGTAATCCCACTGCGGGCCAGGGATCCATGGGCATGCGCAGTGCATATCATCGCCTCTCACTCACCTCCTTCCTGCTTCTTCAGACTGTGCGGCGTCACGGCCGTGGCATGCTATAAGGGATCAGCTGACGCCGCCTAGTCTGAAGAAGCGTGAAGAAGGGGAGTGAGAGGCTAGTATATGCACTGCGCATGGCCATGGATACCAGGCCCACTGTGGGATCACATTAGACAACACTGCGAGGTGGGATTTCGGGCAGCGTGGACGCACAGGCGCAGCCAGGATGACAACAAATGATGTCAGAGAACGGGCAGCGCAAACTGTGCATGGCCAAGGGATAACATAACAGCGCAGGGTCCATGACGGAATCAAACAACGCTAAGGAGCCAGCGCACGGTGCCAAGGGGGTAGCAATGATGGCTGTGCTGCGTCACATTACAAAGGAAAGTCCCACCTCCAGGACGGTTGGACGGTGTGAGGGGACACATTACATGAGTGTGTACTTCAGCGTTTGCAAGGAGCATACTTTCAAGAGCGACCTTTTCCTTGTGCAGTATTAGTGCTGCACAAGGTGGCTCTTTCAGTAACAAACGCCTAGGGGGGGGGGGACAGGTCCCCTTACATTTTAGTTGTGCCAGCGTGGCGGTCGCATGACACATTGCCGGATACACAGCTGGGGATCAGCTGACGTTGCTGAACCCCAATAACAGAGGAGCGACTGTTGACTGTGCAGACAGCACTTCCAGGCACCAACTGGCGGTGTTAGAGCCCAGGGAGAGCAGGAGGAGCAGATTGGAGGTATTGCCGCACACACAGCTGGGGATCAGCTGACGTTACTGAACCCCAATAACAGAGGACGGACTGTTGACTGTGCAGACAGCACTTCCAGGCACCAACTGGCGGTGTTAGAGCCCAGGGAGAGCAGGAGGAGCAGATTGGAGGAATTGCCGCACACACAGCTGGGGATCAGCTGACGTTACTGAACCCCAATAACAGAGGAGGGACTGTTGACTGTGCAGACAGCACTTCCAGGCACCAACTGGCGGTGTTAGAAACCAGGGAGAGCAGGAGGAGCAGATTGGAGGAATTGCCGCACACACAGCTGGGGATCAGCTGACGTTACTGAACCCCAATAACAGAGGAGGGACTGTTGACTGTGCAGACAGCACTTCCAGGCACCAACTGGCGGTGTTAGAGCCCAGGGACAGCAGGAGGAGCAGATTGGAGGTATTGCCGCACACACAGCTGGGGATCAGCTGACGTTACTGAACCCCAATAACAGAGGAGCGACTGTTGACTGTGCAGACAGCACTTCCAGGCACCAACTGGCGGTGTTAGAGCCCAGGGACAGCAGGAGGAGCAGAGGAACAGAGTGTAGGCCGAAGCCTGATTGGAGCAAGTTGAAAGGGAACCTTTAACCCCCCCCCCCAAGACGTTTGTAGCTGAAAGAGCCATCTTGTGCAGCAAGATGCAAAAGGAAAAGGTTGCTCTTTTAATTATGCTCCTTGCAAACACAGAAGTAAACACTAAAAATGTGTCCCCTTATACCGTAAAACCGTCCCGGAGGTGCGAATTTCCTTTGTAATGGGGCGCAGCACAGCTGTCATTCCTATCCTCTTGGTGCCGTGCGCTGCCTCCTCAGCGTTGTTTTAAGCTGTCACGAGCCTGCGCTGTTCTGTTATCCCTTGGACATGCCCAATTAGCGCTGCCTGTCTTCTGACATAATTTGGTGTCAGGCTATCAGTGCCTGTGCGTCCACGCTGCTCCAGATCCCACCTCGCAGTGTCATCTAACGTAATCCCACTGCGGGCCTTGGATCCATGGGCATGCACAGTGCATATCCTCGACTCTCACTCCCCTCTTTCCCTCTTCTTCAGACTGTGCGGTGTCACGGCCGTGGCATGCTATTAGGGATCAGCTGACGGCGCACAGTCTAAAGAAGGCGGAGGGAGATGAGCGAGAGCCCGAGGGGAAGATATGCACTGCGCATGCCCATGGATCCCAGGCCCGCAGTGTGATTCAATCAGAAGACACTGCGAGGCGGGATCTCGGGCAGCGCGGCCGCACAGGCGCAGCCAGCCTGACACCAAATTATGTCAGAAGACAGGCAGCGCAAATAGGGCATGGCCAAGGGATAACAGAACAGCGCAGGCTCCGTGACAGCTTAAAACAACGCTGAGGAGCCAGCGCATGGCAGCAAGGGGGTAGGAATGACGGCTGTGCTGCGTCACATTACGAAGGAAAGTCCCAGCTCCGGGACAGTATAACGGTATCAGTGAACACATTTTATAAGTGTTAAGTTCTGCGTGTGCAAGGAGCTAAACTAAAAGAGCTACCTTTTCCTTGTGCAGCATTACTGCTGCACAAGGTGGCTCTTTCAGTAACAAACGACGGGGGGGGGGACAGGTTCCCTTCCATTTAGGATGTTGTGCCAGCGTGGCGGTCGCAGGACACATTGCCGGCTACACAGCTGGGGATCAGCTGACGTTACTGAAACCCAATAACACTGGGTCGTATGTTTTTACTGTGCAGCCTGCACTTCTGAGCCGCAACTGGCGGTTTTGGAGCCCAGGAATAGCAGTTCAGGTGGTAGAAAGATGAACACAGCAGGAGACCTGGATGACACCCAATTACTTAATCAGGCAGAGGAGTGGCAAATTCCTGTGAGATTCAGGCCTGGTTCATTTTCAGGAAAGTAAGCCGGTCAACGTTATCGGAGGACAGTCGCATGCGACGGTCTGTTAGTACACCACCTGCGGCACTAAAGACACGTTCCGATAAGACACTAGCCGCAGGGCAAGCCAGCACCTCCAATGCATACTGGCTTAGCTCTGGCCATGTATCCAACTTAGAGACCATAAACTTGAACGGGGAAGAGCCGTCTGGGAGTACAGTAAGAGGGCAAGCCATGTAGTCTGTCACCATCTGACGGAACCGTTGCCTCCTGCTGACTGGAGCCGCCGGTGATGGTGTAGACATTTGGGGCGGGCACACAAAAGTTTGCCACAGTTGTGCCATACTGGGCTTGCCTTGGGCAGAGGCACTGCTTCTGCTCCCTCTTTGGGCAGAGCCTCCCCCACTGCCTCGACGCACTGAGCTGCTTTGTAAAGCACTAGCAGCACTCCTTTCAGTTGGACTGGAGAAGATGATGGAATTCACTAGTGTGTCGTGGTACTCCCGCATTTTACGCTCCCGGGTCAACGCTGGGATGAGGTATTGGACGTTGTCCCGGTAGCGAGGATCGAGGAGGGTGAACACCCAATAATCAGGCATGTTGAGAATGTGGTCGATGCGGCGGTCGTTTCTCAGGCACTGCAGCATGAAATCCACCATGTGCTGCAGACTGCCAACTGGCCCAGAAACGCTGTCCCCTGCTTGAGACATGATCTCTGCCCGCTCGTCATCACCCCACCCTCGCTGTACACACTGACCACTGGACAATTGTGTCGCTCCCTCCTCTGGACGGAGCTCTTCCTCCTCCATTGACTCCTCCTCATCCTCCTCACAAAGTGGCCCCTGTGTACCCCTTTGTGAGGAACCACGTGGCGCTGACTCTCCAGAAGCTGATGGAAAAGTTGACTCCTCATCCTCCACCTCTTCCACAACATCATCCCTTAACCCTTGCAAAGTTTGCTGAAGCAGGCAGATAAGGGGGACAGTCATGCTGACTAGTGCATCATCTGCACTTGCCATCCGCGTGGAATAATCAAAAGGACGCAAAACCAGGCAGACGTCCTTCATAGTGGCCCACTCTGTGGTTGTGAAGTCTGATCGGCGCTGACTGCGACTTCTTTGCGCCTGATGCAGCTGGTACTCCATAACTGCTTGCTGCTGCTCACACAACCACTCCAACATATGTAACGTGGAATTCCACCTGGTAGGTAGGTCACATATGATGCGGTGTTCCGGAAGGCGGAATCGGCGCTGCAGAGCAGCAATGCGGGATCTTGCCAAGCTGGAACGCCGCAAGTGAGCACACTCTAGGCGGACCTTGTGCAGCAGTGCATCAAGATCCGGATAGTCCCTCAGAAAACTCTGCACAACCAAATTGAGCACATGTGCCAGACATGGGATGTGAGTGAGGTTGCCAAGGGCCAAAGCTGCCACCAGATTTCGGCCATTGTCACACACTACCATGCCTGGCTGGAGATTCGCTGGCAGTAACCACACATCGCTCTCCTGCTTGATAGCATTCCAGAGCTCCTGCGCTGTGTGGCTTCGATTCCCCAATTAAACTAGTTTCAAGACGGCCTGCTGACGTTTGGCCACGGCTGTGCTCATGTCGGTCATAGGTAAACGTTCACGGGAGGTGGACTGTGACGGCTCCTGCAGAGATGATTCTGAGGAACTTGTGTATGAGGAGGAGTCAATGCGTACAGACTGGATTCCTGCAATCCTTGGAGTGGGCAGGACACGTCCTGCGCCACTCGCACGATCTGTACCTGGCTCAACAACATTAACCCAATGGGCAGTGAGGAAAACGTATCGCCCCTGTCCATGCTGACTGGTCCACGCATCGGTGGTGAGGTGGACCTTGCTACTGACGGCGTTCAGTAGCGCATGTTTTATGTTTCCCTCAACATGCCTGTGCAGGGCAGGGACAGCTTGCCTGCTGAAGTAAAAGCGGCTGGGCACCTTGTACTGTGGGACTGCCAATGCCATCAAGTCACGGAAGCTGTCAGTCTCCACCAGCCTGAATGAGAGCATTTCCAGGGACAACAGTTTGGCAATGCCTGCATTCAGAGCCTGTGCTCGGGGGTGGTTGGCCGAGAATGCCCGCCTTTTCTCCCATGCCTGTACTACCGATGAGTAGACTGGGAGTGTGAGGATGACTGGGAAGGTGGTGCTGTGGGTGGAATTACACTAGGTCTCTGGACAACAGTGGAGGAAGAGGCAACACGAGATGAAGAGGTGGTAGCTGCCGCTGTTGGTTGGCCTACGTCTTCACTGTGTTTCTGTAACTCCACCGCGTGCCTGGTCCGCACATGTTTCCACATATTTGTGGTATTGAGGTTGCTGACACTTTTACCTCTTTTGACTTTCTGATGACACAGCTTGCATTTGACAAAACAAATGTCATCTGCAACTGTGTCAAAAAAGGACCAGGCACTGCAAGTCTTGGGAGCGCCCTTTTTGGCTTTGGAAAGAGACAGGCTCCTAACGGGTGCAAAAATGGAGGCTACAGGCTCCGCAGTCTTCCCCCTCCCTCTCCCTCTTTGGCCCGTAAGGGGAATCTCTTCCTCTGAGCTGCTCCCACCACCTTCCTGTTCCTCACGCCACGATGGGTCAAGGACCTCATCATCTCCACTACCCTCTGCCACCAACTGCTCCTCCTGGGTAGTTTCGGCAGCACAGTATGCACCAGAAAGCGGCACCTGAGTTTCATCATCAGATGCGTACTGCGCTGTGGTCACCGCAGGCACTGGCCCACCAGCCTCTTCAGAGTCAGAGAGACAAAGCTGTTGGGCATCACTGCACACTGCCTCTTCTTCCATTTCTCCAATGCTGCTTGGCTGGCCCCCTGTTTCCTAGCCAAGAGATTCAGAGAACAGAAGTAGAGACGGCTCCTGTCCTGGGCTCTCTGACTGCCTGGCCAATTTGGCAGGTGGTGAAGAGACAGATGGCTGCTCTCCAGTGCTCTGTGCCTGAGAGGATGTGGCACTAACTGAAGTCGATGCCGAGGCGTTAGCTGCCATCCACCCGACAACGGCTTCAATTTGATCTTCACGCAGCAGCGGTGCACGGCGCTCTCCGACAAAGCTGCGCATGAAGGACTGTTCCCTGCTGAAACTGAGTGACGACGAGTCACCGGTGGCCGCAGCAGGCACAGAATCACCACGTCTTCTCCCTGCTCCGCGCCCACGCCCACGCCCACGTGCCTTACTCCCTGCCCTCTTCATCTTGGTTGACAGATAAAGATAAGCAGAAAAGTACTAAGGCCTTAGTGTGCTTATTCCTGAAATGCTCCTCCTAACAGGTGTAAGAAACACTAATGTTGTAAAGTGTGGACTAAACTTTATTATTTTTCAAATGTGGCTTACACAAGTGTTAAGTGGTGTTTGGTGAACTTTACTTTTTTTTTTTTCTGCAAATCGGACTACAGAGCAAGTTTAACTCACACGGGGACCGTGCAGACAGCCGTAAACGGTGCTGCAAGGCCCAAAAACCCTCCTCTAGGTTATCCTATGTAGTGTTTTTCCACTATTTAGCTGGAGACGGGTGGAAAAACACTAATAGGAAATTTTTTTTTAAATTTTAAACAGGCTGCTCTATTTGAAAAAAAGGAAAATTTTTTTCAAGATATGAGGCAGTAACGAACCCTGAGCTGAATCCAACCGGCTATGGCTGCACACAGACTACAGGGCGAGCTGCGCTCACACCGAGACCGTGCAGACAACCGTAAACGGCGCTGCAAGGCCCAAAAACCCTCCTCTAGGTTATCCTATGTAGTGTTTTTCCACTATTTAGCTGGAGACGGGTGGAAAAACACTAATAGGAAATTTTTTTTTTAAATTTTAAACAGGCTGCTCTATTTGAAAAAAAGGAAAATTTTTTTCAAGATATGAGGCAGTAACGAACCCTGAGCTGAATCCAACTGGCTATGGCTGCACACAGACTACAGGGCGAGCTGCGCTCACACCGAGACCGTGCAGACAGCCGTAAACGGCGCTGCAAGGCCCAAAAACCCTCCTCTAGGTTATCCTATGTAGTGTTTTTCCACTATTTAGCTGGAGACGGGTGGAAAAACACTAATAGGAAATTTTTTTTTAAATTTTAAACAGGCTGCTCTATTTGAAAAAAAGGAAAATTTTTTTCAAAATATGAGGCAGTAACGAACCCTGAGCTGAATCCAACCAGCTATGGCTGCACACAGACTACAGGGCGAGCTGCGCTCACACCGAGACCGTGCAGACAGCCGTAAACGGCGCTGCAAGGCCCAAAAACCCTCCTCTAGGTTATCCTATGTAGTGTTTTTCCACTATTTAGCTGGAGACGGGTGGAAAAACACTAATAGGAAATTTTTTTTAAAATTTTAAACAGGCTGCTCTATTTGAAAAAAAGGAAAATTTTTTTCAAGGTATGAGCAGTAACGAACCCTGAGCTGAATCCAACCGGCTATGGCTGCACACAGACTACAGGGCGAGCTGCGCTCACACCGAGACCGTGCAGACAGCCGTAAACGGCGCTGCAAGGCCCAAAAACCCCCCTCTAGGTTATCCTATGTAGTGTTTTTCCACTATTTAGCTGGAGACGGGTGGAAAAACACTAATAGGAAATTTTTTTTAAAATTTTAAACAGGCTGCTCTATTTGAAAAAAAGGAAAAATTTTTTCAAGGTATGAGGCAGTAACGAACCCTGAGCTGAATCCAACCGGCTATGGCTGCACACAGACTACAGGGCGAGCTGCGCTCACACCGAGACCGTGCAGACAGCCGTAAACGGCGCTGCAAGGCCCAAAAAACCCCCTCTAGGTTATCCTATGTAGTGTTTTTCCACAATTTAGCTGGAGACGGGTGGAAAAACACTAATAGGAAATTTGAGAAAAAATGTGCAGCAGGCTGCACTATGAGCAAAAAAGGACAACTGTGTGAGGCAGTGTGAACCCCCCTGAGCTGAATACAACCGGGTATATGGCTGCACACAGACTACAGAGTGAGCTGCACACACACACAGAGAGACCTTGCAGAACGCTGTTAAAACAGCGCTGCAAGGCAAGAGCAAGGTGAACAGTGAAGAACACACAGCGTTTTGCTAAATTAGCCTTTGGAAAGGAAAATAAAGCAATCAGCTATCTCAACTGGCCCTCAGTTAGAACACAGCGTCCTGTCCCTAACTGAAATCACAGCAGAGTGAGCGCAAAATGGCGGCAGCGTTTTTTTTATAGTGATGAGTGACATCATTTCAGCATCCAATCACAGCCTTGCCAGTAGTTACATGCCCACCATGCTAAACAGGATATGCCCACACTTCAATTCATTCCTCATTGGCTGCTGCGTGCTGTTTGAATTTCGGGAACTTCCGATTCCGGTATCCGATATGCGGGAAGTATCGGAATTCGGTATCGGAATTCCGATACCGCAAGTATCGGCCGGTACCCGATACTTGCGGTATCGGAATGCTCAACACTAATGACAACCAAACCAAATCCCCAACACGAAGTCGGGGACCCACACAGCGCCTGCGGTTAGCGAAACGTTGAGCCTTCTCCTGAGACAATATCAAATTGTACACTACATGAGTCCAAATCTGCTGCAACCTATCCACCACAGTATCCACACCAGGACAGTCAGAAGACTCAACCTGCCCTGAAGAGAAACGAGGATGGAAACCAGAATTGCAGAAAAACGGTGAAACCAAAGTAGCCAAGCTGGCCCGATTATTAAGGGCGAACTCAGCCAAAGGCAAAAAGGACACCCAATCATCCTGATCAGCAGAAACAAAACATCTCAGATATGTTTCCAAGGTCTGATTGGTTCGTTCAGTCTGGCCATTTGTCTGAGGATGGAAAGCCGAGGAAAAAGACAAATCAATGCCCATCCTAGCACAAAAGACTCGCCAAAACCTCGAAACAAACTGGGAACCTCTGTCAGAAACGATGTTCTCCGGAATGCCATGTAAACGAACCACATGCTGGAAGAACAATGGCACCAAATCAGAGGAGGAAGGCAATTTAGACAAGGGTACCAAATGGACCATCTTAGAGAAGCGATCACAAACCACCCAAATGACCGACATTTTTTGAGAGACGGGGAGATCCGAAATAAAATCCATAGAGATATGTGTCCAGGGCCTCTTCGGGACTGGCAAGGGCAAAAGCAACCCACTGGCACGAGAACAGCAGGGCTTAGCCCGAGCACAAATCCCACAGGACTGCACAAACGAACGCACATCCCGTGACAGAGACGGCCACCAAAAGGATCTAGCCACCAAATCTCTGGTGCCAAAGATTCCAGGATGACCAGCCAACACCGAACAATGAACCTCAGAGATAACTCTACTCGTGCATTTATCAGGAACAAACAGTTTCTCCGCTGGGCAACGGTCAGGTCTATTAGCCTGAAATTTTTGCAGCACCCGCCGCAAATCAGGGGAGATGGCAGACAAAATTACCCCCTCTTTGAGAATACCCGCCGGCTCAGGCAAACCCGGAGATTCGGGCACAAAACTCCTAGACAGGGCATCCGCCTTCACATTTTTAGAGCCCGGAAGGTACGAAACCACAAAGTCAAAACGGGAGAAAAACAGCGACCAACGAGCCTGTCTAGGATTCAACCGTTTGGCAGACTCGAGATAAGTCAAGTTCTTGTGATCAGTCAAGACCACCACGCGATGCTTAGCTCCTTCAAGCCAATGACGCCACTCCTCGAATGCCCACTTCATGGCCAGCAACTCTCGATTGCCAACATCATAATTACGCTCAGCAGGCAAAAACTTCCTGGAAAAGAAGGCGCATGGTTTCATCACCGAGCCATCAGAACTTCTTTGCGACAAAACAGCCCCTGCTCCAATCTCAGAAGCATCAACCTCGACCTGGAACGGGAGCGAAACATCTGGCTGGCACAACACAGTGGCAGAAGAAAAAAGATGCTTCAACTCTTGAAAAGCTTCCACAGCAGCAGAAGACCAATTGACCACATCAGCACCCTACTTGGTTAAATCAGTCAACGGTTTAGCAATACTAGAACAATTATTGATGAATCGACGATAAAAATTAGCAAAGCCCAGGAACTTTTGCAGACTCTTCAGAGATGTCGGCTGAGTCCAATCATAAATGGCCTGAACTTTAACAGGGTCCATCTCGATAGTAGAAGGGGAAAAAATGAAACCCAAAAATGAAACCTTCTGAACACCAAAGAGACACTTTGACCCCTTCACAAACAAAGAATTTGCACGCAGGACCTGGAACACCATTCTGACCTGCTTCACGTGAGACTCCCAATCATCCGAGAAGACCAAAATATCATCCAAGTATACAATCAGGAATTTATCCAGGTACTCTCGGAAGATGTCATGCATAAAGGACTGAAACACTGATGGAGCATTAGAAAGCCCGAATGGCATAACCAGGTACTCAAAATGGCCCTCGGGCGTATTAAATGCTGTTTTCCATTCATCGCCCTGTTTAATATGCACAAGATTATACGCACCACGAAGATCTATCTTAGTAACATAGTAACATAGTTAGTAAGGCCGAAAAAAGACATTTGTCCATCCAGTTCAGCCTATATTCCATCATAATAAATCCCCAGATCTACGTCCTTCTACAGAACCTAATTGTATGATACAATATTGTTCTGCTCCAGGAAGACATCCAGGCCTCTCTTGAACCCCTCGACTGAGTTCGCCATCACCACCTCCTCAGGCAAGCAATTCCAGATTCTCACTGCCCTAACAGTAAAGAATCCTCTTCTATGTTGGTGGAAAAACCTTCTCTCCTCCAGACGCAAAGAATGCCCCCTTGTGCCCGTCACCTTCCTTGGTATAAACAGATCCTCAGCGAGATATTTGTATTGTCCCCTTATATACTTATACATGGTTATTAGATCGCCCCTCAGTCGTCTTTTTTCTAGACTAAATAATCCTAATTTCGCTAATCTATCTGGGTATTGTAGTTCTCCCATCCCCTTTATTAATTTTGTTGCCCTCCTTTGTACTCTCTCTAGTTCCATTATATCCTTCCTGAGCACCGGTGCCCAAAACTGGACACAGTACTCCATGTGCGGTCTAACTAGGGATTTGTACAGAGGCAGTATAATGCTCTCATCATGTGTATCCAGACCTCTTTTAATGCACCCCATGATCCTGTTTGCCTTGGCAGCTGCTGCCTGGCACTGGCTGCTCCAGGTAAGTTTATCATTAACTAGGATCCCCAAGTCCTTCTCCCTGTCAGATTTACTCAGTGGTTTCCCGTTCAGTGTGTAATGGTGATATTGATTCCTTCTTCCCATGTGTATAACCTTACATTTATCATTGTTAAACCTCATCTGCCACCTTTCAGCCCAAGTTTCCAACTTATCCAGATCCATCTGTAGCAGAATACTATCTTCTCTTGTATTAACTGCTTTACATAGTTTTGTATCATCTGCAAATATCGATATTTTACTGTGTAAACCTTCTACCAGATCATTAATGAATATGTTGAAGAGAACAGGTCCCAATACTGACCCCTGCGGTACCCCACTGGTCACAGCGACCCAGTTAGAGACTATACCATTTATAACCACCCTCTGCTTTCTATCACTAAGCCAGTTACTAACCCATTTACACACAATTTCCCCCAGACCAAGCATTCTCATTTTGTGTACCAACCTCTTGTGCGGCACGGTATCAAACGCTTTGGAAAAATCGAGATATACCACGTCCAATGACTCACCGTGGTCCAGCCTATAGCTTACCTCTTCATAAAAACTGATTAGATTGGTTTGACAGGAGCGATTTCTCATAAACCCATGCTGATATGGAGTTAAACAGTTATTCTCATTGAGATAATCCAGAATAACATCCCTCAGAAACCCTTCAAATATTTTACCAACAATAGAGGTTAGACTTACTGGCCTATAATTTCCAGGTTCACTTTTAGAGCCCTTTTTGAATATTGGCACCATATTTGCTATGCGCCAATCCTGCGGAACAGACCCTGTCGCTATAGAGTCCCTAAAAATAAGAAATAATGGTTTATCTATTACATTACTTAGTTCTCTTAGTACTCGTGGGTGTATGCCATCCGGACCCGGAGATTTATCTATTTTAATCTTATTTAGCCGGTTTCGCACCTCTTCTTGGGTTAGATTGGTGACCCTTAATATAGGGTTTTCATTGTTTCTTGGGATTTCACCTAGCATTTCATTTTCCACCGTGAATACCGTGGGGAAGAAGGTGTTTAATATGTTAGCTTTTTCCTCGTCATCTACAACCATTCTTTCCTCACTATTTTTTAAGGGGCCTACATTTTCAGTTTTTATTCTTTTACTATTGATATAGTTGAAGAACAGTTTGGGATTAGTTTTACTCTCCTTAGCAATGTGCTTCTCTGTTTCCTTTTTGGCAGCTTTAATTAGTTTTTTAGATAAAGTATTTTTCTTGGTGAACCAACTAGCCCCCTTAATCCGAGCAAACAAATCAGACAGCAGCGGCAAGGGGTACTGAAATTTGACTGTGATTTTATTTAGAAGGCGGTAATCAATACAAGGTCTCAACGACCCATCCTTCTTGGCCACAAAAAAGAACCCTGCCCCCAATGGCGACGACGAGGGGCGAATATGACCCTTTTCCAAGGATTCCTTTACGTAACTCCGCATAGCGGCGTGCTCAGGTACAGACAAATTAAACAGTCGACCTTTAGGAAACTTACTACCAGGAATCAAATCGATAGCACAATCGCAATCCCTATGCGGAGGTAGGGCACTGGACTTGGGCTTATCAAATACATCCCGGTAATCTGACAAGAACTCTGGGACCTCAGAAGGGGTGGATGATGAAATAGACAGAAATGGAACATCACCATGTACCCCCTGACAACCCCAGCTGGACACAGACATTGATTTCCAATCCAATACTGGGTTATGGACTTGTAGCCATGGCAACCCCAACACGACCACATCATGCAGATTCTGCAACACCAAAAAGCGAATATCCTCCTGATGCGCAGGAGCCATGCATATGGTCAGTTGGGTCCAATACTGAGGCTTATTCTTGGCCAAAGGCGTAGCATCAATTCCTCTCAATGGAATAGGATGCTGCAAGGGCTCCAAGAAAAACCCACAGCGCCTAGCAAACTCCAAGTCCATCAAATTCAGGGCAGCGCCTGAATCCACAAATGCCATGACAGAAAAGGATGACAAAGAGCAGATCAAAGTAACGGACAAAAGAAATTTCGACTGTACCGTACCAATGGTGGCAGACCTAGCGAAACGCTTAATACGCTTAGGACAATCAGAGATAGCATGAGTGGAATCACCACAGTAAAAACACAGCCCATTCCGTCGTCTGTGTTCTTGCCGTTCAGCTCTGGTCAAAGTCCTATTACATTGCATGGGCTCAGGTTTATGCTCAGGTAATACCGCCAAATGGTGCACAGTTTTACGCTCACGCAAGCGTCGATCGATCTGAATGGCCAAAGACATAGACTCATTCAGACCAGCATGCATAGGAAATCCCACCATGACATCCTTAAGGGCTTCAGAGAGACCCTTTCTGAAAATTGCTGCCAGAGCACATTCATTCCATTGAATGAGCACAGACCACTTCCTAAATTTCTGACAATATATCTCTACCTCATCCTGACCCTGACACAGAGCCAGCAAGATTTTCTCTGCCTGATCCACTGAATTAGGTTCATCATAAAGCAACCCGAGTGCCAGAAAAAATGCATCAATATCACATAATGCAGGATCTCCTGGCGCAAGGGAAAATGCCCAGTCTTGAGGGTCGCCACGTAATAAAGAAATAATGATCTTTACAAAGCCAGAAATAGTTTACAATTATTTTTGAAATTCAGAAACTTAGCTCTATCTCCAGAAAATAACTCAGGAATAGGAATTTTAGGTTCTAACATAGGATTCTGAACCACTAAATCTTGAATGTTCTGTACACTTATAGCGAGATTATCCATCAAAGAGGACAGACCTTGAATGTCCATGTCTACACCTGTGTTCTGAACCACCCTGATGTAAAGGGGAAAAAAAAGACAAAACACAGTGCAAAGAAAAAAAAATGGTCTCAGAACTTCTCTTTTCCCTCTATTGAGAAGCATTAGTACTTTGGGCCTCCAGTACTGTTATGAACAGGTGATTCAGAACCACAATGGACCTAGTGGTTAAGAGCACACAAAGTGACCTGATAGTTACCAACATAGGACGAGCTCTGAGACGTGGGAACTCTGCTGACCGCAATCCCTAATCCTATCATACCACACTAGAGGTAGCCGTGGATTGCTCCTAACGCTCCCTATGCAACTCGACACAGCCTGAGAAACTAGCTAGCCCTGAAGATAGAAAAATAAGCCTACCTTGCCTCAGAGAAATTCCCCAATGGAAAAGGCAGCCCCCCACATATAATGACTGTGAGTTAAGATGAAAATACAAACACAGAGATGAAATAGATTTTAGCACAGTGAGGCCCGACTTACTGAATAGACCGAGGATAGGAAAGATAGCTTTGCGGTCAGCACAAAAACCTACAAACAACCACGCAGAGGGGGCAAAAAGACCCTCCGCACCGACTAACGGTACGGAGGTGCTCCCTCTGCGTCTCAGAGCTTCCAGCAAGCAAGAAAAACCAATAAAGCAAGCTGGACAGAAAATATAGCAAACAAAAGTAACACAAGCAAAACTTAGCTTATGCAGGGCAGACAGGCCACAAGAACGATCCAGGAGAGAGCTAGACCAATACTGGAACATTGACTGGAGGCCAGGAACAAGAACTAGGTGGAGTTAAATAGAGCAGCACCTAACGACTTAACCTCGTCACCTGAGGAAGGAAACTCAGAAGCCGCAGCCCCACTCACATCTACCAGAGGAAGCTCATAGACAGAACCAGCCGAAGTACCACTCATGACCACAGGAGGGAGCTTGACCACAGAATTCACAACATATGACCTATCTAACAATTTGTGAACAGTTATATATGGTGACAAGTGACAACTGAAAACTGCGCTGGGACAATGAACTTGACATGGTTGCTGACTGTTGTGTCTGTGCAACTGCAGGTTGTGGACAGGAAGCTTCAGTGCCCACTTCCTTCACTACTTAAGTGACCATAACAGTGTGCTTCCTGCTTGTTCAGTGCCCTATCACTATTTTTTGCCCAAGCTGCACACTTGGCCCGACCTCTCCTTGTATGTCTTGGAGGTGCTGCCATGCCCTACCACAAGTGTGTTGTCTGAGCGGGTTTTTAGTTCAGCTGGTGCAATCATAATGGATAGGCGCACATGGCTGTCAATAGAAAATGCAGACAGGCTGACTCATAAAAGTGAACAAGAGCTGGGTTTCCTCTGACTTTGTAAGCCCTATAGATGGCAGTAATGTAACGTAAATGCAGCCCAAATGTTTTTTTTTTGGAAGTTGCCTAAACGTTCATCCCTTACCATCCAAACCCATTTTGTTCAGGAAATCATCTCGACCTCCTGTTTCAGCAACAAGTTAGTGGTCATCAATGTATACCCCATGTGGCTAATGTTTTGTACTTTGTGAAAGCTTTGTACTCCCTATCTACACCTCTTGTAATAACTGCAATGTGTATTGTGATGTCCTCATCATGGTGCCTTTCAGCTGGTCTGATTCAGACCCCTTGGGTAATTTTTGGAAAACTTTGCACATTGTGAAACTTGTACTCCCTGTCGATTGCCTTGCTGACACACTAAAACAGCGGAGTAATAAAAACTATTGCCAATGCTAAATTGCCACGTTTGATTATCTCTGCTCGGATTGCGCCAGTCGCACAACTGCTAGATAAAGATACGCTATTTATTAAACCAAGGGAAAAGTATGTTTTTTTATATTGCCTTGCTGAAACACTGCAGCAGCGGAGCAATGAAGATTATTGCCTCTGGTAAATTGTCACGTTTGCTTTTCTTTACCTGGATTGCGCCAGTCGCACAACTGCTAGCTATAGATACGTTATTTATTAAACCAATAAAAAATTATGATTTTTTTTTTAATATTGCCTGGCTGACACACTGCAACAGTAGTGAAAATGATTGCCACGGATAAATTGTCACGTTTGATTATCTCGACCCGGATTGCACCAGTCACACAACTGCTAGATAAAGATACACTATTTATTAAGCCAATAGAAAATGATGGGCTTTTATATATTGCTTTGCTGACAAACAGCAGCAGCGGACTAATGAAAATTTTTTCCATCCTCAATTTGCATCCTTAATTGTGATGTTTGATTATCTCTGCACGGATTGCAGCAGTCACACAACTGCTAGATAAAAATACGCTATTTTTTTTAACCAATAGAAATTTTCTAGGATTTTTTTACATCGCCTTTATGAGACACTTCCAACAGCAGACTCAGGGAAAGTTATGGTAAATAGTGGCGTTTTCATAGCTCAACAGGTTTTGCGCCAGTCGCACAACTGCTGGAGAAATATTAGGTATTTAAGCAATAGATGAGGAATACTATTTAGCTATTAGCTTTTAAAATGGATCTTACTATATTGTGTCACTGAGGAACATTATTTTGCAGTAAAAAAAAATTATAGGCTGCTACACAGGAATATTATGTAGCTCCAAAAAAAGGGTTTTGTATATGCTGGTGAGTCGCCCGCCAGGGCAGTGGGGATACTCGGTACCGGGTCTGGTCGCAATTAAAAAGGTGGTCATGGTGGCAGTGACCCAGTGCATGGCCCTGGTCACCCAAGTAAGAGGGATGGTCTTTAAAGGTGTTGTAGAAATAATGAAAGTTTGTGAAGCTACCTGTGGTTTTAAGTTTGGCAAATATCTGCTTAACAGTTCTTTTTTCAATATCCGGCCAGAATTTCACTTCTCTTTGTGCTGTGCCAATCAATTGACCAGTTAAGATGTTGACATTTTGATGTTCTATCAGGGGATATACTTCAAATAGGCTGTATAGCCTTTCTTTAAAGTCACTTAACGTATGGGACTCCCCTGAACATTGTGGCAGCCTGGCTTCTCCTGGTATATAGGGCATGGATAGCGGCATTATAGGAGCTGTTACTGTGGCGGGGTCTGGCCAGTTTGTAGGAGCAGCGGGCACCTCGGGGACCTGCGGAATCATGGGGCCTGTGGCTGCATCCAATGCAGGGCCGGAGGGCATCATGTGGCCTGCGGCTGCGATGCCGCCATTTCTCCTCCCAGGTCGGATATTTCCCTTCCCCTGTGCTAACCTTCAAGCAGGCCTGACATTTCACCACTGCAGTCTGTGCTACTCCCGGTCCTCCTTCTGAGGCTTCCGGCATCCTCACTTTCGGCTCTCCTGTCAGCACGTCCTCCGCTTCCTCCTCACGTTCTTTCTTCAGGCTCTGCCCACGATGGCGCACCCCTCTTTTCCTGCGCTCCTCGCGGCGCTCTTTATGGTGGTCATTTTTGGAGGCTATTTTGAAAATAAAGCACGTGCACCATGTGATGCAGTTATGGCACTACTTTAAAAGTTCACCATAGTCTCTGGCACACAATTTAATAAAGTACAGTCTCTTAGGCGCACAAGACCCAGTTTGCTGGTTCAGTCCATCCTGTTTCTGACGCCAAGCTGGTTCACCCAACAGGGAAGTGGGGATACTCGGCACCGGGTCCAGTCGCAATTAAAGGGGTGGTCATGGAGGCAGCAACCCGGTCCGTGGCCCAGGGCAGCCAAGTAAAAGGGACGGTCTTTAAAGGGGTTGTAGAAATAATGAAAGTTTGTGATGCCACCTGTGGTTCTTGGTCAGAGGTGACCGATGCTGTGTTAGGGCTAGCGGAAAGCACCAAATAATTAGAAAGATAGAGTAAGGTGCGTTCGCAGCCCAGGGTCCACCGTGCAGAGATGAAACCTGCTGCTAAGTAATGATGGACTATATGGTGCTACAATATGGATTCACACACGTGTTAACTACACCCAGTATGAAGAAAGCGAACCCTGTTGTGTCACAGGGCCGTGGTACCGCACAAAGAACGCAAGCAAGGAGTCTCAGAACTCTACCCCTACACTCGGGATTAGAGTACAACTAGACCTCTTGCGCTCGACACCGCAACTGCTGTGTCAGCTGAACTAAAATAATAATTTAAATGCACGGGAGTGCATGCAGTGCTGCTCTGGCGGACACCACTAACCACCCAGGCTTGGGTAAGGAAAGCACTGTGAAAGCACATGGCACCGCACTGGCAGTCACAGCAATCTGATGCTGTATTGTGTGTCACGTGCTGATGGCTAAATCGGGCGCTAGATAGCAATCATCCACCTTGCGCGAGCAGTCATACACAAGAAAGGGGATAATTAATGAACGACTTTCACACATCAACACACACATTTACAAGTGTACACTAGCGCATGGCCATGCGGTCATGCAAACCTTTTATAGCTGCAGCATGTACGGGACCTTCCCAGAAGGACCAATGGGAGGCTGCCACAGAAGTTGAGCACCTTCAGGACCTTGCTGGAGGACCAATGGGAATTGCTGCAGTATCTGAGCATGTGACCCTCGATCTCCAACGAGAGATCTTGCCCTGGGCATGCTCAGAAGGGGAAAAGCAGGACTTAGTCCTATAAGCGTCTGTTCACCGCTGCCCAGCAATGGCTTCAATGGCAGAAGCTGAAAAAGCAGCAGTAACAGAGTGAGACTGAGCAAGACGCTGGGACCAACGTCTCCGCTGAGCAGGATCTACTGCGGCAGAAGAAGAATGGGAGACCGCAGGGGAGATGGCCTGAGATTCCCCCTGTGCAGAGGTGGGAACTCGACCCCTAACATGCCGGTCCTCTGGGGCGATGGTGCTGCAGCAAAGATGGTGTTGCTTCCCATAGGTGAAGCGGAGTCCCCTGGATGCCCAGTGTTTTTGGCAAGTATGGTGAATGCTGGCAAATATATTGAGGACACACGGTTGCAGTGTTTAACCCAGAAAGATTGAGACAGAGAGACTCATTGCTAGAGAGAGTAAAAATAATCCCAAAATATTCTTTAACTACGTAAATAGTAAGAAACTAAACAATGATAGTGCTGGCCCCCTTAAAAATAGTCTGGGTGAAATGGTGGATGACAATGAGGAAAAAGCCAATATGCTAAATGACTATTTTTCATCAGTATTTACACAAGAAAATTCCATGGCAGACAATATGTGTGTCACCTGCTTAACCCAGCAGGAAGTACGGAGGCGTCTAAAAATCACTGAAATTTTCAAATCTCAGTGCCCATATGGGATACACAGGACTGGCGTATAGCAAATGTGGTGACAATATTCAAAAAGAGGACAAAAACTGAACTCGGAAATTATAGGCCAGTAAGCTTAACATCTACTGTGGGTAAAATCCTGGAGGGCATTCTAAGGGATGATATGCTGGAGTATCTGAAGAGGAATAGCCTCACGACCCAGTATCAGCACGGGTTTACTAGGGACCGTTCCTGTCAGACTAATCTGATCAATTTCTATGAAGAGGTAAGTTCCGGATTGGACCAAGGGAACCCATTGGATGTAGTGTATATGGACTTTTCAAAAGCTTTTGATACGGTGCCACACAAAAGGTTGATACATAAAATGAGAATAATGGGGATAGGGGAAAATATGTGTAAGTGGGTTGAGAGCTGGCTCAGGTATAGGAAACAAAGGGTGTTTCTTAATGGAGCACACTCGGACTGGGTCGTGGTTAGCAGTGGGGTACCACAGGGGTCAGTATTGGACCCTCTTCTTTTTAACATATTTATTAATGACCTTGTAGGGGGCATTCAGAGCAGAATTTCAATATTTGCAGATGACATTAAACTCTGCAGGGTAATCAATACAGAGGAGGTCAATTTTATATTACAGGATCATTTATGTAAACTAGAAGCTTGGGCTGATAAATGTCAAATGAGCTTTAATGGGGATAAATGTAAGGTCATGCACTTGGGTAGAAGTAATAAGATGTATAACTATGTGCTTAATTCTAAAACTCTGGGCAAAACCGTCAATGAAAAAGACCTGGGTGTATGGGTGGATGACAAACTCATATTCAGTGGCCAGTGTCAGGCAGCTGCTACAAAGGCAAATAAAATAATGGGATGCATTAAAAGAGGCATAGATGCTCATGAGGAGAATATAATTTTACCTCTATACAAGTCACTAGTTCGACCACACTTAGAATACTGTGCACAGTTCTGGTCTCCGGTGTATAAGAAAGACATAGCTGAACTAGAGCGGGTGCAGAGAAAAGCGACCAAGGTTATTAGAGGACTGGGGGGTCTGCAATACCAAGATAGGTTATTACACTTGGGGCTATTTAGTTTGGAAAAACGAAGACTAAGGGGTGATCTTATTTTAACCCCTTCAAGACCCAGCCTATTTTGACCTTAAAGACCTTGCCGTTTTTTGCAATTCTGACCAGTGTCCCTTTATGAGGTAATAACTCAGGAACGCTTCAACGGATCCTAGCGGTTCTGAGATTGTTTTTTCGTGACATATTGGGCTTCATGTTAGTGGTAAATTTAGGTCAATAAATTCTGCATTTATTTGTGATAAACACGGAAATTTGGCGAAAATTTTGAAAATTTCGCAATTTTCACATTTTGAATTTTTATTCTGTTAAACCAGAGAGATATGTGACACAAAATAGTTAATAAATAACATTTCCCACATGTTTACTTTACATCAGCACAATTTTGGAAACAAAATTTTTTTTTGTTAGGAAGTTATAAGGGTTAAAATTCGACCAGCGATTTGTCATTTTTACAACGAAATTTACAAAACCATTTTTTTTAGGGACCACCTCACATTTGAAGTCAGTTTGAGGGGTCTATATGGCTGAAAATACCCAAAAGTGACACCATTCTAAAAACTGCACCCCTCAAGGTACTCAAAACCACATTCAAGAAGTTTATTAACCCTTCAGGTGCTTCACAGCAGCAGAAGCAACATGGAAGGAAAAAATGAACATTTAACTTTTTAGTCACAAAAATTATCTTTTAGCAACAATTTTTTTATTTTCCCAATGGTAAAAGGAGAAACTGAACCACGAACGTTGTTGTCCAATTTGTCCTGAGTACGCTGATACCTCATATGTGGGGGTAAACCACTGTTTTGGCGCACGGCAGGGCTTGGAAGGGAAGGAGCGCCATTTGACTTTTTGAATCAAAAATTGGCTCCACTCTTTAGCGGACACCATGTCACGTTTGGAGAGCCCCCGTGTGCCTAAAAATTGGAGCTCCCCCACAAGTGACCCCATTTTGGAAACTAGACGCCCCAAGGAACTTATCTAGATGCATAGTGAGCACTTTGAACCCCCAGGTGCTTCACAAATTGATCCGTAAAAATGAAAAAGTACTTTTTTTTCACAAAAAAATTCTTTTAGCCTCAATTTTTTAATTTTCACATGGGCAATAGGATAAAATGGATCCTAAAATGTGTTGGGCAATTTCTCCTGAGTACACCAATACCTCACATGTGGAGGTAAACCACTGTTTGGGCACATGGTAAGGCTCGGAAGGGAAGGAGCGCCATTTGACTTTTTGAATGAAAAATTATTTCCATCGTTAGCGGACACCATGTCGCGTTTGGATAGCTCCTGTGTGCCTAAACATTGGCGCTCCCCCACAAGTGACCCCATTTTGGAAACTAGACCCCCCAAGGAACTAATTTAGATGCCTAGTGAGCACTTTAAACCCTCAGGTGCTTCACAAATTGATCTGTAAAAATGAAAAAGTAATTTTTTTTCACAAAAAAATTCTTTTCGCCTCAATTTTCTCATTTTCACATGGGCAGTAGGATAAAATGGATCATAAAATTTGTTGGGCAATTTCTCCCGAGTACGCCGATACCTCATATGTGGGGGTAAACCACTGTTTGGGCACTCGGCAGGGCTCGGAAGAGAAGGCGTGCCATTTGACTTTTTGAATGGAAAATTAGCTCCAATTGTTAGCGGACACCATGTCGCGTTTGGAGAGCCCCTGTGTGCCTAAACATTGGAGCTCCCCCACAAGTGACCCCATTTTGGAAACTAGACCCCCCAAGGAACTTATCTAGATGCATATTGAGCACTTTAAACCCCCAGGTGCTTCACAGAAGTTTATAACGCAGAGCCATGAAAATAAAAAATAATTTTTCTTTCCTCAAAAATGATTTTTTAGCCTGGAATTTCCTATTTTGCCAAGGATAATAGGAGAAATTGGACCCCAAATATTGTTGTCCAGTTTGTCCTGAGTACGCAGATACCCCATATGTGGGGGTAAACCACTGTTTGGGCGCACGGCAGGGCTCGGAAGGGATGGCACGCCATTTGGCTTTTTAAATGGAAAATTAGCTCCAATCATTAGCGGACACCATGTCACGTTTGGAGAGCCCCTGTGTGCCTAAACATTGGAGATCCCCCAGAAATGACACCATTTTAGAAACTAGACCCCCAAAGGAACTAATCTAGATGTGTGGTGAGGACTTTGAACCCCCAAGTGCTTCACAGAAGTTTATAACGCAGAGCCATGAAAATAAAAAAAAAAATTATTTTCTCAAAAATGATCTTTTAGCCTGCAATTTTTTATTTTCCCAAGGGTAACAGGAGAAATTTGACCCCAAAAGTTGTTGTCCAGTTTCTCCTGAGTACGCTGATACCCCATATGTGGGGGTAAATCACTGTTTGGGCACATGCCGGGGCTCGGAAGTGAAGTAGTGACGTTTTGAAATGCAGACTTTGATGGAATGCTCTGTGGGCGTCACGTTGCGTTTGCAGAGCCCCTGATGTGGCTTAACAGTAGAAACCCCCCACAAGTGACCCCATTTTGGAAACTAGACCCCCAAAGGAACTTATCTAGATGTGTGGTGAGCACTTTGAACCCCCAAGTGCTTCATAGAAGTTTATAATGCAGAGCCGTGAAAATAATAAATACGTTTTCTTTCCTCAAAAATAATTATTTAGCCCAGAATTTTTTAATTTTCCCAAGGGTAACAGGAGAAATTTGACCCCAATATTTGTTGTCCAGTTTCTCCTGAGTACGGTGATACCCCATATGTGGGGGTAAACTACTGTTTGGGCACATGCCGGGGCTTGGAATTGAAGTAGTGACGTTTTGAAATGCAGACTTTGATGGAATGCTCTGCGGGCGTCACGTTGCGTTTGCAGAGCCCCTGATGTGCCTAAACAGTAGAAACCCCCCACAAGTGACCCCATTTTGGAAACTAGACCCTGAAAGGAACTTATCTAGATGTGTGGTGAGCACTTTGAACCCCCAAGTGCTTCATAGAAGTTTATAATGCAGAGCCGTGAAAATAATAAATACGTTTTCTTTCCTCAAAAATAATTATTTAGCCCAGAATTTTTTATTTTCCCAAGGGTTACAGGAGAAATTGGACCCCAAAAGTTGTTGTCCAGTTTCTCCTGAGTACGCTGATACCCCATATGTGGGGGTAAACCACTGTTTGGGCACACGTCGGGGCTCAGAAGGGAAGTAGTGACTTTTGAAATGCAGACTTTGATGGAATGGTCTGCGGGTGTCACGTTGCGTTTGCAGAGCCCCTGGTGTGCCTAAACAGTAGAAACCCCCCACAAGTGACCCCATTTTAGAAACTAGACCCCCCAAGGAACTTATCTAGATATGTGGTGAGCACTTTGAACCCCCAAGTGCTTCACAGACGTTTACAACGCAGAGCCGTGAAAATAAAAAATCATTTTTCTTTCCTCAAAAATTATGTTTTAGCAAGCATTTTTTTAGATTCACAAGGGTAACAGGAGAAATTGGACCCCAGTAATTGTTGCGCAGTTTGTCCTGAGTATGCTGGTACCCCATATGTGGGGGTAAACCACTGTTTGGGCACACGTCAGGGCTCGGAAGTGAGGGAGCACCATTTGACTTTTTGAATACGAGATTGGCTGGAATCAATGGTGGCGCCATGTTGCGTTTGGAGACCCCTGATGTGCCTAAACAGTGGTAACCCCTCAATTCTACCTCCAACACTAACCCCAACACACCCCTAACCCTAATCCCAACTGTAGCCATAATCCTAATCACAACCCTAACCCCAACACACCCCTAACCACAACACTAACCCCAACACACCCCTAACCCTAACCACAACCCTAATTCCAACCCTAACCCTAAGGCTATGTGCCCACGTTGCGGATTCGTGTGAGATATTTCCGCACCATTTTTGAAAAATCTGCGGGTAAAAGGCACTGTGTTTTACCTGCGGATTTTCCGCGGATTTCCAGTGTTTTTTGTGCGGATTTCACCTGCGGATTCCTATTGAGGAACAGGTGTAAAACGCTGCGGAATCCGCACAAAGAATTGACATGCTGCGGAAAATACAACGCAGCGTTTCCGCGTGGTATTTTCTGCACCATGGGCACAGCGGATTTGGTTTTTCATATGTTTACATGGTACTGTAAACCTGATGGAACACTGCTGCGAATCCGCAGCCAAATCCGCACCGTGTGCACATAGCCTAATTCTAAAGGTATGTGCACACGCTGCGGAAAACGCTGCGGATCCGCAGCAGTTTCCCATGAGTGTACAGTTCAATGTAAACCTATGGGAAACAAAAATCGCTGTACACATGCTGCGGAAAAACTGCACGGAAACGCAGCGGTTTACATTCCGCAGCATGTCACTTCTTTGTGCGGATTCCGCAGCGGTTTTACAACTGCTCCAATAGAAAATCGCAATTGTAAAACCGCAGTGAAATGCGCAGAAAAAAACGCGGTAAATCCGCCATAAATCCGCAGCGGTTTAGCACTGCGGATTTATCAAATCCGCAGCGGAAAAATCCGCAGAGGACCAGAATACGTGTGCACATTCCTAACCCTAACCCTAGCCCTAACCCTAGCCCTAACCCTAACCCTACCCCTAACCCTACCCCTAGCCCTACCCCTAACCCTACCCCTAACCCTACCCCTACCCCTACCCCTAACCCTACCCCTACCCCTAACCCTAACCCTAACCCTACCCCTAACCCTAACCCTACCCCTAACCCTAACCCTATTCTAACAGTGGAAAAAAAAAATTTCTTTATTTTTTTATTGTCCCTACCTATGGGGGTGACAAAGGGGGGGGGGGTCATTTATTATTTTTTTTATTTTGATCACTGAGATAGATTATATCTCAGTGATCAAAATGCACTTTGGAACGAATCTGCCGGCCGGCAGATTCGGCGGGCGCACTGCGCATGCGCCCGCCATTTTGGAAGATGGCGGCGCCCGGGAGAAGACGGACGGGACCACGGCTGGATCGGTAAGTATGATAGGGTGGGGGGGGACCACGGGGGGGGGATCGGAGCACGGGGGGGGGGAATCGGAGCGCGGGAGGGGTGGAACGGAGCGCGGGGGGCGTGGAACGGAGCACGGGGGGGCTGGAATGGAGCACGGGGGGGTGGAACGGAGCACGGGGGGGGGTGGATCGGAGTGCAGGGGGGGTGATTGGAGCACGGGGGGGTGATTGGAGCACGGGGGGAGCGGGCACGAGCACGGGGGGGAGCGGAGCACTGGACGGAGGGGAGCCGGAGCAGTGTACCGGCCAGATCGGGGGGGTGGGGGGGCGATCGGTGGGGTGGGGTGGGGGCACACTAGTATTTCCAGCCATGGCCGATGATATTTCAGCATCGGCCATGGCTGGATTGTAATATTTCACCCGTTATAATGGGTGAAATATTACAAATCGCTCTGATTGGCAGTTTCACTTTCAACAGCCAATCAGAGCGATCGTAGCCACGAGGGGGTGAAGCCACCCCCCCTGGGCTAAACTACCACTCCCCCTGTCCCTGCAGATCGGGTGAAATGGGAGTTAACCCTTTCACCCGGTCTGCAGGGACGCGATCTTTCCATGACGCCGCATAGGCGTCATGGGTCGGAATGGCACCGACTTTCATGACGCCTACGTGGCGTCATGGGTCGGGAAGGGGTTAATGTATAAATATATGAGGGGACAGTACAAAGACCTTTCTGATGATCATTTTAATCATAGACCTGAGACAGGGACAAGGGGGCATCCTCTACATCTGGAGGAAAGAAGGTTTAAGCATAATAACACGTGGAAGATAGCCGTAGGCACTACTATAAGTTGTGGTGCACAAGTAGGTGCCCAAACCGTACTTATGTTGTAGATAAACTTGGCACACACGTGGTCAAATGAAAGTGAGATTTAATTGAAAGAGAGTACATACAATATTGACGTTTCGGTCTTAGGTTAGACCTTCATCAAAGAACTAAATAAAGAAAAATAGTGGAACAAAAATAAAATAAGTATATACAATAATATTTACAGTATTGTCAATCATAAATGGGTCTCGACAGAACAATGAAAAGCATAACTATCAATGGTACATACAATATGGTTATTTTGCTCAGGATAATACCATTAGCGTCCTAGTCACCATGCACTTGGAATGTGAGTGTTAGGATAAATGCCACTATGATAATGTGAACGTAGTTTGGGATTGTGACAATTAGGGTGAGATAAGCATAATAACAGACGCGGGTTCTTTACTGTAAGAGCAGTGAGACTATGGAACTCTCTGCCGTATGATGTTGTAATGAGTGATTCATTACTTAAATTTAAGAGGGGATTGGATGCCTTTCTTGAAAAGTATAATATTACCGGTTATATATACTAGATTCCTTGATAGGGCGTTGATCCAGGGAATTAGTCTGATTGCCGTATGTGGAGTTGGGAAGGAATTTTTTTCCGCAATGTGGAGCTTGCTCTTTGCCACATGGGTTTTTTTTTGCCTTCCTCTGGATCAACATGTTAGGGCATGTTAGGTTAGGCTATGGGTTGAACTAGATGGACTTAAAGTATTCTTTCAACCTTAATAACTATGTTATTATGGTACTGGTGTTAAGCAGCCTCAGTCCAGGGTACCGACAACAGGTGTAGATGGAGTCCAGGCAGCCTGAAGACAAGTGGAAATCCCTTTGAAATGTCAGATTGGCAGCCTTCCACTATGCGCTGATCTGTAGTCCCCTGCTGCCTGTAGTTGTCTAACAAAGTCCTCTTTTTCCCTTGTCCAGGGACAGTACCTGCACGGTAGGCAACTTGAGCTGTCTCTTTGGGGTCTCTGTCCATGGTGACTCTGGGCTCTGATTGCTGATGTACCTCAGGTATTATGTGGGCAAGTCCCTTTTAGTTTCCTGACCTCCAGTTCTGCCGTGGGACCTGTAATTCCTCACGACCTTGGGCTCCCGGTGCCCAGTTTATGCGCTCAGCTTAGAGGGGCCCAGTCGCAGCCCTCCTCTAGCTCCTAAGTCCCTCTTTGCTCCTTCACTGTCTGCTACCAACTGTCAACTGTCTGCTTGTCTGCACCAGGCTAACTGACTCCTCCTCCAGACCTGGATGTATATAGGGAAGTTCCCCTTAAGCCAGGTTTAGAGCTCCCCCTTCTGGCCTGGAGTCAGAAAGTGTTGCATGTAAGATTACCTGCCAAAGGGATCCCTCCTGTCTCCAGGCATCGCATTACCCTCCCCGAGAGGAAGGCAGCACCACTGTGGTATCCGAACTCCTGGGGTGCCACATTGGTACTACCCAATATTATTTGCCTCTAAAAATAGCTGATTTGTATATTTTGGTAGCGGATGAAACCCTCCCTATGTCACCTTAATCCCACAGTCTGTTCCTAATGCTAACTATACAACACAGTGGAAATTAGCAGAGATCTACGGTATGTACTTGCAATGATGATAAAACATGCAGGTACTTGCCTTTTACTCTCCCTCCTATTAAAACTCTCCCCACCTAACAAAGAACTAATCTTCACAATCTTCAGCTCTTAACAGAGCTTTTAGGATTTAATAACTCTCCCTATTTGATCCTACGCTCTCCCTATGCTGTTTCCGGCTGCAATGTGCCCAAGATAGCGCCAGAAGCTTTTATATATCCCCTATGATATTGGAAGGCCAGCCAACCACAGTAATGCCACCAAAGATGGCACCAGAATTACTGTGATTGGAAAGCCAGCCCAACATGTTCATGGGCCACAAATAAAGCACTAAACATGCTGGGAGGGTCACTCGAATATGCCAAGGCGAATACCTAATTACTCACTGAGTAACAAATAGCCCGAATAGACTACTATTTGTGCAAGTAACAAATACTGCTGAATGTATTCACTCAGCACTATTTATAATACTTCAAAACTGATGATTATGGCTGCACTTCACATTTTCAGAAATAGATAAAATCTTTGAAATATTCATACAGAAACACTCTCTATAATTGTGTATTTACTAAAACCGTCACGTCCGGAGAACCTGTGGGTCCTGTTTCACTGTTATAAAAAAATAAAGCGTCTACACTATGTAAAGTCATTGCATACATTGGCAGGTGAGAGTGGACCACAGTGTGAATTACTTGTACGATGGACTCCTCGCCAGAGACGGACTACACCTCAACAAACCTGGGAAACACACATTCGCCAGAAGACTCGCTACACTCATCAGGAGGGCGTTAAACTAGAAGAAGAGGGGACGGGAAGAAAAACATTAGACTTGAACAAAGAAGATCCAGGAAAACATACTCAGAAGGGAGGTAAGAACATTTCTAAAACAATCCACAGCGAGGAGATTGGAACAAAACAAAATCCTCTAAACTGCATGCTCGCAAACGCCAGAAGCCTGACAAACAAGATGGAAGAACTAGAAGCAGAAATATCTACAGGTAACTTTGACATAGTGGGAATAACCGAGACATGGTTAGATGAAAGCTATGACTGGGCAGTTAACTTACAGGGTTACAGTCTGTTTAGAAAGGATCGTAAAAATCGGAGAGGAGGAGGGGTTTGTCTCTATGTAAAGTCTTGTCTAAAGTCCACTTTAAGGGAGGATATTAGCGAAGGAAATGAGGATGTCGAGTCCATATGGGTCGAAATTCATGGAGGGAAAAATGGTAACAAAATTCTCATTGGGGTCTGTTACAAACCCCCAAATATAACAGAAACCATGGAAAGTCTACTTCTAAAGCAGATAGATGAAGCTGCAACCCATAATGAGGTCCTGGTTATGGGGGACTTTAACTACCCGGATATTAACTGGGAAACAGAAACCTGTGAAACCCATAAAGGCAACAGGTTTCTGCTAATAACCAAGAAAAATTATCTTTCACAATTGGTGCAGAATCCAACCAGAGGAGCAGCACTTTTAGACCTAATACTATCTAATAGACCTGACAGAATAACAAATCTGCAGGTGGTCGGGCATCTAGGAAATAGCGACCACAATATTGTACAGTTTCACCTGTCTTTCACTAGGGGGACTTGTCAGGGAGTCACAAAAACACTGAACTTTAGGAAGGCAAAGTTTGACCAGCTTAGAGATGCCCTTAATCTGGTAGACTGGGACAATATCCTCAGAAATAAGAATACAGATAATAAATGGGAAATGTTTAAGAACATCCTAAATAGGCACTGTAAGCGGTTTATACCTTGTGGGAATAAAAGGACTAGAAATAGGAAAAACCCAATGTGGCTAAACAAAGAAGTAAGACAGGCAATTAACAGTAAAAAGAAAGCATTTGCACTACTAAAGCAGGATGGCACCATTGAAGCTCTAAAAAACTATAGGGAGAAAAATACTTTATCTAAAAAACTAATTAAAGCTGCCAAAAAGGAAACAGAGAAGCACATTGCTAAGGAGAGTAAAACTAATCCCAAACTGTTCTTCAACTATATCAATAGTAAAAGAATAAAAACTGAAAATGTAGGCCCCTTAAAAAATAGTGAGGAAAGAATGGTTGTAGATGACGAGGAAAAAGCTAACATATTAAACACCTTCTTCTCCACGGTATTCACGGTGGAAAATGAAATGCTAGGTGAAATCCCAAGAAACAATGAAAACCCTATATTAAGGGTCACCAATCTAACCCAAGAAGAGGTGCGAAACCGGCTAAATAAGATTAAAATAGATAAATCTCCGGGTCCGGATGGCATACACCCACGAGTACTAAGAGAACTAAGTAATGTAATAGATAAACCATTATTTCTTATTTTTAGGGACTCTATAGCGACAGGGTCTGTTCCGCAGGATTGGCGCATAGCAAATGTGGTGCCAATATTCAAAAAGGGTTCTAAAAGTGAACCTGGAAATTATAGGCCAGTAAGTCTAACCTCTATTGTTGGTAAAATATTTGAAGGGTTTCTGAGGGATGTTATTCTGGATTATCTCAATGAGAATAACTGTTTAACTCCATATCAGCATGGGTTTATGAGAAATCACTCCTGTCAAACCAATCTAATCAGTTTTTATGAAGAGGTAAGCTATAGGCTGGACCACGGTGAGTCATTGGACGTGGTATATCTCGATTTTTCCAAAGCGTTTGATACCGTGCCGCACAAGAGGTTGGTACACAAAATGAGAATGCTTGGTCTGGGGGAAAATGTGTGTAAATTGGTTAGTAACTGGCTTAGTGATAGACAGCAGAGGGTGGTTATAAATGGTATAGTCTCTAACTGGGTCGATGTGACCAGTGGGGTACCGCAGGGGTCAGTATTGGGACCTGTTCTCTTCAACATATTCATTAATGATCTGGTAGAAGGTTTACACAGTAAAATATCGATATTTGCAGATGATGCAAAACTATGTAAAGCAGTTAATACAAGAGAAGATAGTATTCTGCTACAGATGGATCTGGATAAGTTGGAAACTTGGGCTGAAAGGTGGCAGATGAGGTTTAACAATGATAAATGTAAGGTTATACACATGGGAAGAAGGAATCAATATCACCATTACACACTGAATGGGAAATCACTGGGTAAATCTGACAGGGAGAAGGACTTGGGGATCCTAGTTAATGATAAACTTACCTGGAGCAGCCAGTGCCAGGCAGCAGCTGCCAAGGCAAACAGGATCATGGGGTGCATTAAAAGAGGTCTGGATACACATGATGAGAGCATTATACTGCCTCTGTACAAATCCCTAGTTAGACCGCACATGGAGTACTGTGTCCAGTTTTGGGCACCGGTGCTCAGGAAGGATATAATGGAACTAGAGAGAGTACAAAGGAGGGCAACAAAATTAATAAAGGGGATGGGAGAACTACAATACCCAGATAGATTAGCGAAATTAGGATTATTTAGTCTAGAAAAAAGACGACTGAGGGGCGATCTAATAACCATGTATAAGTATATAAGGGGACAATACAAATATCTCGCTGAGGATCTGTTTATACCAAGGAAGGTGACGGGCACAAGGGGGCATTCTTTGCGTCTGGAGGAGAGAAGGTTTTTCCACCAACATAGAAGAGGATTCTTTACTGTTAGGGCAGTGAGAATCTGGAATTGCTTGCCTGAGGAGGTGGTGATGGCGAACTCAGTCGAGGGGTTCAAGAGAGGCCTGGATGTATTCCTGGAGCAGAACAATATTGTATCATACAATTATTAGGTTCTGTAGAAGGACGTAGATCTGGGGATTTATTATGATGGACAAATGTCTTTTTTCAGCCTTACTAACTATGTTACTATGAGTCAACGGTAAGACTGGGTTTGGGAAAATATTCTGATGGGTCCCAGAGAAAACGTTTTGAATGGGTCCTCCTGCTCATCATTCCGGGGCAACCCCTTACTCCTGTTCATCAGCTCAGAGGCTTGTCGTTATCCCCTCCCCAATCAGAAGTTCCTCATTCTCTATCCCACGCCACTTGTCATTCCACATCTTCTCCCACTCATCATCTCATGTCATCTCCCTGCTCATCATTCAGTGACATCCCCAATTCATCATTCTGTAGAACATCTCTATTCATCAGTCCAGGCAACCAAAACCCCTTCCACTCTTCAGCTCATCATTCCACTCTCCCAACACTCACAAAATCACAGCACACTCCCCTTCGCTCAACATTCTGTGCCAACACTCGCTCATCAAATTGTTATTCCATGGCAATCAAAATTGATGACATCATACCCTTGAAAATAGCTTAACCCTCCCCTGCAGTCCAAACATAGTAACATAGTAACATAGTTAGTAAGTAACATAGTTAGTGAGGTCGAAAAAATGCATTTGTCCATCCAGTTCAGCCTATATTCCATCATATTAAATCCCCAGATCTACGTCCTTCTACAGAACCTAATAATTGTATGATACAATATTGTCACGCTCCAGGAAGACATCCAGGCCTCTCTTGAACCCCTCGACTGAGTTCGCCATCACCACCTCCTCAGGCAAGCAATTCCAGATTCTCACTGCCCTAACAGTAAAGAATCCTCTTCTATGTTGGTGGAAAAACCTTCTCTCCTCCAGACGCAAAGAATGCCCCCTTGTGCCCATCACCTTCCTTGGTATAAACAGATCCTCAACGAGATATTTGTATTGTCCCCTTATATACTTATACATGGTTATTAGATTGCCCCTCAGTCGTCTTTTATCTAGACTAAATAATCCTAATTTCGCTAATCTATCTGGGTAGTGTAGTTCTCCCATCCCCTTTATTAATTTTGTTGCCCTCCTTTGTACTCTCTCTAGTTCCATTATATCCTTCCTGAGCACCGGTGCCCAAAACTGGACACAGTACTCCATGTGCGGTCTAACTAGGGATTTGTACAGAGGCAGTATAATGCTCTCATCATGTGTATCCAGACCTCTTTTAATGCACCCCATGATCCTGTTTGCCTTGGCAGCTGCTGCCTGGCACTGGCTGCTCCAGGTAAGTTTATCATTAACTAGGATCCCCAAGTCCTTCTCCCTGTCAGATTTACCCAGTGGTAAACAGTGGTAAACATATCACCCCTCCCTTGCAGTCCATCTATAGATGAGCTCGATTACATGGATCTCAGATCGCACCGGCAGAGGTGGCACTGCTGGAAGGAGGAACACTGCCTGCTTCTCATTTAAAAGGGTCTTCTGCTTCAGTTTGGGCCCCCATTCTCTCCGGGCCTGGTATATCATGAAATACTAGGATTTAGGCAATTTTGCTTCTGGTAATATAGCTGAATTATATATGTCAAATGAGGGAATCCACATTTGTTGCGAAAGCAAATATTGCTGAGGATGTAGAATGAAATATACAGTATCCTTCACAAACGCTCCATTTTTCTATATTATCAAGGTTTTTTTTTCTCCTTATTTTAAATGCTTTTTAAAATGACAATAGCAGAAAATGTGTATAGTATATGCAAATTTTTGCTCAGTCATTTTTAATCAGTGAATCCATTCACCGAACGCTATAATATTAGATGTGGAAGAATCGCTCTTTTGTCATCGTAACCTGTAATGCAAATCTAATTATTAAACTACAAAGAGCATCTCTGAGTCTGATATTTCTCAGCTCTTCTTAAAGATGCAGTAAAGAAACAAGCTTTTGAACGTGCATATTATTGTTCAAAGTGACGGTTAGATAAAATGTAGATTAAAAGAGAAAATAAAAGCTGTGAATTATATTGGCAATGGAAATAATTTCTGTTTCATTTGCCGAAAACTTTTTCATGTTTATTATTATTTCATTATTATTTTTTTTATTATTATTATTATTATTATTATTATATTTCTTATTTTCTTATTCTATTGCACTAATCAAAATTATAACTGGTTTTACAAGTGTCACACATGGACTGTCCCAAAATAACTCTTGCTTCAGGTATCTTTTGAGAATAAGCTGTTGAACGTGTACAAGCGGAATAACGTTTTTTTCACCTGTTTTCCTCTACAGGCTCTGACATTAATTTTCAGTTATCTCTGAGCTAGAGGGTAGAAACTAGCTGCTAAGATGTATCTGATATATAGTACACACAGAAATGAGGGATTTCTGTGCTCCAATAATCAAGCTCTGGATGAGATAAAGCACTTACTATAAAGCAGCAGCATTATCTTTCTGTCTCTCTTCTCACTCTCTCTGCTCTTCTCCTTAACTCTCCCCTAAAAGCGCATAGAGGACATTATACGGCAGCATTTTAATATGCAGCTGTAATCTGACCCTTCAGTAAGCTGATAGTGCATTTGTTCTGACTATGATGATGATTTTTTTTAAGGTGAATGACAAATCTAGGAGGTAGGGCGAGAAAAAGATGCTGAGTAAGAAGTATAAAGTTTCTTATTTTTGCTTGTACTTTTCAATAAGAACTTACCATTTGGGTCCCCAGGCAGTCAGTCATTCTGGAACCTTTCAGTCACAGCACCTGGTTTTATACCATTGGTAAAAAGATAATATAAAAAATAATTATAAGGCAATCCCCAAATAATGTTATTATTGGGAAGGGGGGAGATTCTTTTCTGTAAAGCAGTGAAAAGCCACAACTCTATGCCGCAACATGTTGCAATGGTCGATTCACTAAACAAGTTCGACGAGGGTCTGAATACTAGATTATTTGATGGGACATTGATCCAGGGAACTAGTCTGATCACTATTAGAGGTTTCCAAATTGACTTGATGCAAACTGAATTCTCATAAAAATTCTACTGAACAAGCCAAATTCAAACAATTTTCAATTCGTTTTGCGTGAATCACTCAAAATCGTTGCTGCATCAACCAAAGTATCACAACGTAGATTAGGCCTCTCAATAATGATTTTTTTGCTATCACATGACATGGTCTAGTACAACTTATCAGGAGAAACTATCATAACCTGTGTAAAAGCGCAAGCAGGAAATGCAGCAGCCATTTTGTGGTGAATCTGGATAGTGATATGACTTCAGAGCTCACAGCTTAACCATAGAGATAGTGATTGAAAGCCATTAGGTTTTTGCCTTCGTTTGAAACAAAGCGTTAGAATTACAGGTTGACCTGTGTCTATAACAATTTGAACAACTATGAAACTATTAAATATTAATGTTTCACCTATGTCTAAAAATAAGGATAATAAATTCACAAAACCCAAAGAAATCAAGTCAAATAATAAAAAATAGCTGCACTTGCAGATTTTTCACCTAAATATGGAATGTGATATTCAAGTAAATTAATTCTTAAAGACATTTCCTCTTATCTCAGTAAACTCATTACAGCTTAGAAAAGATCAATGTGCATTTTTTTTATAGTCCAAGAAAAGATAAGAGAAATTGTATGGCACATTTGCCAAATATACTTTTTTCATGAAGAGCAGAAAGCTTTTATCAAAAATTCAGCGTATTCTTAAAAGATTGAAATATATCCAATTAAAAATGTAATTTTACCCAAGCCTGCTTAATATATCCAACCAAATGTGACTAAAATTTAGACAGAATTAGGTGCTTTTAGAGGTCCAATGTCTTGTTACCAAACAAGTTTCTATTCAATGGTGTATTAAGTGTCTTGAGCTATTTTAGTGCTTAGATCCTTTGCACTGCTCTTCATACTGACGGATGTGCTCAAGAATAACAAACAATTTTGTGGACTAACCTTCTAACTATGCACATGACAGCGCAAAAAACACCTGTTGTTCGGGGAACAGAACTCAAACAGTAACACGGACTTCCTGGTGAAGTTCGTGTTCGATGACCGTGCCCGAACTGTAGATGTTTGGTACGACGCCGAACTTTACTGTTTGGGTTCCCCCATCTCTACAAACAATCACTATTGTGAACTAGCGGACAGGGAGTTGAAAACTATCAAGCATGTTTAGGAACAGACTAACAACGTTGCACAGGCACCTTCCATCAGGTGGAGGTGCCTTAAATAATTAGTGTCTTCCAGCCATTGGCTTGGGACACTTTAGGATTGCGCAAGCAGTCCCTTTTAAAAGGCAGGACTGTGCACGCACCCTAAACAAAGCCCGGGCAGTAGGAGGAGGATGGAGTGCGTGGCCATGGTGGTGAGTGGTTCTGCGTCCCTGCTGGGGAGAGGGGCATCGTGCAGGGATGCCGGCATTACAGCAAGCCCTGTGTCTGTTCTGGATAGATTGGCAGTCTGGATCAAAATACGTCCAGAACATCCTGAAATCTGAGAAGTGAAACAAACAAGGAAGGAGAGCTGTTGGGCTGCAAAGGGCCGATATATTTTTCTAACCTTCTTTTGTCTGTCTCCGCCCGTGCTACTACACATTAATATAAAACCAGATTTTCTAACAAACCAGCACATAAATATATTATTCATATTCTAAAATTATAATAATAAAAGGTATTACTTATTATAAAAGATAGGTTTGCTAAATATTACCAAAGTAGTAGTTTATAGTGTAGTTTGACATTGCGTAACTGGAGATGCCTACAGATGTCTAGCGCAAGCAGATGGTGGAAATACTTCATTATGTGCTTTCTCTCGTTTGGGCTAATTAAATGTAAATATGCGTTAGAACTGATAATATCCATTAGATATAGTCTATTTCTGCTGAAAGAAGAATTTATAGTTTATTGCTGTTTTTGAAATCTGTCCAACACCTACTTAACACATCGTTGGTTCCTTAAGTTTGTATTTCCACCTGCCATCGCCTGTAGCTGTGTGACTCGTTCCAAGAACTCTCCCAACAGTTCCTCATCATTTTTCGATGTTATATTTTCTTTTTGACCTCCGTTTACCTAAAAAAAAATTGGCTGAAGATCTCCATCTAAATAGATAGAAATATTCTTCATTGCTCATGCCAAGATCGTTGCAATATATAATGAGCTATGTGTACCTTCTGAAGGCTTCACAGCACCTGCATGCACCTATTAATTCGACAAAGAACACGCATGGATTCAAGTTAATTCACTAGAACAATTTTGCCGTGCACTGAAGTGAAAAGATGGCATTAAGATTGGCATATTGTGCGACATTTAATAGTTGGTTTTTAAAAGTAATTAGATGTTAATCTCATATGTGGAAAAAACTGTATCTGATGCATCCAGGTGCAACACTTTCATGACGCTACGCAGAGCTATGAGGGTTATGAGCTATTGTTAACCCTGCTTCTATCTGAAAATTTCCATACCTCACATTCAGGTTACCATATTTTCTTCTTTGGAAAGTTTTCATTTAATTTTAAACATTTATTTTCTCGCGAATTCAACCTCTTCTTTAAATGGTCTCTGCGGTTTTAACAAATCTCTTCTACATCAATAGTAGAAGCAGTGGCGTAACTTGAAACCAGAGGGCCCCAATGCAAAATCATCAAAGAGGGCCACCAACTATATCAAGTCTTTAATAGTAATAGTCTTTTCTCATGGGCCAATGCAACCTTTTGGGCACCCTAGCCTCCATGGTCTTTGTGTAGAAGAAATCAAGATAAGAAGCTTTGTTATATATCATATCAGAGAATCGTGCTAGGTTCTCCTCTTATCAGTGACTTCTTTTGCTCCTCCATCCTCTCCCATATACTCAGAAAAACAACTAAGATTTGTCTTGGTCAAGGCAAGGTAGACATCTTGAATGCGGCAGCCAGGGTCATATTTCTGTCCAGCCGCTTCACCGATGCCTCCATCTTGTGCCAGTCATTACACTGGCTACCCATTCGCTACAGGGTCCAGTATAAACTCATCTCTTTCACCCACAAAGCTCTCCACAGTTCTGCACCGCCTTATATCTCCTCTCTCATCTCCGTCTATCGCCCAACACATGCCCTCCGTTCTACAAATGACCTAAGACTAACATCCCCCATAATCCGAACCTCGCACCTCCGTCTCCAAGACTTCTCTCGTGCTGCGCCAGCTCTCTGGAATGCACTTCCCCAGACGATCAGACTGATACCTAGCCCCGACCTATTCAAGCGCGCTTTAAAAACCCATCTCTTCAAACAAGCCTACCAAATCAACTACTCAGTAAACTAACTTTGTCCTGTTCCCTCCTTCCAAATATTATTCTGAATCTGCCCCCTACTATTCATCTGTCTCCACACCCTCCATACACACGATAACTGCACTTGATACTTGACTATTGCACTTAAACACACGGGCTGATGACCGGATCATGCAGCTTTATATGAAAATCCCTATTTATTATAATTGCCAGACCTGAAATAACAAGCACTTTTCACCTATTGTGTCCCCCCATTTCCTTGTAGATTGTAAGCTTGCGAGCAGGGACCTCGCCCCTAACGTCACTGTTTAAATTGTCTTAACTCGTACCGAATTTATTGTCTGTACATGTCCCCGCTTGATGTAAAGTGCTGCGGAATATGTTGGCGCTATATAAATAAAAATTATTATTATTATTATTATTAGACAGTCAGATTGTCGAGAGATCAGATCTCAGTTGCCTATTTAATTCAATGGAAAAAGGAAGGGGAAGATGAGAAAGGATCTTGGTGAAACAGGTAATAGAGGAGGACAATGTCACACTGAATGAGCTGCGCGGCGGTGAATGAGAAGTCTTTTGTGTTGCAAAATGTTTTTTATTGTCCCAACGCATTTTCGCATCTTTCTCAAGGTAAGAAAACAAATGTCATATCCTAAACAGAAAAAGAGAAAAGGGACTTTAAGTGTGTTACCCCCAATATAAGACATAGCAAGCAAAGGATTGTACATGTTCACTGGCCTGAGTGATGACCCACCATAACTTTGTATTTGTAAAAGTGAAGGGCTGCTGCTCCGACCATTGACACCTGCTGGTGGGAAGAAACGTATTCAAGCCAAACAGGAAAAAGAGTGATAATTCCCGGGCACTGCCGCAGAGTGAAGACAAGGGTGCATGTTTTCTGGATCTTGTGTTTAGAACTTGGGTTCCTTAACCTGATGAAGGAGTCAACTAGACATTGAAATGTGTTGTATGACATTTTCCTCTTTTTCCTGTTTGGTTTCAATTAATATCCTATCATAATATTTGGGGGGGAAAGTTATCTTAAGAAAGGCACCAAAACGCATTAGACCAATAGAGAATTATTGTGAAACACCAAAGGTTTCTCATTTACAGCAACGATATCGGCCACCTTTATTATTATTCATCTGGACAAAGTTTTTTTTCTCCAGCAACCGGGCTGCAATAGCAGGTACATGCATCTACAGGTGTTGTGCCTTCACACGACACCTCCAGGTGAGCACATACTCCTGTCTTTCACCAACCTTACCAGGCAATACTGCTCTATGTGTGTGCGCTGATATCCTCCAAATGGTTCTTACTGAAACAGATAGGTACAGACACACAGACAAGTGCTATTGACATATGTTAAGTGTTTTACATCGCTCCAGTGCTGTATTCACAGTTACACTGCTCAATGCTGCTGTATATTGTCCTTTACGCTGCTTCTGCTTCTGAACATGTGCCATATAATAGAAATACCTCATGGCTGTGTGTTCTGAGTACAGGAGACTTTATAGCAACTAGTCTGTTACCCACTAGCTCAGATACAACAGAAAATCAGAGCTGAGAAAACTAGTGAAATATGTTGGATACAAGTCATAAATTGGCTGGAAATTGTGTTATTCCTCATGTACACAAAACAAAAAATTATTCACAGATAACTGAAATAGTATGTTTTCAATTAAAATCTTTTATCATCTAATCACAATGAGTCTAGCTACTGGAATCTCTCAGTGATCAAATATTATATCCAGAGAAATATGTTGCCAGTCATACATTACATTGTACAGTATGGTAGATAATGTAATACATGAGTATTAAAAGTCTGCCATCATACAAAAAAATAAAAACACTTGCAAAATATACCATTTTATTGATAACAAACACATCATTTTGGATCTTGTAGATCAGGGAAACCATATTATGACCAAGGATTAGTAAGATTCAACACATTAGCGGTTATGAACCTACAACTCTCAATATGTAAAGTTCCGTGCCTCCTGATCTAGACAATACAGACACAATTGAGAAAAGCTTATCTTGCAATCACCACCACAATCCCTCCATGTAACTGCTCAGTACTCTGATCCCCTAACATGTTTCCTCACCATCACTGAAGAATAGCTTTACGCACTTCTCTCCAAATCACATCTCACCATTTATATGCTTAACCCCAACCTAAACCATTAAAACTTACAATCATCATTCCCAAACTTAGGACATTATCCTTTCACCTGTCCTCTATTTCCAGGTATTACCCCATATCATTACTCCTACACCATTTTTCTCCATCTATGTCTTCAGGACAATTTAGAAAGTGCTGAGGCTTACCTAGGAGAAGCGTAGCTAAGCTGCTACCTGTTGTTCACTGTAGTTCCTGATGATGGAGTCAGGCTTGGCTACAGGTAGCCACCAGGAAGCACTCTTAGGTAGGGTTGAGCGACCTTTACTTTTATAGGATCGGGTCGGGTTTCACGAAACCCGACTTTTGAAAAAGTCGGGTCGAGTGAAATCGGCCGATCCTATAAAAAAGTCGGGGTCGGACGAAACCCGAAACCCAATGCAGTGCATTGGGTTTCCATGGTTCCCAGGGTCTGAAGGAGCGGAAACTCTCCTTCAGGCCCTGCGATCCATATTTTAGTGTAAAATAAAGAATTAAAATAAAAAATATCGCAATACTTACCCTCTGACGCGCCCTGGTACTAACCGGGAACCTTCCTTCCTTAGAATCAGCCTTCCAGGACCTTGCGGTGACGTCGCGGCTTGTGATTGGCCGCGCGGCCGCCCATGTGACCGCTCGCGCGGCCAATCACAAGCCGCGACGTCACCCGCGACGTCACCGAAGGTCCTGGAAGGGCTGATTCTTAGGAAGGAAGGCTGCCGGAAAGAAGCAGGGCGCGTCCGAGGGTGAGTATATACCTAATAGGAATATACTCACCCTCGGACACGCCCTGCTTCTTTCCGGCAGCCTTCCTTCCTAAGAATCAGCCCTTCCAGGACCTTCGGTGACGTCGCAGGTGACGTCGCGGCTTGTGATTGGCCGCGCGAGCGGTCACATGGGCGGCCGCGCGGCCAATCACAAGCCGCGACGTCACCGCGACGTCACCGCAGGGTCCTGGAAGGCTGATTCTAAGGAAGGAAGGTTCCCGGTTAGTACCAGGGCGCGTCAGAGGGTAAGTATTGCGATATTTTTTATTTTAATTCTTTATTTTACACTTAAATCTGAATTCCGATACCAATTCCCGATATCTTAAATCGGGAATCGGTATCGGAATTCCGATTCTAGATTCAAAAGATCGCCGACTTCATGGCCGACCCCACACTGGGGTCGGGTCGGGTTTCATGAAACCCGACCTTGCCAAAAGTCGGCGACTTTTGAAAAATTTCGACCCGTTTCGCTCAACCCTACTCTTAGGCAGTCTCCGATACTACCCCCAGGCCAGGGGTCAGGTATGCAGGCAAGGATAGAACTCGGACACCGTTTGGACTAATGGGTCCTGGATCCTCTGCACAATGGTTACTCACATGAGCATGTACTCAGGCTCATTCAGACTACTAGGTTCAGGATCCATGGGTAGAACATGGACATGGACACTCAGGCAGGGCTGATTCGAAGACTGTTAGGACAGTTTAGATACATGGAGTACTTGGATAGGCACACGTTCAGACACACAGGTCTCGGATACTGATTCAGGGACTGGCCGGATACGGACTAAAGAATGAGGCTCAGGCACTAACCTCACTAGGACCAGGGACCATGGATGCAGGACTGGCTGCACAAGGACCGCAGACTTTGGATTCAGTACTGGTCACACAAGGGCTAGAGACTTTGAGTTCAGGACTGGCTGCATAAGAACTAGGGACATGAATTCATGACACTGACCACACCAGGAGAAGCGGACCTCACAACTCATTTGTAGACTACCACACCACCTAATGATACTTGGCTGCTTGGCACCTCCCTATTGAGGAGGGTGCCTTTTAAACAAGATGACTCCCAGTTAGTGGCTGGGAGCCATCTTGCAGGTGCATTCTTATGCTAAATGCCTCCCAGCCACTGGTTGGGGGCATTTAACTATGTTAATGCACTGCCCCTATAAATGCAGGAGAGCACACATGCAAACTGGGTGTACCGCTTGGAAGTGTGGCATGCACAATACATGGAGACAGGGAGCATAACGGGGACCAGGCCGTGCAGCGGGGCAGTGAATATGCCGGCATCCCTGCATGGAGGTGCAAGAAAAACCACACAGGGTCACTGGTAAATAGTGTTACTCTGCACTAATTGCTATTATTGGTTATTTGCTGCTTCATGTCACTTGGCACTTTATTCTACCCTTATGAATCGCTTATTTCTGAACCTTGCAGCTTAAGCACTACTTATAGGGCACTGTGCTATAAATTTAGGTCGTGACTTTATACTGGGTATCACGGTCTTTATTACTGATTTATATGAGCACCTTCATATGGCAGAAAGTTACTAATTTGATTATTTTTGAGCACTGTGCAGTTTCATTGCCTTTATCAGGTTTAGGGCAGCCATCTGTTTTGTCTCTAGGCTTGGGTGAATTACTTCACTATTAATTTAATTATTTATTATTGTGTTACCCAGCCCTGGAGCCAGACATTTGGTTGTATTAATGTTCTATACTTATTGGAAGTTCTGGATACTTTGATAGAACTGAATACCTTTGATATAACAAATCTTTAATATGATTACATATAATTCTTGAACTGGTATTCAATTATTTATTGTTTGGAATGCAATGCACTGTGTGCGCAGCTATTTTGTATTGTTTCCCTTTTTACTTTTAAATGTATTGTATATGTTTAATTAAAATATGTTTTATTTTTCTATTTTGGCATATACTTCGGCTTTTTTGTAGGAATAGTGTTACAAGTAGTTTGTCACAAGCATACACACTTCTCACTGACACTGATTGCAAATATTTTTGTATTGTGCTGTCTTGCTTCTTCTTTCTAGAGCATTATGAGTCAACAAAATAATATGTAAATGTGATTCAAATGTATGTAGCATGAACAATCTTGGCTACCCCTTATATTTGATCAATTAAACTGATTCTGGCACCTCTTTACCTCTCTCTTCTCTTATCAATTGAATCACCATATTATTATTCTCATCTTACTAGAGATGGACAAATCATTTGACATTTGAACTCACTAGTTTGTTCAAATTCCAAAAATATTCATTGAGAGTTTCAATACTACAAAGCTTCTAAATACTGGAAAAATACATGTTTACCATAAGGACAGAAATAGAGAGAGATTACCCACTTTGATTCTACCTTCCAGATGCTGCCTATCACCACATAATCCAGCACTGCAGCCAGGGCCGTAGGTAGAGTTTCTGCTGCCCTAGGCACTTTTAGTGCTGCCTCCCCCATTGGTGAGTATGACACTATCGGCAGTGACTTTGGCAACAATCGCTGATGTGAAAGTCGCCTTTTGCAGCAGATCCGGCAGTTTTTCCGCATCTGCCGTGTAACAGATCACTTAGGGCAACACTGCGTTCAGCCTCATTCATTCCCTATGGGACTTGCGGACATGTGCGGCACTTGCGGTTTTGCCACGATCCGGCAGATGCGGTACTTGCAGCAATGGGAAAAAAGCGCTGATAGCAGTGTTTTTTTTTGTCTCACTGCAAGTGCAAAACCGCAAGTGCCGCACATGTCCAGAAATAGACATCGGTACCTGTCCCTGCGCCTTGCTAGCTCATCCCTAATCATCCCACTCTGACCTAAAACTACACTATAAAGCTTTAGAAAAACAATTTATTAACTGACATATTCCTATGATAATGAGGGCTCCAAGCTACGGTGTAGACTGGGACGGGCAGTCTCCGGGTCTCCATTCTCTCTCTGTGGACACTCTCAGTCCCTGCCTCACTGCCTGTGCACAGACATCCCTCCACCGGACCTGGCAATCACCGCTTGCAGTAGCATACCGGCAGAGGTGTATGTCGGTTTTCTGGCACCCGGGGAAAGAATACATTTTGGCGCCCCCCCCCCCCCAGCACACATGCGATTTGCACACTTAGTCATGTACCGACGAGCTCCTCTCCCTAATGCTCTCAATGTTCAGTGAAAATCATAGAGAAGCAGAAGAGAAGCTCGTTGTCACAGGACCACAAGTATGAAAATCGCATATGAGTGAAGTGTCCATGTGACAACTACTGGAAACTGCAGAGCTGAATCCTGACATCGCAGCTTCTGAATTCTCACAACGCATGCACTACACACTTAGGATTTTCCCTTGCTTGTGGACAGTCATGTCAGCACAAACATGTGATTTGTATACTTCTCACTGCATTCACATTCCGACTAGACGTGCCCGGCCTCACTCAGTTCATTTTCATAGAGTGAGGCCTCACATGTCTAGTCAGCACGTGTCCACATGTATGTAAATCGCCGACATGAGAGAATCCTGACAGTGTGCAGTGCGCACTTTGAGAAGTCAAAAGTCTGCAGTCACAAAGAATGACTGCAGACTCATCACAAACCTGGACATCCCCTTTAATGCTTCTAACATAAATAAAACATGAGGGTTAGTATCACAAATAACATTTACATCCAGGTACCTGATAGATTACGTCGCCTCTGGAGCCGTTCTTCTTTTCTTCATCTTGTCCAGACCCCATGATGAGTTTTCTCAGCCACAGCGTCTCTGCAGACTTCCATCTTCTCCGCTCTTTTGCAGAAAATCTCCACATGATGCCCTTAAATATTCAAGTGTCATAATAATGCTCCTGAATGAAAAATTGCCCCTCACTATATTGTCTGCACAAAACATGACCCTCACACTGTCCCTCTTATGGTATATGCTCTTTACACTGACCTCTCCTTTCCATACTGGCCACTTCTTCACACTGTCCTCTCACACTGTGTCCCCCCTATAGGGTCCAGTATTTTTACTGTACTCTCTCATCACACTCCCCCTCCTAGGTATACTGTCCGCTCCTGGCTGTGCCCTTACCCTGTCCCCCATGCTACAAACCCACTACTCAGTTTCTATTCTGTGCCAACTCACTTTTCTCCCCCCATACTGTCTCATCACACTATTCCCCTCCCTCCTCATACTGTCTCCTCTCACATCCTTCTGTTCACCATACTGTCTCCTCATATATTTACCCCCTCACTTTCTATACTGCCTGCTCACCTGTCTCCCCATACCGTGTCTGCACACATCCCATCACTCTCACTCCCCGTACTCTGTCCACATACATTTTTCACATCGCTACTCATACTGTGCCCGAATACATTCCCCTGTTCGCTCCCCATACTGTCTGCACCCATCCCCATACTGTTTCCTCATACATGCCCCCCAATGCTCATACATGCCCCCATTCCTCAGTACTGTTTCCTCATACATGCCCCCATTCCCCCATACTGTTTCCTCATACATGCCCCCATTGCCTAGTACTGTTTCCTCATACATGCCCCCCATTCCCCTGTACTGTTTCCTCATACATGCCCCCCATTCCCCCATACTGTTTCCCCATCTCCCCTTTGCTCTTCATTTTGTGTCCTCAAATATCCCCCCACACATTAAATCCCCCATGCCCACTCCAATTCTCTCCACACATAATAAATCCCCCTATCCTCACTCAAATTGTTCCCACACACAATAAATCCCTCCATCCCCACTCCAATTGTCCCCACACATAATAAATCCCCTCATCCCCACTCAAACTCACCACACACATAATAAATCCCCCATCCCCACTCAAATTGTTCCCCCCTCCCATTTTGTATGAACGGCTCAGCTTCCCCCCTCCCATCTTGTATGAATGGCTCAGCTCTCCCCCTTGTATGAATGGCTCAGCTCTCCCCCTTGTATGAATGGCTCAGCTCTCCCCCCTTGTATGAATGGCTCAGCTCTCCCCCTTGTATGAATGGCTCAGCTCTCCCCCTTGTATGAATGGCTCAGCTCTCCCCCCTTGTATGAATGGCTCAGTTTCCTGCCCCTTGTATGAATGGCTCAGCTCTCCCCCTTGTATGAATGGTTCAGCTCTCCCCCTTGTATGAATGGCTCAGCTCTCCCCCTTGTATGAATGGCTCAGCTCTCCCCCTTGTATGAATGGCTCAGTTTCCTCCCCCTTGTATGAATGGCTCAGCTCTCCCCCCTTGTATGAATGGCTCAGCTCTCCCCCTTGTATGAATGACTCAGTTCTCCCCCCTTGTATGAATGGCTCAGCTCTCCCCCTTGTATGAATGGCCCAGCTTTCATCCCCCCTTGTATGAATGGCTCAGTTTCCTCCCCCTTGTATGAATAGCTCGGCTCTCCCCCCTTGTATGAATGGCTCAGCTTTCCTCCCCCTTGTATGAATAGCTCGGCTCTCCCCCCTTGTATGAATGGCTCAGCTCTCCCCCCCCTTGTATGAATGGTTCTACTTTCCCCCTTCCATGAATGGCCATGCTTCCCCCTTGTATGAATGGCTCGGTTTCCTCCCCCTTGTATGAATAGCTCAGTTTCCTCCCCTTGTATGAATGGCTCAGCATTCCTCCCCCTTGTATGAATGGCTCAGCTTTCCTCCCCCTTGTATGAATGGCTCAGTTTCCTCCCCCTTGTATGAATGGCTCAGTTTCCTCCCCCTTGTATGAATAGCTCGGCTCTCCCCCCTTGTATGAATGGCTCAGCTTCCCCCCTTGTATGAATGGCTCAGCTTTCCTCCCCCTTGTATGAGTGGTTCAGCTTTCCCCTCCTTGTATGAATGGCCCAGCTTCCCCCCTTGTATATATGGCTCAGTTCTCCCCCACTTGTATGAATTGCCCAGCTTTCCTCCCCCTTGTTTGAATGGCGCACCTTTCCCCCTTGTATGAATGGCTCAGTTTCCTCCCCCTTGTATGAATGGCCCAGCTTTCCTCCCCCTTGTACGAATGGCTCAGTTCTCCACCCTTGTATGAATGGCTCAGTTTCCTCCCCCTTGTATGAATGGCCCAGCTTCCCCCCTTGAATGAATGGCTCAGTTCTCCCCCCCTTGTATGAATGGCTCAGCTCTCCCCCATGTATGAATCGCTCAGCTCTCCCCCCTTGTATAAATGGCTCAGTTCTCCCCCCCTTGTATGAATGGCTCAGTTTCATGCCCCTTGTATGAATGGCTCAGTTTCCTCCCCCTTGTATGAATGGCCCAGCTTTCGCCCCCCCTTGTATGAATGGCTCAGTTTCCTCCCCCTTGTATGAATAGCTCGGCTCTCCCCCCTTGTATGAATGGCCCAGCTTCCCCCCTTGTATGAATGGCTCAGTTCTCCCCCCCTTTGTATGAATGGCTCAGCTTTCCTCCCCCTTGTATGAATGGTTCAGCTTCCCCCTTGTATGAAAGGCTCAGCTTTTCCCCTTGTATGAATGGCTCAGCTTTCCTCCCCCTTGTAAGAATGGCCCAGCTCTCCCCCTTGTATGAAAGGCTCAGCTTTTCCCCTTGTATGAATGGCTCAGCTTTCCTCCCCCTTGTATGAATGGCTCAGCTTCCCCCTTTGTATGAATGGCTCAGCTTTCCTCCCCCTTGTATGAATGGCTCAGCTTTCCCCCCTTGTATGAATGGCTCAGCTTTCCTCCCCCTTGTATGAATGGCTCAGCTTTCCTCCCCCTTGAATGAATGGTTCAGCTTTCCCCTCCTTGTATGAATGGCCCAGCTTCCCCCCTCCCTTGTATGAATTGCTCAGTTTCATCCCCCTTGAATGAATGGCTCAGTTCTCCCCTTGTATGAATGGCTCAGTTTCCTCCCCCTTGTATGAATGGCTCAGTTTCCTCCCCCTTGTATGAATGGCCCAGCTTCCCCCCTTGTATGAATGTCTCAGTTTCCTCCCCCTTGTATGAATGGTTCAGCTCTCCCCCCCTGTATGAATGGCTCAACTTTCCCCTGCTCCTGCTCCCACCCCCCGTCCTCTGTGGCTGTCATACTCACCTTTCCACAACGCGCCAAACCCAGCTCTGTCCCGGTGCTGCAGCTCCTACCTGCGGGAGCGGTCACATTGTACTGCTCATTAAGGTGATGAATATGCATCCATATTCATCACCTTAATGAGCAGTACCACGTGACCGCTCACACAGGACGAGCTGCAGGCGCTGAGACCAGGCATTGCTGGAGTAGGTGAGTATGACGCCCTCAAGCGGGGGGGGGGGAGTTGTGAGGTGGGAGGCGGGTGGGCGCAAGCAGGGAGAAGACCCCGGACTTAAATTTAACCCCTTAATCCCATAAGACGTACTATCCCGTCCAGGTGACCTGGGGCTTAATTCCCAGTGACGGGATAGTACGTCATATGCGGTCGGCCGCGCTCACGGGGGGAGCGCGGCCGATCGCGGCCGGGTGTCAGCTGCCTATCGCAGCTGACATCCGGCACTATGTGCCAGGATCGGTCACGGACCGCTCCCGGCACATTAACCCCCGGCACACCGCGATCAAAGATGATCGCGGTGTGCCGGCGGTGCAGGGAAGCATCGCGCAGGGAGGGGGCTCCCTACGGGCTTCCCTGAGACGATCGGTACACGGTGATGTGCTCACCGTGTACCGAACGTCTTCTCCCTGCAGACCCCAGATCCAAAATGGCCGCCGGGCTGCATCCGGGTCCTGCAGGGAGCACTTCCGGGTCAGGATCAGGCTGCAGCTGCAGCTCTAATCCTGCCCGGCTGTATGTCAGATCACCGATCTGATAGAGTGCTGTGCACACTGTCAGATCGGTGATCTGTGATGTGCCCCCCTGGGACAAAGTGAAAAAGTAAAAAAAAAAATTTCCACACGTGTAAAAAAAAAAAAAAAAAAAAATCCTAAATAAAGAAGAAAAAAATATATATTATTCCCATAAATACATTTCTTTATCTAAAAAAAACCCAAAAAAACAATAAAAGTACACATATTTAGTATCGCCGCGTCCGTAACGACCCGACCTATAAAACTGGCTCACGAGTTAACCCCTTCAGTGAACACCGTAAGAAAAAAAAAAAAAAAACGAGCCAAAAAACAACGCTTTATTATCACAACGCTGAACAAAAAGTGGAATAACACGCGATCAAAAAGACAGATATAAATAACCATGGTATCTTTGAAAACGTCATCTTGTCCTGCAAAAAACGAGCCACCAAATAGCATCATAACCAAAAAAATAAAAAAGTTATAGTCCTCAGAATAAAGCGATGCCAAAATAATTATTTTTTCTATAAAATAGCTTTTATCGTATAAAAGCGCCAAAACATAAAAAAAAAAGATATAAATGAGGTATCGCTGTAATCGTACTGACCCGAAGAATAAAACTGCTTCATCAATTTTACCAAACGCGGAACGGTATAAACGCCTCCCCCAAAAGAAATTCATGAATAGCTGGTTTTTGGTCATTCTGCCTCACAAAAAATCGGAATAAAAAGCGATCAAAAACTGTCACGTGTCCCAAAATGTAACCGATAAAAACGTCAACTCGTCCCGCAAAAAACAAGACCTCACATGACTCTGTGGACCAAAATATGGAAAAATTATAGGTCTCAAAATGTGGAGATGCAAAAACTTTTTTGCTATAAAAAGCGTCTTTTAGTGTGTGACGGCTGCCAATCATAAAAATCCGATATAAAAAATGCTATAAAAGTAAATCAAACCCCCCTTCATCACCCCCTTAGTTAGGCTAGGTTCACATTGCGTTAATGGGTTAACGCTAACGGACAGCGTTGCATGGCGAAAATGTCACAATTAACGCCGTGCAACGGGTCCATTAGCACACCCATTGACAGCAATGTGATTTTCGGGTGTAGCGCATCGCTAGAGCGTGCCATTTTCGGCTCGCGCTAGCAAGGTGCCGTTCTTTTGTGGCGCGCCTCGGACGCTGCTTGCAGCGTCCGCGGCGCGCCCGAGGTCCGATCCCCGATCTTCCAGAGCGGGGACGTTAACGCGACCACTAAACACGACACCTAAAAAGACATTGCGTTAGCGCAATCTGCTAGCGCTAAACGGATTTCCCTAACGCAATGTGAACCTAGCCTTAGGGAAAAATAATAAAATTTAAAAAAATGTATTTATTTCCATTTTCCCATTAGGGTTAGGGCTAGGGTTAGGGCTAGGGTTAGGGCTAGGGTTAGGGTTTGGATTACATTTACGGTTGGGATTAGGGTTGGGATTAGAATTAGGGGTGTGTCAGGGTTAGGTGTGTGGTTAGGGTTACAGTTGGGATTAGGGTTAGGGGTGTGTCAGGGTTAGAGGTGTGGTTAGGGTTACAGTTGGGATTAGGATTAGGGGTGCGTTTGGATTAGGGTTTCATTTATAATTGGGGGGTTTCCTCTGTTTAGGCACATCAGGGGCTCTACAAACGCGACATGGCGTCCGATCTCAATTCCAGCCAATTCTGCATTGAAAAAGTAAAACAGTGCTCCTTCACTTCTGAGCTCTCCCGTGCGCCCAAACAGGGGTTTACCCCAACATATGGGGTATCATCGTACTCGAGACAAATTGGACAACAACTTTTTGGGTCCAAGTTCTCTTGTTATCCTTGGGAAAATAAAAATTTGGGGGGCTAAAAATCATTTTTGTGGGAAAAAAAGGATTTTTTATTTTCACGGCTCTGCGTTGTAAACTGTAGTGAAACACTTGGGGGTTCAAAGTTTTCACAACACATCTAGATAAGTTCCGTGGGAGGTCTAGTTTCCAATATGAGGTCACTTGTGGGGGGTTTGTACTGTTTGGGTACATCAGGGGCTCTGCAAATGCAACCTGACTCCTGCAGACCAATCCATCTAAGTCTGCATTCCAAATGGCGCTCCTTCCCTTCCGAGCTCTGCCATGCGCCCAAACAGTGGTTCCCCCCCACATATTGGGTATCAGCGTACTCAGGACAAATTGGACAACAACTTTTGGGGTCCAATTTATTCTGTTACCCTTGTGAAAATACAAAACTGGGGGCTAAAAAATAATTTTTGCGAAAAAAAAAAAAATTTATTTTAACAGCTCTGCGTTATAAACTGTAGTGAAACACTTGGAGGTTCAAAGATCTCAAAACACATCTAGATAAGTTCCATAGGGGGTCTAGTTTCCAAAATGGTGTCACTTGTGGGGGGTTTTAATGTTTAGGCACATCAGGGGCTCTTCAAACCAACATGGCGTCCCATCTTAATTCCAGTCAATTTTGCATTGAAAAGTCAAATGGCGCTCCTTCCCTTCCGAGCTCTGCTATGCGCCCAAAAAGTGGTTTACCCCCACATATGGGGTATTGTCGCACTTAGGACAAATTGCACAACAACTTTTGTGGTCTAATTTCTTCTCTTACCCTTGGGAAAATAAAAAATTGGGGGTGAAAAAATCATTTTTGTGAAAAAATAAGATTTTTTATTTTAACGGCTCTGCATTATAAACTTCTGTGAAGCACTTGTTGGGTTAAAGTGCTCCCCACACATCTAGATAAGTTCCTTAAGGGGTCTACTTTTCAAAATGGTGTCACTTGTGAGGGGTTCCAAATTGTTTAGGCACATCAGGGGCTCTCCAAACGCAACATGGCGTCCCATCTCAATTCCAGTCAATTTTGCATTGAAAAGTCAAATGGCGCTCCTTTCCTTCCGAGCTCTGTCATGCGCCCAAACAGTGGTTTACCCCCACATATGGGGTATCGTCGCACTCAGGACAAATTGCACAACAACTTTTGTGGTCTAATTTCTTTTCTTACCCTTGGGAAAATAAAAAATTGGTGGCGAAAAGATCATTTTTGTGAAAAAATATGATTTTTTATTTTTACGGCTCTGCATTATAAACTTCTGTGAAGCAATTGGTGGGTCAAAGTGGTCACCACACATCTAGATAAGTTCCTTAGGGTGTCTACTTTCCAAAATGGTGTCACTTGTGGGGGGTTTCAATGTTTAGCAACATGAGGGGCTCTCCAAACGCAACATGGCGTCCCATCTCAATTCCTGTCAATTTTGCATTGAAAAGTCAAATTGCGCTCCTTTCCTTCCGAGCTCTGCCATGCGCCCAAACAGTGGTTTACCCCCACATATGGGGTATCAGCGTACTCAGTACAGATTGTACAACAAGGTTTGGCATCCATTTTATCCTGTTACCCTTGGTAAAATAAAACAAATTGGAGCTGAAATAAATTTTGTGTGAAAAAAAGTTAAATATTCATTTTTATTTAAACATTCCAAAAATTCCTGTGAAACCCCTGAAGGGTTAATAAACTTCTTGAATGTGGTTTTGAGCACCTTGAGGGGTGCAGTTTTTAGAATGGTGTCACACTTGGGTATTTTCTATCATATAGACCCCTCAAAATTACTTCAAATGAGATGTGGTCCCTAAAAAAAAATGGTGTTGTAAAAATGAGAAATTGCTGGTCAACTTTTAATCCTTATAACTCCCTAACAAAAAAAAATTTTGGTTCCAAAATTGTGCTGATGTAAAGTAGACATGTGGGAAATGTTACTTATTAAGTATTTTGCGTGACATATCTCTGTGATTTAAGGGCATAAAAATTTAAAATTGGAAAATTGCGAAATTTTCTTAATTTTCGCCAAATTTCCGTTTTTTTCACAAATAAACGCAAGTTATATCGAATAAATGTTACCACTAAAATGAAGTACAATATGTCATGAGAAAACAATGTCATAATCGCCAAGATCCGTTGAAGCGTTCCAGAGTTATAACCTCATAAAGGGACAGTAGTCAGAATTGTAAAAATTGGCCCGGTCATTAACGTGCAAACCACCCTCGGGGCTTAAGGGGTTAAAAAAAAAAAAGAACAAAAAGCTTGCTCTGGTGTCGCCCCCCCCGCATCGTCCCGCCCTAGGCATGTGCCCTCAAGTGCCTAGTGGCAAATATGGCCCTGACTGCAGCCCTACTAATTAACATCTTCCCTCACTATTCCTATGCTTTTTCCCTGTGCCATTCCTTTCTCAGGATCCTCATTGCACAGAGAATTCAGTTCAAAATATTGCCAATGACTTTTAGACTTTTTATAATCTGACCTCTCCGTTAGTGATGAGCGAGTGTGCTCGTTACTCGAGATTTCCGAGCATGCTCGGGTGTTCTAGTATTTTGGGCATGCTCATAGATTATGTTTGTGTCGCCGCAGCTGTATGACTGGTGGCTGCTAAACAGCTTGAACACATGCAGGGATTGCCTGTTTGTTAGATAATACCCACATGTATTCAGGCTGTCTAGCAGCCACAAATCATGCAGCTGCGGGGACACAAACATAATCTACGAGCACACCCAAAATAGTTGGAGAGCACCTGAGCATGCTCGGAAATGTCGAGTTACGAGCACACTCGCTCGTCACTACTCTCCATTCATTTCTGTACATCTAGGACCTAATTGCCAGTTATTTCATTACATGCAACCTCTCAGATGGGACAACACATTTCTTGATGGTAACAGGAAAAAGTATATTGTCCTACTGTTTGTTATTGCTTAGAACCTGTGAGCATGCACAAGCTACTGTTTAGGCAGAGGGAACAATCATCGGGTCCATGTTGGCATTGCTATCTCTCCAATTCACTTGGGAGAAAATGTATCTCTTGTGAGCTTAGAAGGTCTTCATTCCGGGGCAATGGACATATGGCAAAAGCTAATACATTCTAATTAATACTTTATTGATATTATTATATAATCAGTTATTCATACCTGATTTGGATTACTAATCCATCCATTAAGAATCACATTTCAGCTATAAGCAGAATCATGAATAGGTTATAATGACACACTCCTTGCAGAAACAAGAAATGCCAAGTCTATTTGCATATTCTACTTTATCAATTTTTCACTTATTAACTACTGTAAGGTTCGTAGAGACAAATCCAATTAAATTGTACATATCACTTTGTATCTGTATTTTTGACCAGGTTACACTTCTGGAACTAATCCTTTATAAGGTAGTACAGATTTAAATCTAAGTCATTTTCTTGTCAAAAACCTTGAAACCACCAGTGCATGTTATAGATAGATAATTAATATTGTCCTTCTCTCTTTTCTAAGATATTCAATTCTTGATTATTAGGACTTTAAAGGTGTTAGATGCAAGTAAAGCACATTGGTAGCAAATTTCACTCTAGAATTTTGTGTCTTCCTTGTAGCATTGGTGGAGGCTATTGTGCTTCAGGCTTTGAACTGTATTGTTTTCAGGTGTAATTGTGGCGCCCCAGGGTCCTGGGTCATTACAGTAGCATTGCTTTCCTCACAGGGAAAGTGATGTTACGTTTGGAAGCGATGAAGGATATCTTTTATCAGGTAACCACCATACACACAACATGTTCACACTCCAGGCCACAAGGTAGAGCTTTTGATCCTATTCCTAGGTGACTCCCCAAATATATTGTGGTTTGGAGGGAAAGAGAGTTCAGATTGTCAGAGAGACAGATGGAAGCAGACCGACATAGAGAGTCAGAAGGTCTGAAGGGGCCGTGTAGTCTGAAGTACTACAGCCCCTGGAGAAAGAGACATACAGTGGGAAAGAACATCGCTCAGTGAGCGTGCAGGAGAGCGAGGCACAGGCGAGGACACCAGGGGGAGGACAGCAGCGAGCAGACTGTCTCCCTGGTAAAGCGCAGATAACCGGTAGCTGGACCACCAAGGTTGTAAGGGACTCTAAGACTTACATCAGAGACCAGCAGGACAGCTGAACTGCAAGTTACTTGTCCGCCACACACACATGAAGACACAGTAACACATAGAGCCCGGGGTGTGATAGAGTCTTTGTAAAAAGGCTCGAGTTACCTGTCATACAGGTATTGTCGTATCCTATATGGGAGACAGAGGGGAACTGTGAGGACTGTATCTGAAACCAGAGTCAGCAAGGGACTACAACACCACCGTGTTAGCGGAAGGCTTTTAACTCCATCTGGTAAAGGGGACTCTGGATTCGCATCCAAGCCAGCCGGACTCTGCCTGCCCTGTGATCTGGTACCCTGGACTGTGGCTACCTGAAGTCTTCAGTAAACCAGGTAAAGAGACTGCAAACCTGTGTCCTCGTTCTTTACTGCACCATTCACCATCTTCCATCTACACACCGGGAGCCCTGGGGACATACTTCACCTGTGGGAAGTTATACCATCTAGCTGCCATAACATCACCCCAGAGGAACCCTTAAAGCAGCGTCGGTCCCCACTGACCAAATACCACAGGTGGCGTCACGAACATAAACTTTATTCAATTATCCCTTTTACATGGGCGCCCAGGGCCACGGACCTGGTCGCCACCGTGACATCCCCCTGTGAACACCGGACACGGTACCGGGTACCCCACAGCCCTGGAAGGCAACTCATAATCATTGCCAGGCATTGGGGGTGGGAGTCAAAACAGAGTTATCCCAATCTAACATACATTTAGCATGCAGCATTTTCCTGTCTGGATGGACCTGTGCCCTTATATATTAAAGACGAGTGAATTTGCTGAAATTTGAATTTAAAGGGAACCTGTCACCCCGTTTTTTGAGATTGAGCTATAAATACTGTTAAATAGGGCCTGCGCTGTGTGTTCCTATAGTGTATGTAGTGTACCCCGATTCCCCATGTATGCTGAGAAATAACTTACCAAAGTCGCCGTTTTCGCCTGTCAATCAGGCTGGTCAGGTCGGGAGGGCGTGGTGACATCGCTGGTTCTTCCTCAGCTTTACGTTGGTGGCGTAGTGGCGTAGTGGTGAAGACACAGCGCGCGATCTGCGCTGTCATCCCTTTCGTCGGTGGGGGCGGCCATCTTCCTGGGGCCGCGCGTGCGCAGATCGAGTGCTCTGCTGCACGGGGCTTCAGGAAAATGGCCGCGGGATGCCGCGCGTGCGCATTAGAGATCGCGGCGGCCATTTTCCCAAAGCCGAGATGCAAACTCGGCTTTGGGAAAATGGCCGCCGCAATCTCTAATGCGCACGCGCGGCATCCCGCGGCCATTTTCCTGAAGCCCCGTGCAGCAGAGCACTCGATCTGCGCACGCGCGGCCCCAGGAAGATGGCCGCCCCCACCGACGAAAGGGATGACAGCGCAGATCGCGCGCTGTGTCTTCACCACTACGCCACCAACGTAAAGCTGAGGAAGAACCAGCGATGTCACCACGCCCTCCCGACCTGACCAGCCTGATTGACAGGCGAAAACGGCGACTTTGGTAAGTTATTTCTCAGCATACATGGGGAATCGGGGTACACTACATACACTATAGGAACACACAGCGCAGGCCCTATTTAACAGTATTTATAGCTCAATCTCAAAAAACGGGGTGACAGGTTCCCTTTAACACATTTTGTTCAAATTTGGCCTGGAAATTCAATTTGCATCAAATGTATTTAGATTTTTTATTTTGTCCTATTCTCATTTGAAAAACTATGCTTTCAGACTTCCAGATCCCAAAACATAATACATGGATTGACCTGTGTCCTCATATATTATAGACGAATGAATCTGCCGAAATTCAAATTTGGCAAATTTGTTCAAATCTGGCCTGAAAATTGAATTTCAATCAAATGTATTCAATGTGAATTGAAAGTGCCCAATATTTGTTAAAAAAGCTATTCTTTCAGACCTCTGGATCCCAAAACATAATAAATGGTTGGCCCAGGAAGGGTTTTAAAGACAATAAATTATTATTATTATTATTATTATATTATAATAAAATATAAAAGTCAAACAAAAATTAAGCTCACCTAATCCTGGAAACAACCTGTTCTGTCAGACAGCCCCACTCCAGTATAGTAAGGTTTTCAGTATAACTCTGACTTCTGTCATTTTCAGCAGCTGCTAGGCCTCATGCCGTCTTGACGTACGTTGACCATGAGGCCAATGCATTGAGAGGAATAATCAGAACAGGGACCCGATGTCAAGGGGTCCTCATACTTGCGAGTCCTAACACTAATTTCAAAAACATAGTGACATAGAAAAATTAAGAAAAACATACCATAAGGAAAAAGCCTTACCAAAACCTGTCAGATGACAAATGCACTAGGAGGATGCAGCAGGCCCCCACTATAAAGGCAGGGACAGCACACGTGCAAACTACTGATAGAAACAACCACCCACACACCTACCAAAATTGAAATTCGTGCTTAGACTCGCAAGTATGAGGCCCTTGACGTTGGGTTGCGAGCTTGTATGCATTTTTTCTACTAGGCTGCCAACCCTTCCATAATTTGGTAGGTGTGTGGGTGGCTGTTTCTACGAGTAGTTTGCATCTGTGCTGCCCTTGCCTTTATAGTGGGGGCTGCTGCATCCTGCTAGTGCATTTATCAATTGAATATTAGTTGTTTTTAAAGTTTTTATAAAACAAAATCTGTGATCTGTAATCTCTGTAGAAATCTTCTTGTACGACTAAAAAGACTTTTTTCTATTTTGTATATTTTGGTGCCGTGTTCTATTTGTTATGTGTTACTTTACCCATTCTTGAATTGATTTTCTCACTCTTGTGGTAGTTTGCTTGCAAATTCCTCAGCAGCACCTCCATCCCTCTGTAGCCTTTGGGTCATTCCTTGGGCGGCTCAGCATACACTTATAGCGCTGGTCTCAACTCTTCCCAAATTAGAATAAATGGCATCAGAAAATGCAAAAGGTAATAACGGCAGCATTTTAAAAGGTAAATGCATTAATAAATAATTTTAGAAACTTCTTTTTCCAAGTCGACCTGAAAACATTTTTAAAGATTCGTGCTCCTTTAAGAATATAGTTTAGTATCTGCTAACATGTATAATGTAACTTAGCATCACTGAAGCATCACATTACTGAGCAATCCTGGCATAACGGCAAGTGCTACAAGCAATTCTCTGTAATTGTTTTTTATTTTAGTGTCCTGGATCAGTAATTCCCTGGACCCTTCAATGGAAAAAAAAAATTCCATTTCTAAGCAAACATAAAAATGATTGTAAAATGAAGAAAAAAAACCCTCAGTAATCTGTGTTTTTCTGAGCTTAGAACAACATTTCTTCTCTGTTGACAAAGGGACGTTAATCTACATTGCATTCTTTTTGTTTGACTCGTTTGCCAAGTTCCATCTGAGGCTACTGACTTGGTGGATACTTAATGAAGTCAGTACCGTAGCTGAACTGCACGCTTGTACAAAAGCCAGGGAGAAAGAGTTGAACGTGCCAAGTCAATAGAGAATGTTTAAATAAGAATACAGAAGCTGAGATTGCTTTTCGCTAAGTGGCTTCGCTAACGGCAGCAGGAAAAAAAAACGCTTCATACCAATGCACTTTATGGGCATTGGGAATATTTACTCTATAGTTCTATATTTCATTTTTCACACACTCTTTGCAATAGTCATTAATGCACATAGCTAATAGACCCCTGGGGTTGCCACCTACATAGCATAGCAAAGTAAGGTATGAAGACTACAGATGTAGTCCCATCAGATGACGCCAATGACCGGAGGTTAACTTTATACCTCCGATCACAGCTGCAGGCTCATGCTTTCATTTGACAGCGTGGGAACAGCGGCTGCCTGACTGGTGGTAATGATTTTACCACCAATCAGAGGTAGTGTTTGCTGCACTGTCATGCACATGACAGAGTGGCAAACATTGAATGTTCGGGTCCCCCATTCAAGGTCTGGGTTCAGGTCTGGGTACTGTTCTGGTACCCAAACATTTTTTACCTGTTCGGCTAAACCCGCCATACCCGAACATCTAGGAGTCCGCCCATGGCTAGTCAAGACTTCTAGTGTAGTCATCAATGGCAAAAGCTTATGGTAGATATATTCCAATTAGAGAAGCTATGACATGACCAGAGGAGCATATTGAGTGTAGTGAAGGTAGGTAGAAATGTATTCAATATCGAAAAAAATCAAAATGTCAGGACAGGAGGCAGACAACAAGCAGGGTCATAATTCAAGCTGGGTGAGTCATAAATTTAAAACTGACAGAGGACTACTACTAGAATTTCAGACAGGGAATGATGCTGGAAGAGTTTTGGGCCACCAGAACTTTGGATGGGGAAAAACATTAACCTGGGAATTGGACCTACAAAAGGGAATGGAATGATTGCCTGTGCCATAAAGAGAGGTATAACAGCCCAAGCAGTCATTCTATCATTTGTACATCTACTATGGAAAAGTTGAGCCTTGTTGTTATGCTCATGAGGTGAGGTGGATCCTCTAAGCCTCAGGTCCGGGTGAGAACATGGACCCAGGACTTTGGTGCAGCAAACAAGAAGGCATGTGAGCAGGAAAGACTTGGCTTTCTCAGGAATTTCAGTAGCAGCAGGATGGATGAAATGGAATCCAGCAGGAAGGGGAACAATTAAAGCAAAGAAGGTGGAGCGCAGGAAACATAGAGGTTTAGAGTCTAAACCCCAGGTGTGTGGCTTAATGGTACTTAAGGAGGGTTAAAGATATGATGCCATTGATCCATGCCGGGCAACTTGCAAAACCTAATGTAGAACACAGCAGAGGGCAGCGGATCCAGGGGAAGAATGCATGGGTTGTATTAATTGCCACATATTTTATCACAGGTTCACTTTAAATATATCTTAAAGGGGTTGTCTCACAATCAATCTCCAGGACACTACCTAATTCTCAAATACACTACCAAATTGCTTCCACTACATGTAATTGTATCCTGTATCTCATGTTTGTGTCTTGGTCTTACTAGACAGTCTGGTACAAGTGATTTCCGCGTTCTTTTGTTGGCTTTTGTTCATTTGCTTGAGCACAAGCTGTGGCATTTAATGAATACATGGGATGCATGAAAAGCAGTAAAGAAATGACAGTCTTTGCTTCCCTCCTAATGCGTTGAGCATGTGCAATCATTCTGTTCCAGGAAACACAATGTGGTACAGAGGAAGAATGAGCGTCAGAACTATGCCATCTCCACTGGCATGTCAAGAATCACTGAAGAACATGTCCAGAAGCAATGAGGTGCAAACATTTCCTGGGTTTTCACTTCATTAGGAGGTGAGTGTTCAGAAATGTTACATCTTTAGAAAAATATTATATATTTAAAAATCTTTTTAATTTTATTTTTAATGCCAAAACGAACCATCAATTAAATTTTGAAAATTTTTGCCAGAGCGGAAGCCGTTCTTTGCCTTGGTTCTATTTCATGGCTAATGAAGGGCAGTCCATTCTTTATTTCCTAATAAAGAATATGTACCAATGTATAAATTGGTGAGAGAATGCTTAGCTTATAGTTTTACAGATGTACCAACGTTAAGGTTTATTTTGTCAAGTAACATGCAAACTTTAAGTTTCTAAAAGTCCAATTCTGGACTACTGAAATTAAAATCAGCAAGGCCAAACTATTTATGTATCATTTACAGTACACAAATTTACAATGACAGACTGGTACAGAGGGGAGAAGACCCTGTCCTTGCGGACTTACATTCTACGGGATACTGGGGAAGAGACAGAAGGTCTGGGGTACGGCAGCTTTGGTGGTGGTGAGGCGGTAGCTCTGGTGGTTGGTGAGGCGGCAGCACGGGTGGTTGGTGAGGCGGCAGCTCGGGTGGTTGGTCAGGCGGCAGCTCGGGTGGTTGGTGAGGCGGCAGAATGGTTATTGCAGGCTGTAGGCTTTCCTGAAGAGATAGGTTTTCAGGTTCCGTCTGAAGGATCCGAGGGTGGTGGATAATCGGATGTGTTGAGGTGTGGAATTCAAGAGGATGGGGGATATTCGGGAGAAATCTTGGAGGTGGTTGTGTGAGGAACAAATAAGTGTGGAGGAGAGTAGGAGGTCTTGGGAGGATCGAAGATTACGTGAAGAAAGATAGATGGAGATTAGTTCAGAGATATAGGGAGGGGACAGGTTGTGGGTGGCTTTGTAGATCAGTGTTAGTAGTTTGAACTGGATTCATTGAGGAACTGGGAGCCAGTGGAGGGATTTGCAGAGGGGAGAAACAGGGGAGTAGCGAGGAGAGAGGTGGATTAGCCAAGCAGCAGAGTTGACGACAGACTGGAGTGGTGCAAGAGAGTTAGCGGGGAGGCCACAGAGGAGGGTGTTGCAGTAATCAAGGCAGGAGATGATGAGGGCATGCCCAAAAGTTTTAGTAGATTGTGGGGTGAGGAAGCTTTTAAGCTTCTGTCTACATGATGAAATTATATTAGCAGTTACAATGGTTCTTTTTTATTTTTTGGCTTCATTACATTGACTATGGTATTCATATATTGCATTGGTCAAGTAAAGTTTAACCGCTTAGTGACAGAGCCAATTTGGTACTTAATGACCAGGCCAATTTTTGCAATTCTGACCACTGTCACTTTATGAGGTTATAACTCTGGAACGCTTCAACGGATCCCGCTGATTCTGAGATTGTTTTTTCATGACATATTGTACTTCATGTTAGTGGTAACATTTCTTCGATATTACTTGCGATTATTTATGAAAAAAACGGAAATATGGCGAAAATTTTTAAAATTTTACAATTTTCAAACTTTGTATTTTTCTGCCCTTAAATCAGAGAGATATGTCATGAAAAATAGTTAATAAATAACATTTCCCACATGTCTACTTTACATCAGCACAATTTTGGAAACAAAATTTTTTTTTGTTAGGGAGTTATAAGGGTTAAAAGTTGACCAGCAATTTCTCATTTTTACAACACCATTTTTTTTTAGGGACCACATCACATTTGAAGTCATTTTGAGGGGTCTATATGATAGAAAATAATGAAGTGTGACACCATTCTAAAAACTACACCCCTCAAGGTTCTCAAAACCACATTCAAGAAGTTTATTAACCCTTTACGTGCTTCACAGGAACTGAAACAATGTGGAAGGAAAAAATGAACATTTAACTTTTTTTTGCAAACATCTTAATTCAGAACCATTTTTTTTATTTTCACAAGTGTAAAAACAGAAATGTAACCATATATTTTGTTATGCAATTTCTCCTGAATACGACAATACCCCATATGTGGGGGTAAACCACTGTTAGGGCGCACCGCAGAACTTAGAAGTGAAGGAGCGCCGTTTGACTTTTTCAATGCAGAATTGGCTGGAATTGAGATCGGACACCATGTCACATTTAGAGAGCCCCTGATGTGCCTAAACAGTGGAAACTCCCCACAAGTGACACCATTTTGGAAACTAGACCCCTTAAGGAACTTATCTAGATGTGTGGTGAGCACTTTGAACCCCCAAGTGCTTCACAGAAGTTTATAACGTAGAGCCGTGAAAATAAAAAATCGCTTTTGTTTACACAAAAATGATTTTTTCGCCCACAAATTCTTATTTTCACAAGGGTAACAGGAGAAATTAGACCACAAAAGTTGTTGTGCGATTTCTCCTGAGTACGCTGATACCCAATATGTGGGGGTAAACAACTGTTAGGGCGCACCGCAGAGCTTGGAAGAGAAGGAGTGCCGTTTTACTTTTTCAATGTAGAATTGGCTGGAATTGAAATTGGACGCCATGTCGCGTTTGGAGAGCCCCTGATGTGCCTAAACAGTGGAAACCCCCCACAAGTGACACCATTTTGGAAACTAGACCCCTTAAGGAACTTATCTAGATGTGTGGCGAGCCCTTTGAACCCCCATGTGCTTCACAGAAGTTTATAACGTAGAGCCGTGAAAAAAAAAAATTTGCATTTTTTCTACAAAAATGATTTTTTTTTGCCCACAAATTTTTATTTTCACAAGGGTAACAGGAGAAATTAGACCACTAAAGTTGTTGTGCAATTTCTCCTGAGTACGTCGATACCCAATATGTGGGGGTAAACCACTGTTTGGGCGCACCGCAGAGCTTGGAAGAGAAAGAGTGCGGTTTTACTTTTTCAATGTAGAATTGGCTGGAATTGAGATCGGATGCCATGTCGCGTTTGGAGAGCCCCTGATGTGCCTAAACAGTAGAAATCCCCCACAAGTGACCCCATTTTGGAAACTAGACCCCCCATGGAACTTATCTAGATGTGTGGTGAGAACCTTGAATGCCCAAGTGCTTCACAGAAGTTTATAATGCAGAGCCGTGAAAATAAAAAATATTTTTTTTTTCCACAAAAAAGATTTTTTAGCCACCAAATTTTTATTTTCACAAGGGTAACAAGAGAAATTGGACCCCAAAAGTTGTTGTCCAATTTGTCCTGAGTATGCTGGTACCCCATATGTGGGGGTAAACCACTGTTTGGGCGCACAGCAGAGCTCGGAAGGAAGGAGCGCCGTTTTGGAATGCAGACTTTGATAGAATGGTCTGCGGGTATTATGTTGCGTTTGCAGAGCCCCTGATGTACCTAACCAGTGGAAACCCTCCACAAGTGACCCCATTTTGGAAACTAGACCCCCCAAGGAACTTATCTAGATGTGTGGTGAGAACTTTGAATGCCCAAGTGCTTCACAGAAGTTTAGAATGCAGAGTCGTGAAAATAAAAAATATTTTTTTTTCCACAAAAAAGATATTGTAGCCCCCAAGTTTTTATTTTCACAACAGTAACAGGAGAAATTGGACTGCAATAGTTGTTGTCCAATTTATCCCGAGTACGCTGATGCGCCACATGTGGGGGTAAACCACTGTTTGGGCACACGGCAGAGCTCGGAAGGGAAGGAGCGCCTTTTTGGAATGCAGACTTTGATAGAATGGTCTGTGGGCATTATGTTGCGATTGCAGAGCCCCTGATGTACCTAAACTGTAGTAACCCCCCACAAGTGACCCCATTTTGGAAACTAGACCCCCCAAGGAACTTATCTAGATGTGTGGTGAGAACTTTGAATGCCCAAGTGCTTCACAGAAGTTTAGAATGCAGAGTCGTGAAAATAAAAAATATTTTTTTTCCACAAAAAAGATATTGTAGCCCCCAAGTTTTTATTTTCACAAGGGTAACAGGAGAAATTGGACTGCAATAGTTGTTGTCCAATTTATCCCGAGTACGCTGATGCGCCATATGTGGGGGTAAACCACTGTTTGAGCGCACGGCAGAGCTCGGAAGGGAAGGAGCGCCTTTTTGGAATGCAGACTTTGATAGAATGGTCTGTGGGCATTATGTTGCGATTGCAGAGCCCCTGATGTACCTAAACTGTAGTAACCCCCCACAAGTGACCCCATTTTGGAAACTAGACCCCCCAAGGAACTTATCTAGATGTGTGGTGAGAACTTTGAATGCCCAAGTGCTTCACAGAAGTTTAGAATGCAGAGTCGTGAAAATAAAAAATATTTTTTTTTTTCACAAAAACGATTTTGTAGCCCCCAAGTTTTTATTTTCACAAGGGTAACAAGAGAAATTGGACCCCAGAAGTTGTTGTCCAATTTATCCCGAGTACGCTGATGCCCCATATGTGGGGGTAACCCACTGTTTGGGCGCACGGCAGAGCTCAGAATGGAGGGAGCACCATTTGACTTTTTGAGCGCAAAATTGGCTGTCGTGTTTGGAGACCCCCTGATGTACCTAAACAGTGGAAACCCCCCAATTTTAGCTCCAACCCTAACCCCAACACACCCCTAACCCTAATCCCAACCTCATCCATAATCCTAATCACTAACCCTAACCATAATCACAACCCTTACCCCAAAACAACCCTAATGTCAACCCTAACCATAACCCTAATCAAAACCCTAAATCCAACACACCCCTAATCCTAATCTCAACCCTAACCTCAAACCTAACCCTAATCCCAATACACCCCTAATCACAACCCTAACCTTAACCCTAATCCCAAACCTAACCCTAATCCCAAGCGTAACCCTAATGCCAACCCTAACCCTAATACCAACCCTAATCCAAACCCTAACCCTAATCCCAGCTCTAACCCTAAATTTAGCCCCAACCCTAGCCCTAACTTTAGCCCCAACCCTAACCCTAGCCCTAGGGCTACTTTCACACTTGCGTCGTTTGGCATTCTGTCGCAATCCGTCGTTTTGGACAAGAAACGGATCCCGCAAATGTGCCCGCAGGATGCGTTTTTTGCCCATAGACTTGTATTGCCGACGGATCGTGACGGATGGCCACACGTCGCGTCCGTCGTGCACTGGATCAGTTGTGTTTTGGCGGAGCGTCGGCACAAAAAAAGTTGAATGAAACGTTTTTTTGTACGTCGCATCCGCCATTTCTGACCGCGCATGCGTGGCCGTAACTCCGCCCCCTCCTCCCCAGGACATAGATTGGGCAGCGGATGTGTTGAAAAACTACAGCTGCTGCCCACGTTGTGCACAATTTTCACAACGTGCGTCGGTATGTCGGGCCGACGCATTGCGACGGCCCCGTACCGACGTAAGTGTTAAAGAAGCCTAACCCTAAGTTTAGCCCCAACCCTAACCCTAAATTTAGCCCCAACCCTAACCCTAAATTTAGCCCCAACCCTAGCCCTAACCCTAACCCTACCCCTAACCCTAACACTAACCCTACCCCTAACCCTACCCCTAACCCTACCCCTACCCCTAACCCTACCCCTAACCCTACCCCTAACCCTACCCCTTACCCTAACCCTACCCCTAACCCTACCCCTAACCCTACCCCTAATTTTAGCCCCAACTGCTGTTCTCCTGCCGGCCGGCAGATGGAGGCAGATGGCGGGCGCACTGGGCATGCGTCCGCCATGTTCTGCTGCCGGCGGCCAGGAGGAGCAGCAAGAGGATCCAGGGACCTAGGTGAGTATGCTAGGGTCCCCGAATCCCCCTATTTCTCTGTCCTCTGATGTGCGATCACATCAGAGGACAGAGAATTACACTTTACTTTTTTTTTTTTTCTTTTTTTTGCGGTCGCCGGTAAACAGTTAATTACCGGCGATCGCAAAACAGGGGTCGGTAATACCGACCCCGATCATGCTCTTTGGGGTCTCGGCTAGCCCCGGCAGCCGAGACCCCAAAGATTCTCCCGGTGCCGGCCGGCGGGCGCACTGCGCATGCGCCCGCCATTTTGAAGATGGCGGCGCCCACCGGGAGACACGAGGAGCATCGGGGGAGCTAGGTGAGTATTGGGGGGCCACCTGGGACCCCTTTTCTCTGTCCTCCGATGTGCGATCACATCGGAGGACAGAGAAATTAAAAAGAGATCGCTTTTTTTTTTTTTTTTGCGATCGCCGGTAAACGGTTAATTACCGGCGATCGCAAATGCGGGGTGGGTTAAAAACCCCCCGAATCATGTTCTCTGGGGTCTCGGCTACCCTCGGCAGCCGAGACCCCGGAGAAAATCGGCCTCTGGGGACCCCTATGGACTTTTTCCACAGCGCCGTTAATTAACGGCGCTGTGGTTTAAGTACCCTTAGCGGCCGCCGTTAAAAGGCGTATCGGCGGTTGCTAAGGGGTTAAGTAAAGTTTAATTCTTTATTGTCCTGTTGACGAACATTCTGTTTAGTCCTCATTCACCAGGAATTCTTGATCCATAGGGTAGATTCAGAACATTCACCAAAGCGTCAGAGATGTACTGTTCTCGTTTATTTATTTCATGTCACTGATTTGTGCTGACTCAGTTGCTTAGTGGGAGCTGTAATTCAAAGATGAGAATGAGATGAAAAATGCTTTTCCTCTCCAATGCATGGCCCTGTGAAATCATAGCTGAATGCTTTTGTCATATTCCTCGCTACAGGAATAAAGGAGCTAAAGTTGGGACATTGCTGGTGCGCCTACAGCTCTGCTAAACATGAGATTTTATCGCGCTGATTGCTGTCTTTAAAAGATAATTATAATTTGATGTGATTTTCGGTCCATTATCTTATATTTAGAGATTTTACTTTTTAAGAGGAACGCTTTCAAATAATTTGTTTTTAGAAAACACCATCTCTCTCTACTAGGATAAAATGATGATCCCTCCCTGTGATAATATAATGATTATCCATCTCAACCTACAATGATAAAATTGTGATCTCTCTCTCCTTATGATGATAAAATGATGATCCCGCTCTCTGCATAATGATGCATTGGTGATCCCTCCCTCTGTATAATGATGCATTGGTGATCCCTCCCTCTGAATAATGATGCATTGGTGATCCCTCCTTCTGAATAATGATGCAATGATGGTTCCTCCCTCCTCACTATGATAAAATGATGAGCCCTTCCTCGTATACTAATATGACGATGACCCATCCCTCCCTATAATAACAAAGTGACGATCCCTCCTTCCATAAGATTATATAGTAATGATCCTTCATTCCATAAGATTATACATTAATGATCCCTCCCTCCTTACAAAGATGCAACTATGAACCCTCCCTCCTTATTATGATAAAATAGGAGACATTCCCTCTCCACGATGATACAGTAATAATGATCCTTCCCTCCTTATTATTATAAATTGAGGAGCCCTCCCTAGGATGATACAGAAATTATCCCTTGCTCCGATGATACAGGAATTATTCCTGCCACCCAGGGGTGGATTAAGGGTAGCCAGGGCCCTGGGCTGTTCAGACTCTGTGGGCCCCCCGGTCATGTGACGGGGTCATCGTATACCTGAACCAGATTATTCCAGAAAAAAAGTTGCTGAGTGAAACTCCACTTCTCACCTATCACACATTAACAGTTCCCATCACCAGATCACACATATAACCGGCAGCTTTTGTTTTGGCCAAAAGATTTTTCAAGCCGCCACCATAACATGGTAGACACTTTTGGCTGGCCCTACTCTATTGTAACCTATTAAATATTTGTTAAAATATGCAATACAATTTAGGTATATTTTTATTTATTTTTCAATTTTTAAAATGACCAATAATATCACATACAAGGAACAAATACAACACCATGACCAGACCACATATAACCACCGGTGACCGAATAATATCACATACAAAGAACAAATACCACCGCACCATGACCAGGCCACATATTATCACCACAAAGTGACCAAATAGCACATACAAGGAACAAATACCACACCATGTCCAAACCACATATTACCACCACATAATGACCTAATACTGCAATACTGATCAGTAATAATAAAAAAACACAATACTATCACCATAAGTGCCATTATACACAGGGGATCTGTACTTAGTATGCAGTGTCTGTGTAGAGGTTATACAATGATCACTGGTGACATTATACACAGGAGCTCTGTATATAGTATACAGTGTATAGTCTCAGTGTATAGGTAACACACTGACTCATCAGTGACGTCTCTAGGTGAAGTCCTACATCTTTCATCCAGCACAGGAAATAACACAGTTATCTCGAGCTCCGCTTTCAGAACACATTACTTAATTTTTCCCAACTTCTACATTACACCACATGAAGAAAAAGAGGCAGCATAGTGTCACTCTACAGTAACAGGCCTGCCAGTTCATTTAAAACAGTATACTCAAGAAATAAAATAATTATATCACTGCAGTAATAATATCCCTAAATTAGTCCCTATGGTAATAATATTCCCCATCCTGGTCCCTGTGTGTCTCATTCCTGGCTTCAGCCATATGTTCTCCCATCCTGCCCTCATGAGTATCCATTCTGCCCCATATGATCTCCCCATCCTGCCCCATCTGTCTCCATCGTATCCATCCTGCCCCATGATCGAGTTCTGCCCCATGATCCTGCACGATCTGTCTCCAATCCTGCTCCCAGTGTCTCCAATCCTGCCCCATATCTCCATTCTGCCCCCTATGTCTTCAGCATTCTGGCCCGTGTTTCCAGCATTTCTGCCCCCATTGTCTCCAGCATTTCTGCCCCCAGTGTCTCCAGCATTTCTGCCCCCAGTGTCTCCAGCATTTCTGCCCCAAGAGTGTTCAGAATTTCTGTCCCCAGAGTGTCCAGCATTTCTGCCCTCAGTATCTCCAGCATTTAGCCCCCAGTGTCTCCAGCATTCAGCCCCCAGTGTGTCCAGCATTCAGCCCCAAGTGTGTCCAACATTCAGCCCCCAGTGTGTCCAGCATTCTGCCCCAGTGTGTCTAGCATTCAGCCCCCAGTATGTCCAGCGTTCAGCCACCAGTTTGTCCAGCATTCTGCCCCCCGTGTGTCCAACATTCAGCCCCCAGTGTGTCCAGGATTCTGCCCCAGTGTGTCCAGCATTCAGCCCCCAGTATGTCCAGCGTTCAGCCACCAGTTTGTCCAGCATTCTGCCCCGTGTGTCCAGCATTCTGCCCCCCGTGTGTCCAGCATTCTGCCCCCAGTGTGTCCAGCATTCTGCCTCCAGTGTGTCCAGCATTCTGCCCCCAGTGTGTCCAGCATCTCTGCTCCAACTGTGTCCAGCATCTCTGCCCCATTTGTGTCCAGCATCTCTGCCCCCATCTGTGTACAGCATCTCTGCCCCATCTGTGTCCAGCATCTCTGCCCCATCTGTGTCCAGCATCTCTGCCCTCATCTGTGTCCAGCATCTCTGTCTCCAGTGTCTCCAGCATTCTGCCCTGGGCCCCCCCGGATCGCTGCTCTCAATAAAAAAAAGTTCTTTTCACCTGGCCGCGCTCCTGCGGTGAAGCCCTCCACACAGCTGAAGAGTGCACTCGCTGGCGACTGACAATCACGTCAGACACCGGCGACGTGCATGCTGCAGCTGACGTCAGCTGCCTGCCTCCAATTGGCTGGCGGCTGTTAACTATTGACGTGCGGGCACAGGTCCGCACGTCAATAGCGTTAAACTGCTGCAGCGCCGGTAGGGGCCTGGTGAGTAAATGAGACGGGGCCCGATGCGGGCCCCCTCTGCCCACTGTGCCCCATATGCCAGTCAGGGCAGTAATGCCCTGATGGCAGCCAAGGTCAATCTCAGTGGTAACCCAGGGAGCCCCCACACCACTGGGCCCTGGCCTACCACCCAGATTGACCTAATTATAATCCGCCACTGCTGCCACCCTTTGATGAAAGAAAATTTATCCCTACCTCCATACGATCACAGTAATTATCCTTCCCTCCACCCCATGACATAGTAACTACTCTTCCCTCCCTACAATGATAAAGTAATTGTTTCTCCCTTCCTCCAATGATACAGTGATTAATCCCTCCCTCCCCATGATGCTATAGTAATTATACCTTTCTTCCTCCAATGATGCACTGATTATCCTTTCCTCCCTCCTTCCCTCCAAGAATACCATATTTATCCCTCCCTCCGATGATACAGTAATTATTACTCCCTTTGATTACCGCAACAGAGAGGAGCCAGAAGACAGCAGCGTCTGATTGCTCCTACTTCTGCCCTGAATAGAAGCACTTCACCTTCTTTTTAAATAATGTTTATATCTTTTGGCAGAACAGGGGTTAATTGGCCATGTTGGGAGCTATGGAAGTCTGAGCACTCAGCTGAGCACGGTTAGCCACTCCCATGCCATGCCTTTGTAATCTGGGGCCTGATTCAAACCCATGTGAGAGCTAGCATTTGCTGCAAGGCTTTGGAGTAGAGATGTTCATATGAGAAGAAGTTTTGGAGGAGTTATCTGTGACTGTTGCGTGGTTTGTAAATGTGATAATTCCCTTCCCTCCTCTTACTTTTGTTATTCCCCCTTCCTCCACTCCCCAGTGCATTCCTCTGTTATATGTGAATTAATATTTGTATGCCTGGAATTTTCAGTTACCCTTGCTCGTGTTGCCTTCTTCGTCGGGGTCGGATTGGTGTACTGTGGTGCACGGCATTTCCCCTCTTCCTTGGGTGTGGAAGGGAACAGACAGAGGGAAGATTCAGGAGATAAGGCAAAGGTGGGGACCCCGGCATCTTCACCTTAAAAAGTATCCTGGGTAATAGGGTGAGCTAGGGCGTCCCTTAATGTTAGGGACAGGAAAAGAGCCCCTAGTCCTGGGTCAACCGACAGCTGAGTTGTGACACCCTTCTTCCAATGATATACTAATTCCCTCCCTGCCTCCAATGTTAACGTATTTATCCCACTCTCCCTCTGATGATACAGTAATTATTCCTCTCTCCTAATGATAATGTAATTATGTCCAATAGGAAAAAGAAAAAAATACCCGCACTGCTGCCTTTCGCGATCATCTATCAGCGTGTCCTATGCTGCTATGCCAGTACCAATACCATCTACTCCACATACGGGCGCTCAGGGTGCCTAACAAAAAAAGTGCATGAAATCCAGAAAAAAAGAAAAAAGAAGGTTTGCATTCACCCAGCCCGGTAAAACAATAAAGTCTTTATTAGGACATGTGCCAAATGGACAAGGAGATCATGATGACCACAGGATGACAGCTGTTTCGCGCACACAGCGCTTCCACAGATCCTGGGATCTGTGGCACATGTCCTAATAAAGACTTTATTGTTTTACCGGGCTGGGTGAGTGCAAACCTTCTTTTTTCTTTTTTTCTGGATAATGTAATTATGATCACTCGATTTCTGTAATGATAGCCTGCTGCATTTAGGTAAGCACTCAGGTCCTTATGTAACATTTGGAGACCTCTCACTGTCCTGTTGATTAATAAAACTTATATTTTAATGTTTTATGTTGAACTGTTATTTTTGGGCATAATTATGTGCGGGTGGTGGTTTTCTCCCTTTTAGGTCCATGGCAAAACCACCCTGAAGTTGGAGCTAAGGAAGAGAGATGCTTTGGATGTCATGGTGGGAGTAATTCTCTACCATTCTAGCATGCAAGATACAAGGGGAGCTGGAGTTGTTGTATTGCCTTTCCCATATTCAACAGGGTGAGGTATATACATTAGTCGAGGACCTTGGTAGCGAGTATGGTATAGGAGCCACAAGTGTGCACATCTGTAGTATATTTCATTCAAGAAGAGCAGGTCTGACTTATCAAGAGCCAGTAGGCAAAATATAGGCCAGAAGAGGGAGTCATGCGGGCAAATGGCCTGAGTAGCAAAGGAACACTTAGGGGAGCTATCCTACTTAAAGATGTCGATATTTTGGAGATACTGTGGATCTAGGAGATAAGATCAGAATGTTGACAAATGGTTAAAAGACAATCTGAAAAAGGGAGAAGCGCAACTCAGTAAAGTTTTTAGTGACCAAGTTTCAATTGCAACTGTCTGGTCAATATGTTGAGGAACAGTTCATGCCAAAGTACCTTCATGTGGAGTGAAGTTTGCAGCAAATTGCAAAGTTCTGTGTCCATGTGTTTTTAGTTCCTTTTGCTGTCTGAGTTGTATCTCCACCGTTCTCCATTACGTCTTTCTCTATCTCTGGACAATGTATGGGACATTTGCACATTACGCATGGTGTGTGTCTGCTGTGATCATGCCACGTCTCACATTGTCTTCATTCGGAGTTGAGTTATGCTCTTCTAAAAGAGAAATGAAGCATTAAACTGTCTTTCTGTGTACATTACCTGCTACAAAAATATACAATGAATGACTTCTACATTCCGATCACCATAGAAACATATGACGTATTGGTTTACATACAATTACCCATGTCTCAGCGGTATTCTGCATGACTGACGCTTCCATCACATTCAGAATGTGACCAAGCTCAGAAAACTCAGAAAAACCTAACTCCTATCATGAATGATCATAAAATTGTTCATCTAATATTAAGATGTTGGTGAGACGCTCATCTAGTATCCAACCTACAAAGACCATTTGTCACGTTAGAAAATCCATGCATTTTATAGACAACTTATTGCATACAATGGAAAATTGTAATGCTTTATTTCTCCTGTGGTGGCGCTGTAAAAAAGAAAACATTATGAGTAAGTTGCTCCACAGATTACACCTTACTGTCGGAAATTCTTTCTATCAGATATCCATTGAGAATGGATCATTTTAGTGAAAACGATACTCAAAGAAATATTGAATAATATCCTGAACTCATCATTAATTCCGAAATACCGATAAAATTTGTCTTGCTTAAAAAAAGGCAAAGTCCTACTCTCTGAGGTATCATATTACAGTTATATATACCATGAGTAAGGACAGTTCTATGTCCGAAGCTCATCGTTTTCTTGCCTTGATGCACTATTTTTAATGTATCTGGAACCATTTAAGCTGCACTAATTAATTAGTGACCGTCAGGATTCTGTTGCTGTTCTGCAGATTGACCACTAGTGGCTGCTATTACTCACCTTGATAATTGGGCTGCATTTCCACTCATTAACACTGGAGGCCGCTGTTGTGTTTTGCAATCTTTACCAAGGTGGCAGATTCTGAACCTGTGGAAGCCATCTTGTTTCCTGTTTTGGTACGCATAAAGCCACATGGCGCTCTCACTCACTGCTTGAATATTGTTTCTAGCTGTTAGTCTAGTTTAAGTCTCAGGCTCTTGACAACTGTCTTACCCAGACTGTTCACACTCCTCTCTGGATTGTTTCCTACAATTCCTATCACTACCATGAGCTTCTACCACCACTTTCTGTCCTCTGCTTGGGCTCCTTCGGTCACTGGATTTCATACGTGCTCGACCAGTATCGTAATAGTAACATTTTATATCCACAAATCCGAATGCCGTTGTTTGCTTTGCCAAGTTACATTTGCCTATTGAAATTTATGGAGAGATAGAAGCAGAGAGAGAAAGACAGAGACACAGGCGGAGACTGTGGCTTCTTTTTGGTAATTGTTTTATTTCACCCCAGTGCTGGATTCACAGCTACACTGCAAACTGTTGTACAATGTCTTCCATGCAGATGCTGCTTCTAATCAACTGTAACACAGAGATAAAAGAGGAGGAATGCCTTATATCCATATGTTTGTTAGGTATTGGAGACATTATAGCTGCTAGTCTCCACCCAGTATTTGTTCTGATGATTCTGAACATGTGCTACATAGGGACAGGAGAGCAGGAATCCCTCTGTGTGTGCTGCATATAGGAGACATCATGGCAGCTAGTCGTCACCCACTAGCTCAGAGAAAACTGAAAATTTTAGTGACAGAGCCTGCAGAGGGAAAACTGATGAAAAATGCAGCATTCAAGGCAAATAATGGCTAGAAATAGTGTTATCCCCACATACACATGCACAACTTAGTAACCTAGTAAAATAGTTATTAAGGTTGAAGGAAGACTTTAAGTCCATCTAGTTCAACCCATAGCGTAACCTAACATGCCCTAACATGTTGATCCAGAGGAAGGCAAAGAGTAATCTCCACATTGGGGAAAAAAATTCCTTCCCGACTCCACATACGGCAATCAGACTAGTTCCCTGGATCAACGCCCTATCAAGGAATCTAGTGTATATACCCTGTAACATTATACTTTTCAAGAAAGGCATCCAGTCCCCTCTTAAATTTAAGAAACTTATTCTTAAAAGTTACTTGAAAAGGCTTGTGCACTTTAAATACAAAGGCACAGTTATGAAGACCCCTTTCTTTTTATGTCTGGCTTAATCCCAGATTTAACCCAAAGACATTGTCATTTCTTTTGTTTCTTTTGCCGTTAGTCGCGTTGTTAAACAGCATGTGCTCAAGATCGACTTTGTGTTCCGATACTTACAGATAAAAGCTCCTGTACACTCCGGGATTGTATTAAAATACTCTTCGTGCTCTAATCACATTTTATTATCAAAATACCATTACCCAAAGCCTGTGTATCACAAGATGAAGGCAAAAAAAAAGAGAAAAAAAAACAATAATACAAGTGCATTTTATGGAAGACAGCTGATGAGCGTGTTTTTATGCTTTTTCCAGCAGGGAAATGATGGATGCTATCCTGCCTACGGAAAACAAAATGTAATCTCATTCCATCAAATTTAGATTCAACAGATAAATGCTTGAAGCTCATGAAACCATTCTGCCGGGGATTGATTATTTAGGGTCATAGATTGAGACAACCAGGATTGCTCTGCGTTGGTCATCTCTCAAGTAAAACCTAGGATATGCTTATAATGCGTACATAAGTGAAAAAACCTAACTTGCAAGAAACAAGATTGGGGATTAATTTTTAAGTCCATGATTTACCATGGAATTTGTCTTATTATATTTAGAGCTGAGCGGATTTAGCAAAATTAAAATTTGTCAAATAGTATGAAATTTCAACTTAAAATTCCATTCCCTGAAAAGTTACTAAATGTCTCTTATTCTGTTCAGGGGACACCAGAGCATAGTAAAACTAAGTTATAGAAAATGTAAAAAAATACTTATATGATCATATTGCTCATTGTCTCCCGACCAGTTCTTGATGCATCTTATCATTACCGCCAATTGCCGAGTCCCCTAAACTTTTCACACTAGATTGTGACTTCAGGTTCTGATAAGGTCCAGGGCCTGTTTCTGTGTAATTGCACTTAAGGTGATGATGTCACGATGCAAACTTTGACCTTTCAACTTAAAATTCCATTCCCTGAAAAGTTACTATATGTCTCTTATTCTGTTCAGGAGTCACCAGAGCATAGAAAAACTTAGATATAGAAAATGTAAAAAAAATACTTATATGATCATATTGCTCATTGTCTCCTGACCAGTTCCTGATGCATCTTATCATTACCACCAATTGCCGAGTCCCCTAAACTTTTCACACTAGATTGTGACTTCAGGTTCTGATAAGGTCCAGGGCCTGTTTCTGTGTAATTGCACTTAAGGTGATGATGTCACGATGCACACTTTGACCTTTCAACTTAAAATTCCATTCCCTGAAAAGTTACTATATGTCTCTTATTCTGTTCAGGAGTCACCAGAGCATAGAAAAACTTAGATATAGAAAATGTAAAAAAAAATACTTATATGATCATATTGCTCATTGTCTCCTGACCAGTTCCTGATGCATCTTATCATTACCGCCAATTGCCGAGTCCCCTAAACTTTTCACACTAGATTGTGACTTCAGGTTCTGATAAGGTCCAGGGCCTGTTTCTGTGTAATTGCACTTAAGGTTATGATGATGTCACGATGCACACTTTGACCTTGTGCGCACACATGCGGAATTCCAAGCCTAGTGTAAAAAGGCCCAGAGATTCATCAGAAGATATGCAATAGACCCATCTCCAATTGTGCGGAGTGAGGGATCCAAAGAAGTGAGCGGTATGGTATTTTTTACATTTTTAAACTTTTAATGATTATTTATGGTTCAGCAAAATGTCGGCCATCCGATGGAAGCAAATGAAAAACATGGCTGGGATACTACGGCCAGTGGCTGATACATGTTGCTCATGGTTTGGGCAGCATGTATCAGCTGACAGGTTCCCTTTAAGGGGTTAAGGGCATTTTGGTGAATTTTTTGTGGATTTTTCTATAAACATTTAAAAATTGATTGGTTTGTAAATGATTCTCTTAGTTGCATTTTACAGAATTCTATTTTCTGCTTTTTTTGCTACATTATTATTCATGCTCCCTCTATATAGTCATTACGATTATCTCCCTATATCCAAGTGTAACTGATTTGGCATGAGTCCAGCCTCCTATTTATATGTATGTGTTTGTGGGAAGCACTTGGCTCCGTAGCAAGAACCAACATGAGATTTCTACAGTGAAAAAAAAGAAAAGTCATGAAGAGCCAAGATATAACAAAAGAAGAGCCCGTCTAGTTTCAACGCCTCCGGTAAGTGTCGCAAGTTGTTCCTGGTGGCGATGCTGTCATTATTTAGTTCAGCTAGTCAACGAAATTGCTCACAGTATAAAAGCCTGCAGGGATCAGCTTTTGTTACTGCAGTCAAATTTACATTTTTATTACGATGCATTCAAGGTATAAACAGCAAGGATGTAATCAACGTGAGAAAACATCAAGCCGGGTAATAATAACTTAGTAGGGTAAAATTCAAATAAAACTTTAGCATAATGTTTCATCTAATTGTAAGGCACACACAGGGTATGTAAACATAATCTTCTGTGTTGTCTTTCTCAGTTTCGGGGGAAATATTGAACATCTTGTGCATTTGAGTGTCAAAGTTTATAACATAATGATGGATGATGGCCAATTCTCTAATTTGGAAGAATTTGTTTCCTGGAGTTAAAAAAAAATCTCAACACATTTCACTGTTCCTACTTATAATAAAATGTGCTCTTCAATTTGAAAGTCATCTTCCAACAATCTGTTAATAAATACCATCTGTAGAATTGAAGACTAAAAGTGTGACTGTCTTTTCCGGTGACTTTCTCGAATAAGTTGTCATGTGTTCCTTCAGAGAGGAAGAGGACTAGAACTCTAGAAACCACCGGAGACTAGACGGAGGTGGACATGACTTAGGGATGGGTGGACTGAGAACTCCTGCAGCTTTTGTTTGTATTGCGGTGTAGATTTTAATCAAGAAAGTTGTTGCTTTAAGAGGAATTTTAGATGTTTGTGCCTGGTGTATTACTGTGAGGAGGGTGGGGCTTATATAGGAGAGGCAACTCTGGCTCTCCCTCTTTCTCTCAGAGGATAGACAGGAGGAAACATTACCCGCCCTCCCACCCTGTTTATAATCTCTGTCCTTAAACTGTTTAATTATTGCTTGTATAATGATAAATGCTTTATTGTATTTTTGAATTTGTCATTGTATATCTTGTACCAGGTTCAATTGTATATTGGCTATAAAGAGTTATTATTTGCGGTAACCTTCTAAGCCCAAGGGAAGGGCAATCCTTCAGCCATGGTTCCCTGGAGGTTTCCTCCACACGTTCTTTTTCCTCTCCTGAGCGCTGTAGGATGACTCTTTCTGAGTCGGGGATTTGCCAAGTTTAGTCCCATTAATACTTTTGCAGGGACTCCTAGTTATTAAGTTTACAAAAATGATTTAATTATTAAAAAAAAAAAAAAGGTGTCAAATGAGACTTGGAATTTATAACCCGTCACGGCTTTGCGGTTTAGGAGTCAGGTGGAAGTTGCAGACAAGTTAAGGTGGACTCATTTTAACTAATAGAGGATGTAAAACCTCATGGTGGTGAGCAGGCTCGGCTTTGGTGGCCAGCCTCAAGGACGTTGTAATGGTAACATCAATCAGGGGCGGGCACAGTGGTTAAGCACAGGAGTGAGGATAAGAGGGTCATTGGTGCCCTGAAAGTTTACTGGCTCTGCTTGAATGGCAAGCCAGTGTGTGCCGCCCCTTCATGGCTGTCTGTCCTGGTGCTGTATGTCAGACAGCTGGGGATATCGCAGTACTTATGAATCCCAATGTACTAGCACTTCACCTGACTCCTACTGTGATTATTTAATCCTGTGATTTGAATAAAAGCTGTGGCCATTTTGACAACCAAAATAATGTGTTTTGTGTATTTATTTTAGTACCTAGGTTTACAGTAGTTATGGTGGTTTTAAGGAGTGGGGGCCATCCCATATCCAAAAGTCAAGAGCTGCCCATTACTATAGGTTGCACTGGAGTTCTAGTCCTCACCCTCTCTAAAGAGACAATATGCATATTTAATGTCCCAGAGGAGCATGCGTTGCATCTAAGTCTCCTCACTCTGACACGCCAAGCTTGGCTTGTCTCTCTCCGCGAAGAGAAATGTTACCCCTTAGATGTATATGAGAAATAAACAGTTTTCTCAACCACTACATGATGTACAGTACACTGCATTTTTAGCGATTGACCCCTTTTCAGGTTCTAGTCGTCAAAAGGCTTCATCAGTTTCTCTTTGTGTTTTTGTCTCCCTCCAGTTCCTCCACCTCTCCATAGACTTCTATAGGCAGTTGCCCTAATTTCATCCTTCACTGAAAACAAATCTATAAGCAGATTCGAGCAGTTTTTTGAGAGTGAATGATAAGTTGGTAAAGAGACTTTAAAAAAAAAAAAAAAAAAATCTATCACAAAGTTTTCTGCATTATTGATTTATGAAAAAGCTCGAAATGAAGTTACTCTTTAACCTTTTGGATAGCTTATCTACATTTTGAGTAAATTTGAATATATTTCTTCAGATATGATCAGTACATTTTACAAGTCAAAAGCCTGGTTGCACTACTGTCATGGACCTTAAATGGGTTGTCCTTTTTCAGACAATGTTCTGGCATTGGCTGCGGTGTCTGGGCGCTCACATCACATGGACAGCGTGGCAGCCAATCAGTGAGCTCAGTGACACTGAAGAGGATGTTCCGTCTGCAAGATCAAAGCCACGAAGCTTGCTGATTGGCTACTGCTTCGTTGACATGTCCGCAACACTCAGACACAGGAAGAAGCAGCGGAAACTTGCAAGAGGATTTAGGAAAGTGAGTAAAGCATGGTTTTATAATTTTATAGCAAATTGCAGCGGAACATTGTTTGAAAGGGGACAATCCTTTAAATAAGTGCAAACATTTAGAGTATTAAACTAGTGCTAAATCTCTTACTTCCCAAAGATTTGAAACAAAAATATGATAATAATCCAGGAGCTGACAAGATTAGACTGGTATAAAATATGGCGCTAAGCAGCAGCAAACTGAGATCCCCGTAGCTGATCTTCCCAATTCATAAATCAATCCATGGAATTAAACAGCTTTGTGTGTTAAGTATTGAATAGAATAATTATATTAAAAACATAAACATAATATATTTTAATATTTCTTTTGATTTTATTATATTGTTTTCTTGTATTTGACATGTAAATTCCTACTATTGTCCCGCTTTCCGGACTTCCTATGTATGCTGTAATTTTATCGATGCATTAATTTTTTTCTATAATTGTCTGTTATATTTTCATTAAAATTCATTGATTCCCCTCACCTTCATCTTCCTTTTTTATAATGACCTCCGGCTACTGATATCTTATTTGAAGATATCTTCTGAGTATTTCTTCTGTCTATGTTTGATCATCATTAATAATGCAGGATATGTTCATTGACATCTGTGGTCAAGTATGCTCGTTTGACATTTTTCTTATCTGATTGAATTTATTAGGAAAATAAAATCTTCCATCAATAACAGAGTTGTCAACTACTTTGATAGTGATGACTTATCTTTCATTTGAGCCCAAGCTGAGCTGAAGTACCTAAGAGCGGCCACCAAACAGTGTACGGAGCTGTGATATTTCGGCTCCATGCACTGTTTTCATCTGGCCATCATCGGAGCTGGTAACAGTTTATTGCTGGTGGTGTTGGGTGTCAGTTCCCCACCAATCTGATATTGATGAACTACAACAAGGTCCTCAGTATCAAAATAGTGGATAACCTCTTAATTATCTTCACTTCAGTTGATGTAATACTATTAATTTTGGTTCCTGACAGCTCTCTGGAGATAAATAGTCCTACAAGTACGTTTCCCCATCTATCAGCAGAATAAGGAACTTTCATCCCTACTAAAATAGAGCAACAGTGTGTGTGATCAACCACTGCTCCATTCATTTCCCATGGGGCTGTTGAGCACAACGTTCGGCTTTTACCAGCAGCTAATAAAAATTCTTCTTTCAAACCACCGGGAGGGGTATTAATGATCAGACATCTACTGATCAGCACTGGACCACTGGGTGTAAATGGGACTGTGGGTGTCTCCCATTGAAGTGTTGTACAATTCTATACCATAACCCAATATATGGTCTACTGTGACCTTTCGAATCAGCTGATCAGTGGGAGTGCAAAGAGTCATCATCTGGGGCAGACATATCATTGATACAGCATTTGTGGCCACAGGGGCTGAAGGGTAAAGGAGTCCACTTTCACCTCCAAAGCAGATGGAATTCTACATTATGAAGAGTTGCATAGGTTGAAAAAAACACCCTGGTCCATCAAGTTCAACCTTTCTACCAATTATACATTTTTGTCACTAAGTTATCTGTAGCGCACAATGTTATGTGTACTGAGGAAATCATCCAGCCCTTGTATAAAAGCTATTATAGTGTCGGCCATTACTACCTCTTGTGGTCGGCATTCCACATTCTGACTACTCTAACTGTAAAGAACCCTTTCCTGATTAGCTGCTGGAATCGCCTTTTCTCCACCCGTAATGAGTGGCCACTGGTCCTCAGTATGGTCTTTGGAAGGAATAAATCATGTGCCAGTCCTCTGTACTGATGATCACACATATATTTATACATATAAATGAGATCTCATCTGAGGCGTCTTTTTCTAAGCCAAGAAAGCCCAACTTTTTCAACCTCTTATCATACGAGAGGCCTTCCATCCCTTGTAATAATCTAGTTGTCAACTTTGAACTGACCCTAACTTCTGAATATCCTGTTTAAAATGTGGAGCCCAAAACTGGATCCTGTATTCTAGATGTGGCCTCACCATTGATTTATAAAGGGGTAATAATATATTGGGATCGCGGGATTTTATCTTTCTTTTTATACACCTATATATGGTATATAGTTATTAGTTACAGTTGACATATAGTTATTGGACTGTATGTGTATTTAGCACAAGGGCCCTCCACTGTCTGTGTCTGCTATTGTGCAGCAACATATATATATATATATATATATATATATATATATATATGTTGAAAAAAACTGTGTGAAGGAAGAAGCGTGAACACTCCAAGGACCTCAAGAGGTGTTGAATCTCCTCTCGCGCTCTCTTCAGTTTTGAGGTTGATTGACTTTAAATATATTCATCTTTCACTTTTCTTTAGGCTACAACCTTCTCAGAATATTTGTATAAAACCTTCTCCGAATGAGTCTGATAGGAAACACTTCTCACAAAACCACAGAAGAAATTAATCAGAAAGCAGAATATTGCATCTGTCTCTTCTCCATCCGGTTGCCAGACGCAGGCCATCATTTTATATTCTGCCGGCACTGCGAGTCTCAATGACTGACACTACGAAAAGCTGAGAAGTCATACTTGTGCTGCCGGATTTTATTTCCTAAAATTCCTTTTTTAAAAGGCTCTTTTCATCTGACAAAAGTTGATGGTAAATATCCTCTTTGCTTTCCTGCTTGAGATGCTGCAGGTGATGAACAATAGCTACACTTGCTGATACTGTTTTTTGCCCTTATTTCTTATACTTTTCTTGTGAGATCTTGTTTGGGTTAGGCAGCTACAACATGAATGGGACTGCTAAAAGATTTGGACACTTTTCTATCTTAAAGAGGACATGTCTCCAGTCTTTGCTCTTATTTTATCCCAACTGCTCCATTTATTTTTATCTCTTAAGTCCGGGATACAGTTCCAGAGATATAGGCCTTTTTATTAAAAGCTAGTTTTTATGGCTTTTACCATAAAAATCAGGATAATCGTGGTAAGAAGCCTAAAGGCACACCCAGAGGATCCTGTGAGCTACACCTGATTGGTAAAGACCCCCAAAATAGCACTAATTAAAAAAGACCAAAACCAGGGATTCAAGCTTCAGGAGGCTAATTTGCATATTCCAGGTGCCTTCTGGGAGAAGCGAAGTCTCCCTAAGCTAGAAGATCGTTGGGTACAGCCGGGACCAGCTGCTTCGAAAGCATCACCAAACCAGGGATTCAAGCTTCAGGAGGCTAATTTGCATATTCCAGGTGCCTTCTGGGAGAAGCGAAGTCTCCCTAAGCTAGAAGATCGTTGGGTACAGCCGGGACCAGCTGCTTCGAAAGCATCACCAAACCAGGGATTCAAGCTTCAGGAGGCTAATTTGCATATTCCAGGTGCCTTCTGGGAGAAGCGAAGTCTCCCTAAGCTAGAAGATCGTTGGGTACAGCCGGGACCAGCTGCTTCGAAAGCATCACCAAACCAGGGATTCAAGCTTCAGGAGGCTAATTTGCATATTCCAGGTGCCTTCTGGGAGAAGCGAAGTCTCCCTAAGCTAGAAGATCGTTGGGTACAGCCGGGACCAGCTGCTTCGAAAGCATCACCAAACCAGGGATTCAAGCTTCAGGAGGCTAATTTGCATATTCCAGGTGCCTTCTGGGAGAAGCGAAGTCTCCCTAAGCTAGAAGATCGTTGGGTACAGCCGGGACCAGCTGCTTCGAAAGCATCACCAAACCAGGGATTCAAGCTTCAGGAGGCTAATTTGCATATTCCAGGTGCCTTCTGGGAGAAGCGAAGTCTCCCTAAGCTAGAAGATCGTTGGGTACAGCCGGGACCAGCTGCTTCGAAAGCATCACCAAACCAGGGATTCAAGCTTCAGGAGGCTAATTTGCATATTCCAGGTGCCTTCTGGGAGAAGCGAAGTCTCCCTAAGCTAGAAGATCGTTGGGTACAGCCGGGACCAGCTGCTTCGAAAGCATCACCAAACCAGGGATTCAAGCTTCAGGAGGCTAATTTGCATATTCCAGGTGCCTTCTGGGAGAAGCGAAGTCTCCCTAAGCTAGAAGATCGTTGGGTACAGCCGGGACCAGCTGCTTCGAAAGCATCACCAAACCAGGGATTCAAGCTTCAGGAGGCTAATTTGCATATTCCAGGTGCCTTCTGGGAGAAGCGAAGTCTCCCTAAGCTAGAAGATCGTTGGGTACAGCCGGGACCAGCTGCTTCGAAAGCATCACCAAACCAGGGATTCAAGCTTCAGGAGGCTAATTTGCATATTCCAGGTGCCTTCTGGGAGAAGCGCAGTCTCCCTAAGCTAGAAGATCGTTGGGTACAGCCGGGACCAGCTGCTTCGAAAGCATCACCAAACCAGGGATTCAAGCTTCAGGAGGCTAATTTGCATATTCCAGGTGCCTTCTGGGAGAAGCGCAGTCTCCCTAAGCTAGAAGATCGTTGGGTACAGCCGGGACCAGCTGCTTCGAAAGCATCACCAAACCAGGGATTCAAGCTTCAGGAGGCTAATTTGCATATTCCAGGTGCCTTCTGGGAGAAGCGCAGTCTCCCTAAGCTAGAAGATCGTTGGGTACAGCCGGGACCAGCTGCTTCGAAAGCATCACCAAACCAGGGATTCAAGCTTCAGGAGGCTAATTTGCATATTCCAGGTGCCTTCTGGGAGAAGCGCAGTCTCCCTAAGCTAGAAGATCGTTGGGTACAGCCGGGACCAGCTGCTTCGAAAGCATCACCAAACCAGGGATTCAAGCTTCAGGAGGCTAATTTGCATATTCCAGGTGCCTTCTGGGAGAAGCGCAGTCTCCCTAAGCTAGAAGATCGTTGGGTACAGCCGGGACCAGCTGCTTCGAAAGCATCACCAAACCAGGGATTCAAGCTTCAGGAGGCTAATTTGCATATTCCAGGTGCCTTCTGGGAGAAGCGCAGTCTCCCTAAGCTAGAAGATCGTTGGGTACAGCCGGGACCAGCTGCTTCGAAAGCATCACCAAACCAGGGATTCAAGCTTCAGGAGGCTAATTTGCATATTCCAGGTGCCTTCTGGGAGAAGCGCAGTCTCCCTAAGCTAGAAGATCGTTGGGTACAGCCGGGACCAGCTGCTTCGAAAGCATCACCAAACCAGGGATTCAAGCTTCAGGAGGCTAATTTGCATATTCCAGGTGCCTTCTGGGAGAAGCGCAGTCTCCCTAAGCTAGAAGATCGTTGGGTACAGCCGGGACCAGCTGCTTCGAAAGCATCACCAAACCAGGGATTCAAGCTTCAGGAGGCTAATTTGCATATTCCAGGTGCCTTCTGGGAGAAGCGCAGTCTCCCTAAGCTAGAAGATCGTTGGGTACAGCCGGGACCAGCTGCTTCGAAAGCATCACCAAACCAGGGATTCAAGCTTCAGGAGGCTAATTTGCATATTCCAGGTGCCTTCTGGGAGAAGCGCAGTCTCCCTAAGCTAGAAGATCGTTGGGTACAGCCGGGACCAGCTGCTTCGAAAGCATCACCAAACCAGGGATTCAAGCTTCAGGAGGCTAATTTGCATATTCCAGGTGCCTTCTGGGAGAAGCGCAGTCTCCCTAAGCTAGAAGATCGTTGGGTACAGCCGGGACCAGCTGCTTCGAAAGCATCACCAAACCAGGGATTCAAGCTTCAGGAGGCTAATTTGCATATTCCAGGTGCCTTCTGGGAGAAGCGCAGTCTCCCTAAGCTAGAAGATCGTTGGGTACAGCCGGGACCAGCTGCTTCGAAAGCATCACCAAACCAGGGATTCAAGCTTCAGGAGGCTAATTTGCATATTCCAGGTGCCTTCTGGGAGAAGCGCAGTCTCCCTAAGCTAGAAGATCGTTGGGTACAGCCGGGACCAGCTGCTTCGAAAGCATCACCAAACCAGGGATTCAAGCTTCAGGAGGCTAATTTGCATATTCCAGGTGCCTTCTGGGAGAAGCGCAGTCTCCCTAAGCTAGAAGATCGTTGGGTACAGCCGGGACCAGCTGCTTCGAAAGCATCACCAAACCAGGGATTCAAGCTTCAGGAGGCTAATTTGCATATTCCAGGTGCCTTCTGGGAGAAGCGCAGTCTCCCTAAGCTAGAAGATCGTTGGGTACAGCCGGGACCAGCTGCTTCGAAAGCATCACCAAACCAGGGATTCAAGCTTCAGGAGGCTAATTTGCATATTCCAGGTGCCTTCTGGGAGAAGCGCAGTCTCCCTAAGCTAGAAGATCGTTGGGTACAGCCGGGACCAGCTGCTTCGAAAGCATCACCAAACCAGGGATTCAAGCTTCAGGAGGCTAATTTGCATATTCCAGGTGCCTTCTGGGAGAAGCGCAGTCTCCCTAAGCTAGAAGATCGTTGGGTACAGCCGGGACCAGCTGCTTCGAAAGCATCACCAAACCAGGGATTCAAGCTTCAGGAGGCTAATTTGCATATTCCAGGTGCCTTCTGGGAGAAGCGCAGTCTCCCTAAGCTAGAAGATCGTTGGGTACAGCCGGGACCAGCTGCTTCGAAAGCATCACCAAACCAGGGATTCAAGCTTCAGGAGGCTAATTTGCATATTCCAGGTGCCTTCTGGGAGAAGCGCAGTCTCCCTAAGCTAGAAGATCGTTGGGTACAGCCGGGACCAGCTGCTTCGAAAGCATCACCAAACCAGGGATTCAGGCTTCAGGAGGCTAATTTGCATATTCCAGGTGCCTTCTGGGAGAAGCGCAGTCTCCCTAAGCTAGAAGATCGTTGGGTACAGCCGGGACCAGCTGCTTCGAAAGCATCACCAAACCAGGGATTCAGGCTTCAGGAGGCTAATTTGCATATTCCAGGTGCCTTCTGGGAGAAGCGCAGTCTCCCTAAGCTAGAAGATCGTTGGGTACAGCCGGGACCAGCTGCTTCGAAAGCATCACCAAACCAGGGATTCAGGCTTCAGGAGGCTAATTTGCATATTCCAGGTGCCTTCTGGGAGAAGCGCAGTCTCCCTAAGCTAGAAGATCGTTGGGTACAGCCGGGACCAGCTGCTTCGAAAGCATCACCAAACCAGGGATTCAGGCTTCAGGAGGCTAATTTGCATATTCCAGGTGCCTTCTGGGAGAAGCGCAGTCTCCCTAAGCTAGAAGATCGTTGGGTACAGCCGGGACCAGCTGCTTCGAAAGCATCACCAAACCAGGGATTCAGGCTTCAGGAGGCTAATTTGCATATTCCAGGTGCCTTCTGGGAGAAGCGCAGTCTCCCTAAGCTAGAAGATCGTTGGGTACAGCCGGGACCAGCTGCTTCGAAAGCATCACCAAACCAGGGATTCAGGCTTCAGGAGGCTAATTTGCATATTCCAGGTGCCTTCTGGGAGAAGCGCAGTCTCCCTAAGCTAGAAGATCGTTGGGTACAGCCGGGACCAGCTGCTTCGAAAGCATCACCAAACCAGGGATTCAGGCTTCAGGAGGCTAATTTGCATATTCCAGGTGCCTTCTGGGAGAAGCGAAGTCTCCCTAAGCTAGAAGATCGTTGGGTACAGCCGGGACCAGCTGCTTCGAAAGCATCACCAAACCAGGGATTCAGGCTTCAGGAGGCTAATTTGCATATTCCAGGTGCCTTCTGGGAGAAGCGAAGTCTCCCTAAGCTAGAAGATCGTTGGGTACAGCCGGGACCAGCTGCTTCGAAAGCATCACCAAACCAGGGATTCAGGCTTCAGGAGGCTAATTTGCATATTCCAGGTGCCTTCTGGGAGAAGCGAAGTCTCCCTAAGCTAGAAGATCGTTGGGTACAGCCGGGACCAGCTGCTTCGAAAGCATCACCAAACCAGGGATTCAGGCTTCAGGAGGCTAATTTGCATATTCCAGGTGCCTTCTGGGAGAAGCGAAGTCTCCCTAAGCTAGAAGATCGTTGGGTACAGCCGGGACCAGCTGCTTCGAAAGCATCACCAAACCAGGGATTCAAGCTTCAGGAGGCTAATTTGCATATTCCAGGTGCCTTCTGGGAGAAGCGAAGTCTCCCTAAGCTAGAAGATCGTTGGGTACAGCCGGGACCAGCTGCTTCGAAAGCATCACCAAACCAGGGATTCAAGCTTCAGGAGGCTAATTTGCATATTCCAGGTGCCTTCTGGGAGAAGCGAAGTCTCCCTAAGCTAGAAGATCGTTGGGTACAGCCGGGACCAGCTGCTTCGAAAGCATCACCAAACCAGGGATTCAAGCTTCAGGAGGCTAATTTGCATATTCCAGGTGCCTTCTGGGAGAAGCGAAGTCTCCCTAAGCTAGAAGATCGTTGGGTACAGCCGGGACCAGCTGCTTCGAAAGCATCACCAAACCAGGGATTCAAGCTTCAGGAGGCTAATTTGCATATTCCAGGTGCCTTCTGGGAGAAGCGAAGTCTCCCTAAGCTAGAAGATCGTTGGGTACAGCCGGGACCAGCTGCTTCGAAAGCATCACCAAACCAGGGATTCAAGCTTCAGGAGGCTAATTTGCATATTCCAGGTGCCTTCTGGGAGAAGCGAAGTCTCCCTAAGCTAGAAGATCGTTGGGTACAGCCGGGACCAGCTGCTTCGAAAGCATCACCAAACCAGGGATTCAAGCTTCAGGAGGCTAATTTGCATATTCCAGGTGCCTTCTGGGAGAAGCGAAGTCTCCCTAAGCTAGAAGATCGTTGGGTACAGCCGGGACCAGCTGCTTCGAAAGCATCACCAAACCAGGGATTCAAGCTTCAGGAGGCTAATTTGCATATTCCAGGTGCCTTCTGGGAGAAGCGAAGTCTCCCTAAGCTAGAAGATCGTTGGGTACAGCCGGGACCAGCTGCTTCGAAAGCATCACCAAACCAGGGATTCAAGCTTCAGGAGGCTAATTTGCATATTCCAGGTGCCTTCTGGGAGAAGCGAAGTCTCCCTAAGCTAGAAGATCGTTGGGTACAGCCGGGACCAGCTGCTTCGAAAGCATCACCAAACCAGGGATTCAAGCTTCAGGAGGCTAATTTGCATATTCCAGGTGCCTTCTGGGAGAAGCGAAGTCTCCCTAAGCTAGAAGATCGTTGGGTACAGCCGGGACCAGCTGCTTCGAAAGCATCACCAAACCAGGGATTCAAGCTTCAGGAGGCTAATTTGCATATTCCAGGTGCCTTCTGGGAGAAGCGAAGTCTCCCTAAGCTAGAAGATCGTTGGGTACAGCCGGGACCAGCTGCTTCGAAAGCATCACCAAACCAGGGATTCAAGCTTCAGGAGGCTAATTTGCATATTCCAGGTGCCTTCTGGGAGAAGCGAAGTCTCCCTAAGCTAGAAGATCGTTGGGTACAGCCGGGACCAGCTGCTTCGAAAGCATCACCAAACCAGGGATTCAAGCTTCAGGAGGCTAATTTGCATATTCCAGGTGCCTTCTGGGAGAAGCGAAGTCTCCCTAAGCTAGAAGATCGTTGGGTACAGCCGGGACCAGCTGCTTCGAAAGCATCACCAAACCAGGGATTCAAGCTTCAGGAGGCTAATTTGCATATTCCAGGTGCCTTCTGGGAGAAGCGAAGTCTCCCTAAGCTAGAAGATCGTTGGGTACAGCCGGGACCAGCTGCTTCGAAAGCATCACCAAACCAGGGATTCAAGCTTCAGGAGGCTAATTTGCATATTCCAGGTGCCTTCTGGGAGAAGCGAAGTCTCCCTAAGCTAGAAGATCGTTGGGTACAGCCGGGACCAGCTGCTTCGAAAGCATCACCAAACCAGGGATTCAAGCTTCAGGAGGCTAATTTGCATATTCCAGGTGCCTTCTGGGAGAAGCGAAGTCTCCCTAAGCTAGAAGATCGTTGGGTACAGCCGGGACCAGCTGCTTCGAAAGCATCACCAAACCAGGGATTCAAGCTTCAGGAGGCTAATTTGCATATTCCAGGTGCCTTCTGGGAGAAGCGAAGTCTCCCTAAGCTAGAAGATCGTTGGGTACAGCCGGGACCAGCTGCTTCGAAAGCATCACCAAACCAGGGATTCAAGCTTCAGGAGGCTAATTTGCATATTCCAGGTGCCTTCTGGGAGAAGCGAAGTCTCCCTAAGCTAGAAGATCGTTGGGTACAGCCGGGACCAGCTGCTTCGAAAGCATCACCAAACCAGGGATTCAAGCTTCAGGAGGCTAATTTGCATATTCCAGGTGCCTTCTGGGAGAAGCGAAGTCTCCCTAAGCTAGAAGATCGTTGGGTACAGCCGGGACCAGCTGCTTCGAAAGCATCACCAAACCAGGGATTCAAGCTTCAGGAGGCTAATTTGCATATTCCAGGTGCCTTCTGGGAGAAGCGAAGTCTCCCTAAGCTAGAAGATCGTTGGGTACAGCCGGGACCAGCTGCTTCGAAAGCATCACCAAACCAGGGATTCAAGCTTCAGGAGGCTAATTTGCATATTCCAGGTGCCTTCTGGGAGAAGCGAAGTCTCCCTAAGCTAGAAGATCGTTGGGTACAGCCGGGACCAGCTGCTTCGAAAGCATCACCAAACCAGGGATTCAAGCTTCAGGAGGCTAATTTGCATATTCCAGGTGCCTTCTGGGAGAAGCGAAGTCTCCCTAAGCTAGAAGATCGTTGGGTACAGCCGGGACCAGCTGCTTCGAAAGCATCACCAAACCAGGGATTCAAGCTTCAGGAGGCTAATTTGCATATTCCAGGTGCCTTCTGGGAGAAGCGAAGTCTCCCTAAGCTAGAAGATCGTTGGGTACAGCCGGGACCAGCTGCTTCGAAAGCATCACCAAACCAGGGATTCAAGCTTCAGGAGGCTAATTTGCATATTCCAGGTGCCTTCTGGGAGAAGCGAAGTCTCCCTAAGCTAGAAGATCGTTGGGTACAGCCGGGACCAGCTGCTTCGAAAGCATCACCAAACCAGGGATTCAAGCTTCAGGAGGCTAATTTGCATATTCCAGGTGCCTTCTGGGAGAAGCGAAGTCTCCCTAAGCTAGAAGATCGTTGGGTACAGCCGGGACCAGCTGCTTCGAAAGCATCACCAAACCAGGGATTCAAGCTTCAGGAGGCTAATTTGCATATTCCAGGTGCCTTCTGGGAGAAGCGAAGTCTCCCTAAGCTAGAAGATCGTTGGGTACAGCCGGGACCAGCTGCTTCGAAAGCATCACCAAACCAGGGATTCAAGCTTCAGGAGGCTAATTTGCATATTCCAGGTGCCTTCTGGGAGAAGCGAAGTCTCCCTAAGCTAGAAGATCGTTGGGTACAGCCGGGACCAGCTGCTTCGAAAGCATCACCAAACCAGGGATTCAAGCTTCAGGAGGCTAATTTGCATATTCCAGGTGCCTTCTGGGAGAAGCGAAGTCTCCCTAAGCTAGAAGATCGTTGGGTACAGCCGGGACCAGCTGCTTCGAAAGCATCACCAAACCAGGGATTCAAGCTTCAGGAGGCTAATTTGCATATTCCAGGTGCCTTCTGGGAGAAGCGAAGTCTCCCTAAGCTAGAAGATCGTTGGGTACAGCCGGGACCAGCTGCTTCGAAAGCATCACCAAACCAGGGATTCAAGCTTCAGGAGGCTAATTTGCATATTCCAGGTGCCTTCTGGGAGAAGCGAAGTCTCCCTAAGCTAGAAGATCGTTGGGTACAGCCGGGACCAGCTGCTTCGAAAGCATCACCAAACCAGGGATTCAAGCTTCAGGAGGCTAATTTGCATATTCCAGGTGCCTTCTGGGAGAAGCGAAGTCTCCCTAAGCTAGAAGATCGTTGGGTACAGCCGGGACCAGCTGCTTCGAAAGCATCACCAAACCAGGGATTCAAGCTTCAGGAGGCTAATTTGCATATTCCAGGTGCCTTCTGGGAGAAGCGAAGTCTCCCTAAGCTAGAAGATCGTTGGGTACAGCCGGGACCAGCTGCTTCGAAAGCATCACCAAACCAGGGATTCAAGCTTCAGGAGGCTAATTTGCATATTCCAGGTGCCTTCTGGGAGAAGCGAAGTCTCCCTAAGCTAGAAGATCGTTGGGTACAGCCGGGACCAGCTGCTTCGAAAGCATCACCAAACCAGGGATTCAAGCTTCAGGAGGCTAATTTGCATATTCCAGGTGCCTTCTGGGAGAAGCGAAGTCTCCCTAAGCTAGAAGATCGTTGGGTACAGCCGGGACCAGCTGCTTCGAAAGCATCACCAAACCAGGGATTCAAGCTTCAGGAGGCTAATTTGCATATTCCAGGTGCCTTCTGGGAGAAGCGAAGTCTCCCTAAGCTAGAAGATCGTTGGGTACAGCCGGGACCAGCTGCTTCGAAAGCATCACCAAACCAGGGATTCAAGCTTCAGGAGGCTAATTTGCATATTCCAGGTGCCTTCTGGGAGAAGCGAAGTCTCCCTAAGCTAGAAGATCGTTGGGTACAGCCGGGACCAGCTGCTTCGAAAGCATCACCAAACCAGGGATTCAAGCTTCAGGAGGCTAATTTGCATATTCCAGGTGCCTTCTGGGAGAAGCGAAGTCTCCCTAAGCTAGAAGATCGTTGGGTACAGCCGGGACCAGCTGCTTCGAAAGCATCACCAAACCAGGGATTCAAGCTTCAGGAGGCTAATTTGCATATTCCAGGTGCCTTCTGGGAGAAGCGAAGTCTCCCTAAGCTAGAAGATCGTTGGGTACAGCCGGGACCAGCTGCTTCGAAAGCATCACCAAACCAGGGATTCAAGCTTCAGGAGGCTAATTTGCATATTCCAGGTGCCTTCTGGGAGAAGCGAAGTCTCCCTAAGCTAGAAGATCGTTGGGTACAGCCGGGACCAGCTGCTTCGAAAGCATCACCAAACCAGGGATTCAAGCTTCAGGAGGCTAATTTGCATATTCCAGGTGCCTTCTGGGAGAAGCGAAGTCTCCCTAAGCTAGAAGATCGTTGGGTACAGCCGGGACCAGCTGCTTCGAAAGCATCACCAAACCAGGGATTCAAGCTTCAGGAGGCTAATTTGCATATTCCAGGTGCCTTCTGGGAGAAGCGAAGTCTCCCTAAGCTAGAAGATCGTTGGGTACAGCCGGGACCAGCTGCTTCGAAAGCATCACCAAACCAGGGATTCAAGCTTCAGGAGGCTAATTTGCATATTCCAGGTGCCTTCTGGGAGAAGCGAAGTCTCCCTAAGCTAGAAGATCGTTGGGTACAGCCGGGACCAGCTGCTTCGAAAGCATCACCAAACCAGGGATTCAAGCTTCAGGAGGCTAATTTGCATATTCCAGGTGCCTTCTGGGAGAAGCGAAGTCTCCCTAAGCTAGAAGATCGTTGGGTACAGCCGGGACCAGCTGCTTCGAAAGCATCACCAAACCAGGGATTCAAGCTTCAGGAGGCTAATTTGCATATTCCAGGTGCCTTCTGGGAGAAGCGAAGTCTCCCTAAGCTAGAAGATCGTTGGGTACAGCCGGGACCAGCTGCTTCGAAAGCATCACCAAACCAGGGATTCAAGCTTCAGGAGGCTAATTTGCATATTCCAGGTGCCTTCTGGGAGAAGCGAAGTCTCCCTAAGCTAGAAGATCGTTGGGTACAGCCGGGACCAGCTGCTTCGAAAGCATCACCAAACCAGGGATTCAAGCTTCAGGAGGCTAATTTGCATATTCCAGGTGCCTTCTGGGAGAAGCGAAGTCTCCCTAAGCTAGAAGATCGTTGGGTACAGCCGGGACCAGCTGCTTCGAAAGCATCACCAAACCAGGGATTCAAGCTTCAGGAGGCTAATTTGCATATTCCAGGTGCCTTCTGGGAGAAGCGAAGTCTCCCTAAGCTAGAAGATCGTTGGGTACAGCCGGGACCAGCTGCTTCGAAAGCATCACCAAACCAGGGATTCAAGCTTCAGGAGGCTAATTTGCATATTCCAGGTGCCTTCTGGGAGAAGCGAAGTCTCCCTAAGCTAGAAGATCGTTGGGTACAGCCGGGACCAGCTGCTTCGAAAGCATCACCAAACCAGGGATTCAAGCTTCAGGAGGCTAATTTGCATATTCCAGGTGCCTTCTGGGAGAAGCGAAGTCTCCCTAAGCTAGAAGATCGTTGGGTACAGCCGGGACCAGCTGCTTCGAAAGCATCACCAAACCAGGGATTCAAGCTTCAGGAGGCTAATTTGCATATTCCAGGTGCCTTCTGGGAGAAGCGAAGTCTCCCTAAGCTAGAAGATCGTTGGGTACAGCCGGGACCAGCTGCTTCGAAAGCATCACCAAACCAGGGATTCAAGCTTCAGGAGGCTAATTTGCATATTCCAGGTGCCTTCTGGGAGAAGCGAAGTCTCCCTAAGCTAGAAGATCGTTGGGTACAGCCGGGACCAGCTGCTTCGAAAGCATCACCAAACCAGGGATTCAAGCTTCAGGAGGCTAATTTGCATATTCCAGGTGCCTTCTGGGAGAAGCGAAGTCTCCCTAAGCTAGAAGATCGTTGGGTACAGCCGGGACCAGCTGCTTCGAAAGCATCACCAAACCAGGGATTCAAGCTTCAGGAGGCTAATTTGCATATTCCAGGTGCCTTCTGGGAGAAGCGAAGTCTCCCTAAGCTAGAAGATCGTTGGGTACAGCCGGGACCAGCTGCTTCGAAAGCATCACCAAACCAGGGATTCAAGCTTCCGGAGGCTAATTTGCATATTCCAGGTGCCTTCTGGGAGAAGCGAAGTCTCCCTAAGCTAGAAGATCGTTGGGTACAGCCGGGACCAGCTGCTTCGAAAGCATCACCAAACCAGGGATTCAAGCTTCCGGAGGCTAATTTGCATATTCCAGGTGCCTTCTGGGAGAAGCGAAGTCTCCCTAAGCTAGAAGATCGTTGGGTACAGCCGGGACCAGCTGCTTCGAAAGCATCACCAAACCAGGGATTCAAGCTTCCGGAGGCTAATTTGCATATTCCAGGTGCCTTCTGGGAGAAGCGAAGTCTCCCTAAGCTAGAAGATCGTTGGGTACAGCCGGACCAGCTGCTTCGAAAGCATCACCAAACCAGGGATTCAAGCTTCCGGAGGCTAATTTGCATATTCCAGGTGCCTTCTGGGAGAAGCGAAGTCTCCCTAAGCTAGAAGATCGTTGGGTACAGCCGGGACCAGCTGCTTCGAAAGCATCACCAAACCAGGGATTCAAGCTTCCGGAGGCTAATTTGCATATTCCAGGTGCCTTCTGGGAGAAGCGAAGTCTCCCTAAGCTAGAAGATCGTTGGGTACAGCCGGGACCAGCTGCTTCGAAAGCATCACCAAACCAGGGATTCAAGCTTCCGGAGGCTAATTTGCATATTCCAGGTGCCTTCTGGAGAAGCGAAGTCTCCCTAAGCTAGAAGATCGTTGGGTACAGCCGGGACCAGCTGCTTCGAAAGCATCACCAAACCAGGGATTCAAGCTTCCGGAGGCTAATTTGCATATTCCAGGTGCCTTCTGGGAGAAGCGAAGTCTCCCTAAGCTAGAAGATCGTTGGGTACAGCCGGGACCAGCTGCTTCGAAAGCATCACCAAACCAGGGATTCAAGCTTCCGGAGGCTAATTTGCATATTCCAGGTGCCTTCTGGAGAAGCGAAGTCTCCCTAAGCTAGAAGATCGTTGGGTACAGCCGGGACCAGCTGCTTCGAAAGCATCACCAAACCAGGGATTCAAGCTTCCGGAGGCTAATTTGCATATTCCAGGTGCCTTCTGGGAGAAGCGAAGTCTCCCTAAGCTAGAAGATCGTTGGGTACAGCCGGGACCAGCTGCTTCGAAAGCATCACCAAACCAGGATTCAAGCTTCCGGAGGCTAATTTGCATATTCCAGGTGCCTTCTGGGAGAAGCGAAGTCTCCCTAAGCTAGAAGATCGTTGGGTACAGCCGGGACCAGCTGCTTCGAAAGCATCACCAAACCAGGGATTCAAGCTTCCGGAGGCTAATTTGCATATTCCAGGTGCCTTCTGGGAGAAGCGAAGTCTCCCTAAGCTAGAAGATCGTTGGGTACAGCCGGGACCAGCTGCTTCGAAAGCATCACCAAACCAGGGATTCAAGCTTCCGGAGGCTAATTTGCATATTCCAGGTGCCTTCTGGGAGAAGCGAAGTCTCCCTAAGCTAGAAGATCGTTGGGTACAGCCGGGACCAGCTGCTTCGAAAGCATCACCAAACCAGGGATTCAAGCTTCCGGAGGCTAATTTGCATATTCCAGGTGCCTTCTGGAGAAGCGAAGTCTCCCTAAGCTAGAAGATCGTTGGGTACAGCCGGGACCAGCTGCTTCGAAAGCATCACCAAACCAGGGATTCAAGCTTCCGGAGGCTAATTTGCATATTCCAGGTGCCTTCTGGGAGAAGCGAAGTCTCCCTAAGCTAGAAGATCGTTGGGTACAGCCGGGACCAGCTGCTTCGAAAGCATCACCAAACCAGGGATTCAAGCTTCCGGAGGCTAATTTGCATATTCCAGGTGCCTTCTGGGAGAAGCGAAGTCTCCCTAAGCTAGAAGATCGTTGGGTACAGCCGGACCAGCTGCTTCGAAAGCATCACCAAACCAGGGATTCAAGCTTCCGGAGGCTAATTTGCATATTCCAGGTGCCTTCTGGGAGAAGCGAAGTCTCCCTAAGCTAGAAGATCGTTGGGTACAGCCGGGACCAGCTGCTTCGAAAGCATCACCAAACCAGGGATTCAAGCTTCCGGAGGCTAATTTGCATATTCCAGGTGCCTTCTGGGAGAAGCGAAGTCTCCCTAAGCTAGAAGATCGTTGGGTACAGCCGGGACCAGCTGCTTCGAAAGCATCACCAAACCAGGGATTCAAGCTTCCGGAGGCTAATTTGCATATTCCAGGTGCCTTCTGGGAGAAGCGAAGTCTCCCTAAGCTAGAAGATCGTTGGGTACAGCCGGGACCAGCTGCTTCGAAAGCATCACCAAACCAGGGATTCAAGCTTCCGGAGGCTAATTTGCATATTCCAGGTGCCTTCTGGGAGAAGCGAAGTCTCCCTAAGCTAGAAGATCGTTGGGTACAGCCGGGACCAGCTGCTTCGAAAGCATCACCAAACCAGGGATTCAAGCTTCCGGAGGCTAATTTGCATATTCCAGGTGCCTTCTGGGAGAAGCGAAGTCTCCCTAAGCTAGAAGATCGTTGGGTACAGCCGGGACCAGCTGCTTCGAAAGCATCACCAAACCAGGGATTCAAGCTTCCGGAGGCTAATTTGCATATTCCAGGTGCCTTCTGGGAGAAGCGAAGTCTCCCTAAGCTAGAAGATCGTTGGGTACAGCCGGGACCAGCTGCTTCGAAAGCATCACCAAACCAGGGATTCAAGCTTCCGGAGGCTAATTTGCATATTCCAGGTGCCTTCTGGGAGAAGCGAAGTCTCCCTAAGCTAGAAGATCGTTGGGTACAGCCGGGACCAGCTGCTTCGAAAGCATCACCAAACCAGGGATTCAAGCTTCCGGAGGCTAATTTGCATATTCCAGGTGCCTTCTGGGAGAAGCGAAGTCTCCCTAAGCTAGAAGATCGTTGGGTACAGCCGGGACCAGCTGCTTCGAAAGCATCACCAAACCAGGGATTCAAGCTTCCGGAGGCTAATTTGCATATTCCAGGTGCCTTCTGGGAGAAGCGAAGTCTCCCTAAGCTAGAAGATCGTTGGGTACAGCCGGGACCAGCTGCTTCGAAAGCATCACCAAACCAGGGATTCAAGCTTCCGGAGGCTAATTTGCATATTCCAGGTGCCTTCTGGGAGAAGCGAAGTCTCCCTAAGCTAGAAGATCGTTGGGTACAGCCGGACCAGCTGCTTCGAAAGCATCACCAAACCAGGGATTCAAGCTTCCGGAGGCTAATTTGCATATTCCAGGTGCCTTCTGGGAGAAGCGAAGTCTCCCTAAGCTAGAAGATCGTTGGGTACAGCCGGGACCAGCTGCTTCGAAAGCATCACCAAACCAGGGATTCAAGCTTCCGGAGGCTAATTTGCATATTCCAGGTGCCTTCTGGGAGAAGCGAAGTCTCCCTAAGCTAGAAGATCGTTGGGTACAGCCGGGACCAGCTGCTTCGAAAGCATCACCAAACCAGGGATTCAAGCTTCAGGAGGCTAATTTGCATATTCCAGGTGCCTTCTGGGAGAAGCGAAGTCTCCCTAAGCTAGAAGATCGTTGGGTACAGCCGGGACCAGCTGCTTCGAAAGCATCACCAAACCAGGGATTCAAGCTTCAGGAGGCTAATTTGCATATTCCAGGTGCCTTCTGGGAGAAGCGAAGTCTCCCTAAGCTAGAAGATCGTTGGGTACAGCCGGGACCAGCTGCTTCGAAAGCATCACCAAACCAGGGATTCAAGCTTCAGGAGGCTAATTTGCATAGTCCAGGTGCCTTCTGGGAGAAGCGAAGTCTCCCTAAGCTAGAAGATCGTTGGGTACAGCCGGGACCAGCTGCTTCGAAAGCATCACCAAACCAGGGATTCAAGCTTCAGGAGGCTAATTTGCATAGTCCAGGTGCCTTCTGGGAGAAGCGAAGTCTCCCTAAGCTAGAAGATCGTTGGGTACAGCCGGGACCAGCTGCTTCGAAAGCATCACCAAACCAGGGATTCAAGCTTCAGGAGGCTAATTTGCATAGTCCAGGTGCCTTCTGGGAGAAGCGAAGTCTCCCTAAGCTAGAAGATCGTTGGGTACAGCCGGGACCAGCTGCTTCGAAAGCATCACCAAACCAGGGATTCAAGCTTCAGGAGGCTAATTTGCATAGTCCAGGTGCCTTCTGGAGAAGCGAAGTCTCCCTAAGCTAGAAGATCGTTGGGTACAGCCGGGACCAGCTGCTTCGAAAGCATCACCAAACCAGGGATTCAAGCTTCAGGAGGCTAATTTGCATAGTCCAGGTGCCTTCTGGGAGAAGCGAAGTCTCCCTAAGCTAGAAGATCGTTGGGTACAGCCGGGACCAGCTGCTTCGAAAGCATCACCAAACCAGGGATTCAAGCTTCAGGAGGCTAATTTGCATAGTCCAGGTGCCTTCTGGGAGAAGCGAAGTCTCCCTAAGCTAGAAGATCGTTGGGTACAAGCCGGGACCAGCTGCTTCGAAAGCATCACCAAACCAGGGATTCAAGCTTCAGGAGGCTAATTTGCATAGTCCAGGTGCCTTCTGGGAGAAGCGAAGTCTCCCTAAGCTAGAAGATCGTTGGGTACAGCCGGGACCAGCTGCTTCGAAAGCATCACCAAACCAGGGATTCAAGCTTCAGGAGGCTAATTTGCATAGTCCAGGTGCCTTCTGGGAGAAGCGAAGTCTCCCTAAGCTAGAAGATCGTTGGGTACAGCCGGGACCAGCTGCTTCGAAAGCATCACCAAACCAGGGATTCAAGCTTCAGGAGGCTAATTTGCATAGTCCAGGTGCCTTCTGGGAGAAGCGAAGTCTCCCTAAGCTAGAAGATCGTTGGGTACAGCCGGGACCAGCTGCTTCGAAAGCATCACCAAACCAGGGATTCAAGCTTCAGGAGGCTAATTTGCATAGTCCAGGTGCCTTCTGGGAGAAGCGAAGTCTCCCTAAGCTAGAAGATCGTTGGGTACAGCCGGGACCAGCTGCTTCGAAAGCATCACCAAACCAGGGATTCAAGCTTCAGGAGGCTAATTTGCATATTCCAGGTGCCTTCTGGGAGAAGCGAAGTCTCCCTAAGCTAGAAGATCGTTGGGTACAGCCGGGACCAGCTGCTTCGAAAGCATCACCAAACCAGGGATTCAAGCTTCAGGAGGCTAATTTGCATATTCCAGGTGCCTTCTGGGAGAAGCGAAGTCTCCCTAAGCTAGAAGATCGTTGGGTACAGCCGGGACCAGCTGCTTCGAAAGCATCACCAAACCAGGGATTCAAGCTTCAGGAGGCTAATTTGCATATTCCCAGGTGCCTTCTGGAGAAGCGAAGTCTCCCTAAGCTAGAAGATCGTTGGGTACAGCCGGGACCAGCTGCTTCGAAAGCATCACCAAACCAGGGATTCAAGCTTCAGGAGGCTAATTTGCATATTCCAGGTGCCTTCTGGGAGAAGCGAAGTCTCCCTAAGCTAGAAGATCGTTGGGTACAGCCGGGACCAGCTGCTTCGAAAGCATCACCAAACCAGGGATTCAAGCTTCAGGAGGCTAATTTGCATATTCCAGGTGCCTTCTGGGAGAAGCGAAGTCTCCCTAAGCTAGAAGATCGTTGGGTACAGCCGGGACCAGCTGCTTCGAAAGCATCACCAAACCAGGGATTCAAGCTTCAGGAGGCTAATTTGCATATTCCAGGTGCCTTCTGGAGAAGCGAAGTCTCCCTAAGCTAGAAGATCGTTGGGTACAGCCGGGACCAGCTGCTTCGAAAGCATCACCAAAACAGGGATTCAAGCTTCAGGAGGCTAATTTGCATATTCCAGGTGCCTTCTGGGAGAAGCGAAGTCTCCCTAAGCTAGAAGATCGTTGGGTACAGCCGGGACCAGCTGCTTCGAAAGCATCACCAAACCAGGGATTCAAGCTTCAGGAGGCTAATTTGCATATTCCAGGTGCCTTCTGGGAGAAGCGAAGTCTCCCTAAGCTAGAAGATCGTTGGGTACAGCCGGGACCAGCTGCTTCGAAAGCATCACCAAACCAGGGATTCAAGCTTCAGGAGGCTAATTTGCATATTCCAGGTGCCTTCTGGGAGAAGCGAAGTCTCACCTAAGCTAGAAGATCGTTGGGTACAGCCGGGACCAGCTGCTTCGAA